>NC_088980.1:101848114-103048114 GCF_963932015.1 Anas acuta
CACACACACACACACACACACACAAATATAACATAATTAGGGTTTCAGTAAAATGCAGCGCCATTTACTATATTTTCTTATTAATTTACTGTTATTTAGTAAGATAGTTATAGGTTAGATTAAATAAGAATAAAAAAGACTATGTATAAAAATTTAGGTTTGGTTTCTTGGTTATATACTTAACTTTTTGTTTAAATGACATGTTTTGCTGTTTAATTAGATGATTTTATAGCATCTCCAATAAAACATGCAAATATAGTGCTTATCTATGACTTCTAAATCTGAAATACTTTCATGGAACTTGCTAGGAAGTCAGTATGTCTGAACAGTGAAACATATATCGCATCACTGAATTGCTTTAAAATAGAGCATGTCACTTCCATATACAAATATTTGGCTAACTTCCACATATGAATCTAATTTTGAAACCATTGATATTATAAATGACAGCAGGTACACATAATCTAGATATCTGGCTGTGCTGAATCAGAACTCCAGTTTCTAAATTAACCAAAAAAAAAGAAACAAAACCCATAAAGTCATATTGTGGTCTGCAATATCTAAATCAAAAGTTAGAGAATCATCCAAATGCTGACATGTCTTAAATACCTAGTCTTAAATACCAACAATATTAAATACCAACAAGAGATAGAAAGTCTTTTTGAAACAAAATTAGACGTACAATAAAAGAGGGAATAATTATTTGTGGGAATTCCAAAGTGGAATGGTAAGAACGTTTTAAACCTTGAAAACAGATTTTACTTCTGTGACATGGACTCTGCTAGGAACTGTGGCACAGTTGTGTTTTTTTTTTTGTTTGTTTGTTTGTTTGTTTGTTTGTTTTGATTGATTTTTTTTTTCATGTCATGAAAGAATATTGGTAAATATCCTTTCCATTTGAACCAATATCTCTGGTGTCTTTTTTCAGTCCATCTCTGGCCTGTGACTTTAACAATTTGAATGGTATGTATGTACATATGTGTGCACGTGCATGTCTGCATATGGACATAGCATCCAGTGTTTTAAATGAAGACTCAGGAGCAGTGGACTCATTTGCAATCATCTTCTACTTTAGGATTTTGTAGCCTGCCTATGTGACGCTTCATTATACATAGTTGTCTTTCTTTCTTTATAATGCCCATTCCCTCAGCATCAGAGCATGTCAGCAATGATAAAATAGATTTACCATTATACCTCCACTTAGCTGTTAGTGTTATTCATTTCACAAGTGGCACTTTTGCTGTTTCTTTTCAGTGAAGTCATTCACCTGCTGTGAGCCTGACTTAGATGTAAGAATGAATAATGCATTTCAGATTCAGTTCACATTAATATAGATCTGAGACATATTTAGTTTTATAAAAAGAAGAGCTTTGATCTTGGCAGTAGTGAATTTTAAATGTTTATAAGTGTACATTTTTCATGACTTCTGAGTTGTTGCAGCACACATTTATATGGATATATGCACAGCTTTGTTTTCTCAGCTGACAATAGCTTTATATGTCCTTCTCAAGGAACATTTCAGTATTAGGGAATCTCTCGCTTCACATTTTTTTTTTCTTTTTTTTTTTTTTTTGTGCAGGTATTCTATTGTCCAAGGCATACATTTAAAGAGATTGTTCAGCATCAATGAACACAATGGAACAATCATTACAACTGAACCTCTGGACCGAGAGATTGCTTCTTGGCACAACATAACTGTTACAGCCACAGAAACCAGTGAGTAAGGAATTTAAGGAACACTGTGCTTTATATACTGCAAACTGTAATTATCCTCTGAATATGCCTTATTTTAAATGAAGAATGCATGCTTCCTTCTCATTATACTACTATTGCTTGCTACATGAAGTAACATTATTAAAATGATTAGTTAAATAGAGGCAGAATGCATTTGAGCTCCAAGGTCCTGTGCTCTTTCATAAAAGATGACCTTATAAAAAATAAATAAATAAATAAATAAGAAATTGTAATGGGATTGAGCATGTAACACTTTCAAGTTACACTGAAGCATATGAATTGCTCCTGCAGTGCAAGATCTTATGTTAAATTAAACCCTGGTTAATTTCACACCAGATTTTTGACTAGTGTGAAATTAACCAGGGTCTAATTTAACACCAGTCAGAAACCTGTGGCTCAAATTAATCATGAATGTAAGGCCTAAATCAGTTAGACTTCTCTTCAGTGACAATTAAATCTCTGAAATCTCCTATATATAGTTTTCCTCTCTCATTTTTGTTTGAAAGTCAAATACAATTGCCTCCATTTGTACTTTTGATTACCTGCTTGCCCTAACTCTGGGATAATGCTCTAGAAAATTAACAGCTACTACCTTATAAAGTGGTTTAGCAAGATTATTAAGATACTTTTTAAAAACTCTTCATATCAATCCCTACAAAGGAGAAGAAAAAGCCAAAATATACAAATATACAAAACTGGCTAATCAATAAATCAAACAGATTTGCTAAATACTTTTAGCATGTTAGTTTAATTCTGAATCTCATTGAAATGTTATTTATAGTTAAATCTACTTTAAACATATATTCATTAGTTCCTCAAAGGAAGCATTCCCTGTATATATGTCAGAATTTTACTGCTAGAAGTTCAATGCAACATATCCAGTAACCTTTTTCAGTGAAGTCTTTATTTTGTGTTTGAAAATTGATAGTATTACCTTCCTTTTCAGCTTCTCTGGGTGTTTTTAAATATAAATATATGTCACTTTTCTTGTTGTTGGACAGATGGCAGGCGATGGTAAAGTTGATCTCTGGCATATTTTTGTCATGTCTTGAATAACACTATGGAAACACAGCAGGATGATTTTGGTCTGGACTTTTCTGTTCAGCTAAACAATAAAAAAGGAAAGAACCAAATGTTACAAATGAATAAGTATCTCCTGAGCAGAAAAAAAGCAGGTCTTTCATAGTAATGAAAGTTATTGCAGACAGACTCATTATCTCCATATTCTTATTTTTATTCTTTATTTCTTTAGTGATGATAAGGTCACTGTCTATAAAAATATATTCCAAAGCATTGAAGTTAGGTCACCTTGCTACGGACATACCTGAAATTATTTATATTTTGAACTAGTAACATTTTATTCCTTGAAATATAGTCCTACCATACACTATGTACATGAGACATTTTGTGGATGACATGTGGATGACATTGTAGCTCCACTGAGGCCAAATCAAAATGACATTAGACCTCATCCACACTAGCTATTCATTGAAGTTGAGATAGAACTTGAAACTGCATTACAGCAGCAACCTCTCTGGGGGCTTATTCAATGTCCTGGCATTTATACAGGACCCAAGCCTTTTGCCTTTACTGTGATGACAGAGATCAGAAATTATTGAGAGTAATTTGCCTGTTATTTCATGACTTGTGATGTGGATCATTAAGTTGAGATACCATGTTTAAAGGAGCCCAGAAGAAGATCTAATTCACATGAGTTTAAACTCAAGTAGTGGGAACCTGCAACCTGTTGAACCTTATTCCAGTTTATACATAGGATTTTTTCCAGCTCAAGAGAAATCAAGATTTATTTGATCAGTTTTTACTTGGTTTTAGTAAGCTTCCACCAAGTGCAAGTCTAAAGCATAAATAGAAGCATTCTAACAGTCATAACAGAAGCAAACATGACAGCAAAAGATCCTTAAGCCATCATATTTACACGACAGTGATTTATAGAGTCAGAAGATGATTTTCAGACAATTAATTAATTTTTTAATTAGAATGACTGGCTCAGCTTTCCCTCAATTGAACTAAAAATGAATGAAAAAAATCCGCATGATAGAAACTGGCTTGAGCTCAATTTCATTCTCATTTCTCTATATTTCTAGTGGAAAAGTTAGTCTTACTTAAACTTGCCCTAAAGAGACGTCATTTGTCCATAGGATTTTTCAGATGTCCATTTTTATTGTGTTATAGAGCTACTTCATGACTGCAGAATTTATAGCTCTTTGAAGGTTTCAGTCATGGATCATATCATTAATTCAGTGTGTAATTGTCACCCTTCTTTGGCCATAAATACTTTTGTTGATAGACTTCTTTTCAGATTAGTTCCAATGTCCCTACTAGTAACTAGGTGCTGTTTGTGTGTGCATTTATTTGATGGTAGGATATAAGTCAACACAGCATCCATGAATCTGATGAACAAGCAAGTTAAGAATAAGCCAAGATAGCTGGAAGGGCTTTACCCATGCCTCTTTCTGTATGGCTGAAGGCACTAAAATTATCCCCTCACTCCTTATAGAATTACAAAGTCTATTACACACCCATCTCTGACCTAACTAAAAAGGTTAAGTCATGCACTCTGTGTATGATTTCTAAAACGGATGTGTGCTACTTTTTGTAAATAAAATAAAATAAATAAAGCATTATTTCATTGTCTATTATATTATTGTGAATATTGGGATTAAACACAAGAAATGTCATTCCCCAAAGAACTATCTCTGAGATGACACTGACAGATCATAAGCTTTGGTAAATTAACACAGCTCTAATGATTTCACAGGAGGAATAGTTATGTGAAACTTCTGACTATCTAGCCATTTATCTCGGTGGTATTGCTTTTGCTGTCATTTCTTTGGCAAAAGACTCAAAGCTGATTTCTTGGGACTTATGATTCCATAAGTCCCAAGAAATCAAATGTCTGCTCCAAGGAACTAGTGGATTATAAATTTAAAAAGAAATGTAAGAACCACCCAAAGCCATATAGTTTGAAGTGATGCAGAAAGGTTTCTCTTAAAAGTCCATTAGATTATTTTAAGAAAATGTCTTAAGGACTTCTGAATGGGTGATAGGCAGTGACACTTATACACATCATGAAGCATATTTTAACTGTAATGAATGTTCTGTGAGTAACATACTTGTGTTTTAGACAGAGCAGATTGAGATATTGACATGCGTAATCTAATAGATATTTAGTACTCCTAGAATATCTTAATATGATTTTATTTATTGGAAAATGTCTCCGTTGTGTCTCTTATCCAACAATACATTCAAGTAAGTATGAATAGTATTGTTGCTACAAAATTTCTTGTGTACTGGTGTAGATATATTACACTGTGGTGAAAGCAGACCTTTCTAAGAGCTAAGTGATGATTAGTGCCATCTAAACGTGGATTGAATTTGCTGATAGGTGAAGGACTTCCAAGAGGTATTCAGTACCTTGAGATCTTCCTTCTGCTGTTTTCAGGTGTGTCCTCATTCTAGCTGTGATAGGGTTAACTTTCTTCATAGTAGCTTGTATGATGCTGTCTTTTGGATTTAGGATAAAGAAAATGTCAATAACACAATGATGTTTTAGTTGTTGCTGATCAGTACTTACACTAAGTCAAAGACTTTCTAGCTTCTCAAAGCTCAGTCTTGGCATCAGATCCAGACACATTTTCTTCCCCTTGAGGGTGCTGAATAGTGTTGAACATAGCTCAGTAGAAATGGGCCAGGCCACAGAATGCTGCAGTGATTTACATCTCTCTGGAATTGCCAGTGACAGCATATTTTTCCAAACACTTTACCAGTTTTCAGGATTCTGCACTTGTTCAGAGGTAAAGTTCCAAAACAGTGGAAGTGCCCACTGTTCTGCATACCTGTTCATACTATCTCCCACACCCTGACATTCATAACTAGCTTGTTTCCCAGCAGATCTCTGGGTGATATTCTTAAACAGATGTTTAACCTTTCACCAAACTAGAAACACATTCAGGAGACATATCAATACAGGTTTAAACATCCAAAGAAATTCAAAATTCTTAAGAGCTATTGTATCTGGCCTGGAGTAGGAAGGGAAGGTGAAGAAGAAGGGGAAGGTGTAATTCCTTGTCCTTCCTCCACAAATCGGATCTCTGAGGAGAAAAGGTAGTAAGTATAATTGTTGATAGTTTTCAAGCGATGGTTCCCAAAGTTAACAGTAATGCTGAGAGCAGGTATCAGATTAGGCTTGTGATCACTGCTTTTATCATTCGTGAGGGAGTGTTACACAATACAGCCCAGTGATAAAATGAAAAGTGACCTTAAAACAGCCCACAGAGAAGAAAAAAAAAAAAAAAAGCAGCAAAAAAGAAGCATATACAGCAAATAAGAGGTACCAGTAACTATTTATTATTACTGTTATTTATAACAGATTATAAACAATTTGTTCTTTCTAACACATTCTTTTCAGATCTGTCATTAGTGGGATAGGGGAGAAAACTGGAAAGAAAATTGCATAACTCATCCCAGTTTTATGGTTTACAATATCACAGAATGGTTGAGGTGGGAAGGAAATCCTGCAGGTCATCTGGTTCAACCCCCTTGCTAAAGCAGAGATTTCATTACCTAAACCTTTTTAATGTTCTGAATAATTAAGTATTCTGTTTCTTTCCAGAGAGGGCACATATTTTCCCTAGCCTCCTTTTGTCATTGAGGTACTTGTAGAAGACCTCTTGTTTGCTTTGATGTCCTTGTACAGATTCAATTCTATCTGGACTTAAGCTTCTTAAGAAGCATGGCCAGCTCATTGAGAGTGGTGATTTTCACCCTCTACTCTGTTCTTGTGAGATCCCACCTGGAGTACTGCATTCAGGTCTGGGGCCCCCAGCACAAAAAAGACATGGATGTGTTAGAACAAGTCCAGAGTAGGGCCACAAGGGGCTCAGGAACTGGAGCACCTCTCCTATGAAGACAGGCTGAGAGGGTGGGGTTGTTCAGTCAGGAGAAGAGACGGCTCCAGGGAGACCTTATAATAACTTTCCAATACCGAAACGGGGGCTATGGGAAAGCTGGGAGGGACTTTTTGTTCAGGGAGTAGAGTAATGGCTTTAACTACAAGAGGGTAGAATTCGATTAGGATAAGGGAGATATTCTTTACTTAGAATGTGGTGAGGCACTGGCACAGGTTGCCTAGAGAAGTTGTGGATTCCCCATCCCTTCAAGTGTTTAAGGCCAGGTTGGATGGGGCTTAGTGAGTTTACTGTGTAACCTCCTAGCTGCCCTAAGGAACTTGAAATCCACATTTTCATGGTGATTGAAACAAAGACTACCTTTGACTTATACATTACCCACAAGCCCCTCTTCATTGGTGAGAACAAGGTCCCGCACAACACCTTTCCTCTTTGCCTTCTGTATCACATGGAGAAGGAATTTATCACCGATGCATTCCATGAACCTCCTGGATTGCTTAATACACTTTTGCGTTGTCCATCCAGCAGATGTCAGGGTGGTTAAAAAGTCTCCCAGTAGGACCAGGACTTTTCCTAACAGTTTTTAGAAATTTTCATCATTTTTTTTTTTCCTGGACAGGTGTCTTGTAGTAGACCCCCACTATAATATCACCTGTCCCTGCCCTCCCTTTAATCCTAACCCATAAATTCTCTTTTAGCTCCTCAAACATCCAAAGGCAGAGCCACATACATTCCAACTGGTCATTGACATATAGGGTGAAACTCCATACTCATCTCCCTAGCCTGTCCTTCCTAAAGGTTGGGTATGTCCAATGTAAATGTTGAGCAAGGTGTCATGTGATTTGAAATATTCCTTTGGTCAGTTTGGGTCAGCTGTCCTGGCTGTGTTACCTCCCAAATTCTGGTGTACCCCACCCTCCTTGCACTCAGGGCACTTCGAGAAGTAGGAAAGTCCTTGGCTTAGTGCAAGAATTACTAAGCAACAAATAAAACATCAGCACGGTATTGTCCTGGTTTTGACTAGGATAGAGTTAATTTTCCTCCTAGTAGCTGGTAGGGTGCTGTGTTTGGGATTTAGGATAAGAATAATGTTGATAAAACACTGATGGTTTAAGTGTTGCAGAGCAGTACTTACGCTAAGCCAAGGACTTTTCAGTTTCTCGCTCTGTTCTGCCAGTGGGCAGGCTGGGAGTGCAGCAGGAGCTGGGAGGGGATAGACCCAGGAGAGCTGACCTGAACTGGCCAACGGGGTATTCCGTACTATATGGCATCATGCTGAACAATTAACATGGGGTGACTGGCTGGGGTGGGGGCACTGGCTGCTCTGGGATAGGCTGGGCATCAGTCAGTGGATAGTGAGCAACTGCATTGTGCATCACTTGTTTTGTACAAGTTGTTGTTGTTGTTATTATTATTATTATTAATTATAATATTATTAATAATAATATCATTAATTAATTAATTAATTATTAATATTAAATAATAATAATAATAATAATAATAATAATAATAATAATAATAATAATAATAATAATAATAATAATAATTTTCCTTTATTTTCTGTCCTAATAAACTGTCTTTATCTCAACCCACGGGCTTCTTTTTTTTTTCTGATTCTCTCTCTCATCCCAGAGAGGGAGGGGAGAGGGTGAATGAATGGCTGTATGGTGCTTAGCTGCCAGCTGGGTTAAACCACAACAGGTATCAACATTATTTTCATTGTAAATCCAAAGCACAGCACCGTATCAGCTACTATGAAGAAAATTAACTCTATCACACCTGAAACCAGGACAAGGTGACATTTATGAACATTTTTATTGCATAAGGTTTTGGTTTTTTGATTGATTGATTGATTTTAGGGCCTATTCCACACACAATTTTCTATCATTAAATTATTATAATTAGGTTTGGATTTTCCTTGTCTGAGACAGTTACAGCAATATAACCTAATGTAAATGCAGTAAATGCAGGAATTGAAGTGTCTTATATTGGCAACTTTATTTTCCTGTTCATTTGGAAATAAGCCATATTAACATAGCTTTTACATAGCCACAGTAGTAAAGTATATTCATCTAAGAGAAGCACTAAAGCTTTCATGAGTATCAAATGCCTATGTATTAAATCTGCTGTGTGAATAATACTTGGAAAATAACTGTAATCCCATCTAACAATTCCATCAAGAGTAAAGCTGTACACATGTCTGAGTAAACGCAGACTTCTTTACAAATATATGTTTGGGACCAGTGGGTAGAATAGCTCTGTTTTTCCAAATTCCAACTCTGTTCTTTATAGAAGTCTCAACTTTCTGTTTCGGCTAGGACCAACTATCAGTGTCTATTACAATTATTCATGGTTAGCAGTGGCACAAGTATTTTGAAATTATATACATTTTGGTGAGTTTTTCACTAAAAACTTCAAAATTTCAAAATATGAAAGGAGTACAGTGTAGTAAAGAAGTATAAGTATATCAAGTAATAGAATTTCTTAAAAGTTGTGACCAACCATTGTGGTATCCATGATAATAAGATGCTCTTCATGAACAAAACCTCATTTAATTTCTGCAGATCAAATTTTATTTTTTACATTTAAATCAGTTTCCAACTTAGTAAATGAAAAAGTGAACATATCCAAACTTTTGTAAGAAGTACTATGACATTCTATTGTAATTTAACATAATGTTGGAGAAGAAAAACAAACTCATTTCAAGACAGAACCCCAGCAAAGCAAAAAAGCACCCTTATTTCTATGTTAGCAATTAAGACTAGAAGTTTAACTTCAAAAGCACATGCTAAATCATATTGCAGGTTATATATTAACAGAATTATTTTAAAAGATTTAGTATTTAATGTGTCTGTAAGTGTCAGTGACTATTTTCCACTGTGAAATATAAATAATATTCTCTCTAGTCTATATTACTTTAAAATATATAGCAGATAACTGATAAATTTTTATTTCCATCTTCCTTTAACCATTAGGAAATCCTGAAAAAATTTCAGAAGCATATGTATATATCCAAGTTCTTGATGTTAATGATCATGCACCAGAATTCGCTAAATTTTATGAAACATTTGTTTGTGAAAATGCAGTTTCTAACCAGGTAAGTGTGAAGGAGTTAGCTACCATTTTTCTCATTGCCATGAAGATCTGTTCTGAGATGACACTATTTCCTCTGAGATTGACTATTTTAGTACTACAAACATAGGATATATTTTGTCTAATTCCAAAAATAATTATGTTGATATGTGTACAGTTTGAAATACAAATTTCAGAAGACTGATAGGTATTTTCCCTTACTGAATAAAGCACCACAGAACATGTGAAAGAAAGATACATCTCCTTGTTTGACTGTTAACATTCTAAACAAACAAATAAATAACAGATTTGATTCACGTTAATGTCACAGGTATAAAACCTAGGCCTGAGATTTTCAGTCACAGCATAACATCATCTGGGAGAACCAGATTTAGACAACATTTAGACTTTTTTTTTTTTTTTTTTTTTTTTGTGTGTGTGTGTGTATGTGTGCATGTGTGTGTTTTAGAATATTTTGGTTAGAAACCATGTGTTTTGAACTAAATTCAAACCTTAGTGAATTCAGTTGAAACCTGCAAGTCTTTAAGTCAAATCCTTATATCTTCAATAGCTGGAAAATGTAGGGTTTGTTGTATCAAATATCCTTCCCAGGATTTTATTTTATTTTATTATTTATTTTTTATTTTATTTTATTTTAGCAATTTGAGTCAATACAACAATCAGAAGCAAAATATTCACTTTTTGTTTGTTTGTTTGTTTATTTGTTTGTACACACACAAAAATATCAAGCTTTTCCTAAATTTTGACTCACAAGTAAAAAGTGCAGTGTTTCTGTCTGTGGTGATGATGTCCCCAGTAAAAGGCTAGAATCTCTGAGGTTAGATGTACAGAAGTATAAGAGATGTGTTTTATATCTATATATATTTATATAGATATACAGCTTTTCTCCTGGTGAGTTTTATTGTATGCTCAGAAAAATCAGAGCCGCCTATTGGTTTCTGAATATTTTATAGACTCATCTCAGTTTTGCTGAGTCTTAATAGAAGTGTTATAGTACGAAATAAACATTAAGGGTTTGCACTGTCCTCCACTTCTAGGGAGAATTCTTAAAAACATGTGAATATGCTGAACATAACCATAGAAATCTTAGCTTTGTGTAAGAACAGCACAGTGCAAACCAAAACAAGGGATTTTTATTTTCTTTTTCAGATAGACATGTACTCCTCAGTATTGTATTTATTGGAACAGATACAGATGAAATTTATGGGAATTAATGCATTCTGTATATAAAATTACAGAATTTAATAATGAAATAGCAAAACAGTATTTAAAGCTGCAGTAATTTTGTGATTTTTCAAATGATACATTTCTAAAAATATACATTTCAAAGATATTTTTAATATGTGGTTAAATAATTATTAGTCAGAACAAAAACTGGATGTGTAAAAAACAAATCATCTATTCTTGGACTTTTTTTTTTTTAATAGGTTGCCAATGGTAGGTAATTCTTCTATATTTTAGTAGCCAAATTAGAAATGAAGTTGTATTAGAAGCTGTCTTTATGTCTTACTGCTATATGCAAGCTGAATCTGCATATTCAGTGTAATTTGATAGACTTTGAATATTATGGTCAAATATACAACCTTTAAAAGCTTTTTCTTACCTCTGGACATGAAAATATTACCAGCAAAACCTCATCAAATACCAACAGAGTTTTGTTGTTGTTGTTGTTTGTTATTTTTTTGTAGTATATGGCAGAACAATATCATAAAAATATGTTACTCATTTATGTTTTAGACCATATATATAGTTTTGCTCTCTGTTCTTGTTCATATTAGGAATATTCTGGGAATATTATCCCCTTACCAAAATAAAGACTATTATTTATTCCCAGTGTAACATTAGGGATCAGCTATTGTTCTTCACTGATATCTTGAACTTCCTGCCAATACCTGAATTTGCATCACCTTAGATATTTTGTTTGCTCTGAGAAAAGAAAAACCTGTTCCTAATGAATTTTGCATCCTTTGTACACTGTCACTAAGTATATTACTCAACAATCTCTTCTCAATAGTAACAATAAATATTTATCAAGGTTCCTCATACGGAGTGAAAATATAGATTTGAAATATATATATATATATTTATGTATAAAAAAGACAGAGTAATAAGAATAAAAAGCTTCTAGAGTAGAAGCCACAATTTGCACACTGCTGTGTTGATTTCATCAAACTTAGCTTGTTTGAAAAAAAATAAAATATTGAATTCTTAGATCTTTCACTGAAAAAAAAAAAAAATAATCAGGAAAGAGTTTTCAAAAGCACAGATGGAAGGCTGTAGTCACTTGTATTGACTTACTGCTGGTTTTGCTTTTAAAGTACTTCTTGTAGCATATATGTGCTTTCTCTTTTGGGGTAAGTTGAGTATGCAGGTCTCTTGGGTACAAATAAGGCAGGAGGTGACTGATAAAATAGAACCCAAGTTAAAATTGGGCACTATCTTTTCTTAAAGTTGGTAGACTTGAAGCGGCATGATCAATGATCCTCACTTACTATTATATCCTGATGGCCAGGTCACTAAATGTTTTCTGGTAAAAGTAAAAAATTTAAGCACTTTGTTAGCAGAAACATATCTAATTTATTAAGTATTTATTTAGTTGTTTCTTTACAGACATAAAATAGATTCTTTCAAATGTTAAATGTTACTTTTGATGTTATCTTACAAATGATGATCTATTTTGACATATTTTTAAATGAATTATATTTTATTTTCTTGAGAAAAAAATGACCAAGAAATTCCATAATCTATTATAATATTCAAAATCAATACTTCAGCACAGGAACTTGTCAACATATCTCTCTTACTGCAGCTACAAAATATCAGTTGAATGATGTCAATATGTGTGTGGGCTGGAAGGAAAAGTATTTTGTATAGAATAATTTGTTTAAATGTAGAATCACCTTTCACCTTGGCACCTTGGAGGTAGGGTAGGAGAAAGAGAGAAAAAGAAGAAAAAAAAAGGACTAAATACTATATATATGATTGCTTTTTTTTATTTTATGAAAACTTCATTTGTACCTTGTCTTTTGATCCAGGAAATCATATATTTTCTCAATATTTTAATGCCTAGCTCTCAAACAGATGAAAAATAAAAGCAGAATATTTGCAGATTACCAGTCTCAATGAGACTGGATATAGGAGCTGTATCTTTGTGAGTACATAACATACACTCAATATGTATTTATAAACTTCATTTCTAGCATCAGTGGCTTAACATGATATGTCCTTTTATCATTTTAAAGGAACATTGAACGCTTTTGTAGTTTAACAATTGCACTTATATGTGTTTCCAGCTAATTCAGAGCATCAGTGCAGTGGATAAAGATGATTCAGAAGAAAGTCATCATTTTTACTTCTCATTGGCTCAGGAAAGTACAAACAACTCACATTTTACTGTCAAAGATAATCAAGGTACTGTCATTCATGTGCTCTTTAAGACTTTTCTAATGAAAGACGGATGTTTCGAATGGTCTTCACATCACCAATTTTATAAAAATTTCCACTTATATAGAAAATGTTATAAGAACACAACATGAAGCATATTTCAAAACAATAATTTGATAATATCAGTTTATTTTCCTTTTTCAGTCAAGTAAACTAAATGGCAAAAGATGATTTTATATCAATGAAAAGAAAAAATAAATAAATCTGAGACTAAAAACAAAAACAACAACAACAACAACAACAAAAAACAAACAAAACAAAACAAAACAACAACAAAAACACACTGCTATTCCTTATAATTTATCTTCTTAATGTAGGATGTAGTGGAAAGTACCAGCTTTATTGTTAAAGCTATGCATTTATTTAAGAAATAAGATTTCCAGAAAGAGAAGATTGTTGTTAGTGCAAGTCTGTTACTTCATCACTTCAGTAAGACCAAAATTATAAACACAAATTAATAGGAAAGTAATCTTATTTCCTAAAACAACTTAAACTACATTCATTTGTTACTGATGACACCATATAAATGTCTCCTATATGAATTTTAATGTTATTCAGAACTGCGATTGATTGAAACTCTTAAAAAGAGTAACATAGTTACCAAGCAAAAACAGTCCAAGGCAAAAAATGTAAATACAGTAACTGCAGGAAATGCAACCACTTAGAGTCAGTCTTCTGAGAATATGAAGAGCTTCTTCAGACTCAGCTAAAGTACACATTGCTCTTATTGACATTGCTAATTATTTGAATTTTCTTGCTAGGTGAATAAATCAATGGAAGTAAGTTTTGGAAAGTTCAGACTATATTAAATGGCAAACGACTTTTCTTAATATCTTCAAAGTTAAAGTCAATGTTTTAATATGTTTCAGTTCCCAGCTTCATTAACCTCTCACCCAGTGCCAAGAAGAGATAACTTGTTACATTAAGATCAAATTGTGTACAATGAGCTTTTCCCACATTTGCTCGTTCTGCACAAAGTCCAAGCAAAGATATGCAGTATATTCAGTTCCTTTTGGAGGCTATTGATAAGAAAAAAAGAAAAATATTTTCCAGCATCATATGCTCATCCTTCTGTCTCTACCTTTCTGCTGCATTTCACACAAATGGCTGGGTGATTTGGGATAGTAGTAGGCAAGAGGAAAAGTGAGTCTAAAGATCTGGAGCCTTTTATCTCACGGTTGTCCTCTGAACTATGACTAAGAAACATGGAAAGACTTAAATAGGGGGAGTTAACTTCAGTAGACTTTGGATAAATATGCTATAAATTTAATGGATGTATGTTCATAAAAATGTATGAACTCATGTGGTTATTCATCCTGCCATGATCAAAAACCTGACATACACGTATAAATATTTTTTTTTCCTTTGTGTGCAGATTTCAGTAGTCTTAATTTGTTTTCCAGTGAGCTAAATTTCAGATTAGAATTAGTTCATAAGGAGTTCAGAAGGGGCTGTACTTAAACTGTTTATTGGGTTTTATACAGAACTTATTAAACATTAGTAGTTAAAGTAAGGTGAGAGACTAACAACTTTTCCCTCCTTTAGATAATAGGTGCTAAGCTAGCTCCAGTTTTCTCTCAGGGAAAGAAATAAAAGACTATTTCAGTCAACTTTTTTTTTTTTTTTTCTTCTTTCTTTCTTTGTCTTCTTTTACTTTTTACCTGCTTTCTCTGTGTGCTGTCAGGCACATTTTTGGACCTTTTGGATTGGTAAACTGTCTATATTTCATCTGTGAGCTGCTGTATTGTTAACAGCTGGTTGCAGGAACCATTATAAGAACCAATTAATTGGCCTGAGCAGCTATCAGATACTATACACTGGAATTTTGTAGCTTCAAACATTAAAACAGCTTTAAGGTCAATTTTTATTATTGAACCTGGAACACATATGACAAAACAAATGCAATTATTCACAGTTGACACAAGGAAAGTTCACATATCCATGGCTGGCTTTACTTTCTTAACGTTGCTAATGTTGAACAGTAGCATTGTTTTTAAATAGGTCATATTCCACTGGATTTTTATTGTTATTGTTTTTATTGTTTATTGTTATTGTTTATTGTGATAAATGCCTATCATGTACAAAAATTATCTTCTAGATAACACAGCTGGGATTTTCACAGCAAAAAGTGGTTTCAGTAGACAAGAACAGTTTTATTTCTATTTGCCAATATTAATTCTGGATAATGGATCCCCACCACTTACAAGCACAAATACTCTCACTGTCACTGTCTGTGATTGTGACACTAAAGTGAACACCTTCTACTGTCGATATGGAGCTTTCATGTATTCCATGGGTCTCAGTACAGAAGCTTTAGTTGCTGTTTTGGCTTGCATACTAATATTCCTGGGTAAGTAGAAGTAAGATAAATGACTTTTTTTTTTTTTTTTTACAGTAATCATGACTATGTAAAATAAATAAATGAATAAAGATAATCCCAGACAGGAAATATGGAAGTGCAGTTTTATTGAGAAAAAAAAAAAATCAATAAGTCAAATCTTTAATTTCTTTTCTGTTTTCTTAAATCTAAATATTTTTTCCAGTTTTCAGTAAAATTTGAATCCTAACACCATGCCTTAAAAGTTTGCTTTAATTATTTAGCATTAATTATAATAAAAATCTGAGAATTCAAAGTCAATATTGAGCCTAGGTAAAGCTGAAGACAGCATTAGTAAAGGAGATTGGTTATTATAAGAATAAATTAGGTACATAATAATACGTTCTGCCTTAGGTATGTACAGCTAAGATCAACACAAAATAATAAAAGATAAAGAGAAACTGATACACTCAGAAACTGAGCAACTGTATCTGTCCAGGCTGATCAACCTGAAGCAGAGGAGGTTTAGCAGGATTTCATCAATATGTATAAATCCCTGAAGGAAAAGTACAAAGAAGATGAAGCCAGGCTCTTTTTTTTTTTTTTTTTTTTTTTTAAATTGCAGATGGCACCAAGTTAGGTGTGTGTGTTGATCTGCTTGAGGGTAGGAAGGCTCTGCAGGAGGATAAGGATAGGCTGGACCAATGGGTTGAGGCCAACTGTATGAAGTTCAACAAGGCTAAGTGCCGGGTCCTGCACCTGGGAGTTGGAAAGCTGGTTGGAAAGCTGCATGGCGGAGAAGGACCTGGGAATACTGGTTTGATAGCCAGCTGAATATGAGCCAGCAGTGTGCTCAGGTGGCCAAGAAGGCCAACAGCCTCCTGGCTTGTATCAGAAGCAGTGTGGCCAGCAGGTCTAGGGAAGTGATTGTACCCCTGTACTCAGCTCTGGTGAGGCCGCACCTTGAGCACTGTGTTCAGTTTTGGGCTCCTTGCTACAAGAAGGACATCGAGGTGCTCGAGTGAGTCCAGAGAAGGGCAATGAAGCTGGTGAGGGGTCTGGAGAACAAGTCTTACGAGGAGTGGCTGAGGGAGCTGGGTTTGTTCAGCCCGGAGAAGAGAAAGCTCAGGGGTGACCGTATCGCTCTCTATAAGTACATTAAAGGAGGCTGTAGTGAGGTGGGGGGGGTTGGTCTATTCTCCCATATGCCTAATGACAGGATGAGGGGGAATGGGCTAAAGTTGCACCAGGGGTGTTTTAGGTTGGATATTAGGAAGAACTTCTTTACCGAAAGGGTTGTTAGACATTGGAACAGGCTGCCCAGGGAAGTGGTGGAGTCACCATCCCTGGAGGTCCTGAAAAGACTTTTAGATATTGAACTTAGTGACCTGGCTTATTGGAGGACTTGTTAGTGTTAGGTCAGAGGTTGGACTCAATGATCTTGAGGTCTTTTCCAACCTAGACAATTCTGTGATTTTCAGTGGTGTCCAGTGACAGAACAAGAATAAGCAGGCAAAATGTGAAGCATAAGAGGTTCCATCTGAACAACAGAAAGCAGTTCTTTGCTATGTGGTTGACTAAGCAGTGGCACAGACTGCTCAGAGAGGTTGTGGAGTCTTCTTCATTGGAGATCTTCTAAAGCTGCCTGGACATCGTGCTGGGCAACCTGCTTATGATGGTCATGCTTGAGCAGGGGTTTGGACCAGGTGACCTCTGTTATTCTCTAAGTAAAATCTCCAGAAAGACATTTCTCCAAATGTTGTGCATTTTTCCCTGTCAGGAGACACCAAGTTTATTTCCATTACAAAGTATATTATGGATGTGAAAAGTGAACACTGTAAATGCATAGGAGATATCTTTGTACCTCTGGAATGTAAAGCCCTAGTCATGCATAGCTGGTGAATGGCACTTACAAATCCAGACCTACCCAGCCAAGGCTGGCTGTTCCTGCCCTGCTCAGGGCTACGGCTGTTGCAAACTATACCTGGCAGCAATCACTGCTACAATGCATTTGATCTTTTTCAGAAAAAGAAAATAGAACCCATTATTAGTGGGATACAAATTTTTAGTGTAGTGTTTGATGAGTGATTTGATGACACTGACATACCATAACAGCAGGTGTACAGTAGCAACCATTCATAGAATCACAGAATGGTTTGGGTTGAAATGGACCTTAAAGATCATCTAATTCTAATACCCCTGTCATGGGCAGGGACACCATCCACTAGACTAGCTTGCCCAGGGCCCCATCCAACCTAGATTTAAACACTTCCAGGGATGGGGCATCCACAGTTTCTCTGGGCAATATGTTCCAGTAATTCATCCATCCTGTAAGTCTGTGACAGACTAAAGGTTAAGGTATGGTACCTTAGAAAGAAAGAGAAGTGATAAAGATGGGTAGGTTTGTTTTACAAGACAAAATGACTGATCTTAAAGCTTGGTTGTTGATGGTGGTCGTGGACCTGAAGACCTCATTCAAGCTGATGAGAACAAAGCAACATGGAAAGACTTCCAACTCCATCTCTGACTGTTACCTATGTAAGAATATGATATATATATATTATGCCTTGTAATTACATAGTGCATAAAATATGATATCCAGAAGTATCACAAAACAATTGACTGATCATGTTAGGGAAACAGTTTTTCAACCAAGAGTGAAACTCTACAAACAAAAAAAAATCGAAGTCAGAAAAAATGAAGGTAAAATAAGGTTTTACTGAGTAATGTGATATCAAATCATCATTTTAAATTGTGAAAACCTAGTACAACCTGTTTTTCAACAAAATTATTAAAAAATGTGAAAAAATATAATCCGAAATGAACAGGAAAACTTTAACAAACAGTGTCACAACACAAATGTAATGTCAGGAGAGAAAGAAACAATAATAGCAGAAATCACATTATTTTTAAAACTAAATCTTTCAAGGATAATGATTCTCTCAATGTATTTGTTAATGGGAAAAAATACAATACTAACATTTTTAAACTTCTATGTCAGTGAAAAAAAAATAAAAAACAATCTTAAGTAACACCCATTTATTTATTTATTTTGCAAACATATCTAGGTGAAGAACATTCTTTTTTCTACCTTCATTATACAGTATGATCTCATCTAATCTATGCATAACATCACATAAAGTATATCATTGGTAACCACAGGAAAACTAAGGCTTGAAAATGGTGGCTGGTAGCTCTATACTGATTTTGTATTTTGATCTGCTGTAGTAGCAATACAAGAAAAGAAAGAGAAGCCCAATAAAGCTAATGGAATTATTGGACTTTACACCAGGGAAATGCATTTTTACGAATATTCAAAATGGGATATACAAATTCCTATACATAATCTGAACATTATTATTATTATTATTATTATTATTATTATTATTATTATTATTATTATTATTATTATTATTATTATTATTATTATTATTATTATTTGGAACTTTATCCTTGTATTTATCATTAAAATATAATGAGTTACTTCACCATGCAATAGCTTGCTATAGCTTGAAACTATTTGGGTTTTGTAAATGTATGATAATATTCTAGAAATTATTATTTCCAGGGCTTTCAGGTTTTATGTTACTATTTCACAATGATAGGAAAGAGTATATAGGGAAATAAAGAACTACTTCAGGTGTGTCATATCCCTAACTGAGGTAAAATCCTGTCATGGTTAGTAGTTGTGTCATATTATGTCCCAAGTAAAAAATTAAAGTTCACAAACTATTACTTATTGAATAGCTGAATAAAACTGCAGTAAGATTTAGATGAAGAAAATGAAACCATTAATCTCTGTGAAAGTCATAGAATACTTAAAATGGATCATTCAGCTAAAAATGAAATGATACAGGATTTGAAAAGAATGATTTAAAATATTTATTTAAAAAAAAAAAAAAAAAAAAAGCTTTAATGTATGTTAAAAAAACAAGCTGTTCTCATTCGAAAACCCCAACAGTAATTACTGCTACAACATCACAAAAAATTTCTTCAGATTCTTCAAATCTCCAAATCAATGTAGTATAAACAAGTGAACCACACCCTGCATGGTCTATGGACCTGAATTATTTTCAATCCATGAAGTAGGATAGCTCACACATTGTCTCATTTTTCATTTGCTTTTCCTAGGGCTTTAATCTAAGAGAGGGAGAGATTAAAAATAAATAAATAAATAAATAAATGTTGAATGTTGAATTAATATATTATGTGATAAAACAAAGCAGTTTCAAAAAAAAAAAAAAAATCTGTTTCCGTCACTGCTTCAAACCCTCATCTACCCAAAGAATTGCTCCATTTCATTCACCCATTTTATAAGTCCCTCTGTAGCCATTTTTCTACCACCTTCTGTGATAATCTCACAACCATAAAAACTATAAAAATCACAGCTCTATAAATTTGTTAAGATAGCCTCACTTTGTAATTGTAGCAATGTTAAGAAACATTACTATTTTTTAAGTATTTCCAAGCACATTCAAAATTTGTTATTTTGTTTCTATTTGTCAGTGTTTTTTTTGGCAATTGTAGCCGTAAGACAGCAGAGGAAGAAGTCCCTCTTCTCAGAGAAAGTGGAAGAATTTAGAGAGAACATTGTCAGGTATGATGATGAAGGAGGTGGTGAGGAGGACACAGAAGCTTTTGATATTTCAGCACTGAGGACCCGCACGGTCATGAGAACATGCAAACCTCGAAAGAACATCACCACAGAAATCCACAGCCTCTACAGACAGTCTCTGCAGGTTGGCCCTGACAGTGCCATCTTCAGGCAATTTATTTCAGAAAAGCTTGAAGAAGCCAATACAGATCCTAGTGCTCCTCCATATGACTCACTTCAGAGATATGCGTTTGAGGGGACTGGCTCTTTGGCAGGATCTCTCAGCTCCTTAGGCTCAGACATGTCAGATGTGGATCAGAATTATGACTACCTTTCAGATTGGGGACCTCACTTCAAACAGCTTGCGGGAATGTATGCTTCTCATATGAGTGTAAGGGATTAGTTACTGTTTGCTTGTTTGTTTGTTTGTTTTTGGTTTTGTTCTTTCCTAAATGCTCAGCAACCAAAACCAACTCTTTTTTTTTTTTAAAAAAAAAAAAAAAAGAAGATCATCCCACATTTATGCACAAAAATAAAGTCCAAAGTCTTGGATGTGAAGATCTTGTGAAAAATCATACAAATAATCTCGTGAATTGAGGGAACAGGACCTCTCCATTTGAAAATCTAGTGTCTATTTGCATTTTTTTGAATGCAAATTGTGCTGCTTTGGATATCAAAGTCCCATTCTGGGTACAGAAAACCTGGGTCCTGCAGGTGCAGAAGGTCACAGAAGCCAAATAGAAATGATAAATAGAATTGCAAATATTCTGCCATTCATAAGCTTTATACAGTTTCCAAAGTTAAGACAGACTTCCGCTGTGGCAGTTGAATATATTCTTTAACCAAAGTTAAACCTACATATTTGTATAGTGCTTCATAATATAAATAGACTTATGTGAAAAAAGTAAACCCTAGATATTCTAATACAATTGTCAGAAGCATTTAAATGAATCATCTATTTATTGTTCATAGGATGATAAAACTAAAACAAGTCTCTTTTCATATAAGCGTAAAAAAAATAATGATGTATTGCAATAAAACGATATATTGCAACAACAGCAAGTATTTGATACTAATTTCTTTAATGGTATTATTGGGAAATGCATAAACACAATAATTAATTTAGCAAATAAGATGGAAGGAAGGAAGGAAGGAAGGAAGGAAGGAAGGAAGGAAGGAAGGAAGGAAGGAAGGAAGGAAGGAAGGAAGGAAGGAACCAGTTAAAGATGTGTTTTTTTTTTGTTTTTATTCTGTTTTTTTTTTTTTTTTTTTTTTTTTTAATAATGGAACATAAAATTATCTGCAGTAGTCAATTTTATTATAACTGTATTAAGGATCTTTAAATTGCTAAACTGATGGTCATAAAACTTTATGTATAACATTAGATGATAAGATAGTAAAATGCTTTAATGTTAATCCACTTCTGAAAATGATCCTTTATCATTCTGTTAAACTCGAATCAGATTTCAAGATTAATTTCCCATTGTATCTTTTAAAAGTAGTTTATAATGAATATAAAGGTGTCTTAGAATATTTTTACTCATATATATGCAGCTACCCAGCAGCAATTTTAGATCTGAGAGTCATCAAAATCATCAAAATCATCTGCTGCTTATTCTACAGAGATCGCATCTTGTAATCAAGTAAAACAACATTTCCACAACTAAAAGCTGTCATCTGGATAAAGAAAATTATGTGATATTTTCCTTCTTTTCATTTTTTTTAATAAATAAATAAATAAATAAAAACTATTAGGTATGAATTACTGAATTACAAAGAGCCAGACAGACAAAGCTTGTGGAAAGAAAAAAAAAAAAAAAAAAAGGCTTGTAACATACAATATGTGCTGCAATGCTAGCTACAATTGCTGTTAACCAACAAAAAGCAAGGCATATAGGCTAAGTGGAAAAACGCCAGTGCAGAGTTCAAATGTCAGCTAAAAATAAAACACATGGAGTCTGAAAATCAGGAGAAATTTCCAATGTAAGGCCCGGTAAGGGCAGAAACATTATTCATGATATTAATTGCTGTAAAACATGGGAGGAGGGCGGGGTCATCCAACTAGGTGCAGATGAAACAGCATCAAAAGGAAAAATTGGTTCTCTCCAGTCTCATGCAAGGCCTTGAGTATGACCGAGTGAATACAAAACACCTTTAAACAGTGAATAATTAAAACATTGACCATTGACATAGTTAAAAAAATGACTCTTTTTTTTTTTTTCTTTTTTGTTGTTGTTGTTGTTCAGTGGCTCTTAAGCAGATGTAATAAAATAATTCATTTTGAGACAATATTGTATACATTTATCATTTGTTCCATGGCAAGGAATAGACAGAGTGCAATTATATGTGCCTTTATTTTTTGGAGATGGTGAGAAGTACAGTTTTAGTAATAAATTTATAGATTTATGCAGTTTTTACACTACACAAATCCTTATTCCACAGATGGTCTCAGTGTCTTTAATAGAATTCCTCATAATTTCAGACTGTATTTAGTACAAATAGGATGAAAAGGTCTGATCCTTTCCCAATCCAGATATTTGTCTGTTTAGATGGGGAAATATCTAGCCATGTTTTCTCTGACATTACAGTTTTCTCCGTTTACTACACTTTAATGATAACTAATTTTTGTAACCAATGCGTACTACTCTCATATCAAGTGACTTCTAAGTGAAAGAAAGCAGTGGTCTGCAATGGCTACTACATGATCTTTAGCCAAAAAGGCATAAAACCATTTTTCTTGCTCCAAAGTAAGAAGCCATTCTTAGCTGTTACTGGGCCACTGGGCTTGTTATTCTAAGTCAAACCTATTGTTTGACTTACTACATGTTTTTTGAAGACCTCTATGGATGGTGACTTAACCTATCCCCTGAGCAGCCTGTTCCGGTGCCTCACAACCCTTCCAGTGTTAGGACATTTTTCCTAGTATCCATCTTAAACATCCCCTGGAACAACTTAAGGCCTTTTCGTCTTGTCTTATTACTTGGTGCTTAGGAGAAGAAACCAAACCCCACCTCACTATAGTCCCTTTTAAGGTAATTGTAAAGTACAGTAAAGTCTCTCCCAAGCCTTCTTTTCTCCAAGCTAAACAACCCAAGCTCTCTCAGCTACTCCTCATAAGACTTGTGCTCCAGACCCTTTGCCAGCTTCATTGTCCATTTTTTGTACATACTCTAGCGCCTCGATGTCCTTCTTGTAGTGAGGGGCCCAAATCTGAACACAGTACTCAGGTGCAGCCTCACTGGAGCCAAGTACAGATGGACAATCACTTCCCTAGTCCTGGCCACACCATTTCTGATACAAGCCAGGAGGCTGTTGGCCTTCTTGGCCACCTGAGCACACTGCTGGCTCGTATTCAGCTGGCTATCAAACCAATACTCCCAGTCCCTTTCTGCCAGGCAGCTTTCCAGACACTCTTTCCCCAGCCTGTAACATTGCATGGGGGTGTTGTGCCCCAAGTGCAGGAGCCAGCAATTAGCCTTGTTGAATCTCAACATATGATGGATCTCTTCTGACACTGTTTGAGTAAATTCATCTGTGTCACTACAAATTCCACAGAAAAAAAAAAATGACTTCACAAATGACATCTTGAACAACTGTTTCAGTAAGTTATGAGCTGGAACAATAATTTTTTGCATTCTGATTCTGTATGTTGACCTTATAAACGTCAAAAAATATCCTCCATTATTAATACTGAGGACACTAGAGACTAGCCTTGAAGACTACAGAATACAAAATGTATAAAATGAAATGACACAAAATACAACATCATCCAGTCTAGAAATAATTCTTAAAAAAAATCTGCAATTATATTGGTCATTTACCCATTAGAGTAATTAAGACAAGCTCCTAAATTTACTATGAACTGCCAACAAGATGCAACCCAGAAAATCATATGTGAACCAAAGCTGTACAAAATAATAAAACAGGCAAAAGAAAGTGTTGACCATGAAATTAGATTGAGATTAATTACCTAAAAGCTTAATTACTTGGCAGTTCATTTTTTCTTGTCAGACTGACCAATCACACTAACAGTGTTTCTAACATCACATGTTCACTTAAACACTAACTCAAAGGCAATTCTAATATTACTTGTTAAAGTGTTTTCATAGGACAATTTATTTAATTTTTTTATACTTGCAAACTCTGGCAAAACAAATGAGGTGTCCAACAGATGTAAAAGAGGAGATAGAAGATATTATCCTTAAAATTTTCTATTTATAGTGTAATTCAATATACACTTTTTGCATATGGTGAACCTAATTTCATTTGTTACAAATGCCAGTTTATTTGCATTACTTATGAATTCAAAATATCATTACAATGACTTGAGAAATATTTTATTTGAATCATTAAGCATTACAGCAACTTTAGTAATACTTCATTGAAGTTCTTGTCAAAAAAGCTTATCCTCACAGAAGTCTTACCCCATTGCCACCATGACTGAACATAAAACCACTCTAGTTAGCCTATAAAAATGTTTACACCCACTGTAGTTCATCTCACCCAACTTTCACCGTATCAAAATTAGTGTAAGTTATTCAATTACCCAAAAAAGAATGCTCAGAGTCTCTGTCTGGAAGTGCTAGTCTCATTATGTTTACTGTAGCAAAAGTTTAGCAGGTTAGTTATAGTCAAAGCCTAAAGTTTAGATGATTCAAGTTAAGATGAATCTCTTCCTTCCCATCCCATGCTCCCCTTTTGCTGTAAGTCCAGCATGCCACTCCCTCCAATGTCTCAGAAATTTGGGGTAGTCTGGACACTCTCCAGTACTGCAAAATGAACATGGAATCCCTCCTTATGGGAATAGCTTACACACAGCAGCCTTTCCACACTGAAGAACTCCTGCAAACATATCTCCATCATGTCACTGGCAACTCTAACCCATTATGAATCACCCCAAAACTTCATCTGCTTTCCCCAGACTTATGGGGATATAAGGACTCTGCTTTGCCTTCCCTTATGGGATTATTTTTAACAACCTCAAAAACATTTTCCTTTGAAAATAGTGCCTGTTAATCTTGAATGATTGGTATTGTTTCATAGTATCCTACTAACAGCTAAAGGTTTCCAAGTCTGCTATTTGTGAAGGTAACTATTTTGCAAAAGGCATGAGCTCAAGGCAAAACCGGGTCAAATGATTCATGTAACAGGTCAGCTCCTGAGCTGGAAACAACACGTAAATCCTGAAATATTAAGTCCACTGCCCAGCTTGCTGGACTACATGTTTGTTTTTTTTTGTTTGTTTGTTTGTTTGTTTTTTTTTTTCTGTTGTTTTTGTGTGTTTTATTTTTATTTTATTTTTATTTATTTTATTTTCAACTCTACTTGTGCTTTCTTGATATATCTGTATAATAAAGCAATTAAAAAATATAAATGCTCTGAACACCTGAGTGTGGTCACTTTGAATAACTTTTTGCATGTGATCAAATGGTAGTTTCCGGTTTATAATGCTTTTTCCCAAGAGTAAATGTAAGTGCATGAATGTCAAAAAAAATAAAAAAAATAAAAAGAAAAAGTAAAGGGCACCACAGCACTCAAGGTAACATATCCTGCACATGCTAAACTATCTTGTCCTCTCCCTTATGTCTTGCTGTGCTTTAAAGGAAATAGAAAGCATTAGCAAACAGAGGTCTCTCACAGAATTCTTTCTTACAGAAACTTCATAAATAGCGGTCCATAACTAAGATTCAACAGTTAATTTTGGAGAAGCAAAAAGATACTAGATAAAAGAAAGAGAGCTCAATGATTGCAAAATTCTCCAGTGACGATTGTCAGCCAAACCACTCCCCCACTCCTACCTAAAAAATCAGCCAACCAAACAACCAAAAAACAAACAAACAACAACAAAACACTAATAGTCTGCAATACTTAGTACATCTGGTTTGTGTTATTTATCTTAGATTGATATCGAAGAGAGTCAGTGAGGACCTAGGGGTTAGAGAGCAAATATTCCAAAAAATAAAAATAAAAAAAAAATCCACAAAGTGAATGTTTCTGCTATAAATTGGTGATTTGTTTTGTATCAGCAGAAATCCCAGAAATCCTCCAGAAAGGATTCTTCTGGGTTACCTTTTTTTTTTTTTTTTTTTTTCTGTCCAGGAATACCTTGCAATACAAATAATTGTGAGAGTAATACCAATAGCTGTTGTAGCAGACTACTCTAGAACCTCATGTCCATCTTTGGGATTGAAGAAGATTTTTGCTTGCTTATAGCAATGTTGATTTCATGGATGAAGCACAAATAGCATGAGTATCAGGGTAAATGGAATGGAATAATACTTTTGGACACTGAGAAGTGTATACAGTTTGTATCATTTTTCTAATTGTCCCTCACAGTGTTCAGGGCATGAATTAACTCTTCCTCAAGCGCCTTGTGATATTCACAACTTTAGGTTTACTCCAGAGACCATGCAGATCAATTTTAGATTTCCAGGTTTCTCCACGTTGTTGAAGTACCAGACTGTAAGATTCTGAAAGGCATTCACTCTTTGGTCCGAGCATGATCAAGCAGGTAAAAATGCCACTGTATAATGCAGTTTGAAACACAATCAGAAACGAATCTTACCAGGAGTTCCACAACTTAATTTCTAACAAAAGAAGAATTTGGAACTTTATTCCCCCTTTGCAGGCCACAAAATACTGTCACAGACACCTACAAATTTTCCTGCTATTACGGAGATGTTTTACATTTTCTTGCTCTCTTACTGTGGCATATTATACATATTTTAATACAGATCTTAAACTTAAATAGTGTGTTTAGGAGTGAAGCATTTTTTCCACCCTTGTCAGAGAGCTGACAATGGTAAAGATATGTCTAAGGTAGACAGTACCAGGATTTTAATTTACAGGTGATCAGATCTCATATTCCTGTTGATTGTTTAATTTTAATAATTTGAAATAATTTTATAGTTGAAATCTGAAGGGTTTTTTTGTTTCTTTTTTTTTTTTTTTTTTTAATTCTAAGAGCATATTTTAAAGAAAAGTTAAAACTATATGTCAGTTTGCACAGAAAAACAAAAATAATAATAATTAAAAAAAAAAAGTAAAAAAAAAAAAAAAAAAGACAGGAGTCCCATTGATTCTCATAGTGGACTCTCCTTCTATCCCAACATCTGCTCAGAGAGCAGCACAGTAGGGTGCAAAAGCAATACATATTTTTGGCATGTCAGGCACCAGCTCTTTGATGTACAAGTTGGATGGGCCAGTTACAGGAAGTGCTTTGCCAGATCAGGTACTCATGAATAAGCTAGAATTGCTCAGAGACCTGATTGAAAGCCACTTGGCTGTCATGATTTGAAGACTGTAAGTTTCTGAAGCAAATGAGTCAAGTAAGTAACAGAACTAAGTTCACAGATTGTGGGAGAGTTGATCTCAGTTTATTTTGGAACTGGTAAGCATTACACCATGGTATACTTCTCTGAAGAAGAAATGGGCCCAGAAGAGCTAGCTGATCATCAAGGACAGCCTCATTATAGATATGGAAAATTATGCTTCAAACATAATTTGTGAAGAAAATATAGCAGACATGGCAGAAGGCCATGCTGGCTGAATGAAGAATTCCTGGCTGTTTAAATACGGAAGAGAAGCCTGGAGAAGGTGAAAGAACAAACAAGCTGTACAGGACGAATGTAAAAACACTGTTTAGGTATATGAGAATATAATTAGGAAAACTAAGATTAAGTAGATTTTAAACTGTGGAGGTATGTGAAAGACAAGAGGGACTTGTCCTTTCACTGGTTTCAGCTGGAACAGAGTTAATTTTCTTCCTAGTAGCTGGTATGGTGCCATGTTTTGAATTTAGGATGAGAATACTATTGATAATACACCAATATTTTAGATGTTGCAGAACAGTATTTGCTCTATGTCAAGGACTCTTCAGCTTCTCACATTGCCCTGCCATCAAGGAGTCTGGGGGTGCACAAGAAGCTCGAGGGGTCACAGCCAAGACAGCTGGCCCAGGCTGGCCAAAGGGATGTTCCATACCATATGGCATCAGGGTGGAATTAGCCAGTGTGGGGTGTGCTATTACTGCTCTGGGATGGGATGGGCATTGACCAGTGTGTGGTGAGTAATTGCATTGTGCATCGCTTGTTTTGTATATTCTTTTATTGTCATAATAATTATTATCGTCCCTTTAATTGTCTGTCCTATTAAACTGTCTTTATTAAACTGTCTTTATTTCAACTTACAAGTGTTACTTTTTTTTTCTGACTCTCTTCTCCGTCCCACTGGGGTGGATTTGTGCGTGTGTGTGTGGGGGGGGGGGGGGGAGGAAATGAGCTACTGTGTGGTGCTTAGCTGCGGGCCAAGTTAAACCGCAAGAATGGGTTAAAAAAGGAAAACACAAAGAAAATGTAGGTTCACTGAGAATGAAGCAGCCACATCTATGATGAGGGACATGGAAAAGACCAACATGCACAAAGCCTTCTTCACAGGCAAGATCTACCATCAGTCTTCCTAATAAATAAAACTTAGTGGCAGAGCCTAGGGAGAGAGATACTATCCCAAGAAGAAAAGATCAATGTTAATTGGATAGGTGAACTACATTGTGGGTGAAAAACTGGCTGGACCAGTGGACTCTATGGGTTGTGGCAATTCTTCAGCAGTGTCCAGACTACTGGTGTAACTTACGGTTTGCTAATGCTTATCATCTTCAACAATGCCTTGGACAAAGGTATGGAAAGCACCTTCAGAGAGTGGACAATACCAAACTGGGAGGATCATTCAGTATGTTGAGGGGTAAGGATGCCAAAGCTGACAAAGCTAGATGCAGAGGCTGACCAACAACCTCACTTCTACAATATGCTGAAATAGTAAGGAACTGTTACTTTATGACTGTCAGAGCAAGACACCTACAAAGTTCACTTATTCATATGAATAAGAAAATGAATGAATGAAGATTTAAATAAAACAGCAGTAACAAAACACAGAAACACAGGTATCCAAATGACAGTAATAAATTTAAGGATATAGAAACTATTTGAATGTGGAGTTTCATATGTTTATATGATATTCACTGTCACTTCCTTTTCTTAGCTAACTCAGAAGGGAAATCAACATGTTAGCCAATTTAACTTTAGAGATAAGATTTGCCAAATAGTTACATCCAGAATTATTCTAGCTGGGAGAGAAGTACACTAGCTGAGAGAGGTACACAATAAACAGCATAACATCTGCTAATCTAGAAAGCTGTTAGCACACAGGTAAGCTCAAAGGATAGGCTTTCTGTTTTTTTGTTTTGTTTTGTTTTGTTGTTTGTTTTTTTTTTTTTTTTTTTTTTTTTGTGATTCAAGAGGTATAATTTATTTTGGCCAATATTGTAATGTGTATATGTTTTGTGATTCAAGAGGTATAAATATTTTTTTTGGCCAATATTGTAATGTGTATGTTTAGGTTGAGAAAACATACAAACTGTTTTTGTTTATTTGTTTGTTTGTTTTCAGATAAAAACCATCATCCTAGAAACAGAAACTCTTGCTTACTTCTTTCTTTGATCACAGTTAGGAGCAATAAAACATATGTGAATTAACCTTAAAAAAGGGGGGAGGGTTTTTTTTGTATTCTTACTTTCTTACAACTTATACTGCTTTCTTACTTACTTACTACTAATAGCTCTTATTAGCTATTGAACTGGAATCCCTAAAACCTGTAAATTAGAGAGGAATGTGGAAAGAGAGGAGGAAACACATAGAAGGCATGAAACTCAAAACTGAAGTTAGAAATCAAGTCATAATCTATGTTTGAAAACAAAAAGCAAGAACAAACAAAAAATATTTTACAAATCTTGAAAAGGGAAAGGTAAGTTTTATAGATGAATCTCAGATACAAATGTCAAATTTCTTTCCTCTGTGATTGTCTTAAAATACTATACTCTGACCCAACCTCTGAGATTTCAAAAGTACATACTTGGAAACAGTCTAAATGTAGAAAACAATCATTCTCTGACAGATGACCTTTTTTTTTTTTTTCAATTCTATCTTCACTTCAATTTTTGAGCTAATTTTTGAGCAGAGACACATTCCAGGCAATGGTCCAGCTCAACCTGACATTAGAGTTTCTAAAACCTTTCTTCTTTTGGTCTCAATTGCCTTTTTTATTATTATTTTATTTTATTCTATTTTTTAACCATGTTTCCTGATTATAAAGCTTATTATCCAATTTTCAATGTGTGTTCTAAAGTCCTGTCACCTGAAACAGATATGCTAAAGCCCCAAAGGATACTTATCCCTGCCCTATGTAAAACAAGTAGAAATTATATATATATACATATATATATATATACACACACATATATATGCATATATATATATATATAATTAAAAGCAAAAATAAATAAGTAAATAAATAAAGGCAGCTACTGATTTTCTTAGAATGTATTTTTCTTTTTAGTGTGATGGGACTGTCAGCTATGGGCAACCAATCATTCCAATCATTTACACTGTGCAGAACCATCTTAAAAAGTCCTTAAAATACTTTAATTGTAGAAATATTTATAGTGTCTTTTTTTTTTTATTCAACTATTTACTAGTGGTAATGTATCACACAGTTTTGCTTAGACTAATGGATGGGGGTAAAAGGTATTAAACAGTTGCTGTGATGGAAGTTCTAAGTATCTGAGAAATGTGGGCTCATTAGTGCTACACTCATTTTTTAACACTGAGCAGTTTAATATAAACTGATACAATACTGAAATAACTTTGAAATTATTCGTCCAATGCTTTCATATTAGTATTGTCCTGAAAATGTGTGTTTTTTTTTCTTCTAAAAATATTTGTCCAACATTTTCATACTGATGTTCTGCATTACTGTACTAGCATCAAAACTTTACTGAGAACCTTATCAGTTGGCTGTTAGCTTTCTGCACCTCATTGCAAAACATCAAAGTAAAGCAATTAGTACTTTTTTTTTTTTTTTGAAATTCAGTTCTAATGTCTTCATTGCTGTCATATGCTTATTTACAGATTTGAAAGCTCTCATGCACTGAGCTTATTTTGCAAAATTATTGAAACAATCCTAATGAACTATGACTATATCTACTGTAAGTTTTTTTTCAGCTCATTGAAAGAATAAACAAAAAAAAAAAAAACTTTTTTTTCATTTAAGTAGTGAATTTTATTGCTTTACAAGAGACATGAAGAGCCAATGCTTACCAAGAATTACTGTGCAAGCAGCTTCCACTAAGTAGATGATTATATCCTTTCATGCTCTTATATTAACTTAAATGCTGATTATTGTAGCTCTGTTTTTCTTCTTTTTTAAAAAACTTTTTTTTTTTTTTTTTAACATTAAGATGGTTCATATGGGTTCAAGTCTTAGAATGTAAAGCATAGATCTACTGTAGGTATACCACAGAGCTTACTGGTGGGAAAATCCTGATATCCAGGATTAGCTTCACACTGTGATTAACTTTTCAGTGGCAGCAGGATGGGATTTTTAATTCTAGGTTTTAATAAGTTTATGTCAGTTTTCAGTTGAGCACTCTGGTTAGAAATACACTGTTCTCACATGAAATGCCTTTATTCTACATCTACTTTTTTTTTTTTTTTTTTTTTTTTTTTTTCCAGCTTTCCATAAACTAATTCTGAAAACAATTCTTTTTCTTTCCTAAAGGATTCATTTTGAAATATATAAAGCTTGCAAACTTCAATATTTCATATTTGGTTTTATCTCCAAGTGAATTTTGTCTTGAATCACACATGAGTATTAATGCATTACCCACTGTTAAATTATTCAGGCCTGTTTGTAGCTTACCTATACAGGTTTATCTCAAGGTCAAGAGGAGAAAAGAGTAAATAATGGGAACGTAAAAGTTAACAACGGTCTTATCACAGTTTTTGAAACCTGCTGGCTTGAAACCTGTCATTAATTTGGGGATATTAGTGAAATAAGAAAAATCATGCTTAGAGAATGCCCACCTATATAGTTCTGAGTGTTAAGTTTTGAATCCCAAACTAAGCAGTCATCACCCAACAGCAGCCTGGAGTATTCAGTCTGTAAAAGGTTACTGCTCTCTGTTTATGAAATAATTATTTTACTTTCTATTATCGATATGTATGTGATAAGCTAAAATTTGATGCTTTCAAGTGATACATTTCCTAAAACATAGTAGAACTCTTAAGACCTGTGTGTTCTAAGACAGTTCCACCTAAACTAGTTATTCTGTCTCAGAAATGCCCATCAATGCAGTTGAATTATAGGCTATTCAAACTTACATCATTTTTTATCCATCTAACCTATTCTAAGTGCAATGTGTATCTGCCTCATGAGTTGATTTCACCTCCAAGTACTAAAATTGTAGCCATGGTAAAGCTAAGTGGAAGAACAAACAGTTGGCCTGTGGATATTGATCCACACTCAGTAGCTGGAGATTATTTAATTTAATGCATATGTAGGAAGTAAGAGCTTCTGTGCCCAAGAAGGTGATATCTAATGCAGCACATAAAAACTTGTAGAGTATGCTCTGGCTCAAAATCAAGCCTTTATATAAGAAACTGTACTAACTGTGTCTAAAACCTGCTCCAGTAGGCAGCTTCAAAATTGTAACTTGCTTACAGGTGGCTGCACTGAAAAACCTATACCTGCACCTCTCTGCAGACAGATGCTCTAATATTAGCCTAGCCCTGATTTATTCTGTGAGGATTCTTTTACTCTTAGAGGTCAAATTCAAAGAAGCAGCTTCTCAGGGGAACAGACATTAGTATTTTGTGAGTTAACTACTCTAACAGCGTCCAATAACATTGCAAACTGCAGAAGTGAACCTTTCATTATAAATTACTTGTTTCTTCAAGTGGTTCTATGTTTTCTAATTAATTGGTCATATAAGACTTACAGAAACTAGAGGCCAGAGATTGCAGAAAATTATGGGAAAGTAGCTGAGCACTTCAAACCAGCCATGAAAGAACAAAGGTTAAATTCTGTCTTTCAGCAGTACTCATGTTGGGCAGGCTATATCCTGAAAACATACACTTTACGAAATAAACTTCAGCTATTTTTACTCTGAACAGAGAATGGAAAGCCAGATAATTTACTGCAGTTGAGCAGCTGCTTCTTTTGTTTTGTCATTATTATTGTTATAAATAAAAAGAATGTAGAGTAAGAGATCCCAGCTAATAGAGAAATGTTATTGCCATAAATGATGAGCTTTGAAAGGCTGCACAAATTGAGAAATAAAAAAGAAAAGAAAAGCATTACTTAAAAATATATTTAAGGAAAAGAATTAAGAAAGATTTTTATATTAAAAATGGAAAAAATAATAGAGGTTATGGACAGAACTTTCATTCCTTCTCCATTACGATGCATCTCCTGCTGTTCAGAGATTGCAGTTGTCTCTGTAGGAAAGTCACAGATTTTGAGTTGCAAATGAAATAACCAGCTCACCCTTAAAGGAGGCAGAGCTTAAGAGTGGCAAGAAATACTCACCTGATCCTCCTTGCTGGTGATAAATTCCAAACTTAAACAAAACAACCTGCTCTCAGCAGCGCTGTCTATGTGGAAAGCAGATACACATTTCTACAGCACTAGGGGGCACACAATGGCAATTTGTTACTCAACTCATCCTACTAAAGCAATAAACTTCATAAATTATCCATGCTTGTTGGGATGGAGAGGACGGGAAGGAAAAGAAACATGTTTTCTTTATGATGAGATATCTGTGCTCTGTATGAAAAACCCAGGTTGTGTTTTCTTGTATCAAATACTTGAAAATATGTGTGTTTTTTTGTTTGTTTGTTTTATTTATTTATTTAAATTTTTTTTTTACAATTTCTCAAATACAAAGGATGAGATTTGTTATTCTTTTTGCATCAATGTTATGTCCACTATGAAAGATGAGAGAGTATAACTAGAGAGCAAAAGCAGAGATTATTTAACATAGTGACACTTCAGGCTGTCTGAATACTGTGAGGTTTTCTGAATAAACTTCAGGGCCTACGTGATAGTTTCCCTGGCTGATAGTAAGTTAGGCTTGATGTAAAAAAAATAAATAACCCTCTTCCCCCCCCAAAAAAAAAAAAAAAAACACAACCAACCAACCATACCAAAACAAAAACTTAAATTGTTAGCCAGAAGGAATGTTGTTCCAGACTGAACTGCTCCAAAGTGTGATGAGATTTACCCATAGTGACTACCTATGGAGAAGTAAAAAATCCAGCATATTCCTAAATTCTATGTAAAACATTTCTAATAAGTGCTTCCACACAGTTGGTATCCTTTGCCCTGAATGTGTTTTGCAGAATTGTGCATGAAGGGCCCATTGAGTCCACCAGGTACTTTGACTGGGATCCAGGGCACATAGTTAGCACCAGGTACTGACAAATTCTGGTCGTTCAATATGTGACAGGATTTATATCACCAACTATCACATCTGATGGCAGTTGTTCATTTAGTTTCACTGGGATGACTATTCTTTTTATTTAGGTTCTTCACAGAGGTTTCCGGTGTGAGAGGTTTTACAGCTATTAAAACAGCTGCATGTATATATGCATGTATATGTTCATTCATAATGAACATTTGAGAGGATGACATGAGATTCGTTTTTCAGGTGTGGTGGGATTACAGCACAAGGCCAGAGAAGAGTAAGCCAGTTTCAGTCTGTTAACAATTGTTTCATTGTGTTTTTCTTCCATTCATTCTAAGCTTTCAAGTACTGGTTTCAATATTAACTTCCTCCCTTATCACTATCATTTTTATTGACATGGCTTTTAAAAGATGTTAATATTTTTGTTCTATTGTATATTAACAGCCATCTGTAAAAAGCAGCTGTCAAAGTAGTATTTTCATTTTCTTTTTAAAAAGAGATAATATACTTAGACTTTAAAAATAAACTTATTTTTAAGGACAAAACATTGAAAGCCTAAGCATTTCAAATTGTAAACTAAATAACTGAATATTTTTTGTATTTCTATTGTTGTTTGTTCATTATTTTTTACTGTTTTGTTGAGGAAAATAAAACAGGAAAAAAAATTAAATCTTCCTTGAAATTCTGTCCAAAATACTTTTAAAAAATTATTTGTGTGTGAAGTCTTAATGTGTATCTGTAATTTGTTCTTTTCTGCCCACCACTATATTTTTGTTTCACTTCAGCAAAGCCTTCCATGATTTTGCAATATATGCTTTTACATTTCACTCATGATTTTTCTCTTTTACCTTTTCCTTTAATGAACTTCATCAGAAAAAAATGAAAATAAATTCTGAAAATGTTAAAATGGTGTATAATATAAAAGTCAGTACATTTAGAATATACTTTTCTGTAGATGTTATATTAGAAATGTTATATTTAAAGTAACAGAATAGAGGAAAATAATCTAGAATTTCAAAGAAAAAATAATTAGCTCTAATTTGGCATTCATTTAAAGGTCTTTCCAGTCATTTAAAAGGGCGTTGATTTCATAGACTAACTTCCAAATTCATGTTGGCAATAATTCGTTAGCACTGAATTCTAAACATGAAAAGCAAGTAGTGATATCACTAATCTGCATAGAAACTGGACAATTTCAAGCAATTTATTTCCAAATTTCAGATAATTAATTTGATGGAAAGCTTGTTGATGTTCACTTCTTATATCAAATACTGGCTTCTATTAAAATTGTCTATTTTGGAGTGCTTCATTTTTCCACCATCATGAATAAAGAGGGTGAGGGTTTTTTGCCCTTTTTGTTGGTGTTGTTTTTGTTTGTTTGTTTCCCTGGCTTACAATGGATAACATCTGATACTTGTAAGTGGAAGTAGCTGTTAGCCTAAAGATATCTCCATTGGTTCATCTAAAATTATAATGTAATTGCTTATAGTATAGAGAATAGTATATAGAATTGCTAATAGTATAGAGAAATAAACTATTGTGCATTATTTCCTTTTCTTCCCTCTTTTTTTTATTTTGTTAGTTTAAGCAGTTCTTAGGTGACAAAAAAAAAAAAAAAACAACTTTTTTCTAAAACAAAGATTTTATTTCTGTATCAACGTAGAAGTGTTTTAAAAGTTATTAAAAACAAAACAAAGCACTGTTATTGTGTTCTGCTTGAACATTAATTTGTATAGTTAACAGATACATGTTTATTGCATATTCTCAATAATGCTATCACTGTTGTGTTTAGTGTCCTTATCACTCGTGTCTTTATGAATATCTTAAACAGGTTCTGATATCAATGAGACTCTACCATCCAAATTTTGTTCTCTGTTCCCTCACTATAACTATACAAGAACTAATTATGTAAAAAGTGAAAAGGTATTTCTATCATTAGAACATTTTCAATAGTACATTTATCTCCTTGACTGTAAGATTTCTGCCTGCTGCTTTTGCTTCTTTTAGTCCAGGAAACCATTTTAGAGAGGGCACACAGCTCTGCAATAAAACTGTAGTTACTACTATTGCAAACAGTCTAGTAAAATCAAAGAGACTATTCAATATACTTCCATTTTATCTGGTTTTCTTTCCTGATTTACTACTGCTTTCCCATATTTGGTCAGATTTCTAAAACTTGATGTTAACTTGTGATGAAACTAAATCTAAACTTACAGGTTTCTGTTCAACATGTTAAGTTTTTTTTTGTGTTCATACTTTAAATGTTATTGACATGTTTTATTTATAATATGATTCATTTGAAATTATATTTTCTCCTTTTATCTCCATCTTTTCTTTTTCATCTATTTATCTGTCTATCTGTCTATCTATCTATCTATCTATCTCTCTATTTATTTAATTTCCAGTATTGGTGTTGTGATTCTCTATTTGTTCATATTTGCCTCAAACATTTTATTTGCAAGATTAGAAGGTTAGATAAGAAAATGAGAAAATATTCCATACTTCATAGCTTAACCTGCTTCTCCCTTTTTGATACTCCTGTCCCAAATAGTCTATTTCTAACTTTCTGTTCTCTGCTTTTAAAATTGTGTTCATTTTGATAATATGATATTTATAGGGAGAAAGAAAAAAGAAAAAAAGAAAAAAAGAAAAAAGAAAAAGAAAAGAAAAGAAAAGAAAAGAAAAGAAAAGAAAAGAAAAGAAAAGAAAAGAAAAGAAAAGAAAAGAAAAGAAAAGAAAAGAAAAGAAAAGAAAAGAAAAGAAAAGAAAAGAAAATTTGTTTTTCTTTGAAGAATCAAATAATTGGCACCCATCATATTGAACTTCATCACAAACCACTTTCAATTTTTAAGGAAATGGAAACCATTGTATATGGAGAGCTGTGAGTTTTAATTTGTGTTTGAAATTACCTTCAGAAACCTTACTCTCAATTCATGTGCAATCAAGAATGCTCTTGGAAGCAGCAGAAATCATATCTGCATATATGTAGATGCATAAATGCATCTACAAAGATGAATTTTAAATTTTATCATAGTTTCCAGAAGACCAGGCATGGCTGAGTTCCTGTTACACTTAGCAGTATAGAAATTGTAATGAAAATGACAATGTCTATTACAAAGGATTCTTTTTGTATAAATGCCATTTTGCATTCTTCTCATTCCTTATGTTGTGATTGAAAGACCATGTAGTTTTGACTCCTCAAGTCATATAAAAATGGCAAAGCATCAACCCTTGCAAGAGCACTTCATAGTTTTGTCAGCATAGGTTGTGGGATAAAAAAGTGAATTGTCATCAGTTTTAGTTAATACAGAAATTCTGATCACAAACATCCAAAATAATGTAGGAATTGGCAGGCAGCACATAGGTTAGAAGACTGATTACGGTCCGACAAGAAGTAAGGGCAAAACTTCCACCGAGACTCACAATCTGCATGTCTGCATCAGGCTGCCTATGCATGACTTATAGTGTCTTGAGGCGTAACTGTTGGAATCTTACAGAATTTTATGGGATCCTCTTACCTGCCTGAAGCTGGCAATGTAACAACTTTGCCAGACATAATATGTGCATAATGATGGACCCATGGGGACCAGGCATGACTCATTTAGCTAGACTGAAAAATAACTCATCTTTGGTTTTATATAAAATGACATTTTGATATCCTGTACTCTGCAGCTGGAAGCTATTCCCAAGTCTGTCTTTGAAGTCTTATTTCTTGTCCAGACAGTTGGTTTAGGTGCAAACTTGGTCTCCAGCACGGTCTTGGTAATTCAGATCTGGCTTTCAGAATAAAGCTAATGATTCATATGTGAATGAGACTGTAGGGTAGATATATACAGCTGAGGAGATCTCTTATGAAATGTCTTCTGATTTTTTGTTACATCTAATTTCCACTGACTTTTTTTTTTCCCTCCAATTAGCATTAGGCAGTAAGGATGTTATTTTAAAATAATAATAATAATAACAATAATAATACTTTTTCATTCCTCAGTATGTGTGTATATATAGAAACTAAGAAAATCAGATACGTGATTTATTGGTAGGAACACTTAAACGTAAACTAAGTGTTTTTGACTAGAAGGTGTAGTAGGTTTATGTTGCAAGGTTTTGGTAGCAGAGGGGACATAGGGGTAGCTTATGTGAAAAGAATCTGCCACACATTAGATAAGGGCCCCACTGCTGACCAGAGCTGAGCCAATAAGCAATGTTGGTTGTGCCTCTGTGAGATCAGAATTAAGAAAAAAAAAAAAAAAAAAAAAAGCTGGGGAACAGCATCTGGGAGAGAAAGGAGTAAGACACAGCCCTGCAGACACCAAGGTCAGTGAAGAAGGAGGGCAGGAGGTGCTCCAAGCATGCAGCAGAAGTTCCCCTGTAGCCTGTGGAGCAGGCTGTCTCCCCCTGCAGCCCATGGGTCCCACACGGAGCAGATCTCCATGCTGCAGCCCATGGATACGACCATGGTGGAGCAGGTGGACCTGCACTTGCTGCGGCCTGTGGAGGACCCCTGCAGGAGCAGATTCCAGGCCAGACCTGTAGGCTATGGAGAGGAGCCCACACAGGAGCACGGGATCTAGGGGGAGCTGCCGCCCATGGGGGACCCAGGTTGGAGCAGTATGCTCTTGATGGATGGACCCTGTGGTATGGACCCATATGTGGAGCAGTTCTGGAAGAGCTGCTGCTTGTGGGAAGCCCACACAGGATCAGTTTGGGAAGGACAGCATCCCGTTGGAGGGACTCTATATTGGAGCAGAGTCAGAGAGTGACCAAGAAGAAGTGGAGATGAAACGTTAGGGACTGACCTCCATTCCCTCAGTCCTCTGAGCCACTCAGGAGGGAGGAGGTGGAAGAGGGTGGATGAAGGGGAAGGTGTTTTTGGTTTCTTTCCTTTCTCACTTCTCTGGCTTGTTACTAATAAGCAATAAATCTTAACTCTCTCCCTACTCTGAGTCTGTTTTGCCTGTCATGATAACTGTTGAGCGATCTCCCTGTCCTTATCTCAAACCTTTATCCCTTTGCATCATATTTTCTCCTCCTTCCCCTTTGAGGTGGGGGGGGAGGGAAGGGGGGAGGGAGCAGCTGTGGTGGAGTTTGGCTGCCCACCCAAGTAAAACCACCATAGAAGGCCAGAGGCACAATATTATTAAAGAAATGGTAACTTTTTGTTGGACTAAGGAGACCAAGTCCCCAAACCATTTGAATCTGGAATTTTAAGAAGTCTCATAAATAAATAAATAGATAAATAAAAGAAGATTCAAATATTAGAAGTACACTAATCTAATGTTTTTCAATATTTTCTACAGCTCAGCTAAGGCCTGTGGCTGAAGCAATACTTTGAATCTTACATTCCCTTTCTAGATTGTATTTTGATATTTTTTTTATTATTATGATTTTTTTCTGTACCACAGTGTGAAGGAAAATAGAGCTTTTATCTTTTATTTAAATTTAATGAGAAGTATATTACTTTACTAGGGAAGGATATCAGCAGAAAATCTTTTCCTTTAGAAAAGGAAAGACACATTTGTAAGCAGATTTGATTTTCAGTTCTGGGTCTTCCTGGTTTGTTAGGCAACCTTTGACAAGTTATTTAGAATGCTACTGCTGAAGTTCTTGCATTTTTATGCTATAAAGATATTTGTGAAGTAACCTCTTAAATGTGCGTTACATGACTTAATTAAAATCTACATTGTGATATCAAAAATTCAAGATGATAACATGTAATTTTGAGAGGTTCCTTCCTGGTTCCTTTCTACATATCTTTCATTCAGTTCAGAGCTGGTGAAAAGATATTGTCTATCTAAAATTTTCAGACACTGTATGTTTGGTACTTTCGAAATAATAGCTCTCCATCTGGACATGAAGCAAACAGTCTATAAAGACTCAGTCTTGAAATACGCATAGCACTTCCTGCAACACTCCTTTCATTTTTGTGTAAAAATGTACGGCTTTTCCCACAGACTGTCTACATCAGTACCTTCCTGAAACTCTGAATAGGAAACAAACCATGGGTAGGTTGTTCTTTCCATAGGATTTGCTTGTTAGAATTTCTACTGCTGTATACTATACAATCCTATTTGGCACATACCAAAAGGATGCCCAAGTTCTTCATTCACTCATCAAAAAATTGATAGATCATCACAAGTTCAACAGACCATTTTGTCTGTGTGGAAATATAGAATTAATAGCAAAGAAAGGTAGGAAAAGTATACGGTCCTCAGCTGATATGGAATCACGACATGTGAGTGAACTTGGTTACTTCAAAACAGGCATAATGGCATTTACAGACCAGACAAGCCTAACACAAGAGATTCACCAGTCTCTTAAGATTTAATAGAACTCATATTCTTTTACTAAATTTCATCATGAGTTTACAGTTTTCCTGAAGTTAGGATCATAACCCCTAGCTATGACAAAGGTGAGAAGATGTCCATGAATAAAGTCCATTAGAATCTGGAATGTCTGATTGTATTGTACTGAAAATATAAAATAAAATAAAATAAAATAAAATAAAATAAAATAAAATAAAATAAAATAAAATAAAATAAAATAAAATAAAATAAAATAAAATAAAATAAAATAAAATACTAGCATAGCTCTAGTAAAGACTTATTCTTAATGATTTCAAAGAATTTCATATAATTGTATACCTTTTTGTTAGTTGCTACATTCATAAAAAATAGGAAACTTGAACTGTATTCCACATCTGCACAGAGTTTTTTTTTGTTTTATTTTACCTTAAATATGTTCACTGAATGACCCCAAAATTAAAAAATGTAGCCATATAACTTCTCATCATCATTCATAATGCTTTTGTTCATTTTATCAAGCAATCTAGTGTCAAATGCCTGAAAATTATTGTTTTCTAGTTTATTGACCAAAAAAAAAAAAAAAAAAGTTTTTAATTAGTCGAACAAATGAAGGGAAGAAAGTGCCGGAAAACAATTTTCAAAATACTATAATCATCTTGGCTTTCCCTGCTCTTATTAATCCTGATGCTCTTCTTATTTATTATTTTTTTCTCTCTCTCTCTTTTTTTTTTTTTGTTGTTTTGTTTTAAGATTATACTTTTTTAAAAAAATCAATGTATTACTCACATTTATTTATTTTCAGTTTTCTTTTCATGTTTATTTCCTTTATTATTCTTTTTATTAAATACTAATCCATGTTTGGTCGTCTATGACCTTCTTGATCATAGAAGGCAGCTACAATATAAGAAAGATATCAAACTATCAGAGATCATCCAAAGGAAAGCAACAAAGGTGATAAAGGGTTTAGAAAGGAAGATTTCTGAGACGTTCCTGAGGACACTTGGTTTGTTCAGCCTAGAGAAGAGGAAACTGTGGGGAGACCTTTTGGTAGCCTAAAGCTTCCTCAGAAGGGAAAGCAGAGCAGGAGGTGCTGATCTCTTATCTCTCGTGACCAGCATGAAACTGGGACAGGAGAGGCTGAGATTGGATATTAGAAAATGTTCTTTACTGATTGGGTGGTAGAGCACTGGAAAATGTTCCTCAGGGAAGTGGTCAAGGCACCAATCTTTCTGGAGTTCAAGAAGCATTTGGAAACTACTCTCAGACATAAGGTTTAATTTTTATATAGCCCCATGTGATTTTTTTTCAAATCATTGAAATGGCAAAGGAATTAGGGCTTTCAAATCAAGATCATATTTTATTTTTTTCAAAGTGCTTTTATTCTTATTGAAGATTTCATCTTCATAATCTTTCTAAAATAATTTACTTTTTTGCACTTCTCATAAACCTGAGTTCATCCATGAACAATATAAAACACTCAAGTATATTTATATGCAGTTTAAGAGTTTTTGCCTTATGCTTCCTAATTAAATACTAGTTATTCATAGAACTCTAGACAGGGAATCAAGGCATTCCTATACATTTAGTTACTGTTTTCTACTAAAGAAATTGAGGAAGTTTAGATCTCCACTTGGAGAGATCAGTAGTTGGGCTCTCCCAGAAGAACAATAACAGCAGTATTTTTTATTATTGTGTTATATTAATATTTAAAATATGCTTGGGATTTTTTCCTCAAGAGAATCATTTGAGGGAAAAGACTCAATCTTCCATTATAAAAAGTCCTGGAAAATTTAATAAGGAGTGGGGAAAAAAAAGTGGACAATTACAAAATACACTGGAAAATCACATCCATTTTATGCCACGCTTGGGCCCTTCAGATCTTTAGCAGGACATAAAAGGAAGATATTGTCCATGTAATTCTACAGAGTTTGCAGTAGAAGAACACAGTTTGTCTGCAGTGTTTAGAAACCTTGGTTCAGAACCACTAGCTTTGGAGATACGGTATTGTGAGGTCAGAAAATCTTTCCCCTAAGTGCATTCCATGGCAGAGTGGTGTTTAACTTGACCAACAGAAGCAAACAGAAGGCAGTCAAGACTGTGGCCAGGAGATGTGTGGTGCAATCTGTGGTATTATTATTATTTTGTCATACATTTTTTATCTTTCTCTGTGGGTAATTTAATCTCCAGCTATTTTCTTCGTTCAGTACAAGCACAAACATTACAGACACCTGCTACAAGTAAATACAAATGAAAAGCACCATTTGCATTTTCATTACCATAGATATTTTGTTTTCATTAAATGTACACCAATGACCAATCTACACTAAGTGGTTGATGGCAATTACTTCTGAGATTAGAAAAAGATGTTATTAAACTAGTGAACTTCATTAGCTTTATCTGCATGAATTATAAAGTAACTAAAATCTTAGAGAAACTTAGAAAGGAATATATTTACTTGGGGTTGAATTAAAATCATTTCAGTGTTATGCCATAATAAATTATATCCTTTCAAGTAAGTCAGTAAAATATGGGAAGACTGCTGGATCTATTTTGTATGTGTTATATCTCCACAAGTAACCAAACAGCGTATCTTATTTACTAAATAAAGACGCATAAGCAGCTGCTTTTGAATTGTTATTTTATGAATAACTTGCTTTAATAATGCTTTAATCAATTCATCTCAATTTATAGTGTAAATACATCACGGTAGACTATGTGTACAAAGAAAAAACATTATTCTTTTTACCAAACAGATCTAAAAAGGTACTTACGCTTAGCAGTTACAGCTACTATCTGCAGCCTTATCAGCAGTTTAGGGTGTGCCCTGTGCTGACATCTTACCCGGGCTCCAAATGCTCTGTATTCATCCTTCCCTTAGTAGTGCAGAAAATACTCTAAAACCTGCACATTCTGATTGTTGTTGTTGTTTTGATAATCAGAATTTCTAGATAATTCATTATGCATTTTAATGAACAAGGTTTCCTTAAAATGAAGCTTCAAATAGAATGTACCTTTTGTTGTTTTCTTTTTTGTTTGTTTCTTTGTTTAGATTTGTTTTTAATAATAATAAGTACTCCCTCATTTTGGCCCCTTAATTTGCAGGTTAGGAAAGGAAAATTCCAGCTTCTAATCTTAATTCTAAGGACAACTTCAGCATATTTAGGTGCTTTGGTGTAAAGACTATTTTTAGATTCAGCATATGGGGGACCCTCCTATAGGCTCAGATATTGGCTGGACTTCCCTGACTCCATGTGAAGACATGCCAGCAGGCTCTTATGAAGAGATGTGGGGAACAAGGCATGGGGCATGGCAGACTGGGGTCTGCAGAAGTACAGCTCCATAGTTCCTCAAACAGAGAAGTCTTCGCCAATCCCTGGCAAAGAGCCTGAACCTCAAGGCTGGGGTTCTTGCCTCTTCCTTAATCTGCTCCAAGGAATCTTTAATCACTTTATGGAATCAGATAATTATAATCAGCCTAATGTTGTGTAACATGACTTGAAAGCTTTAATACTTATGTGCTTGTTTGAAAGGTGTTGTACATTGAGAATATGAGTTTTTCTCTTAACCTCCCCACAATAAAGAAAGACACCAATAACAAAAAAGACTCCAATAGTTTTGGGGTCCATACAATCCACGCGTTTACCTGCTTTTTGGCTCTCCCAGTAGTAGGAACAGGGAGCAGTCCCATCCTGCAGCCATCTGATCCAGGGAATTTCTGACACCTCTTGACTTTGTCCCAGTTACCTGTTGCAGTGTAGGACAAGGAATCAGAATAATTCACTGAGGTCTTTCCCATAATGTTTTGGCCTTGATGTGTTGTTACTCGTCTGTTTTTATAAACTTTCTGGTTACAGGCAGTTCAAAGCAGCAGGGGATAATGAGGGAAGAACGCCTTTACAAAGACACTTCTGGCTCTTTTCTATTCATACAGTTTATATCACGCTTATCACAATGGCATCTAAGTACTTTTCAGTATTAAAGATGACAATTACACTGATGTTTTTTCTAAACCTTTTGAAGCCTGCCACCAGTTGGCACAGCATCCTCTCAGCTGTTAGATATGGGCTATGAGATTATCAATAATTTCAGAGGCAGAGAAACCAGCAGTGTTTCAGCCCAGGGACTACCCAAATGCATATCCTTTTAGCCAGTGCATCGGTCTGCAATTATAAGATTTTATCTCAGAATGCTTCTACATGACAATTTTAATTGTTGTCAGAAATCTGGTGTGTGTGGATGCAGATGAATTACACTGTTACACTTTACAAGACAGCAGACAACAGTAGGATAAAGTGGGTGAAAATGTCAGATACCTGTGGAAAATTTATGAGGGTATGAAGATGCTTTATGATTATATACTATTATTTGAATGCAAACAAAATATACATGATAGGACTTTATTATTCTCTTCATTACGTTTGTCTATTGAAAATTACTAAAAAAATAGGAAGTTATTTGAAGCCTGTTAGCCATTTTATCAAATTTTGCTCCACACATGTTAAACAAATTTATCTTTGGAGAAAGTGAACCTTTTCATGAAGAAAACAAAGAGAATTTTTCCTTCATTAGTTTCCTGGTGTATCCATCATCTCCGTACCTCAGTGACAGTATTCCAGTGACATTTAAAAAGCGCATTTTGAAAAAAATATCTGTTAATCAAAATGCTGATTTCCAAATGCTATCCCTGCGAGATTCTGAAATGTGGAGCTATAGACTGGAGAAGTTTGCCTTGCTATATAAATTTATGCATGAGAGAATTCAAAAATCTGCCTTCAAAAATAATAAGGATCCAGAAAATGACAATTTAACCTTCTCCACTCAGCAGGCTATGGACACATGAAGAAAGTAGGGGTTTAGTGGACTGTTGTCTCAGCTGATATAAATTTGCATGGCTTCATGAAGTAACACTTATTTTCAAGATCTGATAACCTTTAGCATGTAGTTAATATTAGATATCCCATTCCAGCCTATCAAAACTATAAGCTTACATTAATTCCCCCCCAGTAAATAAATAAATAAATAAATAAATAAAGCACTCCAAATGGTAACATAAGCAAGATCTCTTATATCGTTAATTATATATGAAATCGGAACATTGGACACACCAATAAGAGTGTTTCTTAGGACTTTCAAAACCCAGATAGGGTCCTTGATCCTTGAATTTCAGACATCTCTCTCTTCATCACCACTCCCTCTCGCCATGATAGGTCAAAGCTTACTGAGTGTCTATGAAATAACATCAGACGGCTCCCTCAGCACTCATGGGTGTATTCTATCAGGTATCATGCACTTATGGGCAGGCATCCAATTTGCTTATGAATCTATTTGCTTAACCTCACTTACTTTATTATTTATTTATTTATTTATTTATTTATTTTGTGACCAAATGTTTCTGTGTTCTGTTATGGGAGAAAGACTATCTGTACAACTAAGAGAATGTACACATCCAGAGAAAAATCCTATTATTTTATTTTATTATTATTATTATTATTATTATTATTATTATTATTATTATTATTATTATTATTATTTATTATTTTAATGAAAAAATCCTATTTTTCATTATTTGTCTGGGAAGCGATATGACACATGCTATCCCTAAAATAGGATATCCCTAAATTTCCCTAAGAAATTCAGCTTTCTTAGTATTTTACATATGCTTACATTATTGGTAATAGCATGGTTTTCAAAAATGCCCACAATCCTCCTCTTCCCCAAAAGTAATGCATTGATCTACCATTTGTTAATCTGAAATAATGAGCAGTTGATGTCCAGTTAAGGTTTGAAAAAATATTAATGTTACATTGTTAGGGATGATTGGTGTTCATTTGTACATACATTTGGCATGTTCTGATGAATAAGCCCTTTATCACTACAATTGTCTAAGCTCTTCCTGTTTCCATAAGCATCCCTAATGTCTTTAGGAGTGCAAGGACAAAATTTTGACTAAACAGAAAATGTAGCTCTTTTTCATCTGCACTTTTTTTTTTCGAAGATAGTAGTTGTCGACATGGGAAACAACATATTTTTGATATTCTCTTTTATTTTTAAAGGAATATAAATATTTTGATTGTTATTGAATATTGTCAAAGAAAACTTTAATATACTACTATTTTAATGCTTCTATAAAGTAGATAAATGTACTGAATATATACTAGAAATATGTACTATACTTTTTTCAATTTTTTCTATTTTTCTATTCCTCCATGCTGTCCAGTGTTTGAAATTTAGTTTCCTTACTTTTGTTCTAGTAGGGCATTTTTTGCTATTTTTGTATTTAGATTCTATTTTGATTCTATTTTAATTATATTTTATATTTTAATATATAATTTGTTTTGTTTTGTTTTGTTTTGTTCTTTTTCTTAATACTGCCAAGATTTCTCTCAAAAGAAGAGGTGCAGAGCTGGTGCCCTGAGACATTTTTGTTTAAATTATAGTGTATTTTATTTTATTTTGCAAATTAGAAATTGATTAAAATATTTAAAGAATGACAAAAGGAAAACAGTACGAAAAGCCCAGATAATTCTCTCTCTACATCAATATGTACATGTAGCACTATTTTAGCAATATATTGTGAGGAGTATTAGCATAGTGATTTTCTTCAATTTAAAATAGTCGTATATGAGATATACATAAACAGAATACTTCATGTATGTTTTTGCTGAAGTATGTATAGTTATAACAGGCATACACTCCCAGAAATACATATTTCATGTTCAGACAGTAAGGGTACCATAGCTCAGGTTAGCTACACAAATAGAAAATGTATAACCCTTCAGCAACAGGAATCCAAGAGCACTAAACAATCCCCCCCCCCCAAACCCCCAAAGATCCTAGTTTTCAGAGACTAGTCTGGACTTCATATAAATGTTGGCATAGCCAAGCAGTCAAAAGAGGTGATTCTTCTGATATATTTACAGAATCACAGAATCACAGAATTTCTAGGTTGGAAGAGACCTCAAGATCATCGAGTCCAACCTCTGACCTAACACAAACAGTCCCCACTAAACCATATCCCTAAGCTCTACATCTAAACATCTTTTAAAGACTTCCAGGGATGGTGACTCCGCCACTTCTTCCCTGGGCAGCCTGTTCCAATGTCTAACAACCCTTTCGGTAAAGAAGTTCTTCCTAACATCCAACCTTAAACTCCCCTGGCGCAACTTAAGCCCTTAAGCCCCCTTGTCCTGTCACCAGGCACGTGGGAGAATAGACCAACCCCCACCTCGCTACAGCCTTCTTTAAGGTATCTGCAAAGAGCAATAAGGTCACCCCTGAGCCTCCTTTTCTCCAGGCTGAACAAGCCCAACTCCCTCAGCTGCTCCTCGTAGGACTTGTTCTCCAGGCCCCTCATCAGCTTCGTCATCCTTCTCTGGACCCAAATTTAATATTGGTATAGCCTCATCTTAAATATTGTCTGCAGATCTGGGCTCCATATTAGAAAAAGGATGCTTGAAAGCATCCAGAGGAGATGAACAAAGTTGGTGAAAGGTCTGGATGTCATGAGGAGAGGTTGAGGACACTTGTTCTGCCTAGTTTAAAGAAAAGGAGGCTAAGAGGTGACCTTATAGCTCTTTAGAACTTCTTGAGGAGGGGAAATGGAGAGGAAGATGCTGATTTCTTCTCTCTGGTAATCAATGAGAGGACATGCAGAAATAGCTGAAACAGTGGACGGTCAGACTGGATATTGGCAATTTATTATTTTATTTTTTTTATGGTGAGGGTGGTGGAACAATGGAACAGAGAGCTGGCTGGTGCCTCATGCCTGTCAGTGTTAAGGAGTTATTTGGACAATGTTCTCATCAGTATTCTTTAACTTTTGATTAGCCCTCAAGTAATCAGGTGGTTGAACCCTAAGATCTATGCAGATCCCTTCCAAATGAACCATTTTAATTCTAATAATTCTATTTCTAGTTAAAATTAGTCTTCTCAATATCCTGTAATGTCTTCCTGAATTACACATATTAACTCCTTTCTAGACCTTAGGAGTTTTCTTAAACATTTAAACATCTCTATCATAATGAAGAAACACTGAAAATGTATAGCAATGCTGAACGGAAGCTGGGGATTTGTCTTGCTAAGTCTTTTATCGCTGTAGGTCCTAGGCTGGGAAAGATCGTGTCTCACAGAGATAAGCAGAAGAAGGCATATTTATTAATAATTTGTGTATTTTAAAAGGTTTATTTGCTTTCAGCTCCTTTGAAATAGTTTCTGACATTTAGTTTATGTACCCATGCCAGCATTTTAACCCTTATGAGGCTAGGAAAGAATGCTTATGAAAACAGATTTGCTTGCAATTACAATGCTAGGTGCATAGGATTTTTTGTCAGCATTTGTGTTCGCATAATCTATGTTGTTATTTTAACTTGAAGCTTATAGCTGGTACTCTTCTGTATCATTAAGAAATGCTGGACAGAAGTGGTTTGACAGTTACAAAACAGATCCCAGAAAATGTGAAAAAGTGGGATTGTGCTTCATCCAGAGCTGGAATGGACAGGTTAAAAGAGAAAAAAAAAAAAAAAAAAAAAAAAGAAACCATACAAAACAAAGAACCATAAATAAAGCATAATGTGGCTTTTTAGCGCAAAAATACTACAAAAACTGTTTCTTATATTTTTATAAACTGTTTCTTATATTTTTATTTTCCTTTCAGAAACACTTTGAAATGTAGCTTCATGAAAATTATTGCAATAGTAAATTAAGTTTTTGAAAAAAAAAACTTTTAAAAGGCAATATTTCATGTAAATATTCATCTCTCAACAATAAAGAATTACTGTGTGCAGGTTTGGGCACCTCAGTATAAATAGGACATAAAGCTATTAGAGATTGTCCAAAGGAGGGTGACAAAGATGATGAAGGGCCTAGTGTGCGAGACATATGGAGGAGCAGCTGTGGTTACTTGGTTTGTTCGGCCTAGAGAAAAGATAGGGCAGGCCTCATGGCAGCCTCCAGCTTCCTCAAGAAGAGAGAAGAGAGGCAGGCTCTTATCTCTTCTCTCTGGTGACCAGCAATAGGGCCTGACAGAACAGCATGAAGCTGCGACATTGGAGATTCAGGTTGACTATCAGAAAAAGGTTCTTCACTGAGAGAATTTACATACTCTGTTCTTATGTCTGTGTTTGCTGCAGTTCTGAAACCAAAACAAGAAACAGAAGGTTAATCATTAAGTTATGGAGCAACTATCAACTATTGGCTACTGTTCTACTGTGTCAACCAGTTTCCTAGCTTTCCAGGAATTTTCAAACAAACATATTCCAGGTAATATGTTTGTATCTTCTCCACAGCATATTATTAATTACCTATTTTTGTCATGTATGTTAAATTTTATACGTAGAGTGTATATATAAATATATATAAACACTAAAATAACAGCCATAAATCTGTAGAATTAGTTATACATGTTTTGGAAATCAGTGTTTTTGTAGCCTGTTTTCTTCAGGCATTCTATAAAATTAGGAGTTACTTTGACTGAGGCCCAACTTCATCACATTCACCAAATGGCAGTTCAATATACGTGGGTTGCAGTACTACTGAAGACAGATATGAAGTTTATGGTAAAATAGAATATTTTAATGTTTCACAAAAGTCTGTCATTTGAAGAAAATTGCCTCATCTAAAAAAATATAAATGTTTTTGCTATCTATGTGGGAGAAGCTTGTGAATATCATTTGAGGAGAAAAGTAAATATTGTTGTTTAGACATATGTAGATCCTGTTATTGTAGATGAAGGAAGAAAAATAATGGATCTGAGATGTCCAAGGAGCAAAACTGCTGGAATTCACCGTATTTGTTTACATGAGCTTCAATGCTGTGAGAGAATAGATGTTGAAGTCCTCTCATTCATAAATCTGCCTTTTTGAGGGGTTTTCTAAATTCTTTAAGCTTAATCAATTTAATTTATCATAAGAGTTTTAAATGTATTATAAATACTTAATATGAGGTTTTCAACTTTGAAAGCTTTATTTTCACAGTATAAATAAAGCATGAAGGTGACCACACTAAACTCTCTTCCCCAAAACATGCTTTATCAGAATAAATAAATAAATATTCAAGCTTTCATTAATTTTAAGAAATATCTACTAGCTTGTTAGGAACTTTTATGAGACTGCAGTTCAGTATAAATCAGTATAAATCAGTGCAGTTCTGGAGGAACTATGCTGATTTATGTCATATGAAGTTATAGCCTATAGATTTACCCTTCTAGCGTCACTCTTGTAAATGTCATGTACCTTCAATTTGCACAGAAATCGGAACAAGGTAAGACGAAGAAAGATCATATCAATTGCCCTAGTAGGCTGTGAAAATGAACTCCTGAGTCTATAGGCTATAATCCATGCTAATGAAAATATTATTTTAAAACATCTTTTGCACATGTCACACTATAGTTCAGAAGGTAAGACTGTGAGTCTATAAATCTGAATCCTATTTCTATCCAAGTCATTGATTTACTGCTTTTATAGTAAACAGAATTTGTATTTTAACAGTATAAAAGTCCTGGTCATCTCATCTGGGTGGCCACAGCTCCCTTTCGCTTTTAACAGAAATGTTACTGGGTTATATTGTCCCAAGTCTCCCCTTGTGTGGCATGAAGCTGTATGCTAGAGCTTGGTATATTGTTATAGGTCTCACTTAAAGACATAGTTTCAATGAATTTAGGGAAATCCGTTCATTTGTTTGTCTTATGAGTTTGAGTTCATGACCATAGACTATGAATAATTTCCTCAGTCTATATGTTTTAACATTCTCAATCAAAAGATTGATTAATGGTCTTAATGGTCTTGGTTAAGAGCTCTTTATCCTCTTATAAAATAAAAATGCTACTGCATAATTATTTTAAGTGGAGCTAACTGCATAGGTACAGCAATAACATATCCTGAACATTTTGTTGTTTTCTGTGTGTTAAAAAAGATGTGCACATTTACCAATTCTGATTTGCTTTGTGCAACTGCTCTTCCTTACTAACAGGAATGTTAATTGAACAAATTTTAAGGGGAAAAAAAAAAAAAAAAAAAAGATAAAATAATAATTTTCAGAAATTGAATTAATGTTCATAAATACTCACTGGGGAAACCTATTTTAAAAGGAATACATAAATTCCATACAAGGCTACAAATACACAATTTGTTCAAATCAAACAACAAAACTGAAGTGTTGGACTCAGGTTGTTCATGTTCACTAATTGATTCATAGCATTAAAACTGAACATAACTTTTTCTACCCTTTGTTTGCCATATATTTGATCTACGTGCACACCATTATATAAGCTATCTGACCCATGTTAAACCTTGTTATGTTGTAACATCACGTATGCTCTAGGTAGAATTGTCTGAAAAAATATATAAATATGCTGTAAGTATGGTTGCACAGGCTGTCATATTGAGGGTGAAATACATGGATAGAAATAGGGAATTCTAGATTTATCATGTAAAGCTGCTGGTATGTCACAGTCATAATACATTACTGCAAGCCAAATTCTTGTCTCTTTGAAGTCAAAGACAAAGTATTTGTCATAATGAAAGAACATGAATCACAATTTTGAATATGTGAGCAAGTTCAGTTGAGAAGTGGTGGTATTACCCAGCTGGGCAGCTGAGCACCACAACTGTTCTCTCACTCCTCCTCCTCAAAAAAAAAGCGGGAGCAAATACGATGGAAAGGGCTCAAGGGTTGAGATAAGGATGGGGAGATCACTCTTCGATTATTGTCACAGGCAAAACAGACACAGCATAGTCTACAATTGATGAGAGTTATTTTCAAAAATAAAATAAAATTAATAAATTTTATTAGCTATTACTAACAAGCTAGAAAAAAAAAAAAAAAAAAAAAAAAAAAAAAGATAGGTAGACAGGTAGTAGATAGGTAGATAAAAATAAACCATCTTCCCTCCCACCCTCTTCTACCTCTTCCCCCTGAGCGGCACAGGGAAATTGGGGAATGGGGACTGCGATCAGTCTATAGCACTTCGTCTCTGCAACTCCTTCATGGTCACTCTCCACCCCTGCTCCATGTGGGGTCCCTCCCATGGGATGCTGTCCTTCCCAAACTGATCCTGCGTGCGTTTCCCATGGGCAGCAATTCTTCAAGAAATGCTCCAGTGAGTCCATACCACAGGGTCTATCTGTCAGGAGCAAACTGTTCCAACACAGGTCCCTGTGGCAGCTTCCCCTGCTCCTGTGTGGGCTCCTCTCCACAGGCAGCAGCTCTGGCCTGGGGCCTCTCCATGGGCCACAGCCTCCTCCAGACCACCTCCACCTGCTCCACCGGGGGCTCCTCCATGGGCTGCAGCATGGAGATCTGCTCCATGGGGGACCCATGGGCTGCAGGGGAACAGCCTGCTCCACCAGGGGCCTCTCCACAGGGTACAGGGGAACTTCTGCTGTGTGCCTGGAGCACCTCCCGCCCTCCTTCTTCACTGATCTTGGTGTCTGCAGGGCTGTTTGTCTCTACTCTCTCTCTCCCAGCTGCTGTTGTGCAGCAGTTTTTTTCTCTTTCTTAAATATGCCCTCACTCAGGTACAAACAACATTGCTTATTGTCTGGGCTCTGGCCAGCAGTGGGTCCCTTTGGAGACGGCAGAAACTGGCCCTTACCTAGCATGAGGCAGCTTCTGGATTCTTCTCATAGAGGCAACCTGTGCAGCCCCCCACCCCCAAAACCCAATGGAAACATGGAAACCCAATGCAGAAGAAAACAAAGCTTCAAACTTTGACATATTTTTACTTAGGATAAATGTCAAAAATGCTTATTTCTGACTCATTGAAATATTTTTCCGACATTTTAATTGATTTTTATGTTCCTGAAAATAAAGAAAATCTTTTACACTTCTTAAACTTAACTCAAATAAGATTGTTGAGAAAACATACAATCTAATTTCATTGGTATTACAGCCACTCTTTCTCATTATAAAGTTCAAAGCACTTCAGATAATTTTAATGAAGGTGATTGATAGTCATATTGAAAATGTCAGCATGAACATTTGTATTTGTTATTAAAAATAAATATTACAATTGAAAAATAATTTTATGTATTGCCAGTGAGATCTATTTTGAAAAGATTAAAAATATTTATTGTTACAATTGTTGAACTCCTTCATGTGAGACCAACAACTCCTTGTGTTAGCTATTATAAAAATACTGAATAGGATTACAATTACATTACAATTTATGTTCTTGAAACAAAAGTCAGTAAGAGTAAAGCAGTTAAATTGTATTACTCTGAAATCTTTACCTAGCTTGGGAGAGTCAGAAACAGAGAATGTGGTAGAATGTAGCCTGATAATCAATGAGGTTACTCTTAATCAGTGAGGTTACTCTTAATTTTTTATTTCCCTGATTATTATTTCTAGCATAGATAAACCTTTTTTATTATTATTTTATGTTGTTCTCACTATTTAACTATCAATTATCTACAAACAGTTCATTTTACATTACTCATTGCTTTGAATGTTATAAAATACCATGTCATTTTCTATATAAAGATATTTCAAAGCAGCCTTGAAATAACATAGTTCTGATGGTTTACAATTGATGAGAGTTATTTTCAAAAATAAAATAAAATAAAATAAAATAAAATAAAATAAAATAAAATAAAATAAAATAAAATAAAATAAAATATAGCATGTTAGTGTAGTTATGGGTGAACATTTAAACATTCCTTTAATTTTGGTAAGTGACATTACTTAAAAAAAAAAAAAAAAAGTGGCTGAATAAACACATTTCATTTTGTATAATTTTGGAATCACATGAATAACAACAGCATAAGAATAAAAGGTGACTATAGCTGGATCCAAATATGGAATAAAATCTCAATCACATCCAAACCAAATATATATATATTTTTTTCAAATCTTTCTCACTCACTTCATACTTGTTTATGCAACAGACCTCATCAGTTCTTCATCTCTAAGCTCTCATCTCTATCACAGATGTCTTTGACTGAAAGTGCCTACTATTTCATTATTATTTCCTAAACACATTCAATTTGTGCAAATAAGTTTTGTTGACATAATATTTTAAATAACAATGACCAATAACAGATTTAGATGAAATAAAAATACTACTTTCCATAGAATTTAGGTTCTGGTCCTACAGCACGTAAAACTGAGAACAAATGGTTGCTCTAATAAAAGGCTTGACAGAATTCTTATTTAGAAAGTCCATTATTTTCCCATTGGGAAGAAGCTATATGCTTGAAAATGTTTTTTTCAAAACATTTTTTTCAATTTTTTTTTTTTTCAAATTCTGACCGAATGTCAGAAATTTAGTCTTTTGTTGTTGTTGATGGTGGTGGTGGTTTTTTTGATTATTGTATTCATTTTAGAATCTCTTTAATGTAAGAGTTATCATTTATTATATGACCAACAAATTCTAGGAAAGTGCAGTCTAAACAAATGAGTATTCGGTTGCTACTGCAATATTAAAATTGCATAATAAGAAATATTTATTTTATTATTTTATTTTATTTTATTTTATTTTATTTTATTTTATTTTATTTTATTTTATTTTATTTTATTTTATTTTATTTTATTTAAGAAGAAAGGACATTTTATTTCCTCATTCCTTAATTAAGTTGTATTTAACTAAGTTGTGTTTAAGACCTGAATATATTGTCTTTGACATTAAGCCTGAAGTACTGAAGGATACCGAAAGGAGACTATCTTATATATATATGAGTCATCTTTTCCTCTGGACTTGGTACATACAAATACAAAGTTACAAATATATACAAAGAACTCTGCATAGCATGTTCAGTAGTCATATCTTTCTTACTGACATGACAAATCCTCTGCACATTCATAGGTCAACTCCACCTATAGAAACTCCAGCACAAACAGTAGCCAGTCCTTTCCTTTTCATCTATGAGGTGTCCTTCAGACCAAATTCCTTTCCTTAAAAGTATATTGCAGGGGCAGTTCTTGTGCCCTGATCTAGATGATTATATAGATGTACAGACAAAGAAACGCTACTCACCATTTACAGCTGTCTGAAATGCTACATAAATATGTATGGATCAAGTCACATTACAGACCCTGGTCAGAGAATCAATTACATATTTGAGTGGTAAAACAGCTGAATATGTGTTCCTAAGTTTTTCACTGTACATTCCAGAATTGCCAATTTACTTTGCTTTTTATGATCTCAAAGAGAGACTAGGCTCATGCAGAGAAAGCAATTCTGATAAATACACACTTCTCAAACTGCACTGCCTTATAAGCCATCAAAGCAATTTGAAAATCAATTTAATGTTTGACAGGGAGCCAGTCTATTCCCTTCAGGATACAAGTGACATGCTGAGGCCACTTAGTGAGAGGAAAATTCTGACGGTGCCATTTTGCCCAAGCGGGAGTATTTGCAATATTTTCTCAGAAAGATCATAAAATCAAATATGATAAGATTCTAACCTAGAGGTTAAAGTTCAAAATATTGGCTGCAGCTTTAACATGTACCCTCAACTGGAGCAGCTGTTTTCTGAGTAGATGATATCATTGCATTTTCTTTTTGTTTTCCCCTACAGATATGATAGGACTGTTGATGGATTTAGTGAAGTACTCGTGAGTTCCCAGGCATTTTTTATTAAGCAACAGATATTAAAAAACTAGAGAGTTATGAGGAAAAAAAATATTTTTTTGTTGGAGTCATTCACTGCATAGATACTTTAAAAGCATTTCTACAGAGATGACTTAAAAGATTAATTCTTGAGAACAAGACTTGTTTTTATTTATTTATTTATTTATTTATTTTAATCTGTAAAGAAGTGTATCAGATTATTTCATTTCATTAAATATTTCCTATTGAAAGTTGTCATTTTGATTTTATGGACCATTTTGAACTGCTATTTTGAATTACATCAATGGAACTTTTCTAGATCCCAAACAACTTTATATTTAAAGTTTAAATATTTAAATATATTTATATTTAACTTTTTTGGACTTCAGCAAGGCTTTTGACACGGTTTCCCATAGGATCCTACTGGACAAAATGTCCACCATACAGCTAAATAAAAACATCATACGATGGGTGAGCAATTGGCTAACGGGCAGGGCCCAAAGGGTTATGGTGAATGGCGCTGCGTCAGGCTGGCGGGCGGTCACTAGTGGGGTCCCCCAAGGCTCCATTTTAGGGCCAGTACTTTTCAATATTTTTATAAACAATCTGGATGTAGGAATAGAAGGTATTTTGAGCAAGTTTGCTGATGACACCAAACTTGGAGGAGTTGTGGACTCGAATGAGGGTGGAAAGGCCTTGCAGAGGGATCTGGATAGGTTGGAGAGCTGGGCGATCGCCAACCGCATGAAGTTCAATAAGAGCAAGTGCCGGGTCCTGCACCTGGGACAGGGAAACCCTGGCTGCACGTACAGACTGGGCGATGAGACACTGGAGAGCAGCCTAGAAGAGAGGGATCTGGGGGTCGTGGTAGACAACAAGTTGAATATGAGCCGGCAGTGTGCCCTGGCAGCCAGGAGGGCCAACCGTGTCCTGGGGTGCATCAAGCACGGCATCGCTAGTAGGTCGAGGGAGGTGATTGTCCCGCTCTACTCTGCGCTGGTGCGGCCTCACCTCGAGTACTGTGTGCAGTTCTGGGCACCACAGTATAAAAAAGACATGAAACTGTTGGAGAGTGTCCAGAGGAGGGCTACGAAGATGGTGAAAGGCCTGGAGGGGAAGACGTACGAGGAACGGCTGAGGGCACTGGGCCTGTTCAGCCTGGAGAAGAGGAGGCTGAGGGGAGACCTCATCGCAGTCTACAACTTCCTCGTAAGGGGGTGTCGAGAGGCAGGAGACCTTTTCTCCATTAACACCAGCGACAGGACCCGCGGGAACGGGGTTAAGCTGAGGCAGGGGAAGTTTAGGCTTGACATCAGGAGGGGGTTCTTCACAGAGAGAGTGGTTGCACACTGGAACAGGCTCCCCAGGGAAGTGGTCACTGCACCGAGCCTGACTGAATTTAAGAAGAGATTGGACTGTGCACTTAGTCACATGGTCTGAACTTTTGGGTAGACCTGTGCGGTGTCAAGAGTTGGACTTGATGATCCTTAAGGGTCCCTTCCAACTCAGGATATTCTATGATTCTATGATTCTATGATTTAAATTTATATTTTATATTTATATTTTTTTAATTTATAATTTATATTTATATAGTAGCATTAAAATCAGTAGCATTACATTGATTTACATGAAATGAGATATAGACCTATTGTCTGTGATTTTAGTTGAAAGACTAAATATTTTTGGAGATTTTTTAAAATTACAAATAAATAAATTACAAAATTTTAAATTAGAATTTAAAAAATTAAAAATCAACAAAAATCTGAAAAATCTTTAAAATCTACAAACACTCGTATTGAAATTAAACTTAACTGTGGGTGACATTGCCAGGCTGGACAGTATTTATTGTAATCATCTGCAGGTAACAGGTAGGAATTCTGATAAATATTCTGAGGCATGAAACAGTCAAGGCGTTTGTCCAAGGTCACACAGGAAGGCTGCTGCAGAGCTAGGAATAAAAATGCTTCCTTACTCCAGCCTTATTAATATCTATCTTTTCACTAGGTCACTCTAATGCCACAAGATGGACTGCTTACCTGTTAAAAAAACAAAACCAAGAAAATATCATTTTGGCATCATCTGACAATGAGGGTGAGTAAAGAATTAGTGTGTCAGCTACTACTCTATAACTTTTGTTTCAGCTAGACATGCAGCTAATGCCATATGAAATTCTGTTGATTTACTGATACATATTTTCTCCTATTTATTTCCTATAGTCAGAAGGGGCAAACTGACAGTGTGTTACTTTACCTGTGGTACCATTCTGCATTCTGCCAAAAAGAACGACCAATGAAAAAAGACAAAGATTTTCTATATAAATATAATATAAAGAAAAGAAATCTTAATAATGATAATGAGATCTTACTTGTTCTTTGGCTACAGATATTAGTTGGCTTTTAATGAGTGTTAATATGTATATATATATTTTTTTTCTTTCACACAATTCCCAGTTTGCATGTATCTGCTTACTCTTGCTTCTCCGTAATCTACAGCTGCTCACTCAGGTCAAGTTTGGGTCTGCAAATCAAATTATTGCTTTACTAAGTTTTACTGAACTGTCTGCTTTCACCTCTTGGTTTTTACTAATGTGTTTTCAATGATTGTGTTAATTTAGGTGAGAAGTTACTCATTCTGCTCATGCCAATCAATGCTAGTTCTTCTGTGTAACTTTGCGTATAGGCAGCCCAGTAATCAGTGGCAAATGAACAGATCTTAATATTAGACAAAAGTTAGTTAATACTATGACAGCTTAGAATTTCACATAAGGTAGGGGTCAACAAGAAGGCAAAATATTGGCAAATCATTTAAATGTGGAGTCATCTACAAAGGAAGAAAAAAATGTATTCATAAATGAAGTAGAGAATGAAAATATATAAGGTGGACTGTGCAGCTCAGAAACTATTTTTATAGTGCTCTAATACAAATCAATAATCTGTTTCTTACCCATTCCCTTGTATTAAAAAAGAAACATGTACATATTCCATTGGGGAAAGTATATATGACGTGAAGCATCCTCAACATAACACAAACCAAAATATATTTTTATAAATATGTTCATATTATATAATGTAAAAAAAATAAAAATATACAGAGAGAGAGAGAGTATATATACATGTAGAGTATATGTATAAATACACTCTATATTATATATATATAGTGTATATATAGAGAGAGAAAGGGTACATATATATAGAGAGAGTATACATAGAGCATAAGGTCAAATCATGAGATTCTATTATGTACAGCATTATAGTACAAGAAGGCTCCACAAAGACAAGTCTATGCAGTGGGATTTTTCATTTGCTATTTTCCATGGTAAAGAACAAGACTTTCTTGCAGATCTTTACATAGGAAACAGCACATGCTGTGCATAAATAAGGATGAGGTGAATAGGTCAACTTCCAATAAGAACTACAAGCTTAATCCTGTCGTGGGAGAGCAGAAGAGAATGCCAGTTGCCTTCGCCTGCTTGGCAATCAGTAGTTCTACAAGTAAGCCTGCAATTGTATTAACTGGAGAAGTCAAAGAAAGACCCCTGAGCAACTACAGCAACTGCTACTAATAACAGTAATTTTAATGCTGAAATGCTGGAGTGCTTACCTTAAACTTGGAGTGCTTGCCTTAAACTCAAGATACTTACTTTGTCATTTTCTTTGTTAATTTTTGGGCTATTGGTATTCAGTATGAAATTAAACCTGAAATGCAAGTAGTTAATGAGGAGATATTATTCAACAAGCACCAGAGCAATCATGTTTAGCCCATTTTTAATAAATCTTAAAAAAAGACAAGGATTAAAGGAAAAGGTGTGAACATGATCTGTTATTATGATTTACTGTCAAGAAGACTCTACATGACTGCTAATCATCTAGAAAATTATCAGTGTAGCAGGGACTTAAACTGAGGATCAAATCCTGACATTGCAAATGAGGAATTACAGTGGGAATGAACTGCAAGTTTAATACACAAAGGTATATTACATCTAATGATGAAATTTTAACATCAGGTACCACCTTTGTCTGTGTTGTGGCTTAACCCCACCAGGGGTTAAGCCACAACCCCTGCTGAGCCCACACAACCAGCTGAGCACCACACAGCCATTTATTCACTACTCCCAGGTGGGATGGGGGAGAAAATCAGCAAGGTAAAAGTGCAAGAACTCATGGGTTGGGATAAAGACAGTTTAACAGGTAAAGCAAAAGCCTTGCATGCAACCAAAGCAAAAAAAAAAAAAAAAAAAAAAAAAAAGGAATTTGTTCACTACTTCCTATTGGCAGACAGGTGTTCAGCCACTTCCAGGAAAGCAGGGACCATAATGTATCATGGTTTCTTTGGAAGACAAACACCATCACTTCCAGCTTCCCTGGCTCTCCTCCTCCTTTACCTCAGATTTTATTACTGACCATGACACCATATGGTGTGATCCCTTTGGACTGCCTGGGCCAGCTGTCCTGGTTGTCCCCTCCCAGTTCCTGATGCATCCCCAGCCTCCTTGTTGGCTGGGCAGTTAGAGGAGCAGAAAAGGCCTTGGCTCTCCGTAAGCACTGCTCTGCAGCAACTGAAACATTGGTGTGTTATCACCAGTATTTTCATCAAAAATCCAAACCACAGCATTGTGTGAGCCTCTCTGAAGAAAATTAACTCTATCCCAGCCAACACCATGATAGTTTATCACCAAACAAGTACTGCAATCTATCGAGAGGACTAGATTGCTGTTAAAGCATGTAAGGAAGAAAGGAATGAAGGGAATAAATTTTCTGACCTGTCCACAGTTTGTTCACTCTACCTTCAAAAAATATTGGACTAATAAAATGATTTAGTGTTCTTTATGATAAAAGCCTTTTTATTCTGTTCCACACTGACCAGCTATTTAACAAGAAAGACCCCTTACAGTAACCACCTAGTTCTGCTTTCTTCTTCATTAAGGATGTATGTATATGAATTAACCTTGATCTCATTCTTGTGATCATATTAACAATGCCAAGGAAAAACAGAGTGAGATTAAAATCAGTACTTCTACTACACAGAAGAAAGGAAGACAAGGTCTTCTAAGCCTGACCACCTAGGGCTAGCCTGCACTGAAAAAGAGAAAATAATTATAAGAATAAATCCTCAAGATACAGCAATGAGAAAAGTTATGTGCATCTACCAGTGGAGTTTGCTTGAGACTGCCCTTCCAACATAAGCAAAATTTACCAGGGCTGCTACAGCTGTTTCCAAAGAGAATAAGTTGTTGAGTCAGTACTTCAGTAGAGGATTCTGGATGAGAACTGATTTTCTTCCTGTCAATAAAATATCTTCCAGTTAAAATGAAAAACAAACAGGGTCTAGAAATAGGTAGCAATAAAATTAATCTAGCTTGATCTAAGGTTGTTTCATTTCTTCTTTGGTTTCACTGATTCATCCTGGCCTAATTATTTTAATACAGTAACAGCAAACAACATTTTCTCTGAAGCAGCTGCTGCTGGAGTTCTCTCGCTAGCTAGCAAATTCAGCATAAAGTGTGTGCCAGAAGTGCTCTGAGAATCTGTGTATGCCACGGCACGTCCATCTGCTATACGCAACACATGCCAGTCTCTTCAGTATGCACTGAGAAGACAAATCTGAAGTGTAGGGAAGCAAAAGGAATTAAATACAGAATCTAAATAAGACATATTGTATAAGATTACCACATTATTATTTATTTATTTATTTTTATTATTATACATCCTTTCACTTTATTTCTTGATAGAGTCAATGACAGTAGATGGAGAAATTTCTCCAAGGGTACCATTTTCTAATCACAAGATATAAGCATCTAACTTTGCAGTATGGTGCATATTATGCATATTAGGGTATCAAACTTTCCAGTTTCCTGAAATAAGCATGATTAGAGCTGCCAACTTCTGATATATACTCCTGCTGCTCTGGTTATGATTTCTGGCATACAATTCAACAGCAGAAATACGGTCTTTGAAATTCAGATATTACGTGGAAAATAGGACAACCTATATCAACTGTTAAAAATGAGCCAGAGTGTATAAAATTTGCATACTGATGAATCTCTGTGCATTTGCATGGTCTCACTGCAGATAACTATTATAATCTATAGCACCCAAATCCATGTGTAGGTCAATGAAGAGTCAGAGGAGCTGTCTAGAAAACCAATCAACTGCCAACCAACCAATCAGCCAGCAACAGCCTATTTGGTTTCCAGAAAAAAAACACTCAGGTAACACCTCAGTAACTGTTTACCACTCTACAGCTACACAACTGAGCTTTACATGCTGATTAATATGTGGATTTTTCCTTTGTTCATCTGAGCAGTTCTCTAATCATAGAATCATAGAATTGTTTTGATTGGAAGAGACCTTAAAGATCATCAAATTCCAAACTCCCTGCCATGGATAGGGACATCTCCCACCAGACCAGGTTGCTCAAAGCCCCATCGAATGTAGCCTTGAACACTTCCAGGGATGGGGTAACCAGTGTGTCACCACTCTCAGAGCAAAGAATTTCTTCCTGATAGCTAATATCTACATTTTTTTTTTTAGTTTAAAACCATTACTCCTTGTCCTATCACTACACTCCCTGACAAATAGTGCATCTCCTGCTTTCTTGTAGGCCACATTTAGTTACTGAGGACCACTATAAGATCTCCCTGCAGCCTTCTTCCTCCAGGCTGAACACCCCCAGCTCTCTCAGCCTCATAAAAGAGGTGCCCTCTTTGATCATTTTTGTGGCCCTCCTCTGGACTCATTCTAATATGTCCATGTCCTTTATGTGCTGGGGGCCCCAGAGCTGAATTACAACACACATCTTAGTCACATTCAAGCAAGAAATTACAACTCTCAAAAACTATCAAAAAATCATAATAATAGATACCAGGAAGAAGCTACAAACACTTTGGCAGTCTTGTAGAGAAGCAATACAGAGTCACAGCATTTAGGCACAATCCTGTGTTGTGAAACTACAGTGTGTAAGAAGTGCACAGGAAGGAATTTAGGGTGTGATCAGCTCACTGTCATATGATTTCCAGTCCTTGTGAAAGGTGAGTAAAGGTACCCAGAGAAGGCAAAGACTTTGATCTTGCTTTCCCTGTCCTAATTTATTTATTCCAAGGTCTCACTTTAGAAGGTTACAGTGGTGTCTGTATTTTAGATATATTTCAGTATGCTTCTCTGAGGGGCTACATTAACTTGTCATTTGTATTACAGCAGGAAACAACCTTGATTCAGTCTGGTAGTACAGCTGTTTTCAGGTATTTCCATCACTTCATTATGCATTTTTTTTGCATGTGCAAGAAATGAAATGCAAATCAGTTTGGCCAGTGGTTTTCTTTCCAGTGTCTGTGTTTTATACTGAAAGTAGTGAGCAGAGTTGTATCTTTCCCGAAGGTATGTTATACATAAAATCAAGGCCAAAATTCAGTGTTCGAACTGTTCTCATATGAGAACAGCTCTTGTTGAGTTCAGTGTGAGATTTAAGTCTGTACGGCCTGAGTTAAAGTTTCTAGTCTAGCTTTTTGCTTTGTGGTCTCTTGGACAGACCAAGCATCTTTTTGTAAAGAAGGTGATAGAGTTTCTGATGCTATTATTATTATTTGAAATACTAGTTATTCTTTTTATTTATTTATTTATTTATTTATTTATTTAATGCAGAGTATATTTTCTGCATATCATTACGAACAATTTACACTGTATTACCATAAATATTATTTCACCCAGAACTCTCTAGTGTTTGCACTTTCCATCCTTCAGTATGGATGGAAAGTGCATTTCAACTCTTCTTGAATGTCCATAAAATGTCCATTGCCACTGAAACATTGCCACTGAAACTCCATAAAATGTCCACTGCCACTGATCCAATCTGAAACAAGTCTTGCTCAATCCAGAGAAATCATTTATTTTCTTCATGCTTTCTAACTTGCAAGCCAAATGAAGTGAATGGTTATAATGGCCATCCTCATCTATAATTAGTATATTTTTCCTTGTTTATTATTTTACTACTGTATGTCAATAGTGATTGGCATCTCTAATTAAAAAAAAAAAAAAAAAAGAAGTTATGTTGTGCAAACTCTTAAATTTGTAAGGGAAATCATGCAACTATAAATGTAAAATAGCAATATCTTATATATTATAAAATGTATTTATTATATATTATAAATCTTTTATATTATTTTAAAGTAGCAAATATTTTTTTTTCCATTTACATGTATATTTTTTGTGAATATCTTATCTCTCTCTCACACCCAATTTTCTCTTAATATTTTCTTTTTTTTTCTTTTGTTTTTTCCATTTAGTCTTTTGCATGTCTCAAATGTACTGAGTTATGTTTTCTTGATAGAAAAGGTCAGCATCTGAAAATAGGACCCATAGTGATTTGAACACTAAGTACGTGATTTTAAAGAACCTTGGCATATATTTATCTTCAACCGGTTGACATACATTATGAAACCACTTGCCTGTGACCTTTTTCATGTAACTTAAAGGCTAAAATGTACTTGTTTCCCAGTTTCCTTTCCCAATTGGCAAACTCTAACGAGGACAGAAGATAGAACAAAATGAATCCATTCTCACAAGGCATTAACCAGGAATGAGGACTAGAACAAACGTAATCATTTCATACAACAACCTTTCTCTTTTGATCACAGATGCTTTTAGGAGACACTAAAGAAAGCATTTTCCAAAGCTCAGTGATTGTACTGATGTTCAAGTTTATCTAGGCACAAGGGAAAAGCCTTGCAATGAAACACAGAAATTCTGAAATCGTAAGCACTTTCTGACAGGATGACCTTCACAGTTTGACAAACTATTTCAGTAGTTAGAGACTTCAAGTATGAACAGTAGAAATCATCAGAAGCTACTAGGAATCGTACCTTGCCAAGGCAATGTGACAGTCTGACCTTCTGACTCATTGATCCCGACAAGCCTGGACACTCAGAGCAGTGATGAAAATCATCAATAACCACTTTAAGTAGTAGCAGGCCAAAACATCATGACAATTTGACCTTCTAGTTTGGGAATCCCCACAAGGCCTATACAGGGGACTGCCTCATTATAAGCAAAATGAATGTTCACACTTGTTTGGCATTTAGAAAAGGCATACAGGAAATACAGGCATGGAATTGCCAACTTTGAACATTTACACTTAGAGAGACAAGACCTGTTTTTTGTTGTTGTTGTTGTTTTTGGTATATATATGTTTTTCTAAACAGAGGCCACTAAACCACTTATTTTCTATTAAAGAATGTAGCTATGTTATTGGAGAAGAGTTTAGCACCTCACGCTGCAACCATTTGAACTGTGTAAAACAAGCCACTGAAGAATTAACTTTAATGTAATTAATTCAGTTCTAAATATAAATAATATATATATGATATATAAAAAGTAAAACTCTATAACATAATACATATACAAAATTCCACTTTAAATTCTTGTTGAAAAAGCAATGCTGTTATAAACATACTATTGATTTCCATTAATTAGTGAAAACAATAAATATTCCTCCACTCTGCTTATGAACAGTTTTAAACTCTGTGTTGTTCCCTGTTTACAAAGATCTTGAACACACTAAACATGCTGCTTACTCTATTAAGATTATAGATGGAAAGCAGAATAACACACAATTTGGATTTTGGCAGTCTTTTTCTCAGTTCCAGGTTATGATGACTTGTTTAAGTTCTGCTTATACATCTTGTCTCATTATGCTGCAACAACTAAAGAATGAGAAAATAGAGTCTTGTATATACCTACTTGAAAGGGCCCTGCACATATAGAGAATTGTCTATTGTGTTTGATTGTGGTCTACTTTATAACTGCATGCTTTTTGTAAACAGCCATTTCACTTGATAATTCACTAAAGGTTAAAACAGATTACAAAGGTAGTTGTTACCTAAAATTGTGGTAGGTAATGGAAGGTCCTATGAGTTCCTGGAAGATTATTTCTTAAAAATGACAACAGCAAAGCCAGTCCTCACTCAAGACTACAATGATACCATCATTGATAACAGTCCGAGAAGGATCAAGTACAACAACAAACTGTAAATGTGCCAGGAAAGTTTGAATGTGATACTATTCAGGCATGGTATATTATCATTCATGGTGTGTTAAGAGCAAATTGCATAATAGTAGCTTCTGTGGATACTATTCTTTTTATTGATGTCAACATATACCATGTGTCAACAGCTGTTCATTTTCAAAAGTTATGACAATAAGCTCAATTGCATATAAATCCATGCTCACTGATACCCAAGCCAGATGACCTAATGTCAATAAGATCAGATCTGTCTATAATATGCATGCTGTTTATATGGGGTGCATGTTCAATGTGATTGGATAACTTGATTTTGGAGGTTTGGAGAGAAAACATTAAAACAGTCAAAACCAACCAACCAACCAACCAACAACAACAAAACACCTTTGTAGTGGGTTTACGTGGCAAGGTTTTGGTAGCAGGGGGGCCACTGGGCCACCACAACCTTGCAGAAATAAATATTAAGAAGTAAAGCCAGGTTACCTCCTTTATTGGAATGCCTTTGAAAAAGTATAAGATATCTCATAAGCCATACCGTGGCCTAGAAAATGCAGATAGATATAGGTAGACAGATACATATGCAGCTTTAAATATTTATTTTTCAGTCTCACTTCAGGGTGTGTATTTCCTTTTTCACCATGCTTACTTGTTGCTAGAATGAGTCAAATAATTTGATAAATTCAAATAAAAAAGTGTAAAAATAGTAAAACTGAACATGGAGGAAATAGTCCATTGTGCAGTGTGGAAGGGAGAAATAGATTGATTCAAAGAAAAGATCCAAGGGGATACCAAAAACTCAGTCCTTTATGAAAATTGTTACAATATCCAAGGCAGTTGCAGAATCTCCATAAAGATCTAGGGAGCCATTTTTAATTTTTACAGGAAGAGTCATTTCATGTTTTCAGCTGGTATTTGATACACAAATCACCCAAAAAGTATTGTCTAATATAGGCAAACAGCTATTTTTTTTTTCCAGTTCCTTGTTAAAATGAATGTCATAAATGCTCTTAAAATATTCTGCACTTATATTTTGATTCATAAGTTCATATTTACCTATTTCTAGAGAAAAAAAAAAAAAAGGAAAAAAAAAAAAAGCAAGAATTGCTTAGAAAGGGAATAAAACATTGTTAATTTAGTTCTTATAGTTCATATGATCCAAATCATAAATGAACGTATAATTTAAAAAGTACTGATTTGTTTTAAAGCTAGAGCAATGTAGTACCACTTTATTTTGAAGATGAGATTTATCAGCATAAATAAGAAAAATATTTCATAAAGAATGAAATGTATTTGAGACTATTTAGTCTCAAAGGAATAAATCTGCAATCCAGAGAGACTGATGCAAAGAATAAAAGCTTCTGCACTGATTTACTGGACTATCTCTATCCCTTTTTCTTCATGTCTTTTTTTTTTTTTTTTTATTTTTTTTTTTTTTTTTTTTCCCTTCAAGCAGAATGAATTAAAAATATAAATAAGAAATTTGGTTGCAAAATCGATGGGATGTTCAAGAGGAGTCTGCAGAGTTTGTTTCCTTGACCTTGGCCTTTGGTAATCCATTTGAATAGAGTTCCTGCGTAATGGCAGGAGGCAATTGGAAAGTGCTAAAGCAAAGACAAAACTTATTATACATACATGTATGAATTAAAGAGGCAATGCTTAATTTTGTAGATTTTCTTTCAGAACTCTACTTTTCACTAAGTGAAATTACTGTAGACAACCATGACAAGACAAGGTCAATTTTTCTTTTCTTTTCTTTTCTTTTCTTTTCTTTTCTATTCTTTTCTTTTCTTTTCTTTTCTTTTCTTTTCTTTTCTTTTCTTTTCTTTTCTTTTCTTTTCTTTTCTTTTCTTTTCTTTTCTTTTCTTTTCTTTTTTCTTCTCTTCTCTTCTCTTCTCTTCTCTTCTCTTCTCTTCTCTTCTCTTCTCTTCTCTTCTCTTCTCTTCTCTTCTCTTCTCTTCTCTTCTCTTCTCTTCTCTTCTCTTCTCTTCTCTTCTCTTCTCTTCTCTTCTCTTCTCTTCTCTTCTCTTCTCTTCTCTTCTCTTCTCTTCTCTTCTCTTCTCTTCTCTCTCTCTCTTTTCTCTTTTCTCTTTTCTCTTTTCTCTTTTCTCTTTTCTCTTTTCTCTTTTCTCTTTTCTTTTCTTCCTCTTTTTATTTTTTCCCTGTATAATTCTAAATGCATTGACTATCCCCTTTTAGGCTCAGTGAAAGCAGACTAACAACAACTAACAGAATTCCATAAACAATAAATTAGCTTTAGATTAAGCCTGCTTCCATTATTTTTAAGCCTGTGATAAGAACTGTGTGAAGCTCACTGAGTGCTAAAATTAAATAAAAGCTATCTTTCATGCTTAGTGCACAAAAAGAGAACTGAAATGCACTTTTCAAAAGGGTTTCAGGAGAATACTGCTTGAAAATGAGATGCTTTCTTTAAAGGGCAGAACCTTATAATATAGTAAAATGTTCCAGAAGTAAGGTGTCCAGAATTTTATCTGTGGCAAATGCTATATAACCTAATAGACCAATCTGCAATGAGTATGTCCTGGCTTTTTGTCACTGTTATAGAAGATGAGTGTAATTCATGTTCAAGAAACATCTAGTCCACTGGTTGCTCAGAGCCAGGCCATCTCTGATGTCAGACCAGCTTGCTTGGGGCTTTTTATAAACCAGGCAGGTTTTGAAAACCTCCAAGGACAGAGAGTGCACGAGTCTTTCTGGGCACCTTGGCTGCTTTCATGGAGAAACACTTTTCTTTTCTAGACATACTTTTTCTTGCCATAGAGACACTGGGCATAAACTCTCCATACTGGAGAGTTGCAGCTATGTGGCACTGAAACTGTCTCTTCTCCAGGCTGAGCCAGTTCTGGTCCCCCATCATCTCTTCACAGGGCAAGTGCACAAGCCTGAGAGCCCTATTCCAAACTTGTTCCACTTTACAATGTCTTTCTTATATCAGGAGGGCTCAAGATGGGATGCTGTACTCAAGATGTTGTCTAATGTGTTTTGGGTAGAGAGGAAAACCCCCTGCCTGTGGTTGGCTGGCAGTGCTCCTCTTCATGCTGATGGCTGTCCTTGCCATGAGAGCACAAAGCTGGAACATTCTTGGCTCAATGCTCACCAGATTGTCCAGGACCTTTCCTGCAGATCTGTACTTCTCAGCCCATGTCACTGCAGAGGTTTAGAATAATAGAATATCTGAGTTGTGAAGGACCCACAAGGATCATTAAATTCAACTCCTGGGTCCCCAAAGGACCATCCAAAATAAGAAAAATAAAGAACTCAGAACACGTGTCTGAGAGCATTGTCCAAATGCTTCTTGAACTCTGGCAGGCTTGTCTGTCCCGGGGCAGAACTTGGCATTTGTTCAGTTCAACAAGATTTCTCTAGGCCCATTCCTCCACTCTGCCTCAGTCATTCTGGATGGCAGTCCTGCCCTTTACTTTAGAGTTTTTCAAATGGTACTCTGAATTTCACAAAATGATAGAACTGCTTGGGTTGGACTTTGACGATCATCTAGTTTCAACCCCCCTGGCATGGATAGGGACACCTTCCAACAGACCAAGTTGGTCAAAGCCCCATCCAATGTGGCCTTGAACACTCCCAGGGATGGGGCTTCCACAGCTTCTCTGAGCAACCTGTTCCTGTGCCTCACCACCCTCTGAGTGAAAAATGTCTTCCTAACATCTAATCTAAATCTCCGCTCTTTTAATTTAAAACCATTCTCCCTGTCATTACCTGACTGAGCAAAAAAGTTGCTCTCTTTTTTTTATTTTTTTATTGCTCATCTTTCTTTATAAAAAAAGATGGAGATGGTTTATAAAAGATGGAGATGGTTTATAAACCCCTTTTAAGTATTGAAAAGCTACAATAAGGTCACCCTGGAGCCTTCTCTTTTCAGGCTAAACATCCCCCAGCTTTCTCAGCTTTTTTTTCACAGGTGAAGCATTTCAGCCCTCTGATCAACTTTGTAGCCCTCCTCTGGACCCACTCTAACAGATCCACATTATTTTTGTGGTGGGGGCCCCAGGCTGGGTGCAAGACTCCAAGTGGGACTTCAGGAGAACAGAGCAAAGGTGGACAATCACAACCCTTGACCTGCTGATGTCCTGGTTTCAGTTAGCACAGAATTAATTTTCTTCCTAGTAGCTGGTGGAATGCTGTGTTTTGGCTTAGGATGAGAAGAGTGCTGATAACACCCCGATGCTTTAATTGTTGCAGAGCAGTGCTTATACTAAGCCAAGGACATCTCAGCCTTTTGCTCTGTCCTGCCAACGGGCAGGCTGGGGGTGCAGTAAGAGCTGGGAGGGGACAGACCCAGGACAGGTGACCCAAACTAGCCAAAGGGGTATTCCATACCATCTGACGTCATGCTAAACAATATATAGGGGTGGCTAGCCGGGGGGAGGGGGCCGGACTGCTCGGGGTTAGGCTGGGCATCGGTCAGCGGGTGGTGAGCAATTGCATTGTGCATCACTTGTTTGTACATACTATTATTACTTTCGTATTATCACCATTGTATCATTATTGTTATTATTGTTATTATTATTTTGTTATTATTATTTTCCTGTCTTATTAAACTGTCTTTATCTCAACTCACGGGCTTCACTTTCCATTTCTCTCCCCCGTCCCAGAGAGGGAGGGGGGAGGGTGAGCGAACGGCTGCGTGGTGTTTAGCTGCCGGCCGGGTCAAACCACGACAGTCTTTTTTGGCGCCCAACGTGGGGCCCGAAAGGTTGAGATAACGACAGATCTGATCAGAGTGTGTTAAACTAAAATTGGTGTAAGGATTAGACCTGCTTAATAGTCACTTGTCATGATGCTGATTGCTTTAATCTCAACTCTGCTGCGCCTGTTTTCCAAATTGAGTATTATAGTACATTATTTTCCGTATTTGCTCTCTGTCGTGTTGTTTATCCTCTCCGGGCCCTGGTTTCAGATCATTATGGTACTGAGTGTTATAGCAATGGCTTATGAGACGATAAGATATCTGGTCATGACTCTAACTTGGTATTTATACTCAGTAACATCGTGGACTCTGTACTTTGGAAACAGTATCTTGGGAACTATTAGCAATTATACCTATTGTTTTTCTCCGTTAGAGAGTCAATCTGTGGAGGGGAAAGGGGAAGATATTTTTCCTTACTTGATTACTTTCCCTTTCTCCTTCACCACCCCTGTATCCTCCTGGATCACTCTGCCTTCCTCCTTCACCACCCTCTTATCCCCTGAGCTTGTCAAAATAGCTCTCCAAGATATTGAATATTATTGGGATACTCAGAATACCATAGTCTTGTTGTTCTGCCTCATGAATGCACTTCAGATTCTGCTTATAGTTAAACAACTACTTGGGAAGCTCATCCGGAGATTTGCCCGGAGGCAGGATAGTTGTGAGTGGCAGGGAGTATGGGTGGATATGGGCAGGCATCTAGAGCAGTTGGCACCCCCAGTGTGTTGGAAATTCACCCCTGAACAATGGCAAAATCCTCAAAAACTGGCAGAATGCTTGAAAAAAAGGTGTCATGATTCTGGCAGTTCCAAAGTAACACAAATCATTGTAACGTGCTGGGGCCTGGCTCATGCCTATCGAGCTGCCATTGATACTGCTATCAACTTAGTGACAGACCCTGCGGCCACTCCAAGCCCTGTGACAGATCCAACGGCCACTGTGACCCCTACGGTGGACTCTGCAGCCGCTCCAGATCCGGTTCCTGCAGCTGCTCCAGTCCCAGCTCCTGCAGCCACTCCAGATCCGGTTCCTGCAGCCGCTCCAGTCCCAGCTCCTGCAGCCGCTCCAGTCCCAGCTCCTGCAGCCACTCCAGCTCCGGTTCCTGCAGCCGCTCCAGTCCCAGCTCCTGCAGCCGCTCCAGTCCCAGCTCCTGCAGCCGCTCCAGCTCCGGTTCCTGCAGCCGCTCCAGTCCCAGCTCCTGCAGCCGCTCCAGTCCCAGCTCCTGCAGCCGCTCCAGCTCCAGCTCCTGCAGCCGCTCCAGTCCCAGCTCCTGCAGCCGCTCCAGCTCCAGCTCCTGCAGCCGCTCCAGTCCCAGCTCCTGCAGCCACTCCAGCTCCAGCTCCTGAAGCCGCTCCAGCTCCAGCTCCTACTGCTGCTCCAGTTCCAGTTCCTGCAACCGCTCCAGCTTCTGCAGCCGCTCCAGCTCCTGTGGCCGTGTCAGAGAAACAATCTGTAGCAGTGCAAGTTGACCCTGCAGAGGGTATTCCAACCCCTGTAACGGGGTCAGAGAAACGAGCTGTAGCAGTGCAAGTTGACCCTGCAGAGGGTATTCCAACCCCTGTAATGGGGTCAGAGAAACGAGCTGTAGCAGTGCAAGCTGCCCCTGCAGAGGGTATTCCAACCCCTGTAATGGGGTCAGAGAAACGAGCTGTAGCAGTGCAAGCTGCCCCTGCAGAGGGTATTCCAACCCCTGTGGCAGACCCTGTAACAAAGTCAGAGAAACGAGCAGTAGCAGTGCAAGCTGCCCCTGTAGAGAAGGTGAAAAAATGGTATAGAGATTCAGGTCGTTTAGAACGCAGAGAGTCTTCTGCCAATCCAGGCAAGGCTTCTGCCAAAACTAAGTATAGAGATGACGAAGATGATGACGACGATGCTGGGCCATCAAGGATTCAGGAGGAGGAAGATGAGGATGCCGAAAAAGCAACAGTAACTACCCGAAGCCTAAACGAACGTGAGCTACGAGATGTGCGAAAAGATTTTGGTCGCTGTATAGGTGAGCAGCTTGTCACCTGGCTGCTCCGGTGCTGGGACTCTGGAGCCAATTGTGTGGAATTAGACGGCAGGGAAGCCAAGCGGCTGGGATCCCTTGCTCGAGACGCCGGCATTGACAAAGCAATTGCAGATGGAGCACAATCCACCAGCCTCTGGAGGCGTCTCCTCTCAGCTGTGAGGGAAAGGTATCCCTTCAAGGAAGAACTTTTATGTGTACCAGGCAAGTGGACCACTATGGAATAAGGGTGGTAGCAAATGCCCTGTGGGGATGGTTACAGCAATGGAAGCAAAACAACTGGCAGCGTAGGGGCAAACCCATCTGGGCTGCTGCATTGTGGCAAGATATTGCTGCTCGGGTAGAGAACCTGGCTGTGAAAGTACGCCACGTAGATGCTCATGTGCCCAAGAATCGGGCTACTGAAGAACATCAAAACAACCAGCAGGTGGATCAGGCTGCTAAGATTGAAGTAGCTCAGGTGGATCTGGATTGGCAGCATAAAGGTGAATTATTTATAGCCCGATGGGCCCATGACACCTCAGGCCATCAAGGTAGAGACGCAACATACAGATGGGCTCGTGATCGAGGGGTGGACTTGACCGTGGACGCTATAGCACAGGTTATTCATGACTGTGAAACATGTGCTGCAATCAAGCAAGCCAAACGGTCAAAGCCCCTTTGGTATGGAGGACGATGGCTGAAATATAAATATGGAGAGGCCTGGCAGATTGATTACATCACACTCCCTCAAACTCGCAATGGCAAGCGCCACGTACTTACAATGGTGGAAGCAACCACCGGATGGCTGGAAACATATCCTGTGCCTCATGCTACCGCCCGGAACACCATCCTGGGCCTTGAAAAGCAAGTCCTATGGCGACATGGCACCCCAGAAAGAATAGAATCAGACAATGGGACTCACTTCCGAAACAACCTTATAGACACTTGGGCCAAAGAACATGGTATTGAATGGGTGTATCACATCCCCTATCATGCACCAGCCTCCGGGAAAGTTGAACGATACAATGGCCTGTTAAAGACTACCTTGAAAGCAATGGGTGCTGGGACGTTCAAAAACTGGGATATGCATTTGGCAAAGGCCACCTGGTTAGTCAATACTAGGGGATCTACCAACCGAGCTGGACCTGCCCAATCAAACCTGTTACGTACTGTAGATGGGGATAAAGTTCCTGTAGTGCATGTAAAAAATATGCTGGGTAAAACAGTCTGGGCTACTCCTGCCTCAGGAAAAGGCAAACCTATTCGTGGAATTGTTTTCGCTCAGGGACCTGGATACACTTGGTGGGTGATGCAAAAGAACGGAGAGGTGCGGTGTGTACCTCAAGGAGATTTAATACTGGGTGAGAATAGCCCATGAACTGAATTGTACCATGTTACATAGTATATTATACTGTATGTTATCACTACCATGATTACTATAGGTGACTAATTAGAATGTATGGAAAAGAGTGTAACCTGAACATGACATAAATGGTATGGAATAAGGGGTGGATAGATGTCCTGGTTTCAGTTAGCACAGAATTAATTTTCTTCCTAGTAGCTGGTGGAATGCTGTGTTTTGGCTTAGGATGAGAAGAGTGCTGATAACACCCCGATGCTTTAATTGTTGCAGAGCAGTGCTTATACTAAGCCAAGGACATCTCAGCCTTTTGCTCTGTCCTGCCAACGGGCAGGCTGGGGGTGCAGTAAGAGCTGGGAGGGGACAGACCCAGGACAGGTGACCCAAACTAGCCAAAGGGGTATTCCATACCATCTGACGTCATGCTAAACAATATATAGGGGTGGCTAGCCGGGGGGAGGGGGCCGGACTGCTCGGGGTTAGGCTGGGCATCGGTCAGCGGGTGGTGAGCAATTGCATTGTGCATCACTTGTTTGTACATACTATTATTACTTTCGTATTATCACCATTGTATCATTATTGTTATTATTGTTATTATTATTTTGTTATTATTATTTTCCTGTCTTATTAAACTGTCTTTATCTCAACTCACGGGCTTCACTTTCCATTTCTCTCCCCCGTCCCAGAGAGGGAGGGGGGAGGGTGAGCGAACGGCTGCGTGGTGTTTAGCTGCCGGCCGGGTCAAACCACGACAGCTGGCCACTCCTCTTTTGATACAGAGCAGGATGAAGATGGTCTATCAAAATTGCTTATAGATCTGTTTCCTTTTTTTTTTTTTTTTTTTTTCTTTTTCCTAAGAAATAGAATCTCTTGATGAGACTTCTTAGTACATACTAATGCATTGCTCTTTTTATTTCTACATGTATATTGTGACTGCAACATGACAACTAGAATGGTACACAGTGTATTTAAAGTGTTATCACTTACTTTGTTGTTATTTGTGGCTGGGGAACTGTCCTTCAGATTCTATTCAGTAGTTCTCTTGTTTTATTAAGAAATCTTATAGCTCCATCAAGTTCCATGACAAAGTATTCACATTTTAGCCACCACATCCCTAGATTTTTTATTTGTTCAATATGATCAAAGGAATTTGCACCCTTCCTTTCTTCCCTTAATTAAATCTGCTTATTTCAGCTTAATGTTCTTCAGACATGTATAGCATTTTTTTTCTTTTCATAATGAATTTTTTGGTTTATTGTTTTATATCACTTGGTTGCTTTTTTCTGCCTCATACTTTCTTTGCAAACAAAAATGAACTCACATGCCTACACATGCATACGAAAGACAGCTTATCCTTCTTCATCTGAACCATTACCAAAGATATCACTTTAATGAACAGTCATCATAAGTCCACCATTTTCAAACTCATACTTTAGCTTTTACTCATACTTTTCACATAAAAACATGTGAAGAAGATACTTCCTTAAGCACTGCTCTGTGGCCTTCTCTGTGATAGGTTGACCTTGGCTGCCTGCTGGAGGCCCACCCAGCTGCCCTCTCACTCCACTTCCTCAATAGAATGTGGGGAGAAAGCAAGATGAAAAAGCTTGTCTGTTAAAATGAAGACAGTGGAATCACTTACCTATTACTACCATGTACAATCCAAACTTATCTTGGGGAATTTTTATTTATTTGTTTGTTTATTTATAACAATTAAAATATGTTGATGAGAAGCAAGGCCAAAACTAAAACAATGTCTTTCGCTCCAACCCCAATGCCCTCTTTTTTAAGGTTCAACTTCACTCCTTCATTCCCATTACTTCTACCCATGAGCAGCACAGGGGGGTAGGTAATAGGGTGTCGTGATAAGTCCAGAACAGTTCATCTCTGCAGTTCATTTCTCTTCAGTCTTTTCTCCTGTTCCATTTGGATTCCCTCCATGGACTTCAGTCCTTCTGGAGAAAACTGCTTCAGCAAGTTCCACCATCTGCAGTTCTTGTCAAGAGAGCCTGTTGTAGCCTGGGTTCCCTGTGGACTTCAGGCAAATACCTGCCCCCTTCATTAGCAAACCTGTGCCAGCAAAGGCAAACCCATACACCAAAGAAAAGCTCCTTCTGCTAATGAGATAAAAATTCAGAAGATACAAGATTTGTTTATTTTTAAGTACTCAACAGGGTCTAACTATTAAGTACATTAGATACGTAAATATCTGTATATGTCCTCAACTGTACCTGAAAAATAATCCTGTTTTTTTTTTTTTTTTTTTTTTTTTCCCTATTATGGGTATGACATGTTTTCACTGATACGTATGATTTCATCTTAGCTGTGTCTGAAATTACAAAATCTATTGTCTTTCTCCTCTCTACTCCACCCAGTTCATTTGCTTCTAAAGGTTTATACTCAAAAAACAAACAAACAAAAAACAAACAAACAAAAACACAAAGCACACAAAGCTTCAAAACAAATTTGTTCGTAATTTTTGACATTACTTACATAATGGATTAAATGTATTAGCATTATTAAATTCATTTTAAGTAAGTAATGTATGATAATTTTAGGACTTTTTTCTCATGTATTTTTATAACTTTTTTTTTTTTTTTGTAACTGAATAAAATGTTTATAAAATTTGTGCATTGGAGCAAAATAAATATTTCATTTTATCAGGTCTATTTTCTATAATTTTCTGTGCAGTAGGTAGTCTTTTGTTTTCCAGCAGAATAAGCAGGTTGTTCCATTTGAGTGTAATATGATACAAAACTGGATCCATACACTGATGTTATTTTCAAATTCAGGACTCTTTACATGAAATAGTAGTTAAGATTTATGTATATCAGTTTCTCCAAAGCAGAGCAGTTACCAAATATATATTTAAAAAGAAATATAATGTAATTAATGTGGTGGCATACAAAGTCGGACATTGCAGGTATACATTAAAAAAAAATAATAAAAAGAAAAACAAACAACATTAAGAATCATTATGTGAAGAAGAAAAGTCACAGTCAATTTCTATCTAAGGTTTTCTGTACGTAAAACAAGTTGAACAAAACATGTAACTTCTTTCAAAACATGGTATTTTATTTTATATATTATTTAGAAAGTGAAAGTTTTTATATTATTTAAAAAGAAGTTATTAGAAGTTACTTCATCACATTGTACTGTAGACGAAAGTGTATGAAGACCAGAGGTAGAATGGTATCACCATTCAAAAGTTGTAATATTTTAATTTACTGCTTCCTTTACAGTGGAGTGAATATTCCTCAAATTGCCTGGGACTTTATTTAGCCATTCAGTAGTGTCCTCCTATCATGGTATCACCTGGAATAGAGATAACTGTCTTTCAAGTAGCTGGTATGGTGCTGTGATTTAGGATGAGAAGAATGCTGATGGGATGGGTCGGTGGGCAGAGGCCAGTGGGATGAGGTTCAACATGGCTAAGTGCTGAGTCCAGGACTTTGGTCACAACAGCCCCATGCAATGCTACAGGCTTGGGTGAGAGTGGCTCAAAAAGGAACTGGGGTCAATGCTTGCATGAACATGAGCCAGCAGCGTGCCCAGGTGGCCAAGAAGGCCACGAGCATCCTGGCTTATATAAATAGTGTAGCTGGCAGGACCAGGGAGGTGATCGTCCCCCTGTACGCAGCTCCAGTGAGGCTGCACCTCAAGTACTGTGTTCAGTTTTGGGCCCCTAACTTCAAGAAAGACATTGAGGCCCCGGAACATGTGCAGAGAAGGGCTACAAAGCTGGTGAAGGGTCTGGAACACAAGTCCTATGAGGAGTGGCTGAGGGAACTGGGGTTATTTGGTCTGAAGAAGAGAAAGCTCAGGGGACACCTCATTGCTCTCTACAACTACCTAAAAGGAAGGTCTGGGGAGCTGGGGGTCAGCCTCTTCTCACAGATAACCAGTGACAGGACCAGAGGGAATGGCCTCAAGTTGCACCAGGGGAGGTTTAGTTTGGAAATTAGGAGACATTTCTTCTCAGAAAGAGTAGTCAGGCATTGGAACGGGTTGTCTGGGAAAGTGGTGGAGTCTCCATCCCTGGGGGTGTTTAAGGAAAGTTTGGATGTGGTACTTAGGGACATGGTTTAGTGGGTGATATTGGTAGCAGGGTGATGGTTGTACCAGATGATTATGAAGGTCTTTTCCAACCTTAATGATTTTATGATTCGATGAATATGATTTCCTCTCAAAAACTTTACTTTACTACTTCCAGTTCTGAAAAAACTTGCTGTTTTTAGAATATGCAAAACTACCATTTCTAAATAAAAGTTCCTAAATGTAGAATAATGTCGAAGAGAATATAAAACCCATTCTTCTCTCTGATTACTGAACTGTTATATGTCACCAATAAAAAAGAATTTACAGAGAAAACATTCAACCCTCAGTGCTGATTTTACACGATAAATACTCTATAAGCACTTATTGCAACCCCATTATTGCCAAGTCAATTCATCATGATTAATTTTATTACAACGATTAGCAAATGAATTAAAAACTATTAAACAATGACTTTACAATGTTAACTGGTAATCTTTAAATATAACCAAACATCATTTAGGAAGTACATCTGTAATAGATTTCAGGAATTAAAGCCCTAACTCTTTTACAAATATTTTAGATTTCATAGTAGAGATGAGTTCTTATAGGATGTGAATAAATTACAGCTGTTAAGATTTAAGGACATGCACCTGAGGAATTCTAAAATGTACTATATTCCAGTGCAATTTTGTACATATATAAAAAAATTAAAAAATAAATCTTCATTCTTTGTTCTCCGAACTGCTTCTGCTGCATTTGTATAATAGCAACTAAGATAGGTCGATAGCTTCTGCATGGGAGTAGTTCACTCATAGATCTCACATTCCCCCTCTTTCCATTCCATTCCATAATTTCAGCTTTGATGACATAATTCTCATTTAGTCTTCCCTAACTTTATTTACACTATTCACACTCTTTTTTTTTCTTTTTCTTTTTTTTTTTTTTCTCCCTCACCGTATTAATTATATTCTATGTCTTCTTTACAGCTGTTGTGTTAAAGGTTAAAGTAATTGGGAGTGATGCTCAATTAGCGATTTTAAGTCCAGTTGTGTTCAAGGAACTGAACTATCACGATTACGGCTTCACAAATAACGTAATACACTCTCAATCTAGTCACATTCCATGAACTACCACAGCCACACTTGAAGAGTTTGGTCATGTTCAGTGAGAACTATCATGGTTAGATTTAATAAGTAGTGCAACTTATTGAAGCAACTGGTACACAGGTTCTTGGGATTGCCTGTGTTAAATTCACTGTCTGCAAAGCACATACAGATACCAAAAGCATGAATAACACAGAGTGACTATAAATGCATTAAAAGGTATAAAGCAACTTTATAGAGATTTCTGTTTCACAGGGAGGCACTTGGTATAACCAAGGGTTCAAATCTTGCCCAAAGGTGTCCCAATGGGGAGGTGGAGGTGGGGGTGGGGTGGGGGAGAGACTCAGCCTGTCAACTGATCCCAGAAGTTGCAATGGTATCTTCCTTAACATCTCCTGTCTCTTAAGCCAATTTACATTATTTTCTATCTTTTAGGTGGAGCTTGAGTGACTCTAGTCATGCATATCTTGGTTATGATTGGTGAAAAGTTGTCTTGCTTTTATTTAAAGGTATATGCTCTGAGAAATTCAGGGCACATGCTCAGTGAGGGGTGGTCACACCTTGGAGGCAGGTAGCTTTTGGGATGGAGGTGTGTTTTGGCATTATACTGATATAATGAGAAAAGTTCACTGAAGTACAACATTTTGTCAGAAACATGACAGGCAGTTGGCTCAGGCTAGCAAATGTGCAGCTTATCAGTCTCGGTGTGCACAAGAATAATCAAGTTCCCATCTTATCACAGTGCCTCCACTCCATTCCATGCCCTGTAATGTTCCTCTTAGAGTCACCATACCAGGTTCCCCCAGTGTGATTAACATCTCAGGCTGGATACCTAGGGAACTTATATGTAGTGAAGCTACGCTCCACCCTGGAAGCTTCAATGCTGTGCCTTTTCTTTAAAATGTGAATGTCAGTTTAATTTCCAAGTCACCTAAGGCAATTATTCCAAAACAGCTTGGTTACCTTTAATCTTTTTTAAGAAAGAAAATATAAATCTATGCAGGGAATAATGTCTATACACCAAAATGTTAATATCTTTTAACTAACATTTTCTCAAAATATCAGGAAGGTGTTGAGAACTTTGTTCAGTAGAAATGTCATTGAAGACATAATATTGTGAACAAGTTTATTTCTTCATAACGTATATGATATAGATCATCACTAGTCATGCATTGTTCCTCTAAGGACATTTGAGAATTGTGGCAATAGCTTGGAGTTTGTATTTAAATATACGTTTTGTTTGTTTGTTTTTGTTTTTGTTTTTCTGGTAAGCCTTACTAGCAGAGGAAGGGCTAGAAAATAGACCAGATATATTTACATATTTAAGGAATCTATCTGCATCCGTATTTCAAACTAGCAAAAGAAACTTTTTTTTTTCATGGTTTTCTTCAGTTTCTTGGTTTTCTTCAGTTTCTCTAGTAATCTGTTTAGTTTTGTGTGTGTGTGTGTGATAAGGTTGATAGAAGTTCTCATGTTTGTCTTGTCTTATAAATCAAGGTCTAGCTGAGAAACTGCGTTTTTTGCAAAACAACATGACGCATCATTCTTTGTTTTACTTACTGAAACTTGAGAAAAGAACCCTTCTTTTTCAAATCTAATTCACATTGTTCATGATACTGCAGACCTTGTAATAAACAAGTTGCCCTTCAAATGCTGAAGGCTTCCTCATTAAAATCTAAAATCACTTCCCTCTCTCTCTCAACCAAGACCCAATCTGAATCATAATGCATCAATTGCTGTGGTTAATATTCTACTGATTAAAAAGTGATGCGAGACACTTAGGCAATCCCACAACATATGAATTGTCTTTTTAGTGTGTTTGTATTACATATAGTATCTGTGGGAGTAGGGAGAAGAAGGGGGTCTATTATAAATCTAAAACAATCGTTTTCTACAGATAGGAAATAATTAGATGCTTCCTTGTGACCCTTCTTGTTTAGAAACTCTTAAATATTACTAAGACAAGAAGAAAAATCAAAACAAAGATCAAAACCTAAGCAAGCCCCCCTTTCAACCCTGTATTTTTAAGCCAAGTAACAATTGATAACAGTTGGTTTCAGCTGAAAAATCAGTACTCCATCTTTATCTTGTTTTCTATAAAAATCACATGCTCATGCTATTGTCTTAAGATATAACCACCTGAAGGTACCTTTAAATTTGGGAGTGTGTTTATTCCAGTAAAAAAGTCCACTTGAAATTTAAAGTTCTGCTCCTGCCTTTGGCACCTGGCAGCTCAAAGTCTCTCTCATCTCTAAACTGCACCGGGAACCATAAAATAGGTATTCCTCAAACTACCACACTTGAAGAAATCAATCCAGCAAGTGTCACAAGGTGACACATACCTTATGTATTGTGGTCACACTCCAGAGACTGTCAGCTCACCTCTGAGATGTGTTTATATGGGATCCTGTAAGTTTAAATCTTTTGTCTTAACTGATATTCTCCACTTCAGAAGGAATTGATTTTGGAAGAAAAATTAGTACCATAAAGCATCTTCTGTTAAAAAGCTATTTTATATTATTCCATATATAATTCATAATGTTTTATAAGTGTGTGTATTGAATGTTCACTATACCAATAAAGCATATTGTATTCTCTATACTAATATGTGGGAACTGTGAGCAGTAATCCCAGGTAGAACTCTAAATTTCTGAAACACCCTGAGAATACTGAATTCTGGACTTTGCTAAATAAAAGGAACAGTGAAATTCAGAAAAGGACTGTTTACTTTGATTCAACTTCCTGTAGCTCCATTACACAGAAGCCCTTGATGTGTTTTAAACTGACAAATGCTTTGTAATACAGTAAAAAATGTTGTCAGGTGCAATTATCACTCCTGAATAGAAATAAATAAGGTAATAATTATTTCAAGGTAAAATAGAAATAGATTTATTCAGTGAAGAGAATCTTCTGGATTAAAATAATAATAATAATCAATGTGCAGCTTTAGAAATTGTAACCTATACTTAAGAAATCACAAAAAGATAAGGGTTTATATTAATTACTTGCTTTAATTGTTGAATTCCATTGACTTAAAATGGAATACAAATAAGTACTCTTTTTATAGATGTGGGAAAAAATAATCCCTCTATGCTCTGAACTATGGCTGAAAAGATTCCTCTCCATAAGAGAGTTAGAAGCACATGTTCTATATGACAAGTTCAGCTCAATTATGCTGTAACTGAGTGAAGTCTGCAATGCGGACAAGACCTGTGTGGGGTATTCAGCAGTTCAAGGACTGAACCATCCAATTTACTGAAGATAATGAAATGTGTCATAATCATTCTCACTGCAAATGCTCATGTGGAGAGGATTTTTCATTGATGACAAACATATGGACTGACAAAGGGAGCAGGTGTGAAATTGACTTAGTTAAAGTAGAGCTTCAAATCTAGGCTAACTTCCCTTTGATATGTCAAACTAGTCACAGTTCTGCCCTAAAAAAATCACAGAGTATTTAGGGTCACTAATAGTCATCTTAATGACACTTAGTGCTTGCATATGACTTTATGTTTTCAAAGCCTTGTACAGATTTGCATTTCCATCTTATTTCTGTGTGGCCTTGCAACTGATGCACAGGACAAGCACTGAAACTGCATGCACATGCCAGAGAGACAGTGCTTTATCATTTTTAGATTTGTAGGAAAGGTAAGGAAAAGGTAAGAAGGAAGGCTTGATTTCAGATGGGTGCTGCCATTCATAGTCCCTATTGTTAGATAAACTTCAGGAAGAGCAGGAGTATCTGGAGTTAATAGTCTTTTCCTTCTAGAAATAAACTAGGAAATGACATTGAATCATAACACATCTTTCCTATCATTCTACCATGAATATTCATGGAGAAGAGGAAGATGAAGAGGAGGGTGAAGAGAGAGGTCACAATGCTAGTGACAGAACTGAACAGGTAACACACAATTGAATAGGTTCAATTGAATTGAATTGAAGTTGAATAGGTTCAGAGGTTAAACTTGGGTGGAGAAACCAACAAATGTTCAAGAACTGCAAGCAACTTTAGTTTTGCAATTGCATGGACAAAGAAACTAGTATGTGGGCTGTCTGCTGCTTGTAATGAGACACAGATGTCATAGTGAGAAAAAGGGGGAGAAATAAGGAGAATAAGGCTTGTTGCTCTTACTACTGAGCTAGAGAAACAGGCAATAGGAAAAAAACACTTGTTAAGAGGAGTCATCCAACAACAACAATAATAATAATAGGTAGTACAATAACAACAAGGAGAATAAGGAGAAATAAGGAGAATAAGGTTTGTTGCTCTTACTGAGCTAGAGAAACAGGCAATAGGAAAAAACACTTGTTAAGAGGAGTCATCCAACAATAACAATAGATAGTAATCCACTCTGCCAGCTGATGCTTTTCCTTGTGTTTCTGTAAAAGAAAACCTGGCATAGACAGTATAGTACTTTATGGTTATAACCATAACTTTATAGTTATTGTATTTTAACTGCTTCCAGCTCTTTGGTGTTCAAGTTTAATTTTGAATTGATGGACAAAAGTAAGCACAAGAAGAAACGTGTTTGTCCAGAAAAAAAAAAAAAGAAAAGAAAAAGAAAAAAAATGTGGGTGGGTGGGTGGTGGAGGGGCATAAGTAAAGTTAAAAACTGAGTTAAAAGACAGAGCTAAAGGGATAGAAATAGAAAACAGAAGTTACAAAAAAAAAAAAAAAAAAAAGGAAATAATAGGAAAGAGACAGGAGGGTTTGAAATTGTAGTGAAAAAACAGTCATCTCTAATCTACTAACAAACAAACAAAATCAGATAAAAAGTGCAAGAAAGTACAAAAATAAAATCAAATGTGGTATATAATCAGCAATGTTAGAGCATCGTTATATTTATCTATTTCATCAGTACAGTGAGACATTAATTTTCAATACAGATCCTGGAAAAAAGTTTTCACTCTGTAGTTATCTTCACAGACAAAAGCCCTGAGTTATATTTTGAACAGTTTTATCCTCATAGGATTGGGTCTGAATAATGGAGAGCATGATAGGATGCTCATGCTTACAAATAGTGCCCTTTTCCAACATAGTAGCTCCCAAACACTACCGTGACAAGTAACAGACCACATTGTACAAAGGAATTTAATGAAAAATGTGACAACTGTGTTTTGACTTAATCAGGTGTGGTTTTCCTTTGTGATTTGTCACTGTGAAAATTCATATATCATTCTCTGAGGTATATAGGTGCAGAAAAGATAAGTATCATAAAATCAGAGAGTCATGCAATGGCTTAGGTTGGAAGGGACCTTAAATCACCCAGTTCCATGCCCCCTGCCATAGTCACAGAAACCTCCCACTAGATCAGGCTGGCAAAGGCCCTGTCCAACCTGGCTTTGAACACTTCAAGGGATGGGGCATCCACAGCTTCTCTGGGTAAAGTAGAATGAAAGTAAGGTGATACAGGATATAAATGCATCTATCTGTGACACTGTCTCTGCCATAGGTTGCTCTAAGGAAGCTAATTCTGAGTTTCTAAGATGGTTTGTGCTGCATGAACTACAAGAGATGCCTAGAAGAAATATCTTAATATTCTTTTCTTATTTCAGGGCTCTAGAAGAATATTTCTAGTTTAGTCTGCAATACTTTGTACAGGTACTTGCATTTCTACTGAAATTGGTTATACTTACGTCCTTGAAGCTGGGGAGTGGAGAGGGGCCAGAAGGAAGGATTCACCTCAAAGTGTAGTTGAGGCACCCAGTTTGACAATTATAGCCTTTGTTTGATATGACCACTTACTGAACACAGCTGTTAACCACAAGTGCTAACTTATAGATTCATTTATTTATTTATTTATCTATCATCTATGCAGTTGTTTTATGTGAGGAATATTGTGTCAAAGTTACAAAACAAGTACCAATACGTGATTGGCACCTCCTGTTGCACCACTAGGATCCTGTTTCAGGAACCTGCAATAATGTCTTCAGCCTTGAAAGAAAGTTGTGTTGCGCACGTTAAGCTGCATTTACCCATTTCAGTGTCCTACATTTATTTGTTTATTTATTTATTGGTCAGTGAAGTATGCATTGAATATTGTATTCCATCCCACTATTTTAGTGGGTAATTCCAAAAAAAAAAAAAAAAAAAGGTGATTCTTTGCCTACTTCAAAGGCAATTTCAAAAACTGTTCTGAACAGGCTTGCTGAGGCAAGGATAAAAAGACATCCTCCAGAACCATCAGAGCAGCACAGACTCCACTCAGTGATTACAGCTGCTGGGCTTACTCCACCAAGCGATGGACAGCTAGCAGAAGCCATAATCTGAAACACAGGGAGCGCTGTAGTTGCATCAGGCAGCCACAGAACAAACATCTGACAGGTCTCATCCCTATCCTCTGCCGAGGGGACACCATCTGCAAGGGAAGCCGGGTTAACTGGTAGCCTGGGGGCTACTCACACTGCTGCTGACTGTACTTACAGCAGTAGAGGGTGAAACACTGAAGGTTTCTGCATAGGACTATTTGTACTGCTGCCTTTGAACTGACCCCAGGAATATCCCTATAGGGAGGTTAGGCTGAATGGCAAAGTTATTTTAGCTCTGACCTTGCCTGAGGAAGCTGACCTTTGTGTACAACCTCCCCTACACAGTTTGCTCAGTCCTGCATGACATGTTATTCTACTACCTCTGTTGTTGTCGTTCTTGGAGAGTATTAGGTGTCACAGTTAATTTTATTTTTTTATGTTTTAAACTTCTAGGGGCAGAAATATCCTCTTCTACCTGTAGCGTATAAGTGAGACCTCTGCAGGAATTGCATAACACTCTGAAGCCAAGTGCAAAATGCCTCATAGCTTTGACACATAATACAACTGTTAAATATTAATGGAACAATCTAAGAGACAAAAATCTCTTTATAAATCTGAGAGACATTCTAAAAATAATAAGAACAAATAGTGCAATCCTCAAGCCACTTTGATAGCTTTCAGCCTTTTAAAAATGCATTAGGAAATGTCATACAGTAAAGTTTATCATCAGTCTTGATCTTATTGATCAAGCAGACTCTGTCAGAGACTCTGCATAGTGTCCACATCTATTACAGAGGATTTTACAGAATATTAGAAGCAGTTTAAGCAAATGACTTTACAAAAAGAAAAGTGTCATATATAAAAGCTGAATGAATGGCACTAAAAAGTGTTAATTATTTCCATTGTTTTTCAGAAAATCTGTGAAGGATGCTACCTGGATAACTATTAGAAACACTCTGCTGAAATTAAAAACAAAGAAACAGACTAAGAAAATAGAAAAATGCACAGTTTTAGCCACACCCTTTAATGTTTTCTCAGACATGAGAAGCAATTTCACTTCAGCACTTCATTTATTTTCACCTTTGTTTTAGGACAGTCCTCAGTTATTGGAAAAATACTTCAGGCACCATTATAGCCAAGGCATGTTCAGTGATGTTAAGAATGTGACTGACTGCTCCGAATGTGACTAACTGCTCCAGCTTCTTGTGCCAAGGCCAAGGCCCCTCCTGCCCGGTTTTTGAGGCCCAGCCTGATGCCCAGAAAACTGCCTCTGCCCAGGCAGGTATATCTGGCTGCCACTGTCCCCTTTGCAAAGCTGAGAATCTGTCCCAGAGGCATGCAGACATGTATGGGACAGTGACATGGCCAGTCACACAGTCTGCCACAGAGAAATCTGCCTTCAACAATGCCTATGCCCAGGACCCACATAAAACATAGACAGACATCTCTTCCCCATCTTAGGCCAGCAGAGATAGCAGGTCCCTGATGAGAGCACACACTCGAGATCTCCAGGCTCATCAGCACACACAAATTCATGCACACCCCAAACACGGCCATTATACCCACCTGACACCCCTGCCCATATCCCAGACACTTCTGCACACACACAGCACCACAGACAGCACTTGCACACTCATCTCTCATGCATGCTTCATACACAATCGTCGACCCCATTTTATACCCTTTTCTGCCTCCAGCCTCATTGTTCCTCCATGCTCTTCCTTCCCTCCCAAAGATGTCCAGAGCTCTACCAGCTCTCGCGTGCCTTCCAGTTCTATCGGTTCATGTGGCAAGATTTTGGTAGCTGGGGGCTGCAGGGGTGGCCTCTGTGAGGAGCCCAGAAAATGCCCCATGTTAGATAAGGGCCAGTTTCAGCCAGCTCTGAAGAAACCTGCCAAGCCAGTAAGCTATGTTGTTTGCACCTCACTGAGAGCATAGTTAATAGAAAGAAGGGGTGGCAGGGGCGGGGGCGGCTGGGGGCCAGGAGGGGAATCTACTGCACAACAGCAGCTGAGAGAGGGAGAATTGAGAACCAGCCCTGCAGACCCTATGGTCAGTGAAGAAGGACAGCAGGAGGTGCTCCAGGCACACAGCAGCGTTTCCCCTGCAGCCTGTGGAGAGGCTCCTGGTGGAGCAGGCTGTCCCCCTGCAGCCCATGGGTCCCACATGGAGCAGATCTCCACCCTGAAGTCTGTGGAGGAGACCCCCGGTGAAACAGGTGAATATGGCCTGGAGGAGGCTGTGGCCCATGGAGAGCCCCCGCAGGAGCAGGCACTGGGCCGGAGCTGCAGCCCATGGAGAGGAGCTCATGCAGGAGCAGGGAGTCTGGGGGGAGCTGCTGCCCATGGGTGACTGTGCTGTAGCAGGTTGCTCTTGGGGGATGGACCCTGTGGTACAGACCCATGTTGGAGCAGTTCTTGAAGGGCTGCTGCCTGTGGGCAGCCCCCTCAGGATCAGTTTGGGAAGGACGACATCCCATGGGAGGCACTCTATGTGGATCAGGGGAAGAGGGTGACCATGAAGGAGTGGCAGAGACAAAGCATTAGAGACTGACTGCAGCCCCTATTCCTCATTCCCCTGCGCTGCTCGGGGGAAGGAGGTACAAGAGAGTAGATGAGGGGAAAGGTGGAGGATGAGGGAAAGGTTTCTGTATTACTTAATTTCTCAGTGTTACAGTCTGCTAGTGATAGGCAATAAATTATATTAATCTCCCTATGCTGAGTCTTTTTTGCCCATCATGATAATTGTTGAATGATTTCCCTGTCCTTATCTCAACCCTTGAGACCTTTCCATCATATTTTCTCCCACTTTTTCTTTGAAGAGGAGGAGTGAGAGAGCAGTTGTAGTGGAGTTCAGCTGCCCAGTAGGGTAGAACCACCACCCCAGTCCAGGTGTCCCTGGTTTACAACCTTAGCAGTTGAAAAGTCTAGGCTGATCTTCCTGGAATTGGCACTTGTAGTTTCTTGATAGCCCACGAATTAGTGTGGAGAGGTTTGTTTCTTGTCCTTGCCTCAATTTTTGCTTTGTCATGTCTGTGTGTATTTTTTTCCTTTCTGCTTCTTTTGACAAGGTCCCTGAGCATGTAATCTCACTGGAATAAATGCTGTTACAATCTCCCGTGACCTCATCAATGAGTGAGATTGACCAGGTTTGGTTCCCATCACTTTCTCCCTTGCCTTTTGCCAGTTGTGTTTATGTACCTTTATGTTCTTGTTTGTGGCTTCCTCCTGTGATATTTCCTTTGCTGAACTGAAAAAGGTTCTTGATCAGATACTCTTAAAGGAGCTGACACTTTCCTTCTACACCTCCTTGCATGATGTATCTTGAGACTAGGTCATAGACCAATGGTTAAGAATCAAAGACCTGCAAAGAAAAAAAAAGATAATTTTCAGTGCATTTCTCTCCTTTTCTTTCTCTAAGTTGCTCAAAGCATTACTCAGGAGAAGCTGATCCCAGATTTCACACCTCATAAATGAATTACAATCACACACCATTCACAAGAACTCTGAATATCTTCACTTATTTTACTGGAGTAACTAATGTTTTGAGTTGTGTTTCTCTGAAATTATTTAATGTGTTTGTGAGACGAGGGCATGTGGGGAGGGAGGGAGGAAGGGTGGAAGGGAGAAGAGCCATCAAAGATCAGTTTAACCTAGGGAATAACGAGGTCATATGAAAATACAAATGCTATTATGTATTCCTGTATATTCATAAGATGCTCAAAACAGTGCTTTTCGTCATAATATTTCAAAATAAAATCATAATAAAGAAACAAAGAGCAACATAATAAAGAAGAAAGGACCTTGAAATATTGAGTTAAACCAACCACAGAAAAATCAAATCAATTGAAGGCCTTGAGATAACCTGTGTTTCTAATATGCTGTATGTGCAAGAAAACACTATGTCTCTGGAGTTTCTTTCCCCTCCAGAATGATTCTGCTATTGGGATTTATTTGTTTTTCCTTAATAGCTCTCTAGGCAATGATATCAGTGGTATATTTTTTCTCAGATAAGTGAATTCATTTCACATTTTGCCCTCAGAGGTATTTGAGGAATCCCATGAATATATCAAAAGAAGGCTTCTTGGAAAAAAATCAAATCCTGCATTCTGAAAAATGATAATTTTTTTCCTGGGCAGATTTCAGTTATGTAAATCAAAAAATAATATAAAATGAAATAAAATAAAATAAAATAAAATCTAGTTGAAATCAATTTCATCAGCCAGGTTTTGTTTTCTTCCTCTTTTTTTTTTCTTTTTTTCTCCTCTCTAATGTCTATGTTTCTTCTGTTCAGCTATGAATTAAGTCCAGCACAGTTTTCTGAGATTCTGTTTTTCAGCTTTCTATAACATGTTATGGACCTTCTATACAAACGGGCAAAGCAACAACATTGGAAGAAGTAATAAAAATAGGAAATACACCCACTCCCCCCAAAACCTACCACATTCATATTTGTTTAAAAACTGTATTTTAAACTCTGCCCTTAGCAGGTGAACAGGGAGATGAGCTGAAATTGATTGAGACCATCTCAGAAGTAAAGGTCAGCTGAGAATTTTTATGATAACAAAAATTTCCAATAGGCATTGTACCAGAGTTATACCTTATTGTCCTATAGAAAACTCAGACGTGCAGCTGTATCAGAAAAAAATTTCCACTGTGACAAGTAGCCAGAATCTTCTGTAGCAGCTAGAACAATATCAGAGGTGAATGGATAGATCTATTTGAGTAAAAAGAATGATAGATTTCATCTTTCAGGTAGTGTATTAATAACTAGTAATGATATTGTCTTCAATAGATTAAGCAAAGAATTAGGAGTTTTTTCCTTCATTTGTTGTGTTTCATGGTATAATAGTAATTTGTTAATACAGTTGCTATTTGGAGCCATAACACAACTCTTTCTGTCTGGAAGTGTTGTGCATATTACTTCTGAGTTCTAATTGTTCTTTTTATGTATCAGATGTAAGTGAACAATACTGCAAAAACTTTGAAGTCTCTTTCTCAGCTCTGGTATTTTGCATGTCAGCTGTCTCTCTGGAGCTCCGCTAGTGATTTATAAACTAAGCAGTTTTTCCTGTCATCTTCCCTTCCAAATCTGATAACAATGAAAATATTAGATACTTTAAATTTATATATATGTGTATATATATATTCTTTTTTTCAATTCAGAACTTCTATATTCCAGACGTCTTTGTTTCATACTGCTCAGAAATAAAACTTATAAATAAACTTTGCTATCAGCACCCAATGTTGTAAATAAAAATAAGGTTGAGAACAAGGATGTTCAGAAGTACATCATGTCAGATTAAAGATGAGGGACTAAAAAAATAAACATATAGAAAGGCCTCTCATTTTCTGTCTTCTCTCTTAAATATACAAATATAGCTTTCAAATATACAAATACAGCTTTCTGCTGAACACTCTGATTTTTATAAGAACCATGGTCATCTTTAGAAGGTTAGTTTAAGCTATAGTATCACTGAAGTTTTTATTCAGCACTGAAAGGATTCGGTGAAGTTGTATCTGTTGTACTGACTGTCCTGTGCTAGAGTGAATATTACTTGTGCAATGATTGGACTCCACACATCAAACAGCTATAAGTGCCACAGAGAAGCAGAAACAGTGCAACAGAATCTCCACTGGACACAGAAGTAGTTTTAGAGGTGTATAAGGTGACATCAGGGTAGTTAGCTTTCTTTGCATCCTCCCTTCTACTGAAGAGTTGCATCAAAGCCTCCTGTACACTAAGGGTAAAATCAGAGAGACAGGTATTCAGTCAAATTCTCTACTCCTTATACAGGAATTCATCTCCTTATAACACACTCTGACTCTAAAAATCTATCCACAAAGCTAATAGTTGTGGTAGGATGTACAAAGAACCATTCTGTTCTTTTCCTTATCTAAAACAGAAGTCTGTCTCAGAGTCATGGGCTTTGTGTACCGAACATTTTCTTGGGGTTGAGCAGCACTAAAGATTCCCCTTCCATGGGGAGAATAATTCACAATCAGCTAGCTGCAGTCAGATTACATTGCAGGTTAATGATACAGGATGCTACCACTGAGACTAGGAAGCCATTTTTTAGAGCCATAAATTCTTTAGTGATTAGGGGAAGAACCCTACTACGAAAACAAACAAACAAAACAAACACTAACACAAAACACAACAAAACAAAATCTTAATTACACAGAAATTAATCTGTTAAATTCAGTTTATTTTAACACATTAATTTTCATGTCTCTTAATATACATATTTTACTCTAAATATTTTCTATATATGACTGATTTAGTTATGACATAATTAATATGTGATATGTGATGTTCTGTGCAATACTGCCAGACCACAAGTTTTCATGTAAGGGGCATAAGGTAGTTATGAATTTGTTTTCTAACATTCACATTTCTCAGGCTAACTGATTACGATGTCTGATGGTCAGATCTGGGTAAGTCAGAAAGAAGATCCCTCAAGTGGTTTTGCTTGTTTGTTTAGTTCATTGTGGGCTAATTAATTTGTCTTTGATATCAGAAACTGTGATCTAATTCTTAATGTTCTGTCTATTCAGTCCTGAATATTTCAATAAGATTGCTGGAAAAATGGAAAAAATGATATATAAATGATAATATTGTTAAGCATTGGAATTCATCAAGAACCATGGGACCTACGCCATTTCATATTTTCACTGAAAACCACAGCACAAAAAAATGTATACAATAATTGAATATATTGACAAAGATGGAAAATATGATCCATACAGGGAACATGGAAAAATCATACAGAAAGAATCATAAGACAGGATGATGATATGCAGAATCAAATGAATAGAGCTGGCGCCAAGAGATCCCTATGCATTCACATGCTGATATGGAGTCCTTTAAATGGTGTTACATGGTATATTTGTTAAGTGATTAGATGAAAAGTAAAGAATTATATTCAGATTCTCATAATATATACATGTACACTATAAGAAGGAACTGAGTTATTTGGAACTAAGTTATTTTTCTACAGCAAGAAAGTCCAGCTAAGAAGAATCTTTCTCTTGAATGAACATACATATATGTATATATATGCATATATATATATATAATATATATATATATATTTCAAAAATGGCATGGTTTAAGTTTTCTCTTAACCTTAACTGCAAATATCAGAGCTGCAATAGCACTTTTGCCTGTGCAACGAATATGAGCTTTCATACTTTGTTTTTTTTTTTTTTTTTTTTTTTTTTTGTTTTGTTTTTTCTTTTCTTTCTTTTTGTTGTGGTTTAAACCTGCCGGCAGCTAAACACCACACAGACGTTCACTCACCCTCCCCCCTCCCTCTCTGGGATGGGGGGCAGAAATGGGAAAGTGAAGCCTGTGAGTTGAGATAAAGACAGTTTATTAAGACAGGAAAATAATAATAACAATAATGATGATAATAGTACTACTACTAATAATGTGTACAAACAAGTGATGCACAATGCAATTGCTCACCACCCATTGACCGATGCCCAGCCTAACCCCGAGGAGTCCAGCCCTCCTCCCCCTGTCTAGCCACCCCTATATATTGTTTAGCACGACGTCAGATGGTATGGAATACCCCTTTGGCTAGTTTGGGTCAGCTGCTCTGGGTCTGTCCCCTCCCAGCTCTTGCTGCACCCCCAGCCTGCCCGTTGGCAGGACAGGGTGAAAGGGTGAAGCTGAAACATCCTTGACTTGGTGTAAGCACTGCTCTGAAGCAATTAAAACATCGGCGTGTTAGTGTTATCAACACTCTTCTCATCCTAAGCCAAAAGAATTCTACCAGCTACTAGGAAGAAAATTAACTCTGTCCTAACTTAAACAAGGACACTTTTTTTTTTTTTTTTTTTTTTTTCAGCATTGATACTGCTCTCTGATATACATCGAAACCGTGCTGCACAGCTGAGGAGAAAAGGGATTCTATTTTATATTTCTAATGGAGAGGTCATTTAGGATTTGTTAGTGTGAAATGACAGCAATTTCCCTGTAAATATATCCTCATTCACAGCAATATTTCCAGACAGAACTCAGCCTTTAACATTTTGGTGAGTCAGTCATGTATGTATGTTACTGTTTTCTGATAGAATGACATTACTTGGCAATCCTATTTGTTGCTAATCCATTAATTTTATCACTTAATAGAGAATTTTAAAACATTCCACATTTTGGAATAGCATTTTGGAACACAATTTGGAACAATTCTGATTTCAGACATTATACTGCAAAAAGTGTGAAATATAAAAAAATATGCAAGTTAATATCTCTGCATAATGCTGAACAAAACTTGCAGCTGTGCAAGAGATTTTATTGTACATGCCTTAAGATTAAGAAATAATCTGTATATGATTGCACATTCCAGTGCATAGTATAAACTACTATTGCTTCTCAAAAGAAAAGGATGATCAACAATTATGGATATGTTAATTTTTCCTGTTTCTTTTGTCATCATGAATTTGTCATCAATGAATTTGAAAGACATATATTGCAATTGCTGGGTTCAAAAAGGTTTCTAAAATAGTAGTACAAAGGAAAAGAAAAAAAAAAGAGAGAGAGAAAAGCAGAACATCTGGAATAGAAAATGCAAAACAAAGAAATAAGTAAGAACTATAGAAAGGAGCATTAGGGAGGAATAGAACTATGACAAAAACTTGTGATCAATATGGAACTTGGATTCTAATTATGCACTGAAGATTTAAGCTGTAATTGTCCATACACTGCAGTGCATACAGGATCTCAGAATCAATAAGTTGGGAAAAGACCTCCAAGATTATCTGGTCCAATCATCACCCTACTGCCAATATCACCCACTAAACCACATCCCTAAACACCACATCCCACCTTTCCTTAAACACCCCCAGGGATGGTGACTCCACCACTTTCCGAAACAACCCGTTCCAATGCCTGACTACTCTTTCTGAGAAGAAATGTCTCCTAATTTCCAAACTAAACCTCCCCTGGTGCAACTTGAGGCCATTCCCTCTGGTTCTGTCACTAGTTATCTGTGAGAAGAGGCTGACCCCCAGCTCCCCAGACCTTCCTTTTAGGTAGTTGTAGAGAGCAATGAGGTGTCCCCTGAGCTTTCTCTTCTTCAGACTAAACAACCCCAGTGCCTTCAGCCGCTCCTCATAGGACTTGTGTTCCAGACCCTTCAACAGCTTCGTAGCTGTTCTCTGGACACCTTCCAGGGCCTCGATGTCCTTCTTGTAGTGAGGAGCCTAAAACTGAACACAGTACATGAGGTGCAGCCTCACCTGAGCTGAGTACAAGAGGACTGTCATATTATATCATACCCTACATCCTTCATTGTTGAATTTTTTGTTGAATTCTTTGGAATTAGAATACTTCCTTCAGGGTTTCAAAAATGCGTTCCTATTTCTGAAATGTTGGACACAGTGAAAACCTTCAGGGGAAAAAATAATAACCAATAAACATTTGACAATCTCTTTCACCATCCTAAAAGGCATGTTTTCTGAAATGCATCAGACTGCAAGATCATTTCAAAGTACAATATATGTTTATCTACCGCTTAATCAGCATAGCCATATGCGAGCAGAGGGGATATGATGATCTACACTAGTGAAATATGCCCTTATGTAGTTTATAGGTTCTATGTCCCTGTGAATAATGTTTATAAAAACAAAAAGAAAATTATTTTTCCCTTATATCAGCTGTCTGATTAAGCTGGTTAGTTAGCTAGTGTGACTGCATAGGGTACAAGAATTCCACTTAGATTTTAGCTGGAATTGCCAATTTTGGCCTTTGAATATCAAACAGTAATTGAATAGGAAAAGGAAAGAAGACATATTTTGGTGATTACAAACCAGAATGTTATTTGGGACACACAGTGACCTCTCTGTCCACCTGAAATTGCCTGCGTACACTTTTTTTCCTTTCTTTTCACTTCTACAGCAGAGTTCTGTCATCTAGCTCCCTTCCAGGAGACAAGAGGAAAAAAACAAAACAACAACAACAAAAAAAAAACTCATGGCCTCATGGCTTGAGACAAGGATAATTTAATTAAAGTGAAAAGGAAGAGGAAAAAAAGAAAAAAAAAAAAAAAGGAAAAATGAAAAAAAAATGAACACGGGAAGGCTGGGCTATGTAGAAGCACAGAGCGAGAAAAAAAAAAAAAAAAATTCTCTACTTCCCATCAACCAGTGATGTTCAGCTACTTCCTGGGAAGCAGGGCCTTGATACACATAGCTGTTTTTTGGGAGGACAGATATATTCATAACAAGTTGCATACACTACTTTTCCCCTTTGCACTTTTGTTGCTGCCACATTTATTGATACCACATGATATGGCTATCCCTCTGGTTGGTTTAGGCCAGCTGCCCTGGCAATGTTCCCTCCCACCTCCAAAATGGCTATGGGGGTGGGGGTTGGAGAAGCTGTGCCAGTGTTGCTCAGTGATAGACAAACACTGGTGTGATATTAGGGCTGTTCTAGCTACAGGTACAGAGAACAATGTTATATGTGCTACTGCAGGGAAAGTAAACTCCATCCCAGCCAGACCCAGTACAGAAGATCAGAAAACAAGACAAAAATTAAAACCATTTCCTTACCACTGTTTCACATGGCCTTGACTTCACTACTTGATTTCTGACTCCTCTGTGCCCTGCTCTGAACAGTGCAGGTGTATGGGGAATGGGGTTGTGGTCAATCCATCATAGCTCCTTTCTACCGCTCCTTCCTTCTCACACTTTTACCCAGCTACAGAGTGGGCACTTGTAATCTTTAGGATAAACCATCTCCAGCATAGGTTTTCCATGACCTTCCATTTCCTTCAGGGCATATCCACCATCTGCAATGTGGTCCTCCATGGGTACAAGGACAGGATGTAGCTTATACACAGCACAGCATGTAGCTTATAGAACAGATTCTCTGGGCCACAATTTCCTTGGGAAAAAAAAAAAAAAAAAAAAAAGGGGAGGGGGATTCGGTGTGTGCTTCGGTTGCACTGATGAAGATTGAACTTGCAGGTTCAGCCATTGCATTGCCAGTTCAGATGAAGTAGTTTGAAACTCATGTTTTTCACATAACACAGATAAATATTGCCAAAGTGAGTCAATAACAAAGATAGAAACCACCCAAGTTATAAGGCATCTTATACTGAACCACGTTCTTCAGCCTGCTATTCACCTGGTAGGTGTTTTTGAGACCTAAAATTGAAATATTAGGATCTTGTCAATCTAATACAGCAGTCAGTATCCCAAAACAACAGGGAAAAGGAAAGAGATTATGCACAAACAAAGTGGAAGTGATACAGCAGCTACTATTTTTGACAAAGAACAGTGAAAAAGAATTCTGTCATGGAAATTAAATAAGGATGTATCATAGCATCTCTCATAATTCATTATGCAATCTTATTGACATCATATTATGTCAGCTGGTGGTTGGATCATCTTATGCTTGACAAAGCAGCAGCTACTGATTTTAAAAAATGTTTTGGAAATTAAAAACAATAGAATTGTAAGGAGAATCTTTATTCATACATGGACTGGAGACAACTGTCCCTCATCGCACTTGAGGGCTGCCAAACTGATTCTTGAAACTTATCTGGGTTCTATCATGCTTTTCTTTGTACTATATAGCCTTAATATATTTTCTTGTTTTCTTTCTTATTTTCTGATAGCTTGCACCAATTTGATTTTTGATAAAACAATTAAAACTACCTGATTTTATTTGCTTGGTAGAGGAACAAACACTAAAATATCAAGAATGCATTAAAAACTGATTTCTACTGGTCAGTGGTACGATTGCATATGAAGAGAGGCCCTACATAAACAAAATGTATTCTATAGCATTCAAGCTTTTAGTAGATTGCAACACTGCATTGTGTGTTAAACAAACAGAAAATCAGCACAATTTATTGTAAAGATAGACCACTGATAAAGCTTCACTACTATTATAGGAGGAGTGATTTAGGGTAATGATACATTAAGTTACTTAGAAGGCAGTATCTACTTATATTACAGTGTATATTAAACTATTTAATGTAGACCTATTTGACATTTCTGATGATATGGTAGGATTGAGAATGGCCCAGATGACCCCTTGAAGTTCCATCCACTCAGATTTTCTGATTTATATGGTACTGTAAAAAATAAAATATAATTATTTGTTGTTTTAATATTTTTACACTTAAAAACAAACAAACAAACAAAACAGTAAAAATATACCCTTTACTCGTCACAAAAATACCAGCCTGATCTGAATGCTTTCTATAAATTGGCATGATTTCTGTCAGTTCCTGCTAACGTATCAGCTTCATTAATTTCCATGTTTAGGAAAATGTGATTAAATACAATTCTTCCTAAAACTGTTGCTAGTTTCTCTCTCATGTAACTGTCACCTTGTTTTCTATATTGAGCTATACATTAAGCAACATATAATCATGACATCATTAAATAGAAAAAAAATATAAAAGTGAGACAAATTTCCTTTTTACAGTCTCTAAGGTCTAATAGATTCTTATTGGTTATAAAATATCTAGATTTGCTATGCATTTGTTGTGGTATTAATTTTATCATTGCTTTAAAAGCTTTACTTAATGCACTTAATACTAAATAATAGTATTAAGTCTACTTAATACTTAATAGTCTACTTAATTCTAAACAAAACGCATTAGAGTTAACAAGATTCTCTTTATTTACTTTAAATTTAAATTAATTGTTTGGAATTAAAAATATATTTCTGATAATCTAATTTTTATATTTTAGAAAATAAAAGCCGAACAGATGAATTTTACATTGCATATTTAAAGCTTCCTGTTTCATGTCACTGTGCACCTTTCTGTTGAAAGATAACTGAGATCTTTGCTTCCAGGAAAAAAAAAATAATAAAAACATTTAATTGAAATCTGTCTCTTCCCCATAATGAGAGTTATATATTTAACCTGAGTTATTGCATAGGACACTTCTTTTTTATATGCACAGAGAATATATAAGTCCTAGGCAGAAAAGCTGAAAATGCATATTATTAAAAAAAATATATATTTTATTTAGTATACATATATAGATAGATAGATAGATAGACTAGCCAGTTTTTCAGTTGAAGTAAACCATTGTCTTTATGACATCTGTACAGTTTGTCAGTATTATATACCCACATTACTTCTCCTAACCTTTCCTTGTATGGTGTGTATTGTTATGAATGAAATACTATGAAATACAGACCCTGACAGAAAACCTGGTATAGCCCATGAAAAAAATATCCAAATTGATTTCAGTACGTTTTGGACCAGGCCCTATAACATCTTTTCCTTCAAACCTCATTAGGCATTTAACTTTCTTCAGTCTGTTCTACCTGCTGCTGCTTCTGCCAGCACAAAATGTCACACGTACAAAGATGTGCAGCCATAAGATTCCCAATGATTTTAAATCTTTTCGTCACATGTCCTAAACTCAGCATATCATTTTCTTCAGAAAACTATATCTTTTTTTTCCACTAATGATGGACTGTATTTATATCTGTTGTAACTCTGTTTGAGCAACAGACTTTCTTTAAATTTAACATGCCTGAGCTATAGGTAGAGCGCAGCCCACAAATATATACAAACACTCTCTTGAGTATCAAGTCTTTACAGAATCTTCTCTTTGGTGCTCAGTATTATATTCATTGATGTTTGTGTTTAATATTCTCTATACTGTTAAAAAGTATACACAGTATTTAATTAGTTATCCAGCATAAACTGAATTCCCCTTACTTCTGTGAATTCTTTTATCTTGATTTAGTTTTAAAAATAAAATGAAATAAAACAAAACAAACACCATCAGGAAAAAGACACAAAAATATTCTGATGTAAACTGGAAAACAAACAAACAAACAAAAAAACAATCTAACACTTTTTTTTTTTTTTTTTGATTTAGAGGAGAAATTATTCTTCCTTTGGAAAGCTGAAATAAAAATTCCCATTCAAAGATGAATTAAGTTAGTTATTTTTGTTATTAGTTAATAATTAGTTATGAGTTAATAATTAGTTATTATTTTGTAATTGTTTATACTTTTATAATATTTTTATTGCTAATAATTAGTTATTATTAGGGTTTTTTTTTTTGTTGTTCTCAGCTACATTGTTTTTTATTCAATGTCTTTGGATTTATTTTAATTCCTTAGAGAGGTTATTTAAAGAGGTCCTTAATTAACCTTAAAGAGGTTGTAGTGAGGTGAGGATTGGGCTCTTCTCCCACACACCAAGTGATAAGAAAGGGGAAATAGCATCAAGCTGTGCCAGAGGAGGTTTAGGTTGGGTAATAGGAGATATTTCTTCTGAAAGCTTATTATTAGAATAAGCTGCCCATAGAGTCACCATTCCTGGAGGTCTTCAAAAAATGTGTAGATGTAGAACTAAATAGCATGGTTTAGTTCTACAGAGTACTTCAGAGTACTAGGTTAAAGTTGCACTAGATGATCTTAGAGGTCTTTTACAGTCTGAATGATTCTATGATTTTATGATTGTCTTTTGCCTAACTATTTTGTTAGGGGTGTAGGTGTAGAATAACTGTGGACTTACCCACATTGAAGAAAAAGTATTCTGTAAAGTATGTAGTGAATGTATAGCACAGAAGCTACTTTGAACTAATTATCTATGTGGATTATTTCAGTGTAAAGAAAGAAAACATTTGTAAAAGCAAATGACTCTAAAGTAATTTATTCATTGTGTGCTTGGTATTTCCACAAAAGAACTGAGCTTCCATATATCAATTTACATAAATAGGAAATCCTTTGAGAATATTTGAAATTAGAAGTCTGAATTATATAAGTGTGTCTTATAAATTGAGGTCATGTACCCTATAAACAGTTGGGAGTGAACTTAAATGTTTTCCTGCAACTAATTATCTTATTTTTCTTCAGCTTTCCCTGGCTTTTCTTGACACCCACCTACTCAACAGAATTCTTCTTCTGTATTCTTTCAGACCTTCATATCTATATAATCTCTTCTGATATGTATGTACAAAAATATATATATATATATATATATATATCCATTTGTATGTTTGTGAATTCCTACTGAGTTTTGAGATTTTAGCTGCAACAGTATATGTTTCAATTATGGAGTATTTAGGCTGACATACCCTGTTCAGTGTCAGACAGAAAACTCCAGGGAAACTTTTTTTTTTATTTTTCTTTGAGAGGTGACCTTCTATCACAGTCTGATGATAGTTACTGCAACTACTTCAGAAAATCTGATTTTTTGTTTTGTTTGATTGTTTGTTTTTTACAAATGCCTTTCTAATGCTAATGCTAATGCTAATGCTTTTCTCCTTTCTAATCCACTGTCTCTTAGCCATTTGCCTTTCCTTTCTTGTTGTTGTTGTTGTTGTTGTTGTTGTTGTTGTTGTTGTTGTTGTTGTTGTTGTTGTTGTTCTTCTTCTTCTTCTTCTTCTTCTTCTTCTTCTTCTTCTTCTTCTTCTTCCTCCTACTATTATTATTTTGTTTAATAAAATGAGACTGTGACAATTCAAAACTTATTCCAGGCACCAAGCAGGATCCTGTAACATGACATCTATTTGCACTGTTAGCCAGCAACAATAACATTTTTCTGTCCAACAAGAGGTGTTCTAATGATACACAGCAGTAGCACTAGTTGGATTATAAGTGGCAGCCAATGTAGCATCAGCCAAGTCAGTTTAAATTAAGTTTGGATGATGAATCAGTAGAACCATACAAATTATTAGACAGAAACAACAGAATTTGTGTGACCATGTCTCTTCTTAATGTTGGCTTTTTCCCCACTTTTCATTATGTTTGACTTTCTGCATACAACCACTATGCACATGTTAACTTAAGGCTACTGGGCGGTAAAATTAAATTTAACTGCGATATTGAAAAGACACAAAAATGTGGAAAATTGGAAATGAAAAGCTTAATTGGGTAGTTCCTGGCTGAAGCTCAGCTGTAAATGAAGATTCAAACAAACATGCAATCTCTATTTCTGTTAAGCTTGTTGGCAATGTCTCAGGAGTAAGATTAAGACCATTTATAGAGGTTTGCAGTAGTTTTCATTGTACTGAAAATATAGTTGCAGTATTTTATTTGTAAAAATAAGATAAAATAAAATACCATGATCACTTACTATGTTAGAAAAACAGCTACAAAAATCTATATAGCCTACATTATGGTATAGAAAATGACAACACTTTTTTAATACATTCCACTTGAAGATCAGCAAGAAAATCACATAATGCATGTACACGCAACACAGTGTTCTAGACCCTAGGCATGTTGTTTTGTTTTGTTTTGTTTTTCTCTCCTCAATTTACAGATGAAGTACTATAATTTAAGTTTTCATATCAGAAAGGATATTTTCCATTTGCTCAAATGGAAATAAAACTTGGATCTCCAGAGAACACCATTTACCAGGATAACCAGATTTTCTCCTCTTGGGCCTCTTCTCCTTTAGTAATAAGAAGCTTTCAGAAACATATAATGAGATTCACTAGTACTGTATATCAGCCTTTTCTGTGACTTAGATGAACACAGTAAATTTAGAGGGTTTTGTTTGTTTGTTTTTACTTTATTTGTTTGTTTGTTTGTTTTGGGGGGGAATTACATACCATTTTTCTGTGATATGACTTTTTGTTTATACAAAATAAAACCTCTCATTTATACCTACATTTGTGTTCTTGCCATTGTTATTACACAAAATGGACAAATGTATTATTTCTAAGTGGGGCAAGGAGAGAACTGAAACATCTTTCCCTAAGACCAACCATTATAATAATTATGGTATTTTGCTAGCCTGTTTCCATCACACATACCAAGACCTCATTTGTACTAACTAGCTAAGCACATCCAATATTCTCCATCAGTGAATACATTTATGTGAAATTTCTAAAGATGCCAGCTTGGCTTTTCAAATGAAAAACAAACACTCGTTTCAGTTTTAAAAGATTCGCATAAAAACATTAATTGCTTCAGGATGAGGGATTAATGCATTTTAGAATGATACCTTTTTCATCAGATCAGTTCTTAATGAAAAAAAGAAGTGTCAAAATAATAAAAGAAATCTTTTATTTACTTAAAAAAATATATATTTCTATTCAAAGCCATGAGGAAGACAATTATCATCCTATCCATATTTTAGATCCTTACCCTGAAATCATTGATATTTTAACTCATTTTAACAAGAAAAATAACTAGGAGCCATTTCTATGCAGTACCAGGAATACAGTTCTATATTGGTTTATTAAGAGCTCACAAGGCAAGCTTAACACAGAGAAATACTTCAAGCAATGACATTGACGGTGAGAAAATGGGGCAAAAAAACCCCACACATTGAAACATTTATAAATTGCAGTTTCTTTATATTTAGAAACAATTGTGTTTCATTATAATCTCTTTTATTCTATTTGAATGTCCCACAATTCACTATAATTTCATATTCCATAGTGTGCAAATTAAAGAGGAAATTTGGTTTTATAATTCTTAGAGAAGGTGAAAGATTACACTTTAGAAACACAAAAACATATAGAACAGGAAATTTCAACAGTCCTGTTAAGTTAAAATCTTTATTGAAATATTTCTGTAGTCACGTATTTGGGACTGATTTTTTTTTTTTTCAGTTTGTTTTGAACATTATGCAGTATGAAAGACTTCTGTAATATACATCTAATTGTTCATTCAGGTCTGAGGAGAGGAGAGGAGAGGAGAGGAGAGGAGAGGAGAGGAGAGGAGAGGAGAGGAGAGGAGAGGAGAGGAGAGGAGAGGAGAGGAGAGGAGAGGAGAGGAGAGGAGAGGAGAGGAGAGGAGAGGAGAGGAGAGGAGAGGAGAGGAGAGGAGAGGAGAGGAGAGGAGAGGAGAGGAGAGGAGAGGAGAGGAGAGGAGAGGAGAGGAGAGGAGAGGAGAGGAGAGGAGAGGAGAGGAGAGGAGAGGAGAGGAGAGGAGAGGAGAGAAATGAAACGAAAAGAAAAAAGAAAAGGGAAGGGAAGGGAAGGGAAGGGAAGGGAAGGGAAGGGAAGGGAAGGGAAGGGAAGGGAAGGGAAGGGAAGGGAAGGGAAGGGAAGGGAAGGGAAGGGAAGGGAAGGGAAGGGAAGGGAAGGGAAGGGAAGGGAAGGGAAGGGAAGGGAAGGGAAGGGAAGGGAAGGGAAAAGGGAAAAGAGAAAAGAGAAAAGGGAATGGAAAAAAAGAAAGAAAAGAAAAAAGAAAAGAAAAGAAAAGAAAAGAAAAGAAAAGAAAAGAAAAGAAAAGAAAAGAAAAGAAAAGAAAAGAAAAGAAAAGAAAAGAAAAGAAAAGAAAAGAAAAGAAAAGAAAAGAAAAAAAAGAAAAGAAAAGAAAAAAAAAGAAAAGAAAAGTTAAAAAGAAAGAAAAAGAAAAAGAGAGAAAAAGAAAAAGAAAAAAAAAGAAAAAGAAAAAGAAAAAGAAAAAGAAAAAAGAAAAAGAAAAAGAAAAAGAAAAAAAGAAAAAGAAAAAGAAAAAGAAAAAGAAAAAGAAAAAGAAAAAGAAAAAGAAAAAGAAAAAGAAAAAGAAAAAGAAAAAGAAAAAAGAAAAAGAAAAAGAAAAGAAAAAAAAAAGACTCCTTGTCCTTTTGTTTTGTGACAAACAGACTGCAGACTGGACCTGCCTGTGCAGAGGAGCAGCTGGTGGTCGGAAACTGTCTTGGGCAGAGTGACCATGAAATGGTGGAGTTCACTATTCTTGGTGAGGCCTGGAAGGGGACCAGTAAAACCGCTGTATTGGACTTCTGGAGGGCTGAATTTGTGCTGCTCAGGACACTGATTGGTAGAGTCCCTTGGGAGGTGGTTCTGAAGGGCAGAGGAGTCCAGGAAGGCTGGGCGCTCTTCAAGAGGGAAATCTTAATGGCGCAGGAACGGTCTGTCCCCACGTGCCCAAAGACGAGCTGGTGGGGAAGAAGACCGGCCTAGCTCAACAGAGAATTGTGGCTTGAGTTTAGGAGAAAAAAGAGGGTTTATAATCTTTGGAAAAGTGGGCAGGCCACTAGGGAGGACTATAAGGATGTTGCGAGGCAGTGCAGGGACAAAATTAGGAAGGCCAAAGCTCATCTGGAGCTCAATCTGGCTACTGCCGTTAAAGATAACAAAAAATGTTTTTATAAATACATCAACATAAAAAGGAGGACTAAGGAGAATCTCCATCCTTTACTAGATGCAGGGGGAAACTTAGTTACAAGAGATGAAGAAAAGGCGGAGGTGCTCAATGCCTTCTTCGCCTCAGTCTTTAGCGGCAATACCGGTTGCTCTCTGGATACCCAGTACCCTGAGCTGGTGGAAGGGGATGGGGAGCAGGATGTGGCCCTCACTATCCACGAAGAACTGGTTGGTGACCTGCTACGGCACTTGGATGTGCACAAGTCGATGGGGCCAGATGGGATCCACCCAAGGGTACTGAGAGAACTGGCAGAGGAGCTGGCAAAGCCACTATCCATCATTTATCAGCAGTCCTGGCTATCGGGGAAGGTCCCAGTTGACTGGCAGCTAGCAAACGTGATGCCCATCTACAAGAAGGGCCGGAGGGCAGACCCGGGAAACGACAGGCCTGTCAGTTTGACCTCAGTACCAGGGAAGCTCATGAAGCAGATCCTCTTGAGAGTCATCATGCAGCACTTGCAGGGCAGGCAGGCGATCAGGCCCAGTCAGCATGGGTTTATGAAAGGCAGATCCTGCTTGACGAACCTGATCTCCTTCTATGACCAAGTGATGCGCTTGGTGGATGAGGGAAAGGCTGTGGATGTGGTCTACCTTGACTTCAGCAAGGCTTTTGACACTGTCTCCCACAGCATTCTCCTCAAGAAACTGGCTGCTCTTGGCTTGGACTGGCGCACGCTTCGTTGGGTTAGAAACTGGCTGGATAGCCGGGCCCAAAGAGTCATGGTAAATGGAGTCAAGTCCAGTTGGAGGCCGGTCACTAGTGGCATTCCCCAGGGCTCAGTGCTGGGGCCGGTCCTCTTTAATATCTTCATCAATGCTCTGGACGAGGGCATTGAGTACACCCTCAGTAAGTTTGCAGATGACATCAAGTTAGGTGCGTGTGTTGATCTGCTTGAGGGTAGGAAGGCTCTGCAGGAGGATCTGGATAGGCTGCACCGATGGGCTGAGGTCAACTGCATGAAATTTAACAAGGCCAAGTGCCGGGTCCTGCACCTGGGGCGCAATAACCCCAAGCAGAGCTACAGGCTGGGAGATGAGTGGTTGGAAAGCTGCCAGGCAGAGAAGGACCTGGGAGTGATAGTTAATAGTTGGCTGAATATGAGCCAGCAGTGTGTTCAGGTGGCCAAGAAGGCCAACGGCATCCTGGCTTGTATCAGAAACAGTGTGACCAGCAGGGCTAGGGAGGTGATCATCCCCCTGTACTCGGCTCTGGTGAGGCCGCACCTCGAGTACTGTGTTCAGTTTTGGGCCCCTCGCTGCAAGAAGGACATCGAGGTGCTTGAGTGGGTCCAGAGAAGGGTGACGAAGCTGGTGAGGGGCCTGGAGAACAAGTTCTATGAGGAGCAGCTGAAGGAGCTGGGCCTGTTCAGCCTGGAGAAAAGGAGGCTCAGGGGTGACCTTATTGCTCTCTACAGGTACCTTAAAGGAGGCTGTAGCGAGGTGGGGGTTGGTCTGTTCTCCCATGTGCCTGGTGACAGGACGAGGGGAAATGGGCTTAAGTTGCGCCAGGGGAGTTTTAGGTTAGATGTTAGGAAGAACTTCTTTACCGAAAGGGTTGCTAGACATTGGAACAGGCTGCCCAGGGAAGTGGTGGAGTCACCATCCCTGGAAGTCTTTAAAAGACGTTTAGATGTAGAGCTTAGGGATATGGTTCAGTGGAGACTGTTTGTGTTAGGTTAGATGTTGGACTCGATGATCTTGAGGTCTCTTCCAACCTAGAAATTCTGTGATTCTGTGATAGTCCACTCCTGAGGGATGGACTTTGTGGTATGAATCCATGTTGGAAACAGATCTTGAAGAGCTGCTGCCTTTGGGAACCCTCACTGGATCAGTTTCAGAAGGATGGCATCCCATGGGAGGGATCCCACGCTAGAACAGAGTTACTACCTCTGAGTGAGGAGGAAAGAGCAGCAGAGACAAAGTTTACGGAATGACTTCAACCCACATTCCCTATCCCCCAGCACTATTCAAGAGGAGGAGGCAGAAGAACGTGGATGGGCAGGAAGATATCTTTAGTTTTCCTTTAGTTTCTCACTGCTATAATCTGTAGGCAATAAATTACATTAATTTCCCTTACACTGAGTCTGTTTTGCTCATGATGTTAATTGGTGAGCAATCTAACCATCCTTATCTCAACCCATGAATTTATTTTCATCATATTTTCTCTCTGTTTTGTTGAGGAAGGGGTGTGAGAGAGCAGTGTGGAGGTTGGATGGTTACTCTGGACTTACCCACATCAAAAAAAAGGTTCTGTAAAGTATTTAGCGAATGTGTAGCACAGAAAATACTTTGAATTAATTTTCTATATGGATTATTTCAGTGTAAAGAAAGTTGCCCATTGGTATTAAACCACCAGAGTACCCACTTTTGAGGAATGAAGTTTTATTAAAAAAAAATAATCTTGTTACAAAAAGAATGCTAAGAATACATAGCCAGCAATTCATCAGGTCATCCATGCTAAAATATATCATTAGGATTTCAGGGCCAGAATTAAATATGATTTATCAGCAGTTTAATACAAACTTTTGATAGTCCAAGGAAATCATAACATCATAGAAATCCCAAGTTGGATGGGTCCCACAAGGATCATTGAGTCCAAATCCTAGCTCCATACAAGAGCACCCAAAAATCAAGCTGTATGTCTGAGGGCATTGTCCAAACACTTCTTGAACTCCAGCAGGCTGTGTGCCATGACCACTGCTCTGGAGAGCCTGTTCCAGGGCCCAACTACCCCTTCAGAGGGACCTTTTCCTAAGACCCAGCCTGAACCTTCCCTGATGCAGCTTCATGCTTTTCCCTCAGGTCCTGTTGCTGCCTCTTTTTTTCTGCCCTTGCCCCTCTTTTCCTCCTTGTGAGAAAGTTGCTGACTATGATGAGGTCTCCCCTCGTTCTCCTCTTCTTTAAGCTGAACAGGCCAAGCATCTTTAGCCACTTGTCATGCCCTCTAGCTCTTTCACTGTCTTTGTTGCCTGCCTTTGGACACTCTCAAACATTTTTATATCCTTCTTGCATTGTGGAGCACAAAACTAGACAAAGTACTTGAGGTGAGGCTGCACCAATGCTGAGTATAGTGAGATAATCACTTTTATATAGTTTAGCTATACTGAACTTAACGCAGACTAAGAAATGGCTTAGTGTTAAATGACTTAGCTAGCTTTTAATTCTTTTCTGTTTATTGCTATTGCTACTATTGCAGTAGGTAATATAGCAAAGTATATTCAGGTTAATGCTTTTGAATAAGTAGTGGCAAAAGTGGTAAAATATGCTATTGGACTTTCTAGAAAATGTGTACTTAGTTACCGCTGTTACAGTTGTAGAAACTATGTATATATATATAATGCATCAAGCTTTGAGTATGTTCCTTATTTGTATATTTTATGGGCTAAAAACTTAGCTGTGTAACTTAGTGTAGGTTAAAAGCTTTATAAGATAGCAAACAATTTAATTAGGGACAAATGGAAACCACACAATGACTTACAATCTCCACAAAGTGCATTGAATAAAGCAAACTTACTTTTTTGTTGTTCAATTGCATATTTTTTCTGTTTCTATTTTTTTTGTTTGTTTGTTTGTTTCTTTTTTTCCCTCTTTCTAAATGTGGAAAATGTTGGACAAAAGAATTCTCAGGTTTCCTTTGGTTTTCTTAAACAATATGTAGGTGTTTTTCTTTCAGATATTTGATTTTCTTCTTTAATAAAACTATACAAACATATGCACCATATATTACATAATTCACATGGATTCAATATTCAGAAGCATCTTACAGCATAACAGGACCATTTATTTCATGTGCAGATTTTCAAAGTGAAAAGAGATGTTAGATGATATAAAATGACTAAGGATATAAGGTAACTGAAGGAAACTTGGCAATCAAGTGTGTAAAGGTAACTAATGTAGCCTTCGGTGACTCCAGGATATAAATAGACCAAAACTATACAAATCCAGCTTTAAAGACACTGAAGATATAAAGATAAAAATAGAGAAGAGGCAGGACTTGGTGATGTTTCTGACATACAGAATGATTTTTTTGGCCAAAACCAGACCACAGAAAGAACCTAGACAGTAAACTACTGAAGTCCAAGCCCTTAATGTTTCGTGTGTGACCACAGATTTTCTTCTTCCAAAAGAGGGTCCTAGCCACATGGCTGTTTAATTACTCAGTATATGTGTACCTGATATATCCACTGGAAAAGTAAAAAATCTTGGTTTTGAGCTAATGAAGAATTAAAATGACAATGGAAATTTTGCAGGAGATGCAATTAGTGTTTCTTGGCTTCAGTTTAGTAGATTACATCTGAGAGTGTTGTGTTTCAATTTTGGAGAAAAGAGAAAGATTTTTCTTGTAGCGATGAAAAATAGAATTTATTTATTTATTTATTCTTAAGGAATAAGGGAATTAATAAATTGTACAGTTATTCACAAGGATTAGTTCCTTTGGTGATTTCTTATACTAGCTCTCATCACAAGTAGCCTCGTGATAGCATTTCATGTTTGCAAATCAGCTGTTTTAATTTCTCTCTAATTATGTCTGCCACATCCAATTTTTTATCAGTACTTTTGTATGGGAGCAGCCTTACAGTTTCTTTTCAGCATCTAGCACAAGTGTCTCCTGTTTTGGAGTTATGCATAAGGTCACCCAGTCCTAGCACCTCGCAGTAGTGGTTTCATTAATGAAGTCTACATTACAAACATGCTTAACTACTCTGTTCTAGTATACCTCTATATACTTAACTAAGAACTCAATATACTGTGTTTACTCCAGTAAAATCTTTTGGTTTTCTTAGTCAACATACTTTATATGTTATACGTAGCATGACAGCTCGATCTAGAAGTGGTGAATGTTGATCAGGTTAGTGTCATTCTAATGTATGAGCCACACAGTCTACTAAAAGATTTTTATAATCTTTTAAAAAGTGTAGATTTTTTCCTAGATACTGTTACAGCTTTTTATTATTATTATTATTATTATTATTTTTATTTTTTTTTCCCCATGAGTACCCAAACAAAATTACAAAATTACGGGGAGCTATATTGAACACATGGATATCAAGGAAATTGGTTTCCATGGGAACCTTATCCACATGACAGTTTTCAAATGCTTTTCTGCTTTCCAGGTGACATTTCAGTAATTCTAACAGTATTAATGTTGCGACTGGACATGAAATATATGACACAAAAATGATTTGTTTGTGTGAGTATGTGGACAGAACCTAAGCAGACAGCATATTGCGTGAACAGCTTTTTCAGCTCTATGACTATGATGGTTTGCCTGTTTATTGTAAACTATTCCCAAATATCTAATTTTGGGAAAAATTTAAATATTGTTTGTTCTGCATCTAAGTTTTAAGCACACATACACTTCTCAAAGAAAGAAAATTAGTTTCAGCATAATGCATAATAAGTTCATTTTACATAAAGAGATTTCTCTGTTATAAAGCATTCAAATCCAAAACCAATTTTCTTCCTGCAGGAGGAGGCTACATTAGGAAAGCTGCAGACTAATTGAGATAGCAACATGGCAACAAAGCTGGAAATCTGTGCAAAAATGTGGTTACTGGTGAACCCTGCTGCCTTGATTAGCACATTAATTACAAAGCAGGTGTTAGTGGACTGTGTTAATGGGCTGCATAAAAGGTCAAGAGGACTTTAGCTATCATTTTTTCCTCATCAAATTATTGAATATTTATTTCACAGCACTTCAGATTTGAATACTTTGGAGGAGGACTAGGTATCTCTGTAGTGTAAAACCACTTTTTCTTTTTTCTTCTTCCTTTCTTTTCCATTTTGCTAATGTCAAATAAAAGGTGATTTTGAACAAAAGTATATAGTAACTTGTCAAAATGAAGCTGTTTAACAACAAAAAAAGGACTAATACCCAAATGTTTCACTGCTTTTGTGTTAAAATCCTACCAACATGTGTTTATATGGCTTGATTGTGCATCTCAGTGTGTCTTACTGTAGCAAAGGGGACAGTATAATAAGGAACAATTCAGCCTGAGATTATGAATATGATTTTTTTTTTTGTCCCGGTGTACGTACTTGTTGGGATTGTTATTTCTTTTGCAAATGGGATTGTTATTTCTTTTGCATTTTAGGGAAAGCTATAATTTTCAGATCCAAATGTTGAAGTTAATGTCATCACTGAATAACAAGGATAAAGAACTGCCTTCCCTTTCCTTCCCTTTAGATTTGGAAGGCCTGACTGCCTCTGGCTTGATGACAATGGTTTCTCCAAAGGACAAAGTGTTTAAACAATTTATATAAAGAAAAGAGACAAGTGCAACGCTTGCTAGAAAATTAGGTTAGTCATCATCTTTTATTTCTTAAGTATAATGGGCCAAATAATTCTACAGTACAGGAGTATAGATAGGAATATAGATAAATAAAGGGAAATAAATATAGGGAAATAAACAGAAGATGACTGTAACAAATGGAAGTAAAAATGGGGAAATTCAACAGAGTCAGCGAAAAGCAACCAACTCATATCAAAAGCTCGGGGCTTTACTGGAAGATCTAATTACTTAGAATGCAAGATTGATATTATAAAATAACATCAATGATCTTAATTTATTAACTTCAGAAAAATCATTTCAGAATTAATTTCCACACATTTCAGGGAAAAAAAAAATAAAAAAAATAAAAAGCCCTTTTTTGCCTATGTACATCTGATTTTACTGTGCATACCTGCAGTTAAACACTGACAACGGGGAAAATGTCATGTTCTGATTAGATCTCTCTGACATAATTTCATGGAAGGCAGTGAAAAACCGGATATCTTCTGTTTCTGTCTCTTTGCATCTTTTACAAAAGCAGGAATTTGTAAAATATAAGGAGATCTTCTCTAGCATTTTTAAGCATTTCTATCCTTTCATGACATATTTATTGCCAGTACATTACAAAATTTTAAACAAAAAAAAACTCTAGAGTCACAAATCATTTGGGCCTCTCCTATTTAAAGACAACATTTGAAGATTATTTTGATCTCTAGACATCGAGAAATGCAAGCAAAATTTTGTCTAATCTTAATGGATTGCATGTTCAGTGTTGTGCTCTGCCACAGAAGTAATGAGAAAACGACACATATATATCCAGATGTGAGACATGTCTTCTGCATAGAAACTCCTCTCAAAGCTGTAGTTTGGCTTATGTCAAGGACTATTACATTTGTAGGAACTGTTTTTTCTGCTTTCTCATGTCAGAATAGCATGTATGAATGCAGAATCCTGTGCAAATACCCACTGATGTACAAGACAAAAGTATTTATGTACGGTATATATTTGCTGTTACCTTTCTTACACAATAGTTATTGCTGTGGATAAAAGGAAGCAACTCTCACATGATATCCCACCCTACAAGTCACTGAAATTGCAGTCAAGGTGAGTAACTATGGCATCTGACTGAAGATGGACTACATAACTGCCATGGAAGAGAGATATTATATATCATTTTAATAGGGGATTGCAGAGGGAACTGAAATAAAAAAACTTTTTTACATCCAAGAAATTCCTAAAATATATTGATGATAACTTCTCAGTACAGATACTAGGGGAGGTGACTAGGAAAGGTGCCCTGTTATATTTGTTGTTTGTAAACAGAGAGGGTCTCATGGGTGGAGTGGCAGTTGGTGGTCATTTTGGCCACAGTGACCATAAAGTAGTCGAGTTTAAAATCTGTAGTGATAGGAGGAAAACTAGCAGCAAAACTATCACTCTGAATACAGGGAGAGCAGACTTTAGGCTGCTCAGTGGATGACTTAGTAAGATCCCTTGGAAAACTGCTTTTGAAGGTGTAGGGGTCCATCATTGCTGGTCCCTTTTTAAGTACCACTTTTTAAGAGAACAAAAATAGGCAATTCCAAAATGTCAGAAGTCAAGCAGGTGGGGCAGAAGGCTAGTTTAGCTGAGCAAAGATCTTCTTCTAGAGTTTAGGCAGAAAAAAAATAATAAAATACTACACTGAAGAAGAGGTCAGGTTATATAGGAAGACTACAGAGATGTTGTTCACCACTGTAGGGAGTAAATCTGTGTGTCCAAAGCTCAATTAGAGTTTAAGCATGCCAGTACTGTGGGGACAACAAAATGGTTTTTTTTAATATACTAACAGCAAAAGGAGGACCAGAGATAACATTGGTCCATTACTTGAGGGTGGTCACTGCATAAAGAGGGACACAGACAAAGCAGAGATATTTAAAGCCTTCTTTGCCTCTGCGTTCAACACTGACGATGGGCTCTGGGACCCTCAGAGCCCTGAGCTGGATGACCGTGACTGCTGTAGTGATAAAGTCCCAGCCAACCCAATACTTGTGCAGGATTTGCTGCTCCAGCTGTATGCAAAAAAGTCTGCGGGGCCTGATGGGATTCATCCCATGGTACTCGGAGAACTGGCTGATGTTATCATGAGACCTCTCTTAATTATATTGAAGGAATCTGGAGAAGTCCCAGTTGACTGGAAGCTGGCAAATGTTATTCCAGATTTCAAGAAGGGCAAGAAAGAAGGCTCTGGTAATTATAGGCCTGTCAGTCTCACTTCAGTGCCTTGCAAAATTACAGAGAAGATTATTCTGGGAGTTATTGAAAAACACCTGAAAGACAATGCAGTCCTTGGTCAGAGCCAACACAGGTTCACAAGGGGAAAGTCCTGCTTAACAAACTTAATTTCCCTTTATGACAAGGTCACCCACCTAGTTGGCCAAGGGAAGCTAGCTGATGTAATCTTTTTGGATTTCAGCTAAGCTTTCAATACTGTTTCTCACAGTATCCTTCTGGACAAAATGTCCCATAAAGCTAGACAAAAATTTAATGTGATGCATGAACAACTGGCTGATGTGTCAGGCTCAAAATGTTATAGTAAATGGGGTTACAACAGGCTGGCAGCTGGTACGGTTCCCCAGGACTCCATTTTTGGGCCAGTTCTCTCAGTGTTTTTATAGATGATCTGTATGAAGGACTTGAATGCATACCAATTAATTCTGCAGACGACATAAAATTGGGAGGATCTGGAGAGGCCTTACAGAGATACCTTGACAAGTTAGAGGTCAGGTAATCACCAAGAACACGAAGTTGAAGAAGAGCAAGTGTTGGATTCTGCACTTGGGATGGGGCAACCCTGGATATATGTAGAGACTGAGGGATGAGAGACTGGAGACCTACCCTTCATAAAGGGATTTGGGGTTTTTGGTCAATGGCAAGTTGAATATGAGTTAACAGTGTGCTCCAACACTCAAAAGGGCCAACCATTTCCAGGAGTGCATTGAGCACAGCATTAGTAGCTGGTCAAGGGAAGTCCCACTGTACTCTGTGCTGGTGCAGCCTCACCTCAAGTACTGTGTGCAGTTTTGGTTGCCATAATATAAGAAGAATTTAAAACTATTATATTGTGTCCAAAAGATGGCAACAAAGATAGTGAAAAGCCTAGAGGAGAAAACATATGAAGTGCAGCTGAAGTCAGTTAGTTTGTTCAGCCTAGGGAAGAAGAGACTGAGGGGAGGCCCTGTTATGGCCTACAGCTTCCTTGCAAGGTAGAGTGGAGAGGCAGGCACTGATCTCTTCTCTCTGGTGATCTGTGACAACACCCAAGGGAATGGCATGAAGATGTGACAGGGGATATTCAGGTTGGTTATTAGGAAGAAGTTCTTCAACAAGAGGGCAGCTACCCAGGAAAGTGGGTATTGGATCCAGGAGTTGGAATCAATGATCCTTGTGGGGTTCCTTCCAACTCAGAATACAAAGATCACAATTCTGTGATCTTTTAGCAGCAAAATCTATATAATGCCAAGAGGGCAACTGGCAAGTGGAGGAGACTATCACAGGATATTTTGGCAGGATATGTGCAACCTATCACAATGCACAGAATAAAAAGAATAAATGTGCTGTTTTTCTTGTTCTTGTCCACAACAAATAGGACCCCGATCTTACTTGTCTGGATATGTGTTATTACTGGTTATTGGATACACAATTTACACAGAAAGTAGTCTTTCTGAGGTGCTTCCTATGAAGGTATAAATTTAAATAAAATGTGTCCTGCATTTAAAAGCATTAGACAGCAACTTGTTGGTTTATTTCACATATACAAGTAGGAAAGATTTCTACTTCATTAATACTGAGATCTTTTTACATAGCACTAAACCATGTATTTTTCTCACTCTACAAGGCTGCTCTGACTGTTTCTTTAGAGATCATTTTTGCTAGCTTCAGAAAGACCTTAATCCACTCAAGATGTGTCTTTTCCAGCCCTTAAAGAATTATTTATTGCAAGACATCACTATAATTGTACAGGTAGCTGCTCTTTTAAACTTTATGCATTCAGATTTCTTAGCTGAACTACTGTTCTCCTGAGAAAAGTTTGCAGGACAAATAGATTCAAGTGCTAATTCCTATCATGCCTTCCAAAATGTGAAATATACTTTAAATATAAGGAGGGGTGGTGGGACAATAAGTAATTAAACTGGATGAACACAGTTTACTAGACTCCATGCCCCTTTCAGACAAACCTTTAAAATGATTTTTTTTCTTGGGAAGTAAACTTGAATCTGGAACCAGATTAATTTAATCTGAAAGCAGATTACAGCCTTTTAAAATAACATGTAACCAGTCATGCAGTAAAACTCAATTTGTTCTCTGTATGTCCAAACATACATGGCTTCAATTCTCAAAGTTTTTTAGGAATCTAATTTCCATTCATTTCAGTAAGAGTTATTTTCCCAAATATCTATTGAGTCTCTGAACAACATCTAATCAGATTTCTGTTTCCAACTGTTTTTCAATGGGCCTTTAACTGATAAATCACATAAAACGTCTGTTCTGTAAAAGTCAAGATGCTATAAGCAATCAACAGTTAATTTGATTCCAAAAAAAGGTAACACTAGAAAGCCAGCCAAATAGTCTTCTGAAAAATCCAGAATTGATTTCTTTAGGATACATAAATTCTTCCTAGGATAAAACTCTCAATTTATTTCAGAATGACAGAATGGCTATTTCTGTCATCTCTTATTACATTGAAATTATTATTATTATTATTATTATTATTATTATTATTATTATTATTATTATTATTATTATTATTATTATTATTATTATTATTATTATTATTATTATTATTATATTAAATATTATATTTTATTATATTACTACTAATAAAATTATATTATTAGTAGTATTGTAATAATAATAATAATAATAATAATAATAATAATAATAATAATAATAATAATAATAATAATAATAATAATAATAATAATAATAATAATAAATTGTTATTGCAAAATGAAATTCTGAAACTATATACATCACATATTATTTCCTAAGAGAAATACTTCATCCTAGGCAGCACTTATTAAAGAGACTTACTAGCTGGGGACCCAGGGATGGGGAGCCAGGGTCAGAAGAGTACTTCAGCTGAGTGAACAGTCTACTGTGGCAAACAAGTTGCCCTGGGCTTCATCTAAGTTGAAAATAGAGAAGGTTCAAAAGGGAGGTTTCCCAGGACCATTTCCAGGCAGCTTTTGAATTCTACAACGAGGGAGAGTCAACAAAAATTTTTAGTTTGGAGGCATTTTCAAAGTGTTACTCTATTACTCTACTTTGCCAAAACAAAGTTTTAAACATTCCCCTCCCCTCCCCTCCCCTCCCCTCCCCTCCCCTCCCCTCCCCTCCTCTCCTCTCCCCATTATTTTTTTTTCTGTTGTGGAGTTGTAATAATAAATTAGTATCGTTTGTCAAGCTTTTCATTAAAATTCTGTATCAGTAGGTGTTTTCAGCCTAAATACACTGTCCCTTAACTGCCTTTATGTGAAAGGAAAACAACATGTACTTTTAACATATTCCGTTGTTTAGGATAACAGGAAAAGGTGGATACCTTGATGTGGTTTTAGTATCAGATATAGGCTTTTCTGCATGTGTAGTCTTAATTAGCTGTAAGTCCAGCGAGAGAGAGAGAGAGAGAGAGGGAGACTTAGATACGAATCTGTAACAAGAGCTGATTCTTGTTAACTGAAGTAAAGAACATGGCTGCCTCCTCCTTTAGCCGCTCCAGACCATGAATGCTCCTGTCCGGCCTGTGATCTGCCCAGGCTAGGGACTGTGGCTGCTGCTTTCGCTTTTACAGTTTCAAGCAGTATCAACACCGAACACGTACCCTGGAGAAGAAGAAACACACAGATGGAGACAGGACACTGACACAACCCACACAGGCTGCCCCAGATAAGGTCTGCCTTCAACAGCACTTTCCTACAAGACTCCTACAGATGATACGGGGATTGGAGCATCTTCCCTATGAGAAACGGCTGAGAGACCTGGATTTGTTCAGCCTGAAGAAAAGAAGACTGAGCGGGGATCTCATCAATGTGTATAAACACCTTAAGTGTGGGAGCCAGAGGGATTTGGCTAACCACTTTTCAGTGGTTTGTGGGTACAGGAAAGGGGTGATGGTCACAAGATGGAGCACAGGAAGTTCCGCAACAACATGCAAAGAACTTCTTCATGGTGAGGGTGACAGAACACTGGAACAGGCTGCCCAGGGAGGTTGTGGAGTCTCTTTCTCTGGAGATATTCAAGGCCCGTCTGGATGCCTAGATGGGCAGCCTGCTCTAAAGAACCTGCTTGGGCAGGGGGATTGGACCTGATGATCTCTCGAGGTCCCTTCCAACCCCTTCAATTCCGTGATTCGGTGACTCACATAAAACACAGCAGAGTCCTCTTCCTCATCTTTGGCTGCTAGACACAGAAGGTCACATGTACAGGTGCACACACACAAATGCACACACACAGAGAGTGCTCTCTAGGTTTACAAGCACATTTGTGGATCCTGGCAAGAAATGGCACATCCTCTCTGTCTTCCCAGCACCCTGCCTGGACCACAGACCCCTTTACCCACTCACCAGCTGGTCCAGCATGTCGCCAGCTGCACACACACAGATCTCACCTTCATCCCTCATGCCCACCACAGCCACACATCCCTCTAGAGGTACCTGCTCACCTGATGCCGTGGCTCAGACTTGAGGCTCCTGCTACTCACCAGCTAGTCCATTTTGCAGTGTGCTAGCGGATACACACACACAACCCCACACACACCAGGTTTGGGGAAGATACAGAAACCCGCAGCCCCCAGCAGCCGGCACCACACACGTGAGCTGTGACCCACAGTCCCGCTTCAGCTGCCTGTGTGGAGTAGTCCTGCACTCCGCTCATTTATGCTGATGCCCCCCAGCAGCTGGTTTGGGAACCCACACTGCTCCCACCCCATGGCTGGAGGTAGAAGACCTCACTTGCTCCATTAGCAGGTGCTAGGGCCCCACTCATCTGCACCACAGTCTGCAGGGCCTAGACCCTGAGCCTGACTCCAGGAGCTGGCAACAGTTTCACTCCTGTACACAGGTCCCACCAGTAGCAGGCACACAGTCCTTCAGCACACGCGCACACACAGGAGAGACTGTGAATACACAGAGAGAGAGTGTTGAGAAAAGATTTCATGAGAAAATAGAAGAGACTGTGGTGATCAGGCACAGGGCTCAGCCAGACAAGCACACCATCACTGCCTCCCTTTCTTATTATCCCTTGTTGCACTGGGAAAGGTCCTTCACCAGGTATCCTCAATGGAGAAGAGTCTCTCTTTCCACATGCTTCTACACTGGACTGTACATAGTAGTCTGTAATATTTCATTTCTCAGTGTATGGAACACTGCCATTTTAAAAATCTGTTACTTGATGATATCTTTTAAATGCTAGAGAGATCTATTTATCAGTTTATCAGCTTCCTGCAAGGAGCAGGATCTTAGTGACCGTAGTGTTAAAGCTTGCAGTTAGAAACCCCCAGGGTTATAATTTAATACTGCTATAAACTATGTCTTAAAAATAAATAAATAAATAATAATTAAAAAAAAAAAAAAAAAAAAAAACAGCAACACAATTTAAATTTATTTGTAATTCTTATTTGGAAATTATGCATGTAACCACTGCTGCCTGATGTGTTTCAGTGTCATGTTTTGAATTATTTCAAATTAAATTCAAACTAAAATGTCATTGAGCCATACAATTGTGGATCTAGGTTTGAAAAACACTCAGATTTTCCCAGCCAAATCTCTATTTTTATTTTATTCCCATATTGGCTAACTTTCTTACATTAACAGCTGTACATATGGACATTTAGTATACACAACAGATATGCACAGAAATTACCCTATTCTCATACCTGTATTTGCTTCTCTTGGCACAGACTTCTAAAAAATCACTTCTAAAGTGATTCTTTCCCACAGTGCATTCTCTCTTGCTCTACCTTTCATGCCTTACAACCATTGCCCGGTATTAAGTGAGTCTATCAAGGTCTCTTTGGTATCCATCAGATCCAGTCTGATTGCACAGAAACATTTGTTCCTTTTCAGTGCCGAATCAGGTCAACCGTAGAACAGCAGCAGAGTGATTGTGTGATTGACAAGGCTTCTATTGGGAAACCAGCAGACATGAAAGTACATTGGTAGAGGAGACTTCAATTAATTTGATAGAGAAGCAACAGAAGCATTGTCATCAAAAAGAACTGAGGAGCCATTTAATTTTATGACATGAATCTTAAGAAGTAACCATAAAAATATGTACTATCTCAGAACCAATTTTTGGAAATCAGTCTGACATAAATTATCAGTAAGAAATGATTATCGGAGAAGGATTTTGCTTCAAGTTCACTACTATAGCATTTATCTCTAGGGTTTCATTTAGGATGATCTTGAAGAAACTGCACAGACAATATTATAACACCAACAGGAGTTACAGAAAAGCTAAAGCCATTTTTGGCACTTAGAGAGCAAGTTGTTATTTACTTTGAGAAGTGAAAAAGCGTGAAGGTGCAGTAAATCAGTCCCTTGTGCTTTACATAAACAACATTTACACATATAATATGAGTCATCTATTGGCTCATTTTTTTGGGGGGCTCTTTTTTTTTTTTTTTTTTTTTTTTTTTTTTTTTTTCCCCAGAGGTTTCCAAATTCCAGCCCAGCCTTTCTTTTCCTCTGCCATTAGCCTACAACTATTCAAATTAATTTCAGCCTGTGCTCAGGTAATATGTCCACATAACAGGCAGACCTGTGGCTATCCTGTCACATTGGTTTTAGTGCTCACTAGGTACAACTTCATACACTGTAATTATGGTGGTTGAACTGCAAGATAGAAATAAGCAAGTTATTGTAAAGCATTTTGAGATATGCTGAGGTGTGTAGGCCCAAAAACAAGGCTTGATTTGAAGTCACAGGTATGTAGTCTTTTCTTATGCGGTACCATCTATCTCTGTGAAAACTACGTATAATTTCAATGAAGAGTAGTGAAATTAAAAGTTGATGATTAATTAATAAAGGCTGTACAGCTTTGCCCTCATTAGTAGGCACAATGACAATATATTTGAGTGCTGTCAATGGCAGACTTTAGCCATTCAGGCACATGAAAACTACAATATTTTGAAGACAAATGCCTCTTAATTCTACTGCCTGTGAAAGAGGGATCATGCATTTCAAAGCAGAATTGTAAGTAGAATGGAAAATAAATAAATAAATAAAAACTATATAATTATAGTATTAGATTCTAAATCTTCAAATATTTTGAGAGTCTTTCAAAAACAAATGATAATTAGCAGTTCAGGGACTGATAGTTATTTTGAACTTAAAATTCCATTTCCTTATGTACAGGATTTTAGTTTAGATAATAAACTCCCAACCTTGGAAATATCTATGCCATGTGATACAGTTTAAAATATTTTCCTTCAAAAGAAATGTAGCCTTTAGGATTAGACTTTCACTAGCTTCCAGAAAATGGAAGCCTAAAGCCTATTAAAATAGATATTCTGTACTTCAATTTGCTATATGCTGTATACATTGGCAAATAAAATTCTGAATATGGCAGTTTCAGCCACATACAATTCTTCTTACACTGAAACAGGTACAAAATGAGATGTAGCTACATTCTAGATGTATTGTGATACTGTAGAAACACTGTAGTTATATTGCCATGTAAAAATCTGAATAACATCTTAGAATAGCTTTGTAATTTTCCTGAAATACTAAATAATAATAATAATAATAAATTTTCTTAGTAAAGTTAGCTCTTCCAACAGTTTTAATTCCTTATTTTAACTATCGGTTGTCATGACTTTATTAGATGAAGTTATACTTTGTGCCAAAAGATGACTAACTCATTTTTAAAATTCAGATATCAGGGATACTTCTAGAAGTAAACTGTATAGGATATTTGGTTAGCAATGAACACAGTGTAAATGCTTCAGAATCTTTTTTATTATTTTATATTTTTGACTGTTGTCACTCTTGCAAACTATGAAATAAACAAATAAAAATGAAGGCCCTAATGATATGAGTTAATGCAAACTCAAACTTCTCTGTGTTCCTACTCAGCTTATTGTCCCAGACAACCTACCATTCTGAGCAAAAAGGTACAATGACTGAGAAAGCACATTATATTTTACAGAATTAAATGAATGGTTGAAATCAGTGGCACCAACAAAAGTCCAGTCTTCCTCCCTCTCCTCTCTCAAAAAGTTACTTAAGATTGGAATAGACCTTTTAAGGTTAGCACCAGCTTCCTGTGGAGAAACTGTAAAAGTCAGAACAGATGCAGAAGTAATCCTCTAAACTCCTCATCCCAGCAACCTCTCAAAGCTTTTGTACACAGTGTTAAGTGACTTGTATCTCCTTCTCCCATGCACCAAGCATGGGGGACTTGGAGATTTCCTAAAATAGTTTTTTCGAATACACTTTGACTTTAATTAAATAATTGCTTTTTATATACGCTAAATGACTTTCACTTACAAAATAAATATTCCAGAAATTAACATAAATTAAAGCAACGGTGTCTTCAAACATTTAAAGATCCTATGCAAACTCTCTGAAGCCCTTTATATTTCAAGAGCTCCCAATGCATAAGAGAAAGAATTAAAAGCTAAGTACAAGTTCTAAATATATATTTCAGATTTTTCATTAGATTGGTTTGTATCATCCCTGTTTGCATTTATAAGCTAAAACAAAGTGTAAATTCTTTCATCTGTTAATATTTGAGAATGACATTACAAGGTCCAGGTCACATATCCATAATCTGGATATTTATATGTATGTTTCAAAAATGCAAATTAAAGTTAGGTGGTTCCTTATTCTCAAGCAATGAAAATAGATACTGCTGAACATCCCAAGGACCACTGTAACTTCAAGGTTTCATCCTTTCCAGGCCTGCATGTATGTTTGTATTTTGTTTGTTTGTTTATTTTAGGCTCTGATTTGACTCTGTTATGAACTTATATGGATTAAGTACAGCAATGTTTGTCTATTTCTATCTAATGTACCACAAAATAACTAGTGTTTCAAAACAAATATAATTTCCAAAATTAAATTAAATTAAATTAAATTAATTTTTTATATATATATATATATATATCTGTTCTATTTCACAATAGCAGATTTCAGAGTGTTACAGTTAGTGTTAAAATACACTATCTCATCATATTTATATGATGAAGTAGAGCATTATATAAAGACTTTTCTGGATCCCCAAAGGATTATGATGGTTTACTTCCTATCAAAAAGAACAGCTCTTATACAGACAAACAGGTTTATAATAAATACGTGAAACATGAAGAATAAAGTGACTCTTGAGATCTTTGAGCCCAATAAGGACATTCTAAAAAATAAATAAAAATGCCATTTTGACTGAATAGCTGTGAGTCCAAAAAACTCCCAGTGTGATAAATTTTGAAAAAATATATTTTTTCTTCTATGATCCAGGAATATGCTTAATGAATATCTCTCTTTATTCTTCTATATATCAGGCCTACTGTTATGTTGTGCATCCAGTTCAAGCACTCAAAATCTCCCCACATTGAGAAAGACAAACTGACTATAGAGTATATGCATATTAAGTGTTGAAGATAAATATTCTTTAAATCAACATGCAGTTGTACTTTTATTATTTATCTGAATTCCATTTCATGGCCTGGTCAGAGTCCTTTTTATTTGTGCCATTTGCCTTCAGGCATGTTTCAAAGTGAGCTGAGAATAATTTTTACCTGTGATACATTTATTAATAGGTAAATTATGCCTTTGTCAACTGAATCTCATGCTAACCTGTTTTCAGTTTATTAACTGAAAAATAATAAACTTAACTTTTTCAAAACTATACATTTTAAGTTGGTTCTCCTCTGCAGTACAGTTTGTTTGTTTGTCTGTTTGTTTGTTTTCTTTGCTATGGGGAGTGATGTCTGTTGAAGACAGGCTGAATGAAAATTATTTTGACATCTTTGCTGAAAGAATTTTAAGATGCTTTTTGTCAGCTGCAATTACATTGTTGGGTAAAGAATCCAAAAACAATCGTCTCATTAGTAAGTGTTTCAGTAAAATCTGCCATCCATTGTGACAAGATATATTAGATGTTGTAAATTTCCTTACAGTCAGTGACAGCTTTAATATACATAAATATATCTTTTCCCTATGTATGCCGAAAATCCTTAGCATTTTAGTTTATAACCTCACAAATTAAATTAGCAATTATCAACTTAATTCTCAGAGGTAATTTTTTCCTATGATTGCAGTAATGGAATAAACTTATTGACATTAATACCAAATACAGCTGTTTATGTATTTCATATCTATGTAGAAAAAAATTATACTGTTCAAAACAATTTGATTTTACTCCAACAACTTTTAAATACCCACTTTTTTCAGAGAGAATTACTTTGTGTTTTCTGCATTTCTGTGGTCTGCATCCCTCTGCATTTCTGTGATCTGACCCTGTTTTAAATTTGTAGATGTGACGTCATCATGTCCAAAGACTGATTTGTATGGTCTTATGAGGAGGATGTCTTTTTGATGTAAATTAATGGAAAGAGATGTTAAGGAGTTTGCTGGACAGGATGGAGGAAAAAAGGCAGACAGATGTTTATCCTTTAAAATTACTTCTAGGAACATTAGTGAAATAGTGTGAGAGTGTTCGTATATAAGTTCCTACCATAAAAAATCATGTTGAGTCCTGAATACAAACAGTGAACCATGAAGAACATTTTGCTTTTTTCAAAACAACAAGTATTCAGCATGCTACAAAAATCACTTGACACCTGGTGAGTGTGGCTTTTATGAGTTATTAAATTAATAGCATCACCAGAATGTCCTCATCTCAAATATGTATGTAACTCGAAGAAAGTGCTATATTGCTGTATTCGGTCTCATTATAACATGATTATTTGGAAATCTGTATTTGGAAACATTTGTCAACAGTAGACACAAGATTTCAAATAGCATGAAAGTTACTCATTTGCCTTGATTTTATTGCTAACATCTTCACATAGATTGTAGTACGTGCAGCGGTCAGTGATAACTTCCATGGTGTTGGACAAGGTAGCATACATCTTGTCCCTCTATCACATATTTTGTCAGCTGGATGAATGTACCTTCTGCAGAGAAGATGCATGCATGGTCCATAACTGTCCCAAAGTGAACACATGGTAAAAGTGATCTGTTCCCCACAGAGTCCTTTTCCTCTTTTCCTCCAGAGTCCAATTTCCTCTTCCTCTCTAGAAGATACGCAACAAGATTATATGCCAATACATTGTCTAGATACATAATAAGTTTTCCTTCACAACATGAATGACATATTTCAGTAAATCTACAAATTACAAAGGATGTCTCTTTTAGTAAAGTTGTTCAACCATTGAATTCCATGTACTTTCTTGTTTTCCTTTTGGGACTAAGAGTTATTTTTTATAAGAGCCACAAATTTGTGTTCTAAATGTGAATAAATCTAATGAAATACGAAATATAAAATTCTGCACACTATTACTCAGATTCTGGATCGGAAGTTTCATAGTTTTCCGTGTGTTTTCCTGTTCAGTTTTGATATATAATAGATAACTATTTTAGGCATATTTGTTAACAACCATTTGTCTGCTGACAAGGCTAAGGTTTCTGTCTTCACTGCCATGTTTTAGATGTTGTATCTATACCTCATTTGTTCTACTCATGTTCTGCTCAAGTACTACTCATGTAGTACTTCATTAGTTCTTTGTTGCTTCAAGTACTTTTCTTCTGAAAAATAATGATTTTCAAAGTGCAGTGAATGAAAATTCAATTTGGCCCTGCCTTAAAGATTTAGAATGTCTCATTGACTGATCCAATCTTTTATTTTTTATTATTATCATCATCATCATCATTATTATTATTAGTTATTATTATTATGTGGTCTGTATGCGGTAACAGAGCTAATGTTAGTGAATCTGTAATATTTCACTCTTGTTTAGATTTTATACCATATATTGAAGTGGAATATAATTAGACCAATGAAAGTCCTAGAAAATCGTTAAAGAAAACCTACATCCCTTAAAAGTCCTGTTCTCAGAAAATGAGTACCCTCCAGAAGAAAGAACACTTCTTGCCGGGAAAGGAAAATAAATCTTTATTCTGTGCCAGGAGAATGGGCTGTCCTTGATAACCTTGCTTTTATACGTTATCTACCTGTTACCTATCCACTCTTTGATTTTGAATTTATTTTATTTGACAAGACAACCTGTGGGTTTTTTGCTTGAAAACATAGCAATAATTTATATTTTCAGTACTGATGTGTCATTTTCATTTACTTTCTCCCTTTCTCCTGTTCTCAAATACTAACAGCATACATTAACTATGGAGAATGTATTTTTTTTTCCACATCTTGTCCTTCTGTATCTTGCAGGATCTGGATAAGTTCCTAGTTATTGCATCATATTTGCTATTTTCAGAATCAAAATAGGAGTTCATTTCCTGGCAGGTTATTCTGTGGGAATTGTTGTCATTCATGACATAAAGGATTATTTTCTTCCTCTTCTACTGCCACATGCCAAAACAAAGTGATCTACTACTTGGCAAGTCCATGTCCCCAAACTTCTGAAATTCTAGAATGATCATGTTTACTTCTTTTGTCACTCAAGTTTGTTTTGTTTTGTTTTGTTTTGTTTTGTTTTGTTTTTCATAACCAAATCTCAATGGCTTTTTATGTGATCAAAGTTATGACATTCATCCACGTGATTCATATCAGATCTGTTGTCGGACCTAGATCCATTTTTCATCTCTTGACTGTTCAAGTGATTAAGAAAACGGGTTTTCTACTTTATAACATATCAGAAATTTCTTTAGAAGAACCATCTTAGGAGGTAAGACTAGGTAATGAGATACTAATAGCATTAGGTAACTATTGCAAATACACCTCCTGTACCTTCATTTTTCACTTTCCCTTATAATGCAGATGCTGAACCTCCAAACCTCTGAACCTCTGAACCTCTGAAACATAATCTTCAGATAGCAGAAAAGACTGCTCATCGGGTTTATATATTACAATTCATGACTCTAAAAGGTCACAGACAAACACTGAATTTCCTTGTTTCTACTGTTACATAGTCTTGAATTAGATCTTTCATTAACTGTGATAGTAAATGAATTTTGACTTCCTGTATGAGGAAACTTGTATTAATTTAATGTTATCAGATCAAATGCCCTTTATATGTGTTTAGAAAAATGGTGATTATATATAGACATCTTCTGTGATATGTGTACCTTCCCTTCCCTTCCCTTCCCTTCCCTTCCCTTCCCTTCCCTTCCCTTCCCTTCCCTTCCCTTCCCTTCCCTTCCCTTCCCTTCCCTTCCCTTCCCTTCCCTTCCCTTCCCTTCCCTTCCCTTCCCTTCCCTTCCCTTCCCTTCCCTTCCCTTCCCTTCCCTTCCCTTCCCTTCCCTTCCCTTCCCTTCCCTTCCCTTCCCTTCCCTTCCGCTGTTATTTCTGTTACTGTTTCTCTTTTACTCTTTTAAACTGTCTTTATATGAACCCGAAAGTTGTCTCACTTTCACTGTTCAGATTGTTCAGCCTAGAGAAGAGGAGGCTCAGGGGTGACCTTATTGCTCTGTATAAGTACATTAAAGGAGGCTGTAGCGAGGTGGGGGTTGGCCTGTTCTCCCATGTGCCTGGTGACAGGACGAGGGGGAATGGGCTAAAGTTACGCCAGGGGAGTTTTAGGTTAGATGTTAGGAAGAATTTCTTTACTGAAAGGGTTGTGAGGCATTGGAACGGGCTGCCCAGGGAGGTGGTGGAGTCACCATCCCTGGAAGTCTTCAAAAGACGTTTAGATGTAGAGCTTAGGGATATGGTTTAGTGGGGACTGTTAGTTTTAGGTCAGAGGTTGGACTCGATGATCTTGAGGTCTCTTCCAACCTAGAAAATTCTGTGTGATTCTGTGTGATTCTGTGTGATTTTCTCCTCCGTCATGCTGAGAGGGGAGCTAGCAAGTAATAAGTAGTGCTTAGCTGCCAACTGGGGTTAACCCACAAAAGTACCTTAGATTATCAGTCCAGTTCAGAGGAATTGTTTTTCAGCACAAGGTTATGAGATTCTAAAATACAAATACTTACCTTACACTGTCTATTTCCTAGTGGAATTGTTATGAAATATTAATTTCATCACCTTACATAAAACATAACAATTTGGGTTGCTGGAAGTAATACATGTGCTTAGTTATATCAGTACTGGCTTGATGAAGGTGTCTTCCCTGAAGCAGCACATTCTGAAAATAAGGTTTGCCTCCAGAGTCATCTTTTCATTATTAGCACAGTGTAAGAATTCAAAGGGTATGTGAAAAGAAATTGCTCCTTTAAGGATATCTGGTGAAGGACCAAGGCAACAAGGGATAATAAGAAAGGGAGGCAATGATGGGAACCAAGTCTGGTCAGTGGTGCTAATTTATGAGAGCACGTGAGTATGTAGGAATATTTATGCCAGTAGGGTTATCTGATGGAGGACTTCTAAGGTGGAAGACAGTCCCAAGAAACAAACCTCCCAGTCTCAGTACTTAGTAGGCTAACAAGCTGCAGGCACGATTTCCAAGAAGGATGAACCTGGCAACTGATAAGATCATGAACTTGATCTGGACTGGGAGGGTGCAGAAATTGCAGAGCTCTACAAACCCATAGAGATGTGCAGGGGAAAGGTGGAGCAGGAGGAACAAAGAGAGGGGACAGGTGGAAAAGGGTTAAAAAGAGCCAGTTGTGTATAAACCAGGACCAGTCAGTGTGTTTGTCTGGCTGAGCCCTGTGCCTGATCACCACAGTCTCTTCTATTTTCTCATGAAATCTTTTCTCAACACTCTCTCTCTGTGTATTCACAGTCTCTCCTGTGTGTGCGCGTGTGCTGAAGGACTGTGTGCCTGCTACTGGTGGGACCTGTGTACAGGAGTGAAACTGTTGCCAGCTCCTGGAGTCAGGCTCAGGGTCTAGGCCCTGCAGACTGTGGTGCAGATGAGTGGGGCCCTAGCACCTGCTAATGGAGCAAGTGAGGTCTTCTACCTCCAGCCATGGGGCGGGAGCAGTGTGGGTTCCCAAACCAGCTGCTGGGGGGCATCAGCATAAGTAAGCAGAGTGCAGGACTATGCTACATGGGCAGCTGAAGCAGGCTGGGGGGTGCTGGGAAGACAGAGAGGATGTGCCATTTCTTGACAGGATCCACAAATGTGCTTGTGAACCTAGAGAGTGCTCTGCGTGTGTGTGCATGTGTGCCTGCACATGTGAACTTCTGTGTCTAGCAGCTGGAGAGGAAGAAGAGCACTCTGCTGTCTGTGTCAGTTTTACGTGCGTCCTGGGAGAAAGTGCTGTTGAAGGCACAATATGACCCCATGCTGACATGGGTTGTGTCAGTGTCCTGTCTCTGTGTTTCTTCTTCTCTAGGATACGTACTCGGCGTTGGCACTGCTTGAACCTGTAAAAGGGAGAGCAGCAGTCAGTCCCCAGCCTGGGAAGACCACAGGCCTGACAGGAGCATTTGTGGTCTGAAGCGGCTAAAGGAGGATGCAGCCACATTCTTTATTTCACATAACGAGAATCAGCTCTTGTTACAGATTCATGTCTAAGTCTCTTTCTCCTTCTGCCTCTCTCTCTCTTTTCCCTCTCTCCAAGGAGTTATATTTACCTTTTCCTGTTATTCTAAAAAACAGAATATGTTAAAAGTACATGTTTGCTGAAAACTCTTTGTAATACAGACTTTTAATGAAAAGTTTGACAAGTGTATAATAATAATACTAAATGGTTATTATAATGACACTGTAAAAATGTGAACCATCCCTAGGTTATATACCTTCAAACTAGTAAATTGTTAAATTGCTAGACATTAAACTCAAATTAGAAAAATCAAGCAATTTGTTGAACTCAAACAATACCAGAAACATCATCAAAGCTCATCTTCAACAGCAATTCTGCTTTTCCAGGGGCATCCTTTTGGTGTTAAACAGTAGTTATGATGCCAGTAATGATTCCAGTGCATCTCTGATTGAGAGATTACAAAAAGACTTGCATTACATATAATAAGCCTCTACTTACTATTTCCTTCACACGCTCTGTTAAATATTGTCAGTACATTTTGGGCTGTGATTATTACAGAAATAGATTCTTAAAAATCTACCTGTGTTCACAGATCAGTTCATACCAGAACAAGAAATGTGGTTAATACATTAGTATTTGATTTCTTTCGGAGATTAAGTTCCTTCTAGACTTCCCCTAAAAGAACAGTCTCTTCCATCAAGTTTTAGGTGGAACTATCCCACTTATTATTTTGGGTTGTTACTGTTGGGTTCCAACCACTACAACGTGAAGTGTCAAAGTGCCAGAGTCTGAGAACTCTATAACTGTGTCACCTCTGAGAACACAAGACTGAAGTAAATTCAAATTTATACTCCTTAAGTTTTGTTATGTTGCATGGGATTAGTATATCTTGACTTGAATATTCCTCATCAAAATGGAGATCTAACATTCTACTAAGGAAATGCAAATGTCTTGGTACTGGACTACAGGTTTGTCAGGACTAGTACACACATCCACATATTTATGACTTTTCAATGTCATGTTTTTGTTTTTGTTTGTTTTTTTTTTTTTTGTTTTGTTTTGTTTTTAGGTACTTATATAGAGATACATATATTTTCCATAACTAAAGATATACTATATATATATATATATATATATATATATATATATATACATATATGTTTTACATTATGAGGAATGGTTGTGTGGGTCAAAATGCCATACTGGAATTCTTATGGAATGGGTATGCTGCTACATAAAACATTGATTAGGGTAATTATAATGCATTTCAGTATCATACTGAGCCATAAATCAACATGTTTTATGGTTTTGCTTTTAAAGGATGTCCAGAAAACCCTTACATGTTTAGCTGGCTTTTAAGATATAAGTGTGTTAAACAAGCAGTGTTTTATTATTTAAAGTGTTGTTGGTGATTCATGGTCCTTAGAAGACCACACACATTTATCCTTGCAAAAGTAACTTTTCTTGTAATTGTTCATTGCATATGAAAGAATATGAATTAAAGAAAATACACAAGTGACAAAACATGAGCATGAGTGACTCTGGAGGTTCTTTTTATATTTCACAGATGTTTCAATGTTCATTTAACCTCCAGACAAATTTTTTGTCTTAAAATTAATTTGTCCCACTCAATCACAATGAATAATGTTAAAAAAAAGGTATGGCACATCTGATCCCTTCCAGGGTCAAATCTTCAGGTAGTGTCAAATGGAATACTTTTTTTTTTTTTTTCTGTTGACAATAAATATTGTCCCTGTAAGTTTTCATTAACACTAATGTTTCATTAATCATAACCTGCTTCATAATCTAGAGAAGTATATTTATACATATGGAGAAATTAATACAGGTTTGAGGAATATAGATATGTGTCACAATTATTTCAATTATTTCTGAAAGCACTGGAATGCTGTTTTGAGTGAAGTTTTCAGAAACAAAACCAAAACCAAAAACAAAAACAAACAAACAAACAAACAAAACAAAACAAAACAAAACAAAACAAAAAACCTCTGGTTGTTCAGTTGGAGAAAAGCTGACAATTTTCTTTAAAGCTTTTAAACTTCCAAGTATTTCCTAAGAAGATCATGGCAAAACACCTTTCTTCACTTCTCTAGGACCTTATTCATTTATCCCAGAAACAGACCACGAGGACATGTCAGATGTTTGGTTTAAGGAGGAATAAAACAGCTTTTCCTTTAGGACTGTTATCAAACACCTCAGAAAAATACTGTGTTTTAGGGCATAAAGATGCATGTGGACTTATTGGGAGCGTGTTAATATAGACATGTATAGATGAGATAGTCCAAGAACACAGCATGGGATGATATAAAGGAAATGAATACAGATAAGATAGGCTGTAGAGATATTTTTATCTAACTAGTTTGCAAAAAAAAAAAAAAAAAAAAAAGAAAAAGAAAAAAAAAGAAAAAAAAAAGATGACTTAATTTAAAGATGATGCAAAATTATAAAGTAATTAACTGGATATGGCAGACTTCTATCACACTGCATGCTTGTTTCTCCCATTTAATTCAAGTTTTGAAAGAAGGGTTGAAACTAATCAACTAGGCCAAATCTTCTTGAAAACAAAGTTATTTGTAGGTATATAACATGCAATTAAATGTGAGGTGGCATTTACAGTCTGAGTTAGGTTGGACAGATTAGATTACCATTAGAACTAGACACAAATGATAACATGATTCTGTATAGTAGAATGCATACGAACCTGACTTTTTCAATCTAAAAATAATATTTAAAGAACAGAATGACTAAGAAGGGCTTTAAAATGATAAAGCAAGATTTAAGTATAGAATGACACTTAAAAAGTAGATAGAGAAACAGAATACATAGTAAGAAATAATGTTGTGATAAGAGGTGTGATGACATTTAAATCAAGGAAAAGCCAGGGACAGTAAAAATTAATAAAACAAAAATGTACAGATGTACACAGATATGAATGCACATTTCTAGATAACCATTCACTTTTTTTTTTTTTTTCAAGTGCTGTCTTCCCCTAGCTGATTATTACAGCCTTCCCCTTGTTAAGTCAAACAGTAGAATTTGTGTACATTTTTCCTTTTTTTTTTTTTTACATTTTGTATTACTGTCAAATATTCAAAGAAATTACCATCAGTAGTTGTATGGCCAAATGTGCTGCAAGGCATTGTGAACATGATATAATGACAATAATGTTTTTTAAAAATGGTTGAATAAAGATAGAATTCTAATTGCTACACAAAAGGTTGTATGACTATAATTGTATTAGATACTACTTTAGTAGTCTAGAACAAATTTAAACTGTGTTTATAATACTTCTTTCCAGGTCAAATATACACAAAGGTGTTCTCATTATATCATTATTGTAAAGAGTAGGTATTTTAAAATTAGGTTGTTTGAAAAGGAAGGGGAATCTGAATCATAAGGGTTCAGCTTCATGCAAAGGTTTTGGGGTCTGCCAATAGGAGTCATCATGCAATTATCTCCTCAGTCGTACTTAGATCATAGATTATTCTCCAAATTTCATGTTTTTTTAAGATGTAAAAAGTATCTTTTAGCCTTATGTCCATAGCAGTTCTTCCCTTGAAAAGAAATCTTGATCCCTTTTCACGGCTTTGAGTCAATGGGAATTGAGTGAGAATAATCAACATGCAAAAAAATGTTTTAAACTTCATGTTAGGCTTACTTATTGCATTAACCCGTGGAATACTTGAAAGAGAATTATGATAATATAATTAAACTTGACATGAGTTTGAACAGTTTTCCTTTACAATCTGTGGGTATAATCTATTTAAACCTCTTGTGCCTACAAAACTAGGACGGAATCCTCACAAAAGGTTATATGGAGGTCCTTTATCATTTTAATAGATGACTTATTGTAATAACTTACAGAATACCTTAAATAAATAAGGTGAATACTCAAAGACAGTTAGCATGAACTGAATTTTTATTCTCTTGACCTCTTTGAGTATTTTTTACAAATAGGTTGATCAAAGAGAATTGTGTTATGTCAGTGTCAAGCATTCTTGAAAATGTCTACAGTTTTGAAAGATCTTGTGAGTACATTTCAATGAATACGAAAAAAATATTACTACTTATTAAAAACAAACAAAAAAATCCCATTGTTTTTGATTAGAAGAAGCCTTTTACCATCCTTTACTAGTATTTTAGTATTTGAGGAAAAAATTGATTACAGATTTCTTATGTAATCGTTTTGTGAGTAGTAAAGATATTAGGAGGGGTTTAGAGAAGTGTACTATTTTACTGGGTTAAAAATCAGAACAGCTTGTGAAGGCACAGCATGAGCATAAGCATTCTTCTACAGACCATGAAGGAAGTATACAAAATTCTGGATGCAAGCATGTAACAATTAACCACTTGCTGTTACCCAAAGTTTCTGTTTCTCCATGGGATGATTAAACTTTGTAGAGTCAAATGCATGTTATACTTTCTTACATCATTCTAATGTCTATGGTCAAAACTTCAGGGTGGAATAAGTACTTGGTGTACCTCTCCATACTGTAGTCCATTTTGATTTTAACCAAAGAGTATGCTGTAAAACAGCAGAAGAATTTGACAGTCATACATGCATGACATTTTATCATTACACTTGTTAACAAACTGTCTTAAAAACTCATCTTTACCTATTTTAAGAAGTCTTGGAAGTGCAAAGAAAGAACAAATTTATACAATGTTAATCAAATTTAAGCTGACTAGAAGAAATTGTGAATATGTAAAATTTGTATTGGAAACATTAAGATTTTTCAACCCAATATACAAGCTGAAAGAAAACCACTGTTTATTGTTTGTCAGTGTTTGGTACCAAGAAGACTTACAACTTGTGAAAAGATTATGTGTTTTTGTCATTATCAGACTAATGAGCTAAAGCTCTCAGCCTCCAGATGTATTTTTCAAGGATGAGAAAAATATTATGATGTTAATTTAACAATGTAGTAGTTTGGTGGCATATGACCTGGGAAAAATGTCTGTGATTGGCTTCAATCACAGTTTTGCAGTGTCATTATAATAATCATTGACAAATTAATAGTGGTAGGTATTGTTGGTATATCATTGGAAATGGTGGGGAAGGGGAGGACAACACACAAGACAGGACACAGCTCCTTACAGAATGGTAGGATGACTTTCACTTTAATTTTCTTGTCATTGAACCATAAGAGAAATTTTCTTTCATTCTTTAATAAAATTATAATTTAAACATAATTCTAATGAAAAATGTATTTAATTTAAAGTCTCAATGCCTACATTAAGAAACCAATTTTAACATCACTTAAACAAAAGGGAACTGAAAATCTGCTGATGGAGTTCTATTTTTAATCAAAAGGACAAAAACAAACAAACAAACAACAACAAAAAATAAAACCCCCAAACCTCACCACCACCAAAAAAAAAACCAACAAACACACACAACAAACCACATGCATGCACTATAATGTGAATCCTTGATTTCTAATTTGAAAAGCAAGCCTTCAAATACAATATTTTTTTCCTTAGCATTTGTAATTCTAGATTTCATTTTTCATACAGTGCTTTTGGAAACACTATCAGCAACTGGTGATAAAGCCTAAATATAGAGGATAAAGACTAACTGACAAGCTTAAAAGTAAACAGATACACTTCTTTCCTCTGAGGAATCCACTACTGCTGTTGCTGCTGTGCATACTGATACATCTTTTGACACTGACAGTGATGAGTGAGGTGTAATTTCAGATCGAGACAACAGACTCAAGGTCAAAAGCAATCCACTCAAGATAAATCCCGTGACAGAACTTAAGGACCTTGATTTAGAAAGTAACAGAATAAGCAGAGTACTATTGTTCTATTATTTGTTTTCTCATTTTCTATCTTAATTTATATCTGAGAGAATTTATAGTTATGATTGAACTTAGAAGGGAAGGTAACTGAATAAAATAGGAAAGCCAAGCTGGAGCTCTTGAAATGCCAAGCCATTCAAATGTTACTCTCTGAATACACATGCATATATAAAGAAAATGTTCCATAAGGTGTCCCCAGTGAACCTAATCATCACTCCAGTCACAGTGTTCAAACCTATTTACCACTAGCGTGGACATCTTTGCTGTGTCCTGCTATGGAGAGAGAAAGGGTTGATAGCTTGTCCTGAGGGGCAGATTCAGGAAAAAAAAAAATGACAAAGAGAAGGATGCTCCAAACAGCTCTTATAGAAATGATTAGTCCCACACTTGCTTGCTTTTAACTATCACCTGTAGAGCTCCCCTAGGCATTACTACCTTTTGCCTCTGTTGTGTATCTTGTGGTACATGTATATCTATTCCTGTATGGCCCTGAGCACTTGGTCAAAAATTTTAGAAACCCCCCTTGCCTCATCTTTTAAACACTGTGGAGACTGACAAGGTAATAACTATGGATGGTCTAAAGTCATTCTTCCATATCTTCCTGTAGAGGAGAACTAAAAAGGGAAGACATAGTGGTCCTCATATTATTTGGAAATAAGCAATATAATGCATTATTTTATTTTCATATTAATACTTCCTACAGACACTTACATTGAAGGTCCAATGAAGAGTGGAATTATCTCCTTTCTTGGAAGGCTGTGTTCAGTGTTCACAGATCTCTGATGAGAGAAGTGCTCTTCCTAGGAATGTGCATCAAAAAGGAAGCAAATGTCTAACAGTGGTGGGTACATTATTTCCCCATATATACTGCATAGGGAATTATCAGTGCTAATCCAAAAGCTTTAATTTGTGATTACAATATACTGATGAACAGTATAATCTTTTCAATCTAAAGCCAACCCTAAGTGACATTACATGCAAGTAAATGACAACCTTGATGTTAACTGACTACGTATATACACATATGCACTGGTGTTTCTCTGATTGAGAAGTGATCTAAATATCCCTGGATCCATAAAATCAATCCAAAGACTTTCTCTGTTATTCCATCTCTCTTTTTTTTTTTTTTTTTTTTTTTTTTGACACAGCTTTTATTTGGGTCCTTTGACAGGATCCAAATAAAAAATGAGTTATGTTTAAATGAAACTATGTAATAGTTACTCTTATTGAACTCATCAGCCAATAAGGTTTAAGGAAAAGGCCAACAACAGTAGAATTTTTGATATACAGTTATGAAAGCTATTAGACTCCAAAACGTCTCTTACAGTGCAATACCTGGTATAGATCTCTTTCTGAAAATGTAAAGCTCAGATCCTCACCATCCTTTTTGTAAAGAGGCATAGATGAATTGTGCTCCCCATTGAGGAGAAATCAGCTTTCACACCTGTGTTGGGTCTGTCTGAGCTGGAGTCACCTTTTCCCTGCAGCAGCCCACACAGTGCTGTACTCTGCACTCATAGCTGGAACAGCACTGATATCACTCCAGTGTTATGTCTATTGCTGCGTAGTGCTGGCACAGCATCAGGACTCCTTCCAAGCCCCCAAGAGCCAGCAGGCTGGGGGTGGGCAAGTGATGGAGAGGGGACATTGCCGGGGCAGCTGACCTAAACCAACCAAAGGGATATTCCATAACACCTGATGTCCCACTCAGCAATAAAAGGGGGGGCTCTCGTAGGGGAGGGGGCTGTTCCTCCTGAACAACCATTACGCGTTTGAGGCCCTGCTTCCCAGGACGTGGCTGAACACCGCTCGCTGATGGGAAGTAGAGAATAATTTTTTCTCTCTCTGTGCTTCCGCACGGACTGATTGTTTCTTTTGTTTCTGTTTTTCCTCCCCATTCCCTTTCTCTTTAATTAAACCTTTCTCATCTCAAACCTCGAGTTCTCTGTGTTGTATTTTCTCCCCCTTCCTCTTTGAGGAGTGGGGGAGTGAGAGAGCGGTTGTGGTGGAGCTCGGCTGCCCACCTGAGTAAAACCACCACAACACCAACAATGAATGTAGACAGAGAATAAACCAAAAGATCAAAGATCATATCAGTAGCTATGCATCTACGGAAGATTTACTTACTGAAGTGGTGAACGCTCTACCTCAGACAAAATAGGTATTCTTTTTCTACAAGTAAATCTCAAAAGGGAGGCCAGAAAATCCACAGTTACAAAACTAATCACAATCAGATCATAAAAGCATAACAGAATAACTACATGTCAGTACCTTGTTGAAATGAATAACACCAAAAGAATTGCTAGAAAAATCTGCACAAGTGCTCTAGTAAGCCAATCATGTGGCCAGAAAGGGAGGAAGATAGTACAGTATATATGTTTCACAATGGCCTCCAAATACAGATTCTGACCACAGAATTACCAGTCATGAACCACTCAGATGTCATTCACCATCTGTGGTAGTTTCACTCTGTTGGACAGCTAAACTCCACCACAACAGCTCTCACTCCCCCTCCTCAAAGGGAGGATGGGGGGAATAAAGTACAATGGGAAAGAAAAAAGATCATGTATGAAATAAGGATAATTTACTTAAAGGGAAAAGACAGGGAAAAATAAATAAATATATAAAGCAAAGCCTTCTGGAATAAATGAGAGAAAACAAACAAACAAGCAAACAAAACAGTATTCTCTACTTCCCCTCAATGAGCAATGTTTGACTATGTCTTGGGAAGCAGGGCCTCAATGTGTGTAGCTGTTGTTCAGGAGGACAGACATTTTCATGAGGAAAGTTCCTCCTTCTTCTCCTTTTCCAGTATTTATTGCTGTGTGACATTCATACAGTATGGAATATTGCTTTCATTAATTTAGGCCAGCTGCCTGCTGTCCTCTCCCCACCTGTTGCCCACCCATGGCCTACTAGCTTTGAAGGGGTTTGGAGAGAGTCTTGATGCTGTGCCACCACTGTTCAGCAATAAACAAAGCATTGGTGCATCATCAGTGCTGTGATACCTAGCTACCAGTGCAGAGCACAGGCTGCTATGCGGAAAGCCACACCCACTCAGGCCATGCCATCTACACATGTAATGATACCAAAAAAGATGGTTAAAATATATGTTTAAAATATGTGTCCTTAAACTACTGGGAACCAATTAACAGGGGATGCAAAAAAGGGCACCCTGGCCTTAAGTATGTGAAATTCAATTTGTAGAACAATCTCACAGAACAGGCAAAATTAAACATTTCTTAATAAAGACCATCTTGTTCTTATAAAAAAAAAAAAAAAAAAAAAAAGTAGAAATGAAACAATGTTATATAAACAAGTAATAAAGACTAAAGCACTTCAGTTCAAACTGAAGTCCATATAGAGAAGATGAAAACCTAAGAAAGAGTTATATTTAGAAATTTATTTTTCCTGCTCCAATTTTGTCATGAAACAAATTTTAACCCTGTTGCTTACTCTAGCTCCTTACTAGTACCTCCTTACTCTACAGCTCTACAGACATTATAGGACTTCCACATTTATTCACCTAGCTGTCTTATTGTCATTGTAGTCATTCAGGTAGACAAGAGACACAGCTTGTTCTGTCTCAAGCATTTACCTGGAACCAGTCCCACAAATCAGATGAGAATCAGGAGCATCTCACTTCGAATCCATGTCCATGTTGCTTTACTTTTTTGTTGTTGTTGCTTTTTTTTTTTTTTTTTTTTTTACTTTTTGCCATGTTACTTTTATTATTTAGTAACTAATGTTCCTCATTCTGTCAGGAACAGATGAGTTTCCCATCTAGAAAGATATAGGAAATAATTTGGTTTACCAATCTGTGATAATTAGAATAAGTTGAAGGCTTACATTTCAACTTGAATATTGAGATCAGATATTACACAAAAATCCATGGTAAAATCCCATCTATCACTCTTCACTGGCCTATCAGTTTTATCTCAGCTAAAATAACAGGACATGCCTAAATGCATTTTTAAACTTGAATTTTCCAGCACATTTTCTCTCTAACATAAATATAATTATCTGTTCATATAAAGAATTAATTTAAATAAGAAAGTACTGTAATTCTGACATGTTAGAAATCAATTTTTTTTTCATTTCTTAATTTTACTCATCTAGTCAGTTTCATTTTTCCCACTAAATGTTAATATTTGAGTGCTACCATGTTTCTAAATGATGGAAGTACTTCCTCTGCCTTTGTAATCACTGCTTTTTGTTGTTACAGAATCAAGTATCATTTCATAGCCTCATCAACTATGGAAGCGGTTCTTTCAGGTTGTAAATCCTATTTGCCTAGCCATGACTAGTCACTTTCCTTCAACACTAATCCCTTACCCCCGAGGGAAAAAAAATGTAGAAAGAGAAAAAATATAGAAAGGATGGAAAGGTACAAGAAAGAAAAGAGAGCAAACAAAGGAAAGCAAACAGAAAACAGAAACATGATACAGACAACTTGAATTCCGGATGAGGTAGGAAAGAACAGTATCTCCCTTCATTTCATCTTTAAATGATTATCTTCTCTTTCCACTTGAGCAAGGTGAATTGGTAGAAAAGTGGCAATATTTTCAAATGGAACTGAGAATTCACATTTGGAAAGAAGGTGTTTGCTTTATTTTTCACAAGTAAGTAATTCTAGTGATGGTTCATCTGAGGTCACAGTTGACATCCATTCATTTACATTTTGGCTAGTGAACAATTTATTTTATCCATGCGATACTTCATTATGACACCACAAGAAGACATTACACTGCACACAGAAAATACAATAAAAATAAACATACACATACACATGAACAAAAGCACAAAACCAAACTATTAAGAACAATAACAACAACAACAATCAATTCACTCAGAGAGATTTCTTCTAATGTGCAATTACACTCTTTTTAAAGATAATATATCATAATATAATGACTTCCTACTCTTTCTCAAATCAGGTTCACTAAGAGTTATCAGATCTCATCAGAATTTTTATAATTTCCATAATTTTATGGATTCTAGATCCAAAACTAATATATAAGAAATATTAGCAGGTTACATCTTATATCTCTAGTCTTATTTTTACTGTACCATATACATACATATAATACTTTTTTTTTCTCCCACAAATTCATCACTTCTCTTTTCTCCACTGTGTCATGAAATTCAGAAGATTAATTAATTAAATAAATAAATAAAGCTATATTGGTTTAGGAAAAACAAAACAAAACAACAACAACAACAACAACAACAAACATCACATCTTAGTCCTCTATTAAACTGAAAGCTATTTAGTGGCTTTAATTTCTGTTTCAACCCTTCTCAGTTATTGGTCATTTTTCAAGATATTTTAGCACTATTAAGTATGTAGGTATGGTGCATGAAAATATTTTTGTATATATGTGTTCCTTTGTGGGTTTTCCTATGCAAATGACAGTCTTGCAGAAAAAAATACACATATATATGCACATGTACTTTCAATTAATTTGCTTAGTTTTGCTAACCTCCAAACATTCCTACTGGCTTTCTTAGACAGTGAGTATTAAGAAAAAAATACACTTGTACATGACTAGACTTTTTAAAAGTAGATTCCACCATAAACAATTGTAAAAGGCACATTTTTTTTTCTTTGAAGGGGAGAGTCTGATTCTGTTCATAGTGTTTTGAATTGAATCTTTTTCCAATGAAAATAGAAGCCTTACTGAATAAATCAACTGGTCTTCATGTTTTTGCTTAACACTTAATGTATTCCTCCTGTATTTTTATGATAAAGACCATGTATTGAGCATTCATACCCAAATTATTCCAGTTTTGATGTTGGATCGTAAGACTGTCATCTAGTACGGAATAAACAAAGAGTGTCTGTGAGCAGCTGACCAGTAAATTGGACTTAATCGCAAATCCAATACAATTCAGAAAAGCATTGGGATATTGCTGGCTTCAATTTGAGAAAAAGGATTTTCATAGACAGTGTGCCAATCATCCAAAAGGATGGTTGAAAATAACTGTTGGATTGGCATATTAATGATCACAGGAGACCAATGTAAATGTCATGAACTATCGGGAAAGAATAAACTGAGCACTAATACTACTCCTCATCTGCTCCCAGAGTGCACAGATAAAAATTTTATCACAACAAACAGCATGGTAGTTTGCATGAATTATTAAATCATATGCATACAAGAGGGTTCGTAATTAAACAGAAAGACTTACTGAGGATTATCATAACTGACAATGACTAGAGCCTGCAAAGTCCAGCTATAAGTCAAGAGACAAACGTGTATGATTGCTTCTAATTTGTATGACAATTTGTGAGTTATTAATTTATAACACTTTTAGATGTTGCCACAGGGGAGTAGAATGTACAATTAGTCTTTCAGTATGCATATGTCAAACATGAATAATAAATGTTGAACATATAGCCTTATTTATATGCAAACACTTTTATCTGTCATAATAGGAATAACTTCATTGCAATAAACTATTTAATGCAGAAATTTAGTATAAATTGACTATGTTGTCCTTTATGCATTATTATGTATGAGTCCTTCTAATATGCCTTCTGTTATACATTTTTAGTAACAGAATCACATGCCTGCAACTCCCAAGGGCTTATTATGAATTTCAGTGATGAACAATCCAGCCTTAAGGTACTTAATTCAGATTATAAGGCCTATGACATTTAGAAAAATACTGGAGGTCCCTATTCAGCCAATTATATACACAAAGCCTTGCAGTGAGCTAATGTGCACAGAAGGTCTGTAGCTCTACTTCCTCACCAATCATGAAAATAAAGAATGTAGCTCATAGCAACAAGTAAGAGTTTTTAACTACTTGCTCCCTTCTGTTATCTGAGGTAGAGTGTGTCACACAGCTTTATGTTAACTCTGTTCTTCTCATCTTATTTTATTTACTATAGCTTAATAGGTTGCATCAATCTTCTGCATTTTGACCATATGGTTTTGGGCAATGTTAAGGCTGTTAAGTAGCTGTCTGATTTTATTGCCACTTTAAAAATAAATAAACAAATAAAAGAGCAAGTTCATGGTCTCTGTGCTACAGTCACTAAAGCACCTAATTCTAAGATACAAATCCAACCCCAGTACAAAACTTACCAATAAGGAAAATTAGTGTGTATATATATATATATATATATATATTATATATATATTTATGGTCAAATAATAATATGGTGTGTATATATATATATATATAATATATATATATATTTATGGTATATATATGGTGTATATATATGGTGTGTATATATATATATATCCATATATATACCATATATATATGGTATATATATATATGGTATACATATATACATTTTTTTTCTTTGACCATAAATCATACTATATTATATATATAATATATATATATAATACTATATATATATATAATATATATAGTATGTATATATATATAATATAATATAGTATGATTTATATATAATATATATATATAATACTATATATATATATAATATATATAGTATGTATATATATATAATATAATATAGTATGATTTATGGTTTACAAACATCAATCTCAAATAAAAGTCCTCTGAGTTCCTCTGGGATATATTTTTTTGACTAATTACAAACAAGTTGTGACCATGATGAACTGAAGAAATGTTACCTCTTGCTCTACTGTTTAAAAATGCTGTGGAGAAATTTCATTTCATCTGACTGTACTCTGATTTCTTTTTCTTTTTTTTCTTTTTTTTTTTTTTCTCCTGCTCTATCTGTTTATCTCAGATTTAACTGTGGACTGTCTTTTGCTATTAGATTATGTGGAGCTTAGCGTAATGAAGCTCAAGGTCTTCTGACATCTTAAGTGCTATAGGAATTCAAATAACATTTTTTTATTTTTTTATTTTTTCCCCTTGTGTCCACATCTGCAACACTTGGAAGTGACTGGTAAGCAAGAAGGCAATATGAATTGTTTTAAATATTTTATGTCAAATAAAAACCTTATTTATGCAATGAGCAAAGCTGATTACCCTTTCATTTTTCAGTATTGCACTGAAATATAATGTTTTGTTTTGTTTTATTTTTTATCTGTATTTGTATCACAAGACATATTATTAAAGGGTGTGCTTGAGGTCAAGAACTATTTTTTATTTTAATAATAATGTATATTGGTGTAGTCACCAATAAACTGCAATAGTGTTTCCTCCTGAGGAAAGAAGGAACATGTATATTCATATATTCAGTTGAAAATTGAGGTATTTCAGTCCCATGCATTTTGCAGCATTAAGGAGTTATTTGTATTAGTGCAATCAAATCAAGTAGAACTAAATAACTGAAGAAAAAATCTCTACCTGCCTTGGTTTATAGGACTTTATAAAAGAAAACAGTTTATGCTCTTGAATAAAATGTCTCACAAAGACATTAAAAAAATCTGTATGTAAATCAAAAGATAAATATTAGTCACATAGGGAAAAAAAGATACATAGTCATGCAAGTCATTAAGGTATACAATTTAAAACACGAGTATGGGTTTTCTTACATATTTTGATACAGGCATTTCTCCATAATTTCTATATTACAATAAAGTAAGTTTTATTGCTTCTATTTTATAACAAAATAAGTGCATTGCATATGCACTTGTATAAGCATTTGTATTTCATTTTATATGCACTTTGGAGACTCTAATATGACTTATCAAAAAGAATTTTGGTTACTATCTTAAGATCATAGATGGTTTAGGTTGGAAGGTCCCTTAAAGGTCATCTAGTTCCAACCCCCCATTACACCAGGTTGCTCAAAGCCCCATCCCACCTGGCCTTGAACACTTCCAGGGATGGGGCATGCACTGGATGGGGTTGCTCTGGGCAACCTGTTCCAGTGCCTCACTGCTCTCAGACTAAAGAATTTCTTCCTTACATCTAATCAAAATCTACCCTCTTTTACTTTGAAACCATTACCCCTTGTGCAGTCCCTGATAAAGAGTCACCCCAGATTTCCTGTAGGCCCCCTTCAGGTATTGGAAGGCTGCTATAAGGTCTCCCCATAGCCCCCTCTTCTCCAGACTGAACAACCCCAGCTCTCTCAGTATGTCTTCATACGAGAGGTGCTCCAGCCCTTTGATCATCTTTGTGGCCCTCCTCTGAATTCATTCTAATCCTTCCATGTCCTTCTTGTGCTGGGAGCTCCATGTTCTTCTTGTGCTGGGAGCTCCAGAGTTAAATGCAGTACTCTATATGGGATCTCACAAGTGCAGGGTAGAGGGGGAGAATCACCTCCCTCGACCTGCTGTCCACACATGCTTCTTTTGATGCAGCCTAGGACATGGTTGGCTTTCTGGGCTGCAAGCACACATTGCCAGCTCATGCTGAGCTCATCAACCAACACCCCCAAGTCTCTCTCATTAGGGCTGCTCTCAATCCACATTACCCAGCCTGTATTCATGTTTTGGATTGCCCCAACCAAAGTACAGGACCTTTCACTTGGCCTTGTTGAACCTCATGAGGTTTACAGAGGCCTGCCTCTCAAGCCAGTCAAGGTCTCTCTGAATGTCCTGATTCTTGACATCCTTTGGATGTCAAGGTCTCTCTGGATGGTATAGACACACAGCTTGGAATCACTGGCAAACTTGCAATCTTGATGCATCCAATTCTACCACCAGTGTCGCTGACAAAGGTGTTAAACAGTGGAAGTCCCAATACCAACCTCTGAGGAGCACCACCAATCTCCACCTGGATATCAAGCTGTTGTCTGTAACTCTATCAGTGTGAACATCCAGCCAATTCCTTATCCACCGAGTGGTCCATCTGTCAAATCCATATCTATCAAATTTAGAGAAAAGGATGTCATGTGGGACAGTGCCAAATGTTTTGCACAAGTCCAGGTAGATGATGTCATTTGTTCTTCCCTTATCCACAAGTGCTGTAACTCCATTATCAAAAGGCCACCAGTTTTGTCAGGCACATTTCTCCCTTAGTGAAACCATGCTGGCTGTTGCCAATTACCTCCTTATTTTCCATAAGCCTTAGCTCATACTTAGATTCCAGGAGTTTTCTACTCCATGACCTTGCCAGGCACAGAGGTGGTACTGAATGGCCTATAGTTCCCCAGGTCTTCCTTTTATTCCTTTTTAAAAATGGGGGTTATGTTTCTTACATGTGGAGCTTGAGTGACTAGTCATCACAAATCGTCATTGTGATTTGTATAAGTTTTTCTTGCCTTTGTTTAAAGGTATAGGCTCAGAGGAATTCTGAGTGCATGCTCAGTGACAGATGGTTGCACCTTGGAGGCAGATAGCCTTTGGGATGGTGGTGGGTTTTGGCGTTATAATGGGATTATAATGAGAAAAGTTCACCCAAAGGACATGATTTGGTTATCAGTTAGAATCAGGGCTGGCCATGCATTCTATCAGTTCCGCAATACCATTTGGTTCTCCCTGAAGTTGTGGGAGTGAGGCCATGGGGGTCAACAAGCTCCAGGGCTGGTGATAACATCAGACTCTTAACCATGAGGCCATCAGGAATGTAAATAGTTTAGAGGGAACAAAGAAGGGTGATTCAGGAGACACCTTGTTGCCTTGTTGTCTCCAGTTGCTTGTTCTCCAGGCCCTTAGGGCTGGGTGTTCCCTGTTTCTGGGCAAAGTTAAACAATGAATACCTAGTGGAAAAGTACTGCTGTGGGGCAAATGGTATAAGAAGGGAGCCTGTCCTCAATATGGGGATGCAACAAGAGAATGAGGTTATGCCCTCAGTATGAGAAATGAAGGTAGGCCCTCAGTAGGAGAGAAAAGAAGTTATGTCATCAATAAAATAGTAGCAGTTACTGATCCTGAAAGAACCCTGGCATCCATGTGGTAATTGCGCCACATGAAGTGATAGCAGAGAACCTGACTGTGGTGTCTTCACTGCACTTCACCCTTTGTGCTGTAACCCTTAGAGTCAGCACACCGTGCTCACGTGGCATCACCAATAACTAAGGTTGCAGGCTATGGTGTATCATGGAACAGGTTCCTTGCATATCTACTGCATCTCACCCTGGAAGTTTCCTCAACACTGAAACTTCTCTTAAGACATGGACAGAAGTTTAGCCTCAGTAAGTCACCTCCAGCAATTATTCCACACAGGCTCTCGCCAGATCACCTGATCCTGCGTGGGCTCCTCTCCATAAGCTGCAGTTCTGGCCCGAAGCCTGTGTGGTGGTTTTACTTGGGTGGGCGGCTGAACTCCACCTCAGCCGCTCTGTCACTCCCCTTCCTCAAAGGGAAAGGGGGAGAAAATGCAATGCAAAGGGCTCAAGAGTTGAGATAAGGACAGGGAGATTGCTCAGCAATTATCGTGATGGTCAAATGAGACTCAGAGTAGGGAGATATTAAGATTTATTGCCTATTACTAACAAGCTAGAGAAATGAGAAACAAAGGAAATAAAGCAAAAATGCCTTCCCCCCATCCACCCTCTTCCACCTCCTCCCCCTGAGTGGTGTAGGGGAGCAGGGGAACGGGGATTGCCATCTGTCTACAGCACTTCGTCTCCGCTGCTCCTTCTCGGTCACTCTCATCCCCTGTGCTGTGGGGTCCCTCCCACAGGATGCAGTCCTTGCCGAATTGATCATGTGTGGGCTTCCTACAGGTAGCAACTCTTCCAGAACTGCTGCAAATACGGGTCCATATCACGGGGTGCATCCCTCGGGAGCAAACTGCTCCAACCTTGGTCTCCCATGGGCAGCAACTCCCTCCAGACACCCTACTCCTGTGTGGGCTCCTCTCCAAGGCCTACAGCTCTGGCCTGGGGCCTGCTCCGGTAGGGGTCCTCCACAGGTCTCAGCCACCACCAGTGCAGGGCCACCTGCTCCACCGTGGTCTCCTCCATGGGCTGCAGCGTGGAACCCTGCTCCACCGTGGTACTCCATGGGCTGCAGGGGGACAGCCTGCTTCACCATGGTCCTCACCACAGGCCACAGGGGACTTCTGCTCCAGCACCTGGAGCACTTCTCTCCCTCCTTTGTCACTGACCTTGGCTCCTGCAAAGCTGTTTCTCACTCCCCTCTCTCTCCCAGCTGTTGTGTAGCACCATTTTTTATTTTTTTTTCCCCGTCTTAAATATGCTCTCACAGAGGTGCAAAGAACATCGCTTATTAGCTCGGCTCTGGTCAGCAGCAGGGCCCTTAACAAACACGGGTCAGCTTCTAGATTCTTCTCACAGATGCCACCCCTATGGCTCCCTGCTACCAAAACCTTGCCATGTAAACCCACTACAGCCTTCTCCTGCTAGGGCTCTGCATGGGCCGCAGCCTCTGCCAGGCCACCTCCACCTACTCCACCAGGGGCTCCTCCACAGGCTGCAGCGTGGAGATCTGCTCCATGTGGGACCCATGGGCTGCAGGGGGACAGCCTGCTCCACCAGGGGCCTCCCCACAGGGCACAGGGAAACTTCTGCTGTGTGCCTGGAGCCCTCCTGCTGCACTGACTTTGGGGTCTTCTGGGCTGGTTCTCTTACATTTTCTCACTCCTCTCTCCCAGCTGCTGAAAGGGAGCAGTTTTCTCCCTTTCTTAAATCTGCTCTCCCAGAGGCCCAACCAGCGTCATTCAATTGCTCAGCTCTGGCCAGCAGCATGTCCCTTTTGGAGCCGGCTGGAGCTGGCTCTGATCTGACATGGGACAGCTGCTGGGCTCCTCTCACTGAGACCAACCCTGCAGCCCCCCTGCTACCAATCCACATAAACCCAGTAAATCAATAATTCTGCGTTACTTTATAATGTAAATATTTCTATAGTAGTTTCTAGGTTGTATCATATCAGTTACCTTAAAACAAAGGCAGTTCTATTCCTTATCATTGGAATCTTGAGGCCTTTCATGAAGTCATAACATAGGTTCAAATTATGTTTCTCAAATGTATTCATTTTTTTATTAATTTTCGGACATTTTATTTTGCTAATAGAATTTAAATTAACATGAACTCAGACAGATAGTGGAATCACATTTTGGTATCACTGCATGTGTTATTATTGGATGGTACTTATCTGAGATGCTCCATGGAGTGCAGTTTGGGTGCCAAGTGTCTTTTCTTTCAGTGTGTGAAACAGAGGACTTCACTGTGAAGTGGGCTGACTTGGCATATAGTCAGTCATGTAACAGAAGACAACTGTGTAAATATTATTAATTCTACTTCCTGAAAAGAGCAGCAACTGGTCAACATCTTCCATGTCTATGTGGAAGTTAAAGGGAAGGGAATGAAAAACATTGTGCTATATTGCTAGACAATGATATCTATGCAAGAGCAATTTAGAAATTACATAGAAATTACATGTAGATAAGCAGATTTTTCTGCTAATAAAAAATTAGCACATAATACCTAAGAAAAAAAAGAAAGCATAGAACAGAATTATCTCCCCAAACAATCCCACTTTTTTTTTTTTTTTTTTGTCTCTATTCACGAGTACAAAATGGATTATGTTGATTTAGACTTATCTGATATAAATTAATTAGCTAGAGTACAAATAGTTGAGATTTTTAGTTGTAGTGTCTCTCTCAAGCTGCATGGCTTGGTATTACATTTTAGACATGTAGGTCTTCATCTGAAACGATGGATCCCCCTTTTAGACTTAGTTTATCTAGCAATATCAGATTTGCAGAGGATTTTCATGTTGTTCTTCTCACAGATTCCTCTGCATTTTCTCTCCTGTTCAGTGCTACGCTCAGTAATTTTCAGTTATTGCTGGGCACACAGATACTCTCACTACTTCTGACATCTGACAAAAGGCAAGTCTAAGGAAGAAGCAAAATTTCTGAGAAGATGCTGTACCAATCTTGCAGGTAAAACAGCTCACCACTCCTTGTGTATCTAATCAATCCTATATCATTATATACAAAGTATACCTGTTCTGTTACGGAGAATGGAATATCAGTGTGTGTCAGAGGGGAATTGTTATTGGCTTTGGCCATCATCATCAACAAGGCAGTGTCTCACTTAAAGGATATTCACTATGTTGGTGGTATAACAGACAGGCATAAATCTGCATCCAGAGCCAAAATAGTGAGAAAGTGGCTGAAGCCACAGGCAGTTCCTCCTTCTCATTTCTTCCCTCATTAAAAGAACTGTCTGAGAAAAAAATGTCAACCTCAAGAGCACTACCCAAAAGCCTTCCTCAACAAATGCATATCAAGAATATTCTTTACAAGTTAGAAATGTATGCATGCCCTGGTTTTATTCCAATACAACATCAATTAAAATGATCACAAATGATATTATCTTATAGAGGAAAGGTAGCCATCGTGATGCCTATAGGGCTCATCACTAACTTGGCATTTATCAGCATTAATTTTAGTGCTCATACCTGTGCTATGTCTTGAAAGAAAACTGTTCATCAATACTAGCAGATTTCTGTGCTGACAGCACTTAGTAATTGTCCTGGTTTCATTTAGAACAGAGTTAATTTTCTTCCTAGTAGCTGGTAGGATGCTATGTTTTGGCTTAGGATGAGAAGAGTGCTGATAACACCCTGATGTTTTAATTGTTGCAGAGCAGTGCTTATACCAAGCCAAGGACGTCTCAGCTTCTTGCTCTGTCCTGCCAACGGGCAGGCTGGGGGTGCAGAAAGAGCTGGGAGGGGACAGACCCAGGGCAGGTGACCCAAACTAGCCAAAGGGGTATTCCATACCATCTGACGTCATGCTAAACAATATATAGGGGTGGCTAGCCGGGGGAGGGGGCCGGACTGCTCGGGGTTAGGCTGGGCATCGGTCAGCGGATGGTGAGCAGTTGCATTGTGCATCACTTGTTTGTACACATTATTAGTAGTAGTACTATTATCATCATTGTACTATTATTATTATTGTTATTTTTGTTATTATTATTTTCCTGTCTTATTAAACTGTCTTTATCTCAACTCACGGGCTTCACTTTCCATTTCTCTCCCCCATCCCAGAGAGGGAGGGGGGAGGGTGAGCGAATGGCTGTGTGGTGTTTAGCTGCCGGCCGGGTTAAACCACGACAGTAATACAGAGTTCACACTTGTTTCTAGTGGTGTGTGGATAAGAGCTTCATTTTCTTTTCCTTTTATTTTTTTTTTCCTCACATTTTGCCTATGCTATGAGCAGCCATTGCCATGCCACTGGTCTCAATCTGCTTAACAGGAAAACATGGACAAGGATTCCTAATTAACAAGTGTATGTGTTGTACCTTGTTATCCTGTTGCTTCATCTTCCTTTCTAGAAATGCAGTTCAGGAATAAAAATTTGCTTCACTTTTATTTGCTCATCCAGACCAAGAGATCATCCACATTTAGTTGTGAGAAAGTGAGGGAGGAAGGTTGTCTTCTGTCTAGGATCCTTATTCCCACTTCTATAGTGGACGTGAGATTCCGTGGAAGATTCTATGCCAATGAACAACTCTATACATAATTCAATAATTGGAGGATTCAATAATCCTCCACTCAGGTAAGTATATGTATAGTTTTTTTTTTTTTTTTATTTTATTTTTTTTATTATTTCTTTTTTTATCCTGAAAAACCCCAAAGTCTGCATTATATTGTTGGCCAGTTCATTAATTCATTCCCTCATGACTTTTACTTTTCAGGCAGAGCACACAGAATTAGTCAGAAGGGTGATTGCACGCATCTCCTGAGGAGAAGCTGGAGGGGGATGTACAGAAGCAGGAAACAAATGAACAAACAAACAAAGCTAAAAACCATAAAATCACTGCTTCTTCTTACTACTCTATTTAATGTAAAAAGATTGGAAATGACATAGCACTACTATATGGTAGGGATGATACATCAGTGAGGGAGCAACACATTTAGCCCATTCACCACATGAAGCTCAGTTCAGTCTGGCTTTATTTCTTCTGTATTTCTCTGGGCACAGAAGGGAAAATCTCCATAGAATCATAGAATATCCTGAGTTGGAAGAGACACACAAGGATCATTGAGTCAAACTCCTGCTTCCACACAGGTCTACCCAAAAATTCAGACCATATGACTGAGGGCATAGTCCAAAGATTTCTTAAACTCTGACAGCGATGGTGCCATGACTACGTCACTGGGGAGCCTGCTGCAGTGTGTGACCACCCTCTTGGTGAAGAACCTTTTCCTGACATCCAACTTGAACCTCCCCTGTTGCAGCTTGACTCCATTCCCTCAAGGCCTATTGCTAGTCACCAGAGAGAAGAGATTCATGCCTGCCCCTCCACTCCCCCTGGTGAGGAAGCTGTAGACTGTGATGAGGTCTTCCCTCAGCCTTCTCTTTTCAAGGCTGAACAGGCCAAGTGACCTCAGCCACTCTTCATATGTCTTCCCCTCTAGGCCCTTGACCATCTTTGTAGCCCTTATATGGCTACTCTCCAGTAGTTAAATGTCCTTTTTGTACTGTGGTGCCCAGAACTGCACACAGTACTCAAGGTGAAGCTGCACCAGTGCAGAGTAGAGTGGGACAATCACTTCCCTCGACCGGCTAGCAACGCTGTGCTTGATGCACATGAGAGATAATGAGAGAACAAACTTGATAATGAGAGAATAAATTCACAATGCAAAATATATTCCTTATTGAAATCCCAGCTCTTCCTCACTTACTTCTCCTCTCTTGGACTCAAGGCTGAAGAGCAGGTTTTGAGAAGTCATCACAGGGGCTGCAGAGAAGCTGTCTTTACTAACTATCCACTACCTTGAGGCAACTAGCAGGGGTCAAATGAAATCAAGAGTCCTTTTTTTTCAAGCTTCCACAGTTTGGTCCTCCATTCTGTATATTTTTTAAGTTCAATATAATCTCATTATGTCTGATGGAAGAAACATGACCAGCTCTCTATCTCCTGTCTCTTGATTTTGTTGCCTACTAAAAAGATATTTATTATTGCATTACCACTTACATCGGCTCTAGCTCTGGAAAGAGAACCACATACTAAGCAGTCATACTCACAAAAATATTAACAGCCCAGATCCTCTCTCATCTGCCAGCTGAGTAGAGGGAGAAGTTTCTAAAATGTAACTGTTTTGAAGATTAACCATTGGATTGACACAAATGGATTTTATTTGTTTATATATTTATTGATTGAAGTTGTAACACAAATGCTTTAAATCTTTGGAAACAGTTTTCCTTCTTTTCTTCAGTTTTACTTGCTTCAGGTATTCTCACCAACAATGAAAAGTTTAGTTGAAGAGCCATTGTTTCACCCTCCCAGCCCAGCCAGAATCAGTCTGATGGCAAGTTACAGACAGTATCTTCTGTGACTTGGCAGGGACCACTCAACAGCTTTGACAGACCAAAGCAGAATTCAGTGAAATTCGGGATTGAAACCATTACAAAATATTCCTACTTACTACATAATTTGTAAGAAGTAGTAGCATTTGACTTACTATACAAACATATGTGTATAAATTTGCATTTATAGAAGCAACTACAGACATTCAAATAGTTATGGGGAGAGAGGAGGAGTGGAATATTACAAAAGGTAGAAAAAACCTAACTGGATGTATCTTAAAGCTGTAGATAGCTTTTAGTATCATGATTCCATGAAGCCAGATGACAAGTAATACAGGCAGAGAATAAAGGAAAGTACATCCTCCTTGTAAACCGGGGAACCTGCATCCAAAAAAATATATGTTATCCTGGAGAAGAAATCTAAAATAAGCTTTTAATGGAATACCATGTCTGGACAAGGACACCTGCAGTCAGTCAACAGCATAGTGTTAGGAGCAGAAAAACAAAACAAAACAAACAAACAAACAAAAAAAACCACATCAATAGAGCTTCTGTAGAAAAGAATCTTGATCAGTGAATCAGAGGTAAAATTTGAATAAAAATTATACTCTTTGTTTTGCTCATTCAAAATTCCAGATAAATTTTTTTTTAACATATGTAACTTAAAGTACATAAGAAAACATAAATACATTAAATAGCGTAGTTTATTCAGGAGAATAATTTCTGTATGTGCTAGTGATGCTATTTTTCATTTCCAACATACCATTTCATTTCAGTCTTTTAAACGTGAAGCCCTGATATTGATGGCAACATAGGTAATGAGATCAGATGTTCATTTGGTGGAAGGTAGCTAAACCCTCCATGTGCTAGAGCTGCCCTTGCAAGCATAGAAGAGCATATGAAAAAGTAGTTTTTAGCCATCTTCAAAGGCAATTTCCCTCACAGGGAATTTTGTCTACTGAGGTCAGAGTAGCCTTCCAAATATCAAAACTCTTCTTTTTTTATCCAAAGACCCAGTGATGCATTTTGGCAGAGAACTATAGCACAGTGGTGCAGACATCAAACAGCCTAAAACAGTCCTTATAAAGGAGACTTTCATTCAGTTCTGTAGTGCTTGTGTATATGTAAGAAAAATGTATGATATGAGCAGTCCTCACAGGTACTAAGCTATGAGATATCAATACAGGTATATGGTTCAATAGCTATCATTCATGATAGCTGTGGTCTACAGCTGTAATGTTGCAGCATTTTCGTTGTTGTTGTTAAATCAATACTCTTATCAAATTATCAATATTAATTATAAATACAATTTTAAAATTGTATTTTATGTGTACAGTATCTAATTCTGTGTTCATTCTCAGAGGTTTTGATTTTGCTTTATCTTTTTTTTTTTGTTTGTTTGAAATATAACAAAATTGCAATTAGTTAACCCATGTCTACTTTCTTTATAGCTTTGACTTCTGAACTGGAATAAGAAGACATTAAGATTAGGATAACAAATATAATATATAAATTATATTAGTCCAAAATTTAAAAAAAAGTTCTTTTTTTTTTTTTTTCTTGCAAAAAAGGCAGCTACCTACAATTAGATTTTTTTTTCTATGTGATAGCATATTAATTCATGAAGTAGTAATTTCTAAGGTCCTGCTACATCAAAATATTCAAGCATAACTCCTTCTGGTATACTGTGAAGAGACTTCCTTTAATAAATATTAAACTTGTGCTATTGAAGTTGGTGTTCCACATGTGCTGCTAATACGAAACTCAAAAGAGAATCCAATACCTTCTCTACTACATGCATTTGTAGTCTTAGGTTGTAGTGCTAGCTGCAAGCTTGAAAACCTTTTTTGAAAACTTTAACCGAATGTTTCATGAGTATTAGAGTAAATGGACTTGATTATACTGTAGTAATCATAATAATGCTTTTTTGCATTTGTGCTCTAATGCACTTTAGGAATGTACTACAGGAATTACAATTTTAAATTTGGGTACTATTTTCTCTTTAAAGCTAGTTAAAGTAATAAGTAGGAAGGACAAAATCTCAATATAAGTGGTCTACATGTATAATTATGGCAGTTTTCAAATAATATGTCATAAGAAACAGACTTTAAGTTTTATACAGGGCTGATATTTAACTTACTGATAATTCAGTTTCACCTGCTTTTTTGGAGACCAGTCTTTAGGGATAAGACAATATACCCATTAGATATAAAGGAATAACTTCAAATATAGACTGAATTAAAATTCTAGATAATGAAGATGAAAGATGAAACACATTTTACATACACAACTGAGAATTCATTTTTTTAAAGACTAAGAGGAGTACTGAGTCTGCAAAACGTTATCCATATATGGGTTGGCTGTATTGAAGTCAGTTATTATGGTTCTAAGTAAAATGTTTAATTTTGCTTTGTAATACAGAAGCATTTCTTGTTAATAAAAAGTTTGGTTCTCACTTGGATTGAGGGTTTAATTTGTTTTAAAATGACGAGTTGGTCACTGTGACACATTTGCTGGTCACTGTGACACATAAAGCCACATGTAACACATACAATGAGAATCATTAGATTTCTCTAAACAACCAACCAGAAAATTTCCCTCCCAGGAGATTAATGTGCAGGAAATTTCAATGGCCACCTTGGTAGAACTTTTCACTGATTTCTGTTTATCTGGAAGGATATTTTTAAGCATGTCTACCATTTACAGAATCATAGAATTGTAAAAACATTCAGGTTGGAAAAAACCTCCGAGATCATCTGGTCCAACCATCACCCTACTACCAATGTCATCTACTAAACCATGTCCCTAAGTACCATGTCCAATCTTTCCTTAAACATGCCCAGAGATGGTGACTCCACCACCTCCTTGGGCTCCAATGCCTAACTACTCTTTCTTCCTATTATTCATGCCATTCCCATCCTGTGAATACCAGAAAAAAAGAGCAACATTTTGGTTCATTAAATTATTGTCCATAATTATTTTAAAAAAGAGAACTGTTTCCCTAGATGTTTAATCTTTTTAGCTCTGTAGTTGTCATAAGAACATCAATTTCATTTCAGTAACATATTATTTCAGTACCAGTGAATTAATTGTGTATGGAACAAACCAAAATCTTCAAAGAGTCTGCTGAAACTAAAATCATTTTCTAAATAATATTGCAATGTGTATTTCCACCTTCTGACAGAAAAATAATTCTTTGCTCTTGAATCAGGAAGTTTTTTCTTGACACATTTGCTAAACTTTTGGAGAAGACATCAAGTAAAATGCTAAAAATAAATAAATAAATAAATAAATAAATTTTGTCTATTCTTAAGGATCTTTACTTCCTATTTTTCTCATTTTACATATTTTATTTATTTATTTATCCCAGATAAATAAAAAACACTTTCCTTCTTGTCAGTTGCTTGTCTCTAAAGTTGTTTTCTAATTTCACACAGGAGAAGCAGCCATAACACAGATTTACTTCCTCACTGTTCCACCGAAAAGGTGTTTTTTTTTTTTTTTTTAAATAATTTCTGTTGCTTTTTGATGTGCATTTCGTGCTACGTTTCACATAAATAATATGAAAAAAATGCTGTGATGACCTTCTAAAATATTTAAATAACTACTTATCTGACACATTCACCCTCTTCTTCATTCAAATTAAAATGAAGAATGTCTTTGGTAAAACAAAACAAAACAAAAAAAAGAAGGAGAATGCTACTAAGCTTATTTTCATTTTTAAAATGTAATCCACAGTCCACTTTTGCATATAATGAAAAGGTTAAATACATTTCATGGACAGCAGGCAATTCTATGACTGTGCAACTCTGAAAAAAATGGGATTCAGAGCGGTTCTCTACAATATGAGTGTATGTACTCATTGCTTTTAGAAGACTGTAGAAACTTTACATTTCCTGAGGATTAGTCCTAAAAATACAAATCACCTTCCCTGCTGACTGCTATGATAAAGACCATAGGAGGTGGCTTTTATCTTCTTGAGTTTTTTAAACAAAGTTGTTTCTGGCATATACCCTGGCTGCTATTTAACGGTCAGTCTAACCTTTGCTGTCAAAAAGACAAAGTACCGCTTTTTTCCCGTAAAATGCTCATAATGTAGCTAGAATTTAAGAATCGTCTAAGAATTCTGCATACATCACTTTCCACTTATTTATCTGCACAATTTTACATTGTAAGTAGCTATCTTAAATTGCAGTCTTATCAATTAAATAATACTGATTTAAGCAGTCTTCTGGCCTTAAACAGAAGGAAGATAATTAAATTACATTGGGAATTAAGTTAAATGTAAGAAGGAATAACTTTATGAAAAAACTTCATCTGTGTTAAATTGAAAGCTCTTGGATGAATATAGCATTTACATCACTGTAAATTCTTATAACAAATTCTCTGACATTTAAAAGAACACTAATTTCTACCCCTTTAATTCTGCTTATTACAATGTATTATGTAATCAATACTATAAATGCATCATTAACCATCCTGTGCTTAAGGTAACTGCTAGCATTAGTCTGGTCCAATACATGGATGGATATAAAGCCAAAGTATAAATCTTGTTGGATCTTTTTTTGTTTGTTTGTTTGTTTTGTAATGTTGTATCAGTATATTTCTGACATTGTTTGTAACGTAAAGACTACTAGTTGTACTTTCTGTTCTTTTTTCCATGCATACTATTTAGGTTTAGACCATTTACAGGGATGAAAAGCCAAATAGAATTATTTTTATTTTTGGAAGTAGATTCTGTCAGAGCAAATTTTGCTTTTATAAGACCAATTGAACACATAAAAATAAAGAAAATAAAAAGGAATAATTAGAACTCTATACTGTTAGTGGCTAGTAATAGCCCTGGGAGATATTGAATCCTTCTAAACTTTCTGAACCTTCTCAAGTCTATTATTACAGAATCACATAATCACAGAATGATGACCTCTGGAGGTGATCTGGTCTACCTCACCTGCTCAAGCAGGGACACTCAGAGCAGGTTGTCCAGGATCATGTCCAGGCAGCTTTTGAAGATCTCCAAAGAGTGAGACTCCATAACCTGTCTGGACAACCTGTTCCAGTGCTCCATCACCTGCAAAGTGCTTCCTGATATTTAGACATTATGTTATTGGAGTGATAGTATTTTATTGGTTGCAACTACAATGCTTTTTAGTTATTTGATGCAGGATTGTAAAAGCTCATTGCTATTGCAGTTATTTTCCTTATGTGCTGCTTCAGCGTAAACAAGTCATGTCTCCATCATTATTAATGGTCCATCATTAAAATATGTCCCCAATCACTGCTGGATTTAGATGAGTAATTGTCATTCTCTACCTCAAATTCCTCTATTGTCTTTGAGACTACGAGCGTATGCCATTGCTTATTTAGGCTTACATCAATATAAAGAACATCTTTACAAAACTTGCAGCACACTAGCATGTTAATCATAGTATCTATATTTGCAATACCTTGATATTTATTCTGAAGAGTCACCCCAGTTCTCTAGGACAGGTGGCTCTGAGTGGCTAATGTCATATTACTTAATAAATAAGCCTTACAAATAAATACACCATACTACATTATTCAGCATTTTTAATCTTTCCTACTTTGCCATGTGACTGCTCAGCACCTAATGCACAACTGTTATATGGACACCTTATGAACACACTGAAAGTTTCAAAAGCAAGCCACATGTAAAACTGCAGATGCTTCTGCTTTTAATACTGGTCCTGTTTAAAAGACATTTATGTATGATTTAGGGTCATTTCAAGGCCTGACTCATTGTGTTGTTTGAGCCAGGCAAAGGATTTCTGCATAGATGAATCACAGAATCTCACAATGCTGCAGAAACTACTCCTCTGCAAAAGAGAATGACAAGAGAAGTCCTGACTGCTTGGCAGTTTTATACTACTCAGTCTGGAATGTTTAGATAGAAGAACTCCATTGATCCTCTTCAGTTTCATGACCTGGGACTAAGGATCTAAGTCTCCAGCTACATGCTTTCCATATTCACACACACACACCCACACACACACACACACACACACACCAAATTCCCTGTGAATGAATTCCCTATGAATGTGGATCTTCTGGACACAACACATATGTCTTAGAACCAGAGACATATGATGAGAAGTCCAGGAAAGGACTACCTCAGAAATATATTTTCCCACAATATTTTCCTATGTCCCTTCAGCAAAGGAAGGCTCTAGTGACTTCAGTCCTAGCATGCTTCAATAGGTAGCCTGATTATATATATACACATGGTTCTACATGTTTATATGTACATATTCAATTTATGCCTTACTACCTCTCTAGATGTTAAGGTTTCATTTTTAGTGACAGAGAATTAATCATTTGTGATTAATCCTCATTCCCTTAGGATGCTGGTATCATCTTGGGCTTCTACTTTTGAAATTCCCTGCAAGAGACTCCTTGTTTTTCTTCAGTTGCCTTCAAGATATGGATTACTGACAACATTACTAATGGTTTATTAGCAAAACAGTCATTAGTAAGTCCTTACTCTAGAATCACTGAATAGGTCAATCTACAAAAGATATCTAGCTAGAAGATATATATATATATAATGAGATTACATAAATATTTTGCCAACTCATTATTATTATTTTCTTTTAGTTACAGAAATATCACTGGTATTTAAACTAAACTGCTTCACAATACTATTCACCATATAGATCAGCCCTTAAACACAAAGGTGAAATATTATGAAACTACTGACTCCTCACAGCAAACACAACCTAACCATTCTCCATATATTTCCTCTTACTTATGCCTGTTCCACAGCTGCCTTCTTCAATCAATTAAGTTAATAGGTTGCAAGTATATCCCCCATCTTGAAGTCCCCTCCAGTTTATAGCATAGTCAGCAGAATTCATAAAGCCATCTTGTGCATAATGACTTTCAAGGCAATCCTCTGTAGACATAGTCTGCAAAAGCATAGAGTCTTATCTACCCCTGCCCCTGGCAAGCACTGCTACAACTGTTTTGAGATGTTGGTAGAATCGATAAACATGTATTATATTTTGTGGTTGTGGTTTAAAACAACAGGCAGCTAAGCACCACACAGCTGGTTGCTCACTCCTCCAACCCCTAGCTGGAACAGGGGAAAGAAATGGATAAATAAATAAATAAATAAAATTAACCAAAAAAAAAACCAACAAACAAACAAAAAAATGAAAACAAAAACAAAAACAAACAAACAAACAAAAAACACCTTGGGGATTGAGATCAAGAAACTTTAATTGGACAGAAAATGAAGGAAAGGAAGGACGAATAATAATAATGATAAAAGATAATGATAAAAGTGATGCACAATGCAATTGCTCACTACATGCTGTCTGATGCTCAGCCTGACTCCAAGCAGAGCCTCCCCTGTTTTATTGTTCAGCATGATGTCATATGGTATTGAATATCCCTGGCCAGTTTGAGTCCACTGTCCTGGTTCCATTCCCTCCCAGCTTTTTGTGCACCCCCAGCCTTCTCATTGGCAGAGCAGCAAGAGAAGCTGAAAAGTCCTTAACTATGTGTAAGCACTACTCAGCAACAGCTAAAACATCTATGCATTATCAGCATTATTCTCATCCTAAATCCAAACCACAGTACCATACCTGTTACTAGGAAGAAAATTAACCCGGCTGAAAGCAGGATAGTTGGACAGTCTTGAACTACAGCCAGTAAATGAAGTTAGGAAGTCTGAGAAGACTTCTTCACAGGAAAGAAAAATAATAAATAATAATAATAATTAATAATAAATAATTCATAATAAATAATAATAATAAATAATAATAAAAACAATAATAAAAATACTGGGAATCCTGGGGACAATGGGGAGCAACAAGCTGATTCCAGCTGGAATCGGCTTTCCAGGAAGGATTCTGTCATTGTGAGCAAATGGCACTAAGAAGCAGAGAAGGAAGAAAACCTCTTCAGAGTGTACTTGAGAACTTGTAGCCCAGAGGTCCACCACATGAAAGACTAGGCCCAACTCAAGCAGGTTGTCTACCAGCATGAGACCTAAACATAGTTCTCTGATTTCTGGAATAAGTCAAATAGTGATTGTATCTGAGAAGGAGTCTATTAAATGAGTGACACAGAGAAAGTTGATCTGTGTGACCTCCCAGTACATTTTCCAGGTATGTATAATTTGCTGATGCAGACGCAGTCTTGATGGGCCTGTAGGAGGGGGACAGAAATAAAGATGACTCACTGATAAGTCTTTGATGCTTAAAAACTAAAACATTGAAAGTAATTTTAAGCAATTATGTTCCAACCTATATGTCCTGGATAATTTCAAATATTTTGAATTAAATGAGAACATCTTTATTTACTAATATTTGGCAGAGAGCTTGCCTCATAAATAGTTATGCAATTAAGATGACACCTTCAGTTTTTGATATTTCTTTCATAGTTTTGAAGAGTTGTGTAGTTCGATGCAGCTCAAAAATAAATTTATTTTGAAAATAGAAAAAAAAAAGAAAAAAGACATAAAAAAAGCACATATGTACATACACCTGTCTGTTTTTGAATTTTCTGCATTAGCATAAAATTAAGAGCAACATCTATATTGCTGCTCAGTTTCTCAGCTTGCTTTTCTCCCATAGAAATAGAGCAAAGTGATCAGAATACTGAATAAGGATAGCATTGAACAAATAATGAATTTGCCCCCGTTTGAATAACAGCTGAATTATGAGTGTCCAATCCTAATTGTTACTTGTAAGGAAAGAGTGAGTGACCCAAAGCCACCTCCAGTTACCTTGTGATGGCTTACATTCAAAGACAAAACCAAGTCACAGGCCAAGCAGTGTGCTCCAACTCTAGAAGGCACGTGTAAGTAAAACCCATATGTGTGACTGTATTACTATCAGTCCTCCAGCAGTTGGCCAGCATCCATGCAGCAACAGAAAGCTCTGTAATCCTAACATAGCCACATTATGCATGAATGTCCTGTGTGTATCCTCAGTCCCTGTAAAAAAAAAAAAGAAAGCCCATTTCTTTTCACCCTGCAAGGTCGTTTAGGCTCATAGAAAATTCCAAATGACATTGTCTTCTCCCCTGTTTCCCTTACACAGATAGGGTCATTCTTGGCTCATGTTAGCTCCTCAATCCCAACTTGCAACTAAAGTAATTCATGCTCCTATCAATGCATTGTAGCACATGGCTGGCATTGAAGCTTTGCTGACCAATCCATCCTATTCCACTGAACAGGATTTTTGCAACCTTATTCCTTTGTTTCTGACCATCTGGCTGTCATCAAAGCTTCTCATCAATCAGGGTAGACACATGTCCATCTTCTGATGAAGCAGATTCAGGATGAGAATGACAGGTAATCTCCATTAACATTTTCTCCACCTTCTCAAGTGAAATGCTCCCATGTAAGTTTTCATGTACTCTCAAACTTGCTGAACAGGTATGTTTGAAATTATGTGAAATGGCTAACATTATTGTTAGAGTATCAAAATTGCCACGCAATACCTCCTGGCAAAATACATCCTTGTGAAAGAAGTTAGCATAAGAAAGAAAGTGAGTAAGTAAGAAGGGTCCAAGAAGAGCTACAGCAATTACTGCAAAGCCTCAGAGCACATCCAAGATTGGAGGGAAAAAAAAAAAAAAAAAAGACATCTGAAAATCTGAATCATACATTGCTGTCAGGCAGAGAACCTTCTTCCCTTCTCCCCTCTCTTCCCCCCCCTCTCCCCCCCCCCCCCCCCCCAGCTCTACAGCAGGCCTAGCACATCTGGCAATCCACAAAACAGTGATTTTGCAGTGGTTTTTTATCTGCTGTTGTACTGTGTTTCCTTTCTTTTCCTTTTCTCTCCACCAGACATTCATGGGATTTTAATAACCCAAAAGATAACTGCACACTCTAAATGGAACACATTTAATTTTTCAGATGATCCAACTGTGCAAAAGTCCAGCAAGAGTGTTCATGAAACTACATGCCAAGAGCACTTTACTCCTTGACTGAGTTTTGCATAAGAGATTTAATTTCATATACCAATAAACCAGAGAATCAATTATGGAATTATGGAATTTGGAATTCTTAAAATATATATATATATATATATATATATATATATATATATATATATATATATATATATATATACACATATATATATATTATAGATGGGTGTGGGGCTAAATAGTTTTTGTTGGTTATATCTTGCTTAGGCAAGTAAAGTTTATTTTATTGTATCATAAGAAATAACTCTGTGAGGGTTCATGTGGTTGCTTGATGCTGAGCTTCACAATAAAATCAAGTTTGCAACACATTTGCAAGAGTCTACCCTCATTTTTGTCTAATGCCTTTTTCAATGTTTCTGCAAAGTATTCTGCTAATCCATTTGGAGCTGGGTAATAAGTATCTGATCTAGTGCATTTTGTTCAATTTTCTTTTTCTTCTTGAAAACTAGAAATTCTGCTGAAAAATATGAAAACACTTTATCTAAAACAATCTCTTCAGGCAAGCCATATGGGATAAGCCAAAATCACAATATGCCTCAGTAGTTTTAACAGAAGTGTTTATCCTATGTGTCATTTCTGGCCTCCTACAATAAAAACAGTCTATAATTAAGTATATTTATTTATTTTTCTCTATTTTTCTCTACTAAACCAAGATGAGTTACCAAAGCTTACTGCGTTGAAGAAGATGGAGCAGTCTGAGTGACATTGTTCACACTGATTTTCATTGACACACCATCAAGAATAAGTTCTCTCTATTTTATTTATTTATTTATCTATTTATTTATTTATTAAATTATTTGTTCTCTCCAGCATGCTGGATTAAAAATTACATTGTATGGCTTGGGAAATGAACATTAACTGAATAGTAGATTACACGTATTAACTACTTATTTTTAAAAATTATTCATCTATACACTGACAAGAACACAAAATCAGCATTGTGTCTTTCAGCTAGAGCACCTTACCACTTTTGTAAATCTCCTAATTATCACAAGTCAGAAAAATAATGAGAAATTCATAGAATCATAGAATGTAATCAAAGAATGGCTTGGGTTGGAAGGAACCTCAAAGATCATCTAGTTCCCCTCCCCCGCCATAGGCAGGGATGTGACCCACTAGATCAGGTTGCTCAGGGCCTCATCTAACCTGGTTTTGACCACCTCCAGAGATAGGGCATCCACAACCTCTCTGGGAAACCTGTTCCAGTGCTTCACCACCCTTACAGTGAAGAATTTCCTAGAATTTCCTCCTAACCTCTAACCTCAGTCTCCCCTCTTTTAGTTTAAAACCATTAAACTAAAATGGTTTTAGTTTAAAAAACCATTAGTTTCCACTCAGACCTCTTATACTTGGAGGCTAGTCCAGTTTGAAGTTCACACCCCAGAATCAGTAACATTCACACAGAATTGAGAGCACACACACATAGAAAATATTTAAAAGTAGAATTTAAGAAGAATATTGAATAGACTGCTATTGTAATCTCACGGCTCTGTCACACCAGCCCCTTGTTTCTATGTGGTCAGACCTTTTAATCTCCCTTTTCATCTATTTTCTCATGCTTGTTCCTCCCCTAGTACTTCTTTCCCTTTTTGGTCCTTCCTAAATATCCTATAATATCCTACCTAAATATTCTGCGATGAGGTCCTTGTGTTCCCACAATCATCTTAGAGCTCCCCCTAAGTTATTTGCCATCCCTAATGTTCTTCCCCCAATATCCCATAATGAAAAACCAGACTGCTACCTCCTTTAGACTGCCACCTCCTGTAGTCTGAAGTGAAAGAATTTTCTCTGAGGTCATCAAAACATGACTACTCTGTGGGTTTCACACCAGAGATAATGATTATTCTCCCTGGACAGTTTTCCTTATATGCTCTATTCTCACCGATAAGGTTACAAGGTTGGTAGACCTATAATTGCTCTTCTGAACCTCCTTTGCTTCCTTCTCCCTTTGTGTTTACAGTAGTTAACCTTTAACTAGATAACCTTACATATGGCAAGTTGCAGAAAGCTGGGGTGTGACACCTTTAAAAAATCACAGAATCACAGAATTTCTAGGTTGGAAGAGACCTCAAGATCATCGAGTCCAACCTCTGACCTAACGCTAACAGTCCCCACTAAACCATATCCCTAAGCTCTACATCTAAACGTCTTTTGAAGACTTCCAGGGATGGTGACTCCACCACCTCCCTGGGCAGCCCGTTCCAGTACCTAACAACCCTTTCAGTAAAGAAATTCTTCCTAACATCTAACCTAAAACTCCCCTGGCGTAACTTTAGCCCATTCCCCCTCGTCCTGTCACCAGGCACATGGGAGAACAGGCCAACCCCCACCTCGCTACAGCCTCCTTTAATGTACTTATACAGAGCAATAAGGTCACCCCTGAGCCTCCTCTTCTCTAGGCTGAACAAGCCCAGCTCCTTCAGCCGCTCCTCATAGGACTTGCTCTCCAGGCCCCTCACCAGCTTCGTCGCCCTTCTTTGGACCCGCTCAAGCACCTCGATGTCCTTCTTGTAGCGAGGGGCCCAAAACTGAACATAGTACTCGAGGTGCGGCCTCACCAGAGCCGAGTATAGGGGGACGATCACCTCCCTAGCCCTGCTGGTCACAGTGTTTCTGATACAAGCCAGGATGCCGTTGGCCTTCTTGGCCACCTGAGCACACTGCTGGCTCATATTCAGCCAACTGTCCACCATCACTCCCAGGTCCTTCTCTGCCTGGCAGCTCTCCAACCATTCCTCACCCAGCCTGTAGTTCTGCTTGGGGTTATTGCGCCCCAGGTGCAGGACCCGGCACTTGGCCTTGTTGAACTTCATACAGTTGACCTCAGCCCATCGGTGCAGCCTATCCAGATCCTCCTGCAGAGCCTTCCTACCCTCGAGCAGATCGACACACGCACCTAGCTTGGTGTCATCTGCAAACTTACTGAGGGTGCACTCAATGCCCTCATCCAGATCATTGATGAATATGTTAAAGAGGACCGGCCCCAGCACCGAGCCCTGGGGGACGCCACTAGTGACTGGCCTCCAACTGGACTTGGCTCCATTTACCACAACTCTTTGGGCCCGGCTATCCAGCCAGTTTCTAACCCAACGAAGCGTGCGCCAGTCCAAGCCAAGAGCAGCCAGTTTCTTGAGGAGAATGCTGTGGGAGACGGTGTCAAAAGCCTTGCTGAAGTCAAGGTAGACCACATCCACAGCCTTTCCCTCATCCACCCAGCGCGTCACTTTGTCGTAGAAGGAGATCAGGTTCGTCAAGCAGGACCTGCCTTCCATAAACCCATGCTGGCTGGGCCTGATCGCCTGCTTGCCCTTCAAGTGCCGCATGATGACTCCCAAGAGGATCTGCTCCATGAGCTTCCCTGGTACTGAGGTCAAACTGACCGGCCTGTAGTTCCCCGGGTCTGCCCTCCGGCCCTTCTTGTAGATGGGCGTCACATTTGCTAGTCGCCAGTCAACTGGGACCTCCCCCGATAGCCAGGACTGCTGATAAATGATTGATAGGGGCTTGGCCAGCTCCTCTGCCAGTTCTCTCAGTACCCTTGGGTGGATCCCATCCGGCCCCATCGATTTGTGGACATCCAAGTGCCGTAGCAGGTCACCAACCAGTTCTTCGTGGATGGTGAGGGCCACATCCTGCTCCCCGTCCCCTTCCACCAGTTCTGGGTACTGGGTATCCAGAGAGCAACCAGTTTTGCCGCTAAAGACTGAGGCAAAGAAGGCATTGAGCACCTCCGCCTTTTCTTCATCTCTTGTAACTAAGTTTCCCCCTGCATCCAGTAAAGGATGGAGATTCTCCCTAGTCCTCCTTTTTGTGTTGATGTATTTATAAAAGCGTTTTTTGTTATCTTTAACAGCAGTAGCCAGATTGAGCTCCAGACGAGCTTTGGCCTTCCTAATCTTGTCCCTGCACAGCCTCGCTACATCCTTATAGTCCTCCTTGGTGGCCTGCCCAATTTTCCAAAGATTATAAACTCTCTTTTTTCTCCTAATCTCAAGCCACAATTCTCTGTTGAGCCAGGCTGGTCTTCTTCCCCGCTGGCTCATCTTTGGGCGCATGGGAATAGACCGCTCCTGCGCCATTAGGATTTGCCTCTTAAAGAGCGCCCAGCCTTTCTGGACCCCTCTGCCCTTCAGAACCGCCTCCCATGGGACTCCACCAACTAGTGTCCTGAGCAGCCCAAAGTCAGCCCTCCGAAAGTCCAATACAGTGGTTTTACTGGTTCCCTTCCTGGCCCCGCCAAGAATAGTGAACTCCACCATTTCGTGATCACTCTGCCCAAGACTGTTCCCGACAATCACATCCTCCACCAGTCCTTCTCTGTTTGTGAAGAGAAGGTCTAGCAGGGCACCACCCCTGGTAGGTTCACTAATCAGCTGCGTCAGGAAGCTATCTTCCACGCTCTCCAGAAACTTCCTAGACTGCTTTCTCTGGGCTGTGTTGTGCTTCCAGGATATGCCAGGGAAGTTGAAGTCCCCCATGAGAACAAGTGCCAATGATTTTGCAACTTCTGTCAGTTGCCTGTAGAACTCCTCATCCGTCTCCTCATCCTGGTTCGGCGGTCTATAGCAGACCCCGACCAGGACACTAGCCTTGTTGTCCCTGCCGATCCTAACCCAAAGGGACTCGATCTTGTCATTCCTAGCCTCGAGTTCTACAACATCGAAAGACTCTCTAATATAGAGAGCCACACCGCCACCCCTTCCGTGCTGCCTGTCCCTTCTGAAGAGCCTATAGCCAGGCATCGCAGCACTCCAGTCATGAGACTGGTCCCACTACGTTTCCGTGATGGCAACCAAGTCGTAGCCTGCCCGCTGCACGATGGCTTCCAGCTCCTCCTGTTTGTTACCCATGCTGCGTGCATTGGTGTAGATGCACTTCAGCTGGGCCTTTACCTTATCATCCGGCCTTGCCATTGCTCCCCCTGGCACAGCCCCAACAACCCTTGCTTCAGCCCCATCCCCCTTCTTACCTAGTTTAAAGCCCTATCAATGAGCCCCGCCAGCTCCTGGCCCAGGATCCTTTTTCCCCTAAAGGATAGGGACCCGTCTACGGCCATCAGACCAGGTGCTGAGTAAACTGCCCCATGGTCGAAAAACCCAAGATTTCTGCGTAGGCACCAGCCCCGGAGCCACGTGTTTAACAGGTGGGCTTTCCTTGTCCTCTCCGTACCCCTCCCTGTCAACGTAGGGATGGAAAATATACATAGACATTTCAGCCAGAAGCCATACAACTAAACCTAGAACTTTAGTTATGTCCTAGGTAAAGATCACAGGGTGACTGGCTTTAGGTGCAGCTTGTCATCAGCCAGTGTCTCCAAGTAACATATCAGCTCAAAACATCTGCACAGAGCTGGGTAATTGGGATGGAAATCAGACAAGAGGAGGTGGAATGATTGCACTTTTGGTGGTGGTCATACAGAGATAGCTGCACACTGCCATCACTACAGAGGCAGAAGGGATAGGCAGTCCTAGTCCCTGCTGAGTGGGGCCTCTGGTCACTCAGGTGGTCTAATGTTGCTGCCTCCCTCAAAAGTGGAGGGAAGATTGGCTGCTGTGGCCTCACAGCCTGGTAAGGGCAAATTGTGTTTTCGTGGCATATGCAGTATCTCCAGTCTGCAGCTGTAATTTGTAAGTAAATACCAAAATGCCACATCTGGCATTTGCTTCTCTCAAGGGACATCCAAGTGTGCCATGGTCCAGTGGCACACTTCTGTCCCTGACTTCTGTCCCTGCCCAATCCCTGGGGCTTCCCCCTCCCTGCCCGTAGCCCAGGACCCCATGCCAGTCCCTGGGGATTCCAGTTCCTGCTCCAGAGATGCCCAGCAGGGTCAGTCTCCAGCTAACCACAACCTGTCTTAAAAATCCCATGGGGAGCCCCTGTTGCCTCCAGCCCTAGGGAGCTGCTAGCCCCCTGGGTGATCTGACAGGGAACAGCAAAATAAGAAGTTAAATGGAAAATGTGAGGATGTTAAAAGTGAAGACCCAGAAAGTGATGTATGTCCCAGATGACAGCACTGCAAACAGTGACAGCTGGGTTCCTCACACAGGGTGGTCCTCTCTTGAGGTGTGATCATATCACATGTGTGAGGACCTGGGGTTGATGAGTAGGGGTAGAGGAGATTCAGACAACAAAGAGTATAAGTAGGAAGGGTTCTGTGAATACGTGATAAAATTTAGCTTCAATATTTTTATTTAATTCTAACATGCCCACCATTACACAGTATCAAATGTTCAACTCCTTTCATTTCTGTCAGTGTGGAAGCTTAATGTACTCTGAAATACTGTCCATCACAGGAATCTTAGAAATGATCTTCCTAAGATTCCTGTGCCCTAGCCACTACTATTGGACTAAAGACCATGACAATTTCAGAGACTGGACAAAGGAACCATGGGGCTGCATTTGGCTGGCAAGGGAATAGCGAGTGAGGAGAAGGCGGGGTGTGTGTGGAGGGAGGACATGACACTTAAGTTCTACTCAGAGTTTGCATCTCTAGGAAGCACTCTGGGTGAAAGGGACAATGATGGATGACTACACCAGAGCATACCTGTGCCTACGGCTTTCAGTTTTTCGGTTTGGCATGTTTCTCTAAACATGAGGCCGATAAAGAACAAGATACCAGTGTTAAGCAACCAAATCCTTTTCTAGGAATGAAATTCATTTGCCTAAAAAGTAGCCAAATCATTAAGGAAATGATTCATCTGTTTGTGGGAGATCTAATACACACTAATATGTGTTAGTGCCTGAGGGCAGTTCATCCTGTTCATGAAACTACTGATACCCACCTCCATCCATATAGCTGTGCTTTCATCCAGACCTTCTGAGACTACATGTATTCTCTTCCTGAAACAAATATTACAAAATAACTTTTAAAATGAACACAAACTGATCAAGATACTGTTATAGGTGCCTAGCCATTGGTGCTCCCGTTATAAGCACTGTTTGAAGACACCTCAGATGAGCATGATTGCTTGACAAATAGTAGAAAGGCATTCCTTTCAAAAGTTCTTTGAATTATGAAAATGATACCCAAAGACTGGCTGAAAACTATTCGTTCTGGTATATATGTATTATCAGATATAATACAAGATTATATCTGAGGGGAGCAGAGAGATGGCAACTAACCTATAATCCTAGAAGTATTTACGTGCACAAGAAGAGGCTATCCTAATGTGTTATTTGCATATGTCTGTGAAGAGTTTTGCTCTGCCAGGCTAACCAGAGCTCATCTATTTAGCAAGTTAGTCTGATCTTTTGTGTTTGTTTGTTTTCACTCCTCACACAACTTGCTATCAAGGCCATATGGACCCACAGTGAGTATTTGTGTAAGGAATATCATCATATATGTATCTGGGAGCAAAACACAGGGATACATACCACTGTTTCTTGCATTTGATTGTTGAGTTCAATCATTTTACGGAATAAGAAGCAGTCACCACATGCGCTCTTGTACCTGCATCCCCTCTCTTTATCTGTGATGCTGTAATCCAGTTGTGCCGCTGGCATGGCTCTTTAAATTTGAATTGATCTGCTGTGGAGTATGCCTGGTGCTGTTTGAGTAAATGCTGCAAGCTGTGTCTGAAGCAGTGGGAGGTGATGTGTTCTTGTAGTGTCTTAATACTGTCAATCTTAATTTCAGGTGAATCAGTTTTAACTAACTTCTTCCTATTCTGATCCCTTCTAGAGTGCAAGAAGCTCTCCATGTTGTTGAACATGCCAGGTGGGACAACTTTGACAGGCTCTTACATGAGATTGAAAGCCATTCACCAGTGCTTTTTTAAGCTTTTTTTAATTTTTATTTATTATGTTTTTTTTCTGCCTATACAGACTGGCCCTATTATAGGAGTATAATGTTGAGGCCTTTTGAGGGAAGGCTCAAGAGACAAATATAGTCTAAGGAATTCAAGGGTGCAATGAAAAGGGTTAGAAGTGTAGCTTGCTTTGTATGTGACTTGTGATATCATCTTGTTGAAAGCATCATTGATTTGAAATTATATTTTTTTAAGGGGTGTGTCTGCAGAATCTGCAGTGAATAAAAGAGGAAATAAGTTATTCAGCACTTCAGAAGAAACATCTTATGAACTAAGATAGCTAATTCAGGAAATGCAGTCAAAGAATCAACAGATATTTAATGAGGAATCTCATTGTCTGTGAAATCTTTCTACCTGACAATGAGATTCAGACCAAGAAAATGTGTGACAAGAATCTGTCATTATAAGTTGCAGTCTAGTATTTCTTTAATTCTTCTTTACCCTACTGAAAAGCCTATTGGATAACAGTGTGCTGTGCCAATCTGTGATAATATACCTCTGTACTGTAAGAGGCTGAAGTCTAGAGTCTTCAATAAACAAGGAGCTCACTCTCCATGTTCCAGCCCCTAGCTCTCACACACAATTACCCAAACACAAGGTACAAAACATTATTATGTGCTCAGTGATAGTGTTGAGGGAGACTTTTGTCAGTTTGAGGATGGATTCCCTGCAAACTTGTTTCAGTCATGAATGCACATAGGCAGAATAAAAGACTACCCGTCTGATATACCTTCCATTGTAAAAACATGCGCTGTCAGCTGCCTTGGGGAATTAATATATAGCTAAATCTAGGTACCCATTTAATCAATATGCCTTTCAGAACCTTGTATGTGTACTGTTAGTCTTATAATCATACCTTAAAAAACATGAAGCTTATTTCAGTTTAAAAAGTTACGTACATATAATTTTAAATGTTTTACATTGTGTCTACATTTAGCATAGAATATTTTCTCAAATAACTGTTGAATAAATACAATTAAGTCCTGAAGGCAACATGACTGAATGTCCTTTGAGGAAGGTTAAGCAGGAATAGTTTTCTGACCCGATATTATTTTAAGGCTTTCATCGATGATCTTAAATAAAATGTTCTAGAAAATATTTTTAAAGATGAAGAAGGCTGTAGAACTGGTTACATTATAAAGTGTGCAGGTCATTGCTTCAGGAAGATTTGGATCACTTGGTAAGCTAGGACATGAGAAATACTAATTTCAGAACTACGTAAAGTAAGCTATGCTTACAGAAAGACTGTAGGCAAACTATACAAGGATGCAAAGACTCCAAAAGACTGAAGTAGATAGTCATCTGAGCAGAAGTTTTCAATGTCATAAATAAAATAGGTAATTAGTGGGAATGTGGAACAGAAGTAAAGGGTTGCCTGTTGCACACATCCAGTAATTACTATCCATAAATTGAGGAATCTTAAAACACTGAAGAGAGTTTAAAACAAAGAATAAAGCCCCTAAATAATCATTCCAGTAGTTAAAAAAAAAAAAAAAAAAAATCATAACATCTCAAAAAGAAAAGAAAACAACCCCCCAAAAAACACTATTATTTCTAATATAATTGAGGGAACTTGATAGAGTGTTTTGATTGCACCTTTAAGTATTTGCATGGCTGCGCTGACAGGAGAGGTATACTTGAAAAGGCTTTGTAGGGATTTTAATTCTAGCAAACAAGAAGGTTTTGTCAAGATTCCCTGGATAGTTAGCTGGATGTGTTGGTTTAAATTATTTATTGGCTTATACTTTTTCCAAAGAGTAATGGCAACCCTCTGAGGTCTTCTTCTGGAAGATGGTGTTCTAACATTTGATTAATATTGTCATCTTTTTAAAGAGGGCTTTGAGAATAACCCTCCAAATGCTGATGCCCAAATCTGCTGCTGCTCATCCCATATACACTACATTTTTCCTACCAATGTAGGAACTATTTTTGCAGATGTGGGAAGGAAAAATGCAGCTAGAGTAAGGATCTTCCTTTTTTGATGATGACAGCCTGTTCAGAGAAAACAGTCACCCTGATATGATGCCCATAGTTCTATAGGTGGTACACAGCCTGTAAAAGCTTGCATTTCTGCAAGTTCCATCCCTGAAGAAGACAGCAGCTGCTATTTGGTAAGAAAACATAACAAAAACTTTTTTTTTTTTCTTTTCATTTGTAAGAAAAAGGATTCAGCAAGTTTTGAGGTCATGAAGGTCATGAAGAAACACCCAAATTTACCATAAACCTAACAAAATTAAACTGCATTAATATTATTTTTAAACATATTATAATTTAACTTTTTAAATAGAAAAGTTGTTGATATTTGTGTTTAAACAATTCACTTTAGCTTTCAGGATATAAGTATATCATTTAAAAATGTTAGGAATTGTTTTCACTGTGCTATTTACTGAATTACTTCTTAAGCAAATGTTTGCATATGTAATTAGAAAACTCTATGCATGAACATGTGCAGCAATCATATTTGCAACATTTTACATTTATGCCATTAAAATTACTTGCTTCAGACATTTACACTTATTGTTTGTTTGTTTTTTTAAATGTTACTGGAAACACTTCAAATATATTGGAAATTTATGCTATCTCTATTAGTAGTTCATACGAATGTAATATGGTCATCTTCTTCTTTTTTCATTACGGTGTTTTTGTTTCATTTGACTTTAAAGTCAGGACAACTAAAAATGTCCAAAACTTTTATTTTTTAGCAGTTGTTAGTGATGGTGCGTTGTCTTGTTGTTTTTGGGTGGGAGGAGGATGAGGCAGGGAAGAGGAAGTGTGAAGAAGAAATACTTAGTTGGTTTGTGTGACATATAATTCTGTTTGAAAAATTATCCTAACCTGTATTATCCTATCATGTGTTCGGAGACAATCAATGTTCCTCAAACATTTTAATTTCAACACACACATGACTCTGGCTTCATGTCATGACTACCTATTATATTAACAGAGAAGCACATTGATATGTAATTAGACAACATCCATGAGTTCCTCACCTTATTCAAAAAATGTCTTTTATCTTCTAAAATTCTTTATAGTTCTTATGTGTTTCCTAATGAACTAATGCAATTTCAAAATGTATGAATTGAAGTGTAGGTGGAGGTTGGCATTAATGTCAAGTAGGGCATTTTTGTGCTCCTTCAAGTTTGTGCATCTAAGGATCTGGATGGTTGCTTTGATGAAGGAATGTTTTCTGTACTAATCCAAGACTCATTAAAAATAAAATGTGATTATTCTGCATGCTGAAGTGCTTTTTTATTTCAGTGGCTGAAGTCCCTTTTTCTGTTAAACAGTCTCAAATAGCATACTTTCTGCTTGTACTTTGACCATCCAAATTTCAAACCCAGTTGCTAAAATTCACAAGTGATTCCAAATTGATTATAAATTTTAGCTCTCCTAATAAAAGACTTTTAAAATTTTATTATTAATGTCTCACTTACTGACTTAACTCTTTAGCATTTCTCTAGTGATAAAAATGGGGATCTAAAATGCTGCATTTTGATAACAAGATCCTTTACCAAATTTGGTTATAAATGAGAGCTAAAACAAAACAGCATTACTTAGGTGGTGACTCAATATGGGTGAAATGCTAAAGGAACAGAAGTTCAATGCCTCTTCACTTTGATAAGTGCTTTGATGAAAAGCTCAGAGAAAAAAGTATGTATTGGTGCTATTCAAAGCAAATGAATTGAACACAATGAAAAAGAAACTTTTCTTCCCAAGCAACAAAGGCTATCTCTGCATCTGCAGTTTGAGATTAAAGGTAGTACAAGGACAATAATTCTTTCACTGGTGGTGCTCTTTCCCCATTTTAGGTTGGCCCTGCAATGGTTCATTTATCAGGGATGTATTATGGTAGACAGCTTAAAAATATCCAAGTGATAGATACTCTTTTTCCTGTTGTGTTTAGAATAAATGGCTTACTGTAATAATACTGGAATTAGAGAAGAATTTGCTTCGAAACTTCTGGGAAAATGAACTTCATAAGCCCTTGAAACATTTATCTACTTTGAATGTCTTTCTCTTTTCCTCTCCTTTTTTTTTTTTTCTAATTTTTATTTTATTTTAATTTTATTTTTATTTTATTTTATTTTATTTTATTTTATTTTATTTTATTTTATTTTATTTTATTTTATATTTCGTTTGTTTGTCTTTTTAAAAGACTAAGCAGTTTTCAAATATTACTGGCTGGATTTTTCCAAAGTTTGTGATAAAAGAGTGAAAAGTGTGCATTTTCTTCAGTGTTGGCTCATTTTCCAGACATCCAGGAGACTTCAGGTATCACATTTCTTCTCTTTTCTGGAATACTGAGTCTGTGGTTTTATTTACTAAACAAATTTATACAGACTCATGAATTATACACCCTCATCTGAATTCAAATGACTTGTGGTTAATTGTTAATTTCCTCTTGGAAAATGGAGGAGAGGAGGTTCTGCTCAGAAAAACTAAGGCAGAAGATTTTATGTTTTCTTTGTAGTAATAATATTTTGTTGTTGGTGTTTTTTTTGTTTTGTTTTTATTTTTATTTTTTTTCCCCCATTATACTTCTCTAATCACACTGATTTTTTTTTTTTTATTGCTGCAACAACAAACACAAGGTAAGGTCTTTATGCATTTCTGATTTTATTCATTAATCATTAATTTTGCATCTGTGAGTACAAAATTAATATTTTCCTGTCCGTTCCCAATAACTCACAGCACATCAGCAGTAAGATATGTTAAATGACATAGCTGCTGATGAAACCTGTGTGCTTCATTAGTATCTCCATAGTCATCCCCTACTAGTTAATTTCATTGAAGTAGCAGGTTTTGTAAATAGTGTCATATTATCATAACAATTACTTTTCAGTCTCTAATAATACCCTAAATTTGAGGGCAAACAGAAGAATCACCATACTTTTTACGCAGTGTCCATGTAGCTATATTTGCAGAAAAACAGAAGTGTTGGCCATCTGTCTGTTCACAATGGAAAACTGGCAATAATGTGTGCAGATGTGAGCCCCCACACTGACTTATTTCTTCATGGGTTTCTCAGTGTAAGACAGTGTATGTATGTTCCTTTTTTTCTTATTTTGTAGACTTAAGGTCTCAGAGAAAAAGTTTTTGACAGGGTACAGAGCAATTCATAAAACTTACCAAAGTAAACTTAGAAACTGTGACGTTTCTCGTAGGTGTTTTCACTACTAGGTTTAAACAAATTATTTAGGAGTTTACTTGGACATAATATCCCTCAGGAAAAAAAGACTGAATGACATGAGAATGGAAAAAAGCTTTTGAGTCTGACCCAACAATTATATTTACACATCCTTAAAAAAGGAGAGCAAACTACTTTACTCCACAGAAAATTCTGTATCTGTTCCCAATAACTTTCAGGGGTGCCTTCTGTATAACTAACATTTATTTATTTATTTATTTATTTATTTATTTATTTATTTATTTATTTATTTATTTTTTCCCCTAGTGGCATCACACGTTACTTAATCTTTTTCTTTATTATTATTATTTGTTTGTTATGGTCAGGGAATTATCACCCCCTTCCTCATCCACTGACACAGTGCTTCTGTCAAAATTAATCAAAATAGCTCCTCTGCTTTTGAACATCTGTGAACTCTGTCCATTGATTGATCTTGAAAAAGCCACAGAATTCTAGGTTTACCAGCCTAGGATTCAAGATCTAATTGTGTGGCTTTGAGGAGATAACAATACATTGCTAGTAATGATAGATCAGAAGAGGTCCCAAGGATTATGATACCATAGTGAGCAGTTTTGACTAAAATTTCTCTTATCCTTCATCTGTTCACAGACAAGCATATCCAGAGAGGAGAGAATATAAATTTGCATTAGTCATTCCAAGACCTCAAAGACCTGAAAAAGTATTCTTTTTTTTTTTTTTTTTTTCCCTTCTACCAAATTCTTCCAGTTTGTTGCATCATGTTCCTTATGTTGTATTGTCTGAGTGATTCTTGAATCTTTTTAATCTTTTTTAATCTACTTTATTGGTTGTAGGAACCTGTGCTATTCTTTAAAAGAAAAATGAGTAATTAGGGCTGAGGAGAAGGTACAAAGAGGACAGATGCAAACAGAAAGCTACAAAGAAGGATATGGACATTTTTAGTACAACATTTTATACATTCTGACAAAAATTATTCTTCATGAACATATCCCACATTGCTAAAAACACATAGACAAATGTAAAAAGGATATCTCTACACATATTTGAGTTAAATACCTTTATTGTCTTATTAAATAATAGTTCTACTGTGGATTTTCTGGGACTTATAAATGTACCCAGGATATAAGCAAGCCTGCTTCTTGAAGACTATAACATCTTTTCAGATATATATATACTTTTTCATTCTTTACTCATGTGACATTTTAAAACTTTACATTCAGTAGGATGCTGGACAAGAAATGGTGTTTTTAACATTTGGCATGCAATAGCTCCCAAAAGTCAGGGAAATAATATTAAGACTATGGAGAGAATTCCTAGCACTATGACTTTGAAATTAGAAGTAATCTGTATTTTCTCATCTGAATTAGAACTAATCTGAATTATTTATGATCTGAACACTGACATGTAAAGCCTTGTTAAACATGTTCTTTTCTGAATGATGGCATAGAGTAAAAAACGAGTGTCTCAGAGAATGAAACCAATAGGTGTTTGGTTTTATTTATTATATTTATTTATTTATTTATTTGGTTTTATTTATTTGTTAAATATATTTTTTAAGTGGAGCTTGAAACTAATCAATACAGTACATGGCTAGACAAACTTATTTTCTGAATACGTTCTCTATATTTTATTCTAGAAATGAACTGTGTATTTACTGAAGTCCACATGTTCTTTAAGTAAGTGAAAAATGGCTTATGTCCCAAAAAGTGACATGAGAACTGCAGAGAGAAAATAATGCTGAGGAGATACAATATACTACTTCTATATAGCATTAGAAATATTTCTCCTGTTACAGTACCACAGATAGATTCTTTATTCTCTTTTTAAATTTCTTAGGTAAATACCCCCCCCCCCTTTTTTTTTTTTTTTTTTAAGAAAAAGGTAAAAAAAAGAATGTTATTTTTCATAAAAAAATTATCAATGATGATTTAATCATCATTGACGCTATCTTCCTTTAGTAACGAATGGAAGTTCTTGCTGTTATTATAACTACACAGTTAAGATTGTATTCTGAAAACAATTCAGAATAAATATTACTACTACAATATGTATCCACACTTTCTGAGAACTCTCATACTCTTCCCCCTTTCTAAACTATTATGTTCTTGCTGAATGAACTGCTAAACTGTACCAAGGAACAGCCATTTTCCTCACTCCACCTTTACCTGCCAAAGTTATCCTTTAGGATGAAGATAAAATTTGTGTAATGCATTGGGGAAAAAAACAAAAACAACAACAACAACAACAACAACAAAACAAAACAAAACAAAACAAAACAAAAAAAAAAAACAAGACACGGGAACATCTTTTTCTCCAAAGTGTATAATAAAAGAGAGATGTGCTGACATGTAAAGATCTGAATCTCTTTTGTTCTTCCATTCTGCAGTGAATTTCAAGTGTATTTGGGAGTCTTTTTCTTCCCTGGAAATGAGGTCCCAAGACTTCTAGAAAAGCCAGTCTGCTTGAAGTACAGTTTCTAATCCCAAAAGAAAATTCAAGTGAAAGTGTAGGTCAATGCAGAGCACTGCATGTAGCCATTGCACAGTGGAGTATACTTATCTGTAAAGATAATGAAAACTGTTGTTCCTATACTAAGTATTCCTAGCATCACATCAGCTTTTGGTGATTTTCTGAGTACTACAAAATGTTTCTTTTTCTGAAACTTTTCTGTCATACTTCTTCACATACTACGAATGCAAAGCTATAAAATTAAGATGCAATTATTTGGAGCAGAAATAAAAAAAAATGATTATTTTATGGCAATAATCATTGAGCAATTTATATTTTAAAAGGACAAAACCCCTGCATTAACATGCAATGCTGGTGCACCATCCTACCAGAAGCCACAGAAATTTTAAAGATATTTTGACTATGTAAAAATTAACTCCTACAGAAATACGCTAAACTTCATGGAAATGGGGCTGTTATTAATGATCTTTGTATTTTTGTAGTACCACCATTATCAGAGTAGCTTTCATTACAGCGTATGTCTTATATACTATATAACTAGCATAAAACGGAATGCTATTCATGAAAAAATATTGTTTGGGGGATTGTTTGCTGCACTTCCAACATTAATACTGTCTAAAACTCCTTTCAGCTCCTCTAATCAGTATCATTGAAGATTTTCCTTTGCCCATGCTAATCAGGAAATAAGCTTCAAAACAAACAAACAAAACCACTCCACAGTTGTTTTTGTGTGTGTGTTTTAATTCAGTTAAGTAACTGAGGATTAAAATTCTAAGCAGAATTTTACTGACAAAAACAGGAAAACAAACAAACAAAGAAATAAATACCAGTTTTGTAACATCACTCCTAAAAATTAAAAAGTTTCATTCTGATTTTCTGAAGTAACATTTTTTTTTTTTTTTTTTCCACAAGTTAGCTGAGAGCTTTATTTGCTCCACTTTCAATGAGACCTTTTTTTATAGAGCCCAACTGTTTCATCAGGTTTGACAGCTGTTTGTTGCATTGCTTTGCTTGCTTTGCTGTTTGTTTGTTTTTGTGCAATGCTGTTTAAGGAAAGAGAAAATGTTATTAAATGATATAAGTGTTCCTGTGCTTTCAGTTACTTTTTTTTTTTTTTCCCCCAACAAAAACAGAGCCTTGAAAAATGACCATTGAATACATTCAGGAAACATTCAGGAGAAGGAAGACTGGAATAAATGACACTGAAATAATAGCATTTCATATAAAAAGCATTGTGTAACCCTCCACTTTTTCTTTTTATATGTTCATAACTACTTAAAATAGGCTTGTAGAACATGTTAAGATTATTCAAGACTGGAAGAATGAGCATTGAAGAAGACCTGAAACGTGTAAAGAAACAGCCCTATGAATGATGACTACAGATGACTACTATAAAAGTTAAACTGTTCCTTTTTTAATGCTTTGTGACTTTTTTTTTTTTTCTATGAAGGATCTATTTTACAAGAAAAAAAAATACTCAAAATGTTGTTATTTAAATTGTGAAACAAATGTTAGCATTAAGAAAGGCAAATGGCATTCTGTTGCTTTATTTACATCAAGAGTTTCTCTGTGCCAGGGCTAAACATAGTCTGAATTGCTGGCCATATATTGGCATAACTTAGTAGCATTCATACTACTAAAAAGGAAACAAACAAACAAACAAAAACAACTATAAAAAGACTAAATCTTGTTATTGTATAACTCCAGAGTCTGAATCAATAAATAAAGGTCCAAGTATCACCTCTCAAAAAAAAAAAAAAAAAAAAAAAAAATCCATTTAAGACACCAGAAGAAGGAAAAAAAAAAAGTGATATAAATTAATTCATATTTTCCTTTATTACTTATTATTAAGACAGAAGAATAAAGACACTTTGCAAGTGTGTTTGCAAAATACATTCCTTTCCATGTTGAAAAATGTATTTCATTACTTCAGTAGAGCTGCATGCAGAAGTAAATGTCAATGGAGGTTATGTAGGTTTCACATTTCATTCTTTCAAACTTTCAGGCTCAGCACACCTTACTAAGTGAAACAAGAGTGCATGGAACTGTAGATATTGTTTCTAATATGCAGGACCTTAAAATTGCACCTTAAAATCTAGTATTTGGGATGCATTTGCATGAATACATTTTTTTGCTCATTTAGTGTTAATTGTCTTAACACTGAAGAAACATTAAGAAATATTGGTAAAATACTCCAACAAGAAAAAGACAGACAAACAAACAAACAAAAACTTTTAATTTTGATTGTCTTGGCATTTGAGCCTGAATCACAAAGTTTATGTGATCTCAAATCATTAATACTGTCATCATATAGAGTAATAAAAAAAATACAGCAAATCAGACTGAAGTTCAGTTAATCACTGTTCATGTTCATATTCTTGTGCCTTATGCAATGTTTAATTGAAGTATTTCCCTCTTCAGTAGAAAGAAAAAAATCATCTATATGTGTTGACTATCTGTATAGTCAACTATGTTCTTACAACACAGATTTTGTCATAAAGAAAAGCCTTGCAGTCAAATAAGTATTAATGTTTTATTCCTAAACAGCAGCTTGTTAATTATCATTAAGCTCAAGCAACTTCTGTTTTCATTTCTTATTTTCTAAACAAACTTGAGTAGAAACACTGTTGGTTTAGCAACTTAAAAGCAATATTAGTCCTGGGCTTGGGATAATACTGAAAATTCTAAAAGTAATATCAATATTCTGCTTTTAAAAACTAATTAATATAAAAATGAAAGACTTCCATTTATATTTGGTATAAGCCCTTTTCTGGAAAGAATAAACAAATAAAGTTCAGCATCCTTACTAATAGAAGAGAAAAAAAAATCGTTAACAGTTTTACAATGCAACTGAAAAGCCATTTTGGTAATGAACTGATAATTCTTCAGCAATATTAATTTCAGTGGATGAAAAATGAGGGGATATTTTCCATTAGAAACCTAAAAGGAAATCAGAAAGAATTACATCTGTAGAATAAATGATAATTAAATATCTTTGATTTCTGCCTGTGAAGAAAAATCCACCTTTTATTAGCACCACTTTTCTTCAATAAAAGTCCATACTTTTCTTACTCTTCCATGCCTAATTTATACAATGTGATATTTATTTATTTATTTAAAATAAAGTCTGTTGAGGATAAAATAAGAGTATTAATAAAGGATGGGTCAACAGAACATTCCCTGATTTTGTATTTTCTTACATTGCCTTCAAGGTGTTCTGCAGTGTTCCAGTTCCCAGTATCTAATCTAGTATTATAGTCTAGTCTAAAACCATTAAACACAGTGTTATTATTATTTTTTTCCCCTATGGTTTCAAAAACAAAGATATAATATTTGATAGTTCTGTTTCTATTTTGATTAGAGGTTGGAGAAAAGAAGGTAACCAAGTATGCATTTAAACAAATTGTTTCAATGAGATGTGAATGTTACCCAGGTTGAGAAGAGAGATCTGTAGCAGAAATATGTTGGAATGGAACCACTAGAGAAACATTGAACTAAAAATATAATATCTGCTGATGTTGTCTCTTGCCATTGGAGTTGTTCAAATCTAATCAATTTGAGTATATTTATTTGTTACAAATATTTCCAGTATTCTAGAGACTAAAGAATGTGCTGTGAGACATTCTAGTAAAAATGCATCTTTCTTTACATATTAATTTATAAGTTCTGGTAACATGCAACAGATGATAGAAAAAAAAAATAATAATTTTCATAAAGTTAATAATAGTTATATTTTAAATTTATAATTTTAAAATCTTTTATATGTCAACTGAATGTCATTGTAGAAGCAGAAAAATAATTTATTTGACAGAAAAAAATGCCTTATAGTAGTACATATCTGTGAATTGTTACACAGGTAGCATCAATAAATTGGTAAATATATATACACCAGATTATATTAATTTATTTTTAATCATGAAAGATCTGTAATCCAATTGTTGTTTTGGCTTCATTTTTTTGTTGTTATTTTGGTTTGGTTTTGTTTGTTTTGTTTTCCCGATAACATAATATTAACCTAGTAGCATGGAGAATAGCAAAAATAGGTATGAGGGTGGTGATGAACAGGTTGTCCAGAGAAGCTATGAACTCCCTGGAAGTGTTCAAAGCCAGGCTGGATGGGGCTTTGAGCAACCTGGTCTAGCAGGAAGTGTCCCTGCCTATGGCAGAGGGGGTGGAATTAGATGATCATTAATGTCCCTTCTAACCCAAGCAATTCTATGATTCTATGGTAGAGAAATATCAGAAGACTAGAGCAGAATAGCTTTAAACTAAAAAGTGATAACTTTTCTGAGACAATAACTCCAGCTGTTTGAGCTAAATGGTATTGACATGAGAATAACAGCATAAAAATAGCAAAAGCTACTGTATTTCTTTGCAAATGACAGAAATAAGTGAGGTGGTGGAGGGAGTTCATTTAGTTTCTTAGTATACTTTTTATGAGATGAAATCAACAATAGTGCATTCATTTAGTTTCTTAGTATGCTTTTTATGAGATGAAATCAACAATACCCCTCATCAAGTTAGTAGCCATTTCTCCAGAGACCAATAGAAATTTTTTTGCCAACCACTGCCAGTGAGCTGATTACATCTCAAGAACTTCTACTTATGCTTATATCAAGAAGAAAAGAAAATGGGAAGAAAGCCATTTTGGAAGCATAAGAAGAATGAGAGTATTTTACTACGAGTATTTTACATAATTTCTGATTTCTTTCTGATGTGGTAATTTCCTGGAGCAAGTTCTGTCCATTTTAATATGATGCCCTCTATTAAAGATCTTGTTTTATCAAAATGCAATTTGCAGTGGAGCTGAAAGCAAAAGAAGAAATAGATTAAATGCTATGAATAGAAATTTTACTTGTTTTAAATAGAAACAGTGGCAATATAGAATTCTACTCATGATAGTTTTCCAATTTAGATCCATTAATAAAGTAGCAAATGATATCCTCCCCCCGCAGGAAAACAAACAAACAAACAAACAAACATGTGGAAATTCTGTTTTTCCTAACAGTAAGACAAGCTCTTGTGTTATTCACTGACTTTCCCTCTATTTGAGATGAGTGACATCTCATTATGTGCTCATGAGATATGTAAATCAAAGGAAAATGGATGTCCAACTAAAGAGAATTCCACCTTGATTGTGTTCGTGTGGGAAAATAAAATTACCAGTCAAACTCACACCTGGTTTAGGATGGTCATAAAAATCATTCTGTTGCTGAATAACAGTTTTAGTTATTTTTACCATAGTAACAGATCTCTTCAGATACACATACTGCCTCAGAATTTTTATTACTTTTCAGAAAAGCCTCAGTCTGACCTCCCTTTGTGAGCAACTCTAAATATGAAAATGTTTTATACACACATAAATAGTGCTCTATCACCTAAATTACAGCACAGTTAGTAATGGGTGTAGTTGTCTTCTGTGTAATATCTGTACAGCTGGGGCAAAGAGTGGCTGGAGAGCAGCCCTGCATGAAGGGAGTTCTGGTCAATGGCACATTGAATATGAGCCAGCAGTGTGCCCTGTCAGCCAGGAGGGACAACCATATCCTGGGGTGCATTGGGCATGTCACTGCTAGCCAGTCAAGGGAAGGGATTGTGCCTCTTTCCTCTGGTGCAGCTTCACCTTGAGCACTGTGTGCAGTTCTGGGCACCACAGTACAAAAAGGACATAAAACTGTTGGAGACTGTCCAAAGGAAAGGTACAAAGATGATGAAGGGCCTGGAGGGGAAAATGTATGAGGAGCAGCTGAGGTCTCTGGGTTTGTTCAACCCAGAGCAGAGCAGGCTGAGGGGAGGTCTCATGGCAGTCTGCAGCTTCCTCACGAGGGGATTGGAGGAGCAGGTGCTGAGCTCTGCTCTCTGGGGACAATGACAGGACCCGAGGGAACGGCATGGAGCTGGGACAGGGGAGGGTCAGGCTGGGTGTTAGGGAAAGGTTCTGCACCCAGAGGGTGGTAGGGCACTGGGACAGGCTCCCCAGGGCAGTGGTCATAGTACTGAGCCTGCCAAGAAGAGTTTGGTCAACACTCTCAGACGTGGTTTTAATGATGTGTGAAGCCAGAAATTGGACTCAATAATCTTTGTGGGTCCCTTCCAACTTGTGATATTCTATGGTTCTGTGATTTGGTAATCTCAGTTTACTATAGTTAAATTAGATTTATGTTAAATTTATAATGTTGAAGTGTAACCTTAAAAATGTAAATTACAACATGAACATAAAGATGTTGGACAAAGGAAAATCAGAGTACCTGTTTATGTATTTACTCGGCAGCTGTTCTTTGAGTCCTGAAATTCCTCAATGTTTGTATCAGGTTTCTGTTAGTACAAAATACGGTATGGTAAATTTTAATGAATATCTTAGAAGTTAGGATAAGATTTCGAAGATTTCGAAAGAGCTCGAATTTAGTCCATTGTTCTTCAAATTTGAGTCAGCTATTGTGTTCAGTGGGACAAGTGTGAATCCAATATTGACAGCTCTGGAAAACTTCTGCAGTAAACATTACAGAAGAAGTCTTACCAAGAAATAAGGTAAATTTGTATAGGGAAATATACAAGTATATAAGAGTTGTATAGGCAAGGTTGTGTTTGTATATATGTGTATATATATATAAATACAAAAAACCCTTCATAACATCAAAATTGAAGTGAATAAATATGTAGGGTTAATCACGTATTCAGGATTTTAATTCTATACTGACACAAAAATCTGGGAAACTCTGCAGCAACCATTCATTTCATTGTGGAGGCTAGGGGATTAATACTAAGGACAGTATTTATCAGTTTGCTTACAGAGAATTAGATACCTTGAGCACAGTTACCTTTATTCTTCAGTTAATCCACAGGCTTTATGTTCTTCTCAAGAATGTCCTGTACTTCAACTCTTGATAATTAAATTGTGTACACCCATTTGGAAGGTTTTCTAAAAATATTTTTTCTAATACACTTTGATTTTCATTAAATAATTGGTTTTTATATATGGTAAATGACTTTCAATTGTAAAAGAAATATTCCAGATATTAACAAATTATAGCAACAACATCTTTGAACATTTAAAGATCCGATGTGAACTCTCTAAAGGCCTTTATGTTACAAGAGCTTCTAATGTATAAGAGAGAAAACTAAAGGTACAAATTCTAAATATATATTTCAGGTTTTTCATTAGCTTTTTTGTTTTTTTTTGCATCATCCCTGTCTGCATTTATAAGCTAAAACTACACAGGTACCACTGTAAATTAATAATTAGCAGGATTTTTTCAATGAATTTTATATATATTTATATTAATAAATACAAATACAGAATTATTGATAATATAATAAATAGCTAAATTTGTTTGTTTGTTTTTTTTTTTAAAGGAGTATTGTTTTTAAATTTAATTAGATTTTTAGCAAGTGTAAATTCTTGCCTCTGTTAATGTTTTTTAACTTTCTATGATTGTATGATTTCAGAGAATGGTCAACCACAGAAACAAAGATTTGTTAGAGACCTGTGTTCTCTGTTCTTAACTGAACTGCAATCTTAAAAATAATAATAACAATAAACAAGTCCATATGAGTTGAGAGACAGAAAAATTTGGTAACAAGGCATACTGTTCCCATTTGACAGTTTTATCTCTGTATTCACTGTTGAACACTTTTTAGTCTGCTATACTGATAGAAGAATTCATACATAGAAGAATACATTCATAGATAAGATAAGACTGGTATTTTCTCACTGTAGTTAACTAATTGCATGGACCCTTCTGTGTCTTATTATTGTCCTTATTATATTGTCCTTAATGAAATCTTGAGGCAAAGGAAATGGTAAACAGCAGAGGATATTGCTAGAAATCACCCAATAGCAAACTGTATATAAAGAGGTCATCGTTCATCAGGGATATGGAAGAACAATAAGTTTCATATCCTTTACAGTAGTCATATGATTTGTGAGTTCAATGTTGTTACTGTTCTCACTCTGGAGATATAAAACAAAACAAACAAACAACAACAACAACAAGATAGCAGTCAATTTTATAAAAAGCAAAAACAAATACCTATGTAGGTTCTTAAATGTGTCAATAACCAATTCACTGTACTATTGACACATGACCTGAAAACTGAACAGAATTTCATCATGTGCTTGATTCCTGTAGCTCACAGCTCTTCATAGCTTCTTCTCTGTTGGTAAGTCTCTTCCAGCTGTATTTCATACTGGGTTTGCATGTTAGAAAATGTGTCTCAGTGTTTCTGAACGGGCAATACTGGAGTGAACATCACTGTCGTGTCACTATGTAAGTTAACCAACATGTCAGCTGGTTAACTGACATGAATATCCTAGTCTAATAGCACCATGAGTACTGTTTATCTATTGACTATGACTTGGACAGGTTAGGTCAAGAGCAACCTTCTGATCTTTGCAGAATAACATAGTTAAATGAATTGTATGACATTGCAAATCTTAATATACAAATTGGTCAGTTGTTATGTTAGTGGCATAGAAAAGTCAAATAGCATCTTTACTTGATGTTTCGCAGATCTTCAGCTTGGCCTCACTGGTACAGTGTTGATATTCAGTTACATGCTGACTGAAAGAGGATGGTCACATGGTGATATCACTTTGATATTTGTTCTGTAAGAAGTTATACTTGGTCCTGATTTCTGGTCTGATCTTTGATTAATGAAGACTCATATGTCAATAACTGTCTAATGGTTTCAAAATGAGTTAAATCAAACTCCTAATAGGATTAAACACTGAAATATTTAAAACAGCTGATGTCTAGCTTGATCTCTAGGCACAGCTATAATTCAGTGACTGAACAAAGCTGAAGGTAGTGAATTGGAATGAAAAGTCCTCATCAGAGGTTTCAGTTGTAGTGCACATTATTTATTAACCTGTCAATCTGCTATAACTAGAAAAGCGTTAAACTGAGTTCCACAGCAACCAGCTCAGGATTGGATCAGCTGGGAGTGCTGTATCAGTAAGTCTTGAAATCATTATCCAGATGCTTCAGGGTAAGGCAGTGGCTGCCAGTAAAGTCAGTGATAGTTCTTAGTAAGTGTTCAAATACAGATTTATTTATTTTTTCCCCACACCATAGCAACTGGCAATTACCATATGGCATAAAGAGACAATAGATTGGAAATTTAAAATGGAAATGTCATTTATCCTTACAAGCATGATAGTGACAATGAAAACTACTCTTATATTGTTTCTCTCAGCTTCTGGAAGATGTCCTTGACAGAATAAGAGGCAGCAGAATATGTTTAGAAGAGTCCTTGCTAAAGGCAATGTGTCTGGTGAAGACCAAGTTGATGTGATTTTCTGATCAATGGAAAAATAAAAATAAAAATAATAAAAAATAATAAATCTGATTTTCAAAATCAAGAAAAATTCAAAGACCAAAATCAGGTGTATGTACGCTCCTTGCCTCTAACAAAAGTCATTTTTACTAGCATCTGTGAAAACATCTACAGAGGGTTCTGTCCAGACAAGGCCATAGTTACTCATTTTAAGACAGCAAGTTTCAGTAGCAAAGATGTCAGAAAAAAAATGTCAGTAGCAAAAATGTCGGAAACATTTGTTACCAAAAATGGTACCAGACAAAGCACTGTTCCTGCACTGGTTTTGTTTATCATTATGCAGGTTTATGCATGGATCTCATGTATATATGTATGTAAAAGTATGTTACTTATGACAAATGATTTCACTTGAAGTGTTTTTTTCAGAATGTTGATGGAAAACATGTTAAACCAGTAGTACACATTGAAATTTGAGGACAAGTCTGATACTTTAGCATTGTGTGTCGAGGAAAGCATGCCTCAGAATGAAGTCACCTGGTAGAGTAAAAGCTGGTAGAGTAACTGTGAAAAGCAGCATATTTGGCAGAGAAAAAAATCTGGCTTCAGATAAAATTGGGTACTGTACAGTTCTTACCACTTCTCTGCATGTCTGTGTCTTTTTTCAGAGCTGTCACATCAAATGTTTTAGGAGTCACTCATCAGCTGTCTTCATGCTCTTAGTACAAAAAGGTTAAACGTCTTGAACACTGAGTCTTAGAGTATTGCCTATAGTTAGTATCAAAGCAATGCTCCTGTGAGCTGAGTTATACCAGACATCTGGTGCATATATCAGATAGCCAATCATCCATAAGCATTTTGTATGGACAGTTTAAATAGAATGAATGGTTAAGACTGACCCATTCAACATTACTGAGACAATCTCAAGGTAAATCTTCAGTCATACAGCACCAGACTCCCAATATGGGATACAATTAAAGGTCATCTGCTATAGCAGGGAAAGTAAGCTGATGTTATCACACATGGTGAGAAAAAGGCAAATTTCACCTAATAAAATGCAACAAAATAAAGTAAGGATAGTGTGTACATGAAGATACATCTGTTGCATCCCCAGATATGTGTGTCCTGAAAAAAATGGACAGATTTCCCACCAGTAATACCACTCATTTATTGAGTAGACAGGGAATTTTTTTGACAGTGTGGAATATGCCATCCATATACATGCCTTAACAAAAAATTCAAAAATCCTAGTGTCATTATGAACTTTTCACACTACCAATACAAACAAACCAAACCAAACTAAAATGAAACAGTAATTAATTGCAAATAATATTTACTGGAATACAAGATTTCCTAACAAGGCTTTCAACAAATCTCAAATTTTTGCATGTGAACTTTCTCTAGGGAAAATTTCCATTTAAGCGTAGCTCAGCACTGAAATTAAGAGATTGCTTCTAATAGGCAGAAAGTAGATTGCTTGTATATGTAACAGTTTTGTCATTACTTTCACAGATGTTTTCAACTGTTCGTTGTCATGTTTGTTTGATGCTATTCAAGTCTTCTACGGTCCAAAGGACTGAACTCCATTTTGCCTTCTCCTTCTATGTTGTATGGGTGTGATACTATGTCGTGCCAGGAAGCCATGAGGGTGGGCAACTCCATGAGGGATGCAACTCAGGAGTGCGGGTGACATCCTGGCAGGTAGAGCAAGGACCTCATTGAAAAAAGGTGTAGTCCGGTCCTGTAGTGCTTCAACAAGGACAGCAGAGAAAGACCACTGACAGTAATCTGGGTCAGAAAAAGTGCCAGGGTGGTTGGACACAGCCATGTGGACAGGGACAGAGACAGGTATTGCTGAGGTGAGAGGTCTGGGTGTAGTGGGTTTATGTGGCAAGGATTTAGTAGCGGGGGAGGGAGGGGAGGGGGCGGGGGGGGGAGAGGAGGGAGTTGTATAGAGGAGGGAAAAAAGAGTTCACACATGGCTGCTTTTTTGATCTAGGTGGGAGTTGTAAAGAAGGAGGGGGAGAGGAGCTGCAGACACTGGAGCAGAAGTTCCCTGTGGCCTGTGCTAAGCATCATGGTGCAGCAGGCCGTCCCCCTGCAGCCCATGGGGTATCACGGTGGAGCAGGGTTTCATGCTGCAGCCTGTGGAGGGGCCCACAGTGGAGCAGGTGGCCCTGCACTGATGGAGGCTGTGGCCTGTGGAGGACCCCACCGGGAGCAGATTCTGGGCTGGACCTGTAGCCCGTGGAGAGGAGACCACGCAGGAGCAGGTTGTCTGGGGGTAGTTGCTGCCCGTGGTGGACCTGTGCTGGAGCAGTTTGCAGGATGGAACCCATGGTATGGAGATGTGTAGGAGCAGTTCTTGAAGAACTGTTGCTTGTGGGAAGCCCCTGCAGAATCAGTTTGGGAACAACGGCATCCCGTGGGAGGGACCCCCACGTGGAGCAGGGGCAGAGAGTGACCATGAAGGAGGGGCAGAAATGAAGTGTAATAGACTGACCACAATCCCCATCCCCCCGTTCCCCTGTTCCACTCAGGGGGAGCAGGTGGAAGAAGGTATATGGAGGAAAGGCAGTTTGGGTTTCTTTCCTTTGTTTTTCACTTCTCTAGCTTGTTAGTAATAGGCAATAAATCTTACCGTCTCCCTTCTCTGAGTCTGTTTTGCCTGTCATGATAATTGTTGAGGATTCTCCCCATCTTTACCTCAACCCTTGAACGCTTTGCACTGTATTTTTTCCCCCTTCTCCTTTGAGAAGGGGGAGTAAAGGAGCAGCTGTGGTGGAGCTCAGCTGCCCACCTGAGTAAAACCACCACACTGGTGCAGCAAGAAAACTGTGCACAGGCACTCCTTCAGAGAAGAGGCACTCCTACTGGCAAGGGCCTGATGTCCTGTGCAGCCTTCATGGGAAGAGGAGAGGCCCCACCTCACAGCAGAGCTGTCCCTACCACTCCCACTCCAACCTCTGGAGGGTGGAAGAAGTTGCAAAGCCCATTGGTGCATGCGGGACCCTGACACATGGCTGCTTTTTTGATCTAGGTGGGTCTCAAATCTTTCCTTCATTGTAATGCCAAATCAAACAATTTTCTTTTTAGGATGTTTACAGCAGTTGGGATGATATTCTATGTTATCGGAAGCAGAAAGTAGGAGGTGTGATTGTATGACTCTGTGGCTCCAGTGAGCATGAATCAACTAGTCCTAAATACTAGTTCACATAAAAAACACCTCCCCCACCCCCTCACCCCCCATATATTAAGTCTGTGGAGACTAAAATGCTGAGCCTACCTCCGCTATAAATAATTTTTTATCTCTAAGGTCCATTAAAGGGAAAGCAATATGAAAAAATTAGATGCCTTGAATACTGACTTTAAATTTTAGATAATGACTAATCTGTTGTTTTTAATATAACAGATGACTTGCTCAGGTTCTTTTAATTTCATCCAGATATAGCTGAAGTGATCTTTTGGGATATTAACTTGTGTGTGTGTATGTGTGTGTGTGTGTGTGTGTGGAAACATGTTCAAGAGTGGAGAATGCAAAATACCATTGAGGTAACAGTGACTTGGACCCACCACAATGGTCTTTTCAAGTGCCTACCACATCTTGTTAATGTCATGACTTAGTTTAGACATTTAGGACCAAACTCAGTCTCATGGATGATAAGTAGGTGTATTTCCACTGAATACACCTCAGCTGTTCCTAGCAAACGTGTAGACAACTAGTGACTCAGCCTCTGATTTTTCAGTTTGATTCTAATTTAGGGATATCAACAGAAAAAAAGGACACAGAAAAATTGAGCCAACATTAATTTTAAACTCCTTTTGTACATCTGAATTTGATTCCTCTTTGTTTAAAACCCATAAAATTATTATATGCTGAATACAGGGCTAAGCTAAAATCTTAGTGGAATGTCTTGATATGATTGATGACTCAGATGATAATGGATTTAAATGTTGATTGAAATCCAGTCAAAAATAATAACAAACAAATAAATAAATAAATAAATAATCAGTAGACTTTAAAGAAGTTAATGTATATATATATGTTACTGTTTTACAGAAATCACATTATAAAATAAATAATTGTCTACAAAAACATTCTTTAGAAAAGGATAGTGGAATTATTAAATGTCTATAAAAACAAATTATCATTTCTTTTACATGAGATACCTAAAGGGTTTGGGGTTTTGGGAGTGGTTTTTGTTTGTTTGTTTGTTTGTTTGTTTTTCCTTCCCCCTTGATCATGTATTGTTTGGACAATTTCACAAAATTTTCAGCAAAGTTTAATGCATACAATTAGACTGTTGTTGATTAACTTAAAAATGATCATGAAAACATAGTTTGTTGTTCAAAAACGTGATTTACTTCACAGAGAGTAGGGAGGGGAACAAGCCTGATTTCTCATAATGAAGCACCGCTTCTTAGATATTCCAAGTGTAATTGAGAGATACCCGAAGAACAAAACTTCAAAACAAGATTTGATGTACAACACCCTTCATAAAATATCTTGTAGTGCAGTTCCACTGAGTGGCAGGCTGTTTATATTTAAGAGAATTGCATCATTTTCACTGTAGAGAAAGCAGTCATCAATTGCTCTCCTTGTTGAAGCTCCATAGCTTAAGCACTGAATAATCAAACAGGCCATTAAAAGTGGTGTTTAATAATAATTATTTGAAAAGCTCATCTAAAAACTGATAGTGTTTCTGTGTGTCTGTCTGATTTGTGCATGACCTGGTATCAATATACTGTGAGAACAGCATATGGCTTCTTTGATGGAAAGTAATGGAAAATGACAGACTGTTTGAAGATGCTGTGGTGCCAATTTCATGAATAATGCATTAGGGTAACAGGTATAATCAGTGTGTTTAATAGTCTGCAGCCTCCAGAGATACAACAGCAGCATACAGAAGAATAATTCTTGTACTAGGACCACCTGACACTTAACTTTTTACCTTGACTTTGTTTTACTGAGATTACACTAAAATAAAATTTTTAAAAAGACAAAGAGTCAGAGCAAAAAATGTTATGTCTTGACTCTGAATGAAATTAATCTATATTTTTTTTGCATTTTGCATTTCCTTTTCTCTCTCTCTCTCTCTTTTTTTTTTATTAACTTCAAATTTGATAGGAAAAACGATATTATGGTTGTCATTTATACATTGAAATGAATTCCCATTTTCTAGTCATGTCTATATGTCATTGCAAAAGATGAAGTATATATGACAATTTTTTTTTTAAATTGAATTATTTCCCTATATCAAAAGTAAGTATAAGGCTAAAAACAAACAAAAGACCTTGCAGAATGTTGGTAAAATATTTTTGATTAGGTATATTTTGAATTGTATTGAACAATCTCACAAAAGAGATTTATAGGCACACATATTTACCTATTTCTATTGGCACATATTTCTATTGGCATTATGATGTCATGACTGCACATTAATAAATATTAGTTAGAGTCAGTGACTTGGAACACAGAGTTTCAGTCTTTGTCCTCATACCTTTACTCAAAGATGAATATGTTTCCAAGTTAAAATTGTAATTTCCCACCTAAGAAATGAGCTGGAATTATATATGTCCACGTTTCATCTTTATGAGTCTGTTCTGCTTGTGTGATGGTTTTACTCATCTGGGCAGCTGAGCTCCACCACAACCACTCTCTCACTCCCGCTCTTCAAGAGGACAGGGGTAGAAAATACAATGAAAAGGGCTCAAGAGGGAGATCTCTCAACAATTATAATCACAGGAAAAACAGACTCAGCACAGGGAAATGAATGTAATTTATTAGCTATTACTAACAAGCTAGAGCAGTGAAAAACAAAAACAAACAAAGAAGAAAATTAAAACCACCTTCCACTCCATCTACCCTCTTCTATCTTGCAACAGCACAGGGGAATGGGGAATGGGGGCTGAGGTCAGTCCCTAACACTTTGTCTCTGCTGCATCTTGACAGTCACTCTCTGCCCCTGCTCCACGGGATTCTGTCCTTTCCAAACTGATCCTGTGTGGGCTTCCCACAGGCAGCAGCTCTTTAAGAACTGCTCTCACATGGCTCTGTACTACAGGGTCCATCTGTCTGGAGCAAACTGCTCCAGCATGGGTCTGCCATGGGTGGCAGCATCCTCCAGACACCCTGCTCCTGTGTGGGCTCCTCTCCATTGGCTGCAGCCTCCTCCAGGCCACATCAACCTGCTCCACCGGGGCCTTCTCCACAGGCTGCAGCGTGGAGATCTGCTCCATGTGGGACCCATGCAGGGGGACAGCCTGCTCCACCAGGGGCCCCTCCACAGGCCGCAGGGGAACTGCTGCTGCGTGCCTAGAACACCTCCTGCCCTCCTTCTGCACTGGCCTTGATGTCTGCATGGTGGGTTCTCTCACACTTCCTCACTCTCTTCCAGCTGCTGCTGCACAGCAGTTTCCTCCCTTTCCTCGGTCTGCTCTCCCAGAGGCCCACCCATCATCATCGCTCACTGGCTCAGCTCTGGCCAGTGGTGGGTCCCTTTTGGAGCCAGCTGAATTTTCATTTTCATGATAAATATTTCATGTAGTTTCATGTGTCTGTATATATATATTTCCATACACACACACACATACATTCATATATACATGCATATGTATTCACATATAAACGCATCCTGCAAATGAGAAGAAGAAACAAAAAAAGAATCTGTGTTGGATTAATGTAGGAAACAATCTGGAAAAGTAAAATAAGGTAGTCAAATGATTATAAAAGCAGTTGACAGAGGTAAATTTCTATAAAACAGTATTACTCAGAAAATGTTAATTATACTAGAATAGCATGACTGTGATATGATATGATATGATATGTTATGATAATTTGTTCTGGTCTTTCCACTCTTTCTTCATCCCAGTTATAATTGTAAGAATAATTACTGGTACATCTTGGTACTAAGCAACAGAAGTATATTGTGACAGTAATTTATAGCATGTTGCTAACAACATATTTTATTTTCATGTTATAGGAACTTCAGAATAATAAAATTCAGTCAATCATTAGTAGAAGCATCATGGTTCTTACGTTAGAAGCATTCTGTTATTCTTCTAACTAAGAAAAAATCTAGTCTTGTAAAGAGGAATATGTTAAGCTCTACATTCTGTTTTCTAAACTGGTCCTGGGAAATAGATATTATACTTTCCACAACCCATGAAATTTAGCATAAAAGAAAGATGAATTGTACAACTACCTGTCTTTCCTTGCAGCTTTTTCCCCTACAGTCTGTTTGAACACATTAGGAGTTTTAAGCTACTGAGATGATCTGAGCCAATCTTTTTATTAAAACAATCCTTGTCAGTCTCATCCAATACTTAAGCCCTATCTATCATTTGTAGATCAGTCATTTCTGGCAGAGTTGTAGTAGATTTTCATTGTCATTGCTTTCTTTCTTGCCCTTACAGATTTTATAATGCTAGAAAGTTCTGCTTGTGTGGCAACCAGAATTAAAATCCTAGTAGACATAGGGGTGATTGTAGATCTAGGGGAGTGGGTTTTGTGATGAGATCTCCTCATCATTTAGTAGATTTATAATAAGCCCAGTGTTCTTTATAAACTACTCTTTGCTGAGTAAAGAAAATAAAACAACAAGTGACAGATTTAATCATTTCCCCATCTATTTTGTTCTTTCTACATCCCCACTTATATACTTTGACACTGTATCATTTGCCTGAACTTCTTCATATTTAACAAAATAAATGTCCAGCCTACAAAGTTTCAATTGTCAATTCCAGTGGTGTCATAGTGGCATAACACTGGTGCAACGAAAAGCTATCATACAAATAGTTGATAAAAGATTAATTATGATCATCCATTTGGTATTTATACTTATTTAGCACCTGTTCTCCATATGCTGTGCACGAATACCAAGGGGAAAAATATATATATAAAGAGCTTTCCTGGGAGAACAGAGTTAAACACATGAAATTCTGCTAGGCCAGATTTAAACATGAGACTGAACTGCACCAGTTTACATGTGCAATGGATCAAAAGCTAAAACAGCCACTACAGCCATTCTGGAGTCTGGTGATATAAGAGAAAATGTGTTTTGTCTAGGACAACCTTAAATCAGTTTATAAGACCTTTTGAAAATTGTGTGCTGGGCAGAATTGACTGCTGAAACTGTATTGTATTGTCAGCCTAAAAAGACCAGTAGTAAGAGCAAAATTTTCATGCAGATATGACCATATTTGAAATCCTCTTCAAAAAGATGGATAGTCACCTATAACTCTGTTACATAGAGTTCCAGGCATAACTAACAGTGAAAAAATAAAGTAGGTGTCTTCTGGTTGCTTTATGTGCTCCCTATCTGTCATGGTAGACTTGCCTCCCAGCTGGGGGTTATTGGGGTATCTAATACAATCATAGAGACCACTTGTTTTTATGGCATAAACATTGCTGACCCATACTTTCCAGCTTGGGCCTACCTCAGATATTGCCATTCTACAGTTGTGGAGTCATAAATGGCCAAGGGAGATTCTTCAGCTATACCTCTGTGTTTGGAAACATACCTCCATAAGCAGAGGCCAGAAAACAGTACATGAAAACATACCTACCAGCACTGATACAACTGACACAGGGCTGAGTACTCCTTTCACAACAAACATACCTTTTGAAAATGCAGTGCAAACATTAACAAATCATAGCCAACTGAATTGTGGTCAGAAAAACTTCAGGGATAGAAGTAATCTCAGGTATCTTCTACCACATATGCCATACTTCTGTGGGAGGGCTACGACAACTTTTTGAAAATCTCTTGGCACTTCTGAAGACAAAGGTAGCAGGAATGACTAGAAATACATCAAGACTTGATGTAAATCAGAGAATCTGCTCAGGGATAACGTACACAGTCTGAAATATTTCTGACCATTTTCTATCTTGAAAGCTTAATGGTTCTGTAGAAACTGGAAACATTGCTATCTGCTCTGCTCAGTTGTTGCTTTAGCTGTAAAGTTTTTTTTTTTTTTTTTTTTTACATTGCCTTCTCACTTCTGTGTTCCAGGGTAGACACAGTACAGATGGCCTGACTATCTTCTCTTTCCAATTTCTCCTACACTGGGGAGGAGATTGGATAGGAAGAACATTTCAGCAGATCCTTAATCACCAGAAAAATATGTGGAGAGATTAAAAGTCTTAAAGAACTGTGAAGACACAATGAATTGCTCTGTTAATTGTGTGACAGCCTCTTCATAGGCCCCTAACTCTCAAGGGCAAAGATTTCTTTAAGGAGTACAGACATAGACTTACTCCTTTGTTGACCATCTCCAGGGATGACTGTTTGAATAAGAACTGTGAATAGGATGATTCATTAACTGATGAATATCCCTTATGCTCTCCTTCTTACTGTGTCATACAGACCACAGCTGCAGGGTCTGTATAAGGATATAGTGACACTGGGTTAAGTAATGAGGAGAATGTTGCCTAAGTAAGATAGCTGAAATGGAAATGGAAATGGCCCTGTGGAAATGTCAATGCTTCACTAGCCTTCCCTGATTGAAGAGGGAGTTGAGAATTACCCCCAGAGTAATAGAAAAAGCCTTTGAGTACTGTAGTCTGTCTTGTAGGAAGGGAGGAACTGAATATATTAGACCTATGAAACATACATTAGTACAAGTGCCCTTAGCAACTTCAATTCCCCCCACATGCTCAGCATATTGAGACACTGAGGTTGAGCGTCTAACTAGCTGAGACCCACAAACTGAGTTTTTGGCACAATTTGAGCCATGTTACAGCAATATCCTCCCAAACCACCAAAGACTACGTACAAAGTATAGGAAAGCAGAACACTCATCAGGATGTGCCCTTTGTACCAGAGCAAAAGATGTAATTAGTAGGACTCAGAGTATTGGTTTGGCTAAGAGAAAGCTTATCTTGTCTTGCACTATTTACCTCCTCACCCAGCTACAAATGTCCTGGATGATTATTATGATCTACATGATTTATTTTTTCCTTGGATGGCCTCAGTTATACACTAGTATCCAGGAACTGGTTCTTAGTTCAATGTCTGGTGGAACAGTGGTTCAGTGTAGTTTTTCTTCACCATTGGGAATGCCTTCCTTTCCTTAAACTTTACACAGTTTTAATCTGCTTTTCTCTCATACCTGGCAGCTGACTGTCACAAAACCCAGATGTCAAAAAGTTTATCAGACCTTGCACGTCATAGCATGACAAAAATTGACCCTTTCATTAAGGCTTCACGTACCGCTATGTACCACTTCAAGTTTTCACTTTTCACTTCTGATGACATGAAGACTGAGGTATTTCTTCCTTCCTTCCTTCCTTCCTTCCTTCCTTCCTTCCTTCCTTCCTTCCTTCCTTCCTTCCTTCCTTCCTTCCTTCCTTCCTTCCTTCCTTTCTTGTTTGCTTTAGAGGAGGTAGGGCGCGGAGAGAAAGAAAGGTGGGAACAAATGAAAACAGAAAACAAAATTTAAAGATGGACCTGTACCTATCTAAATGTATGGGGTGGAAGCATGTCATGTTAAAATTTTTGTTTCATGAAAGAATCATTTATTATAAACTTCTTTTTCTACAGACAGATATAGATACTGGTAAACTAGAGCAAGCATTTTTAAGTCCAAATTTTGATTATATATATATATATATATATATATATATGTATATATATAAATAACTTTTATGACCCAAACCTCCTTTCTTTTCCTGAGATATCCAAATTTAGTCTCACTAAAGCATCTGTTGACTTTTAATCATACATCATCTTTTTACTGAGCTCATTAATAAATGAGTATGTGGCTAAGTTAGAAATTTTGACCTGTGAATTCCACAGAATTACTAGGCTTTGTAATATACAGATTGTCATAAATAGGGAAAAGTACCTAAACTTGCTACAGAGAATGATCATTTAACAGCAAATTGCAGTTTATTTCAGGGTTATGTGGATAGCAACAAAAGTAGCATAGCGGATAGTAGACAGGACAAAATAAAACACAAAAGTCGGAGTAGAAGGACAATATGAAAAAGCAATTTACTTTTCAACTTATGAAGGGTGAAGAAGGAAGATAAGAACAGAGCAGAGACTGCTGAAACAGAATGAAGAGCTGTGTAGATTGCAGTTAGGGGATAGTAGTTAAGGTGGTGAAAGAGGTGCTGTATGTACTTAAGTACATACAATAAGGTAAATATTTTACCTCACAAAGGTAAATATACATTAAAATTTTGCAAGGGTGGAAGCATAGCTAAGGGTAACTGAAAAGGTGTACAATAATTTTTGAAACAACGACAGAGAGGGAAGGATACAAAATGTTAAGAACCCCTTGGTACAAAAGAGTTAACTAATATCTTTGTTGGTATAATTGCAGATTGCTCCAGGAAAAGGCTGGCACAATCTGACCACTATTTTCAAGGAAAGCCTGAAGTCTTACTTCTGCCAGACCTATGCATTAATCATTATAAATAGGTTCCGGTAAATAATATCATTGTTCCCATTTTTTGCAAAGCTCAGAGTATAAAACTGCAATATGACATACTTTGCAAATAAAGATTTTGCATCAAAGTCTGCAAAATTAACACACACACACACACACAAGAGAAGATAGTGCTTTTTGTTTGTTTTTCTTTTGTCTCAGGAGTTTTGGTTGCAATCTTCTATTGGATTACATGAAAAAATATCTAGAAAAAGCACTGGTTGGAAATATTTTCACTTCATAAAGATTCCAATTTTTAACATTGTTAATTTAGAGTATAAACAGGAAAATGATGAAGTCTAAACTTTTGAATGTGTCACTTGTTGGGGAAATAGAGAGAGAGAATTATGTTATGATATATGTATATTATGTATATATATGTGTGTGTATGTATATGTATATAATTATGTATATGTGTATGTAATTATAAAAAAAAAAAAGTAAAAACTACTTTACAAAATAAAGTAAAACATTTTAATTCAGTTTAGTTCAAAATCACCAGCTGCGTCACTTTTTTTTTCTTTTTTTTTTTTTTGTAAACTGCAGTTATAAATTCTCCCCACACTACATGTTTTGTATTGTGTTACAAAGAACACTTGCAAGAAAAACACTAATACTAGAGTAAGAATGTTCAAGAAATATTGAAAGGGATGTCTTCTCATCTTTTGTTTCTTGTTCCTTGATAGAGTTCCTTGATAGAGTGAAACAGTTCTGCCATATTTGAGTTCAATACCTGCTGAGTTGCAATTCTGGAGCCATTGACATTATACTGTGTTCTATGAAATTTATTTTGGCTAAAAATGTAGAGGCTCTCATATGCAGACAAGAAGAGTTCCTCCCCTCCCCTCCCCTCCCCTGCCCTCCCCTCCCCTCCCCTCCCCTCCCCTCCCCTCCCCTCCCCTCCCCTCCCCTCCCCTCCCCTGCCCTCCCCTCCCCTTACCATTCTCATCCTGTGTCTGAGGTAAAAGACAAAACCTTTCTTTTGACATTGTACACTCAGGACTCTCATTTCCATCTGGTTGTAACTCATATCATTTGTTATCAGTTTTGTGTACCAGCATCCACTCCTTGTGTATCCCACATGCTATCCATGGATCTCAGATTCTTTGTGAATATTCTATATTTTCAGAATTTTATTTTATTTATTTTTGATGAAAAATGAATAGCTCATTCCCTCATTGTCCAATAGTGAGGATACACTGACACATCCATGCTAGCTTTGCCTCCTTTAGTAAAGTCAACTAGTTCATATATAACTGTATATATACTATAACAGATGTAAAATATATATGACTATATGTACTATGTAACTATCATGTAACATCTAAACCAAGCTCATTTAGCATAATGAATTATACAATGTAGATTATGATTGCATTATGATTTAAAGGGGGAAGGAATTATCAAGTCACGTGATAGGTATCCTTAGGTAATCAGGAAATATATATATGTAAATAAGTAACTGAAATATTTAGCAACACATAGCTATCTTAATGCACATCTTTCTGAATGAAAACAAGAGAAAATTCAACTTATGAGCCTGACATAGAGAATTACTTGTTTAAACATTCCCAGTGTATCACGATCAGTCCCTGCATTCTGAAATTAAGAAAGAACATTCCAAAAATATTTCAACAAGATAACTTTGTCAGCTTGGTTTGGGATTTTTAATAGTTCTTTATAACATGGAGTATGCTATGGATATAAAATAGTAAATAAATAATATAAAAATAAAAATAAATAATTTTAATCAAATAATGCTTAATTTTGTATTTATATCAATAAACAGTATTATTACTGCTCCGTTTTTGTTAGCTCAGTAAAAACAGCCAATACTTACATCATTATGTCTAATGGATTTATATTGACAATTCAGTTTGCAATAGAAGAGTCACAATTTATGTATTCAAGCACTTAAATCCATGGGCAGCACTGTCTGTAAATATGAGCAATTAAGCTGCAATGTTATTCTCCAGACTTTTTTTTTAATATTATTTATTTTATTCCAATCCTAATACCAACAAATAAGTACGGAGAAAATCTATGCTATTTGTCTAACTGTAGTAAGTTAGACATATTTTGATTGCCATGCATGAGGATTTGCCTGTGTTAAACCAACATAATAAAAACAGACAACAAATATGGTATGTTTTATATGTAAACTACAGAGTGACTACTTGTATTTAAGCAGTCTTACATACATGGAGTACATCCAATAGATGTATAGTCACTCTATTAAAACAATACTGTTTGTGTAGGTAACAACTCTGAAATCAAGATAAGTAGAATGGATTTTTTTTAATTTTTTTTCTGAATTATCTATTTTTTATTCTTGATCTTGACAGTCTATACACATTGTTATAACATTAAAATATTTGTCTGGGAGTACCTACAAATTACTATGCACGATCATGAATACAAGTGTTCAATCAAAAATATGCCAAGTCAATTTCATTACAAATGTATATAGTCTATAATACATTCAGAATTAACATAAAATTGCATAAAGTGATAGATATTTGACTCCACAGAGTTCCTGCTGCTGTCATTTCAACACTGCTTTATAACTCTTTTTAACATTATCAATGCTCATTACAGATTTGGTATGTAAATATGTAGCTTAAATGAGGACGAGGTCATGACTCAAGCTTTCTATGAATATGAAAATGCTAAGCTTTATATAGTATGTTGAATACTCTGAAGTACATTCATCACAGCTGCAATTATTTAATCATTTTTTTCTTTGTTTAATACCAAAATATATTTACCATAAATTCAATAACTTATGTGTGCCTACAAAGTACAGTGTATATATATATGTATATGTCTGTGTATTAAAAGTATATATATAATGTTTTCATTTAAATAATGAACTTGAGTCACTGTCTTTAAAGGTATTGCTTCCAATATTTACTCCAATCTACCATTTGTACTTCCTTCTAACAAAAAATGCCATTCTTGCAGGACAATGTGTAATTATGCTAATGATAGAATGTAAAATACAGTTGATATTTTTAGTTTAAAAATGCAACTAGATTTAAATTGTTGTTTCATGGTATGCTGATGCACACAGGAAAACAAAACAATTCTCAGTATAAGTCCTGAAAAACGAATGAGTACTGTCACAGCTGGGATTAAATCAGAAAACTATTTAATAAAACATCAGCAATATTGTTACAGCTGTCCCAAAATATCCTCAACCAGTGAAGCTCATTTCCCAAAATAATTTACTTTCTGCTTTTTTAGTGCAGTATTGTTCTTCTCAACTTTCTACCTCCTACAAATGCAACACATAAAAGACCAAAGAATCGTATTTAAGGACTGTCATAAACAACATCATCTTTCTGCTTAATTGTAGTTCCACATCCTCTAATATATCAGTGTGTTTGTTTGTTCATGCAATAGAAAATCTCCAAAAGCTTCTCTCACTCTCTCCTTTATCCAGAATAGAGGAAAAGAAGCTACCAGCAATGCTGAACTTCAAGTGTGCTATCAGATAGCTTTCTTATCATCTACTTAGAAAAAGTCTAAGGAGCACAGAGTGGGTGGCAAGTATCAATCTTCTTTTCCATAGCCAAAGATTGATGAATGTTCAGAAACTATTGAATACTGTGAGGTTCATAGTTTATGTTGTTATTTTCTGCAAGATGAGAACAAGGTTCACTGACATATTTTCTTTTATATTTTTTTAACCGTGTAGTTCATTTGTAACCCTCTTGTGAACGTATCCAGAAGGTAAATTTCAATTCTCACTCATTACCAGTTAGATGTGCCATGTTACATTAGCATCTTTTGATTGCCAAAAATATAGAAATTATATCCTGCATAGAAACTACACAAATCTACTTGAAAATCTTATGATCTTTGTCAACATAAAACACGTGATTTTTATTTGACCTGAGAAGTAATACTCTCCCCAAATGCAAGGATAATTTTGTAACTTAAAACAAACAAACAAACAAACAAACAAACAAATCCATTAAATGTAACAATCTTGTATTCAATACTTTATAAGGACCACCTGATATATCATGTCTTCAAACTACTTTCAGAAATAGACATCTATATTATGAGAGACATGTTTGAAGAAAGGGTTATGAAAGCTCTGAAAGCAACTACAGGAGACTGAATCAAAATAATAGTATTTCCAATTTACAGGATGTCAGGGCAACTTCACATTTCTGTTGGAACTTCTGCCTTGTTTCTCATTGATATACCTCTTGTTCTTCAAGCAGTATATCTTTTGTGTTCAGTTTTTAAATGTTTGAAAATCAAAAAATGAATGCAGAATCCCTTTGTCATTTCTTGAAAATTTGTAAGAATTGTATCTTTTAAAAACAGAAAATACAGCAAACCTCTTACAGATCACAGTTAGATTAGAAGACAATTGCCCAAATGTACAAGTAAATGTCAATTATGAACATGTATGTAACCTGATTTTTCAATATGTCTATGCTACACTGCAGGAGCTGTCTCCTGATTGCTTTTGGGTCATATTAATAAAAATGCATTAACTTAATAGAATTTAAGCATTCACTGAAATGCAGACTAAACTGCATTAAATGCAGGCTAAATTATATTATTCTAATCTTAACAAGTAGTACATTTTAAAGCACAACAGCCTGCACTGAACATTTACTGAGCTACTATTGGTGCAAATTTCACCCTTTTTGCAAGTAAAGTCCTTGATTTAGCAGCAGGAAATCTTGAAGATTTGCAAGTGGCAAGTAGATTTGAATGCTATCGTCAAGTTTACTACAGATTTATACGCTTCCTGTACCAACAATTAAGTGTCACTTATCAACTTAGTTTAGCTCCATCTAAGAAAGATTGCAGGAAGAAAAGACACTAATAAACATTACTTTTGCTGTCACCTGGAGACATCCTTGTATTAAATCGCAGAACCAACTAGCAAGTGGGTGTACATATGCCTAAAATGAGAATATGTAAAGAGTAGCAGTTTTCAGAAAAAAACTGTAAATAACTAATTTTTGTAAACCAGTCCATTAAAGCTATGTGCCATTTTTTCCTCACCTGTCATGTATCCTCTGACCCCAAATATTAGGTTACACTTCAAAGATGATCATACTAAAATAACACTCGTATGCAACATATTATGTGTGTATGCATGCATGCATGTGTGTGTGTGTACAATACAGACATATATACTAAGCTCCATATCTGCCTATAAAAGGAGAACATTAACTTTAGTAATATTAATTTACATTTTAGGCATAACATTATGTGCATATGTGTCTTATACTTCAGACTGTGCCATCAAGCTAAATATCAACTTCTGTTAACACATTAGGATAGAATGTGACTGACAGAGATTTTAAACAGTAACTTCAGTTTCATTGCTTCTGCACTCTGAAGTGTTTCATTTGTAGCCTCAAAACTACTCTTTTAGCACAGTCATTGAGAAACTCCATTAGAGTAGTTTTGAATCCTTTCATTTCAGCCCATTCTTTCCCAATTGCTCTTTTTGCTTTTCCAAAGGCTCCAAAGGCTATGTCTCTTTCTATTAAAAAAAAAAAAAAAAAAAAAAAAAACAATAATAATAATAAAATAAAAAAATCCCCCTTTCTGAAAAAAAATAGATTGCATAATATTACTGATATTCCTGACAAAACTAGTTAGTCATGGAGTAGGGAAATTGAACCATTTCAATGAATTTCCAAGAGTCTAATAATTTACTGGAAACATAAAAAATGTTACTGCTAATGAAGCTTCACAGAAAAGGTGAACTGAAGTTGCAAAAAGAGAAGGGAGTTGCAAATTACTGAATCCATCACCACAAAAGCTGGCTTTACTCTGAAAGCATCAGGCAGAGGCAGTTCAAATTGGAGTAAGAAAATTAAGATGTCTAAATATGAAAGACAGGTTAACAGCCGACTAAACATGAGGAAAGAAAAGAACCCTTAAATGTGAGAAAAACGTTTCTACTGAGACAGAGAATGACCTGATTTAGACAGAACCATCTGATGCTTCTTTAATTTTTTCTCTTTGTTTCCACATATCATTTGCTTGGTTTGATCACAACAGAAGCAACAAGAAGAAAATGTGTCTTATCCACCAGATAAATCACATTTTCTCAGTCCCTGATAGATTCATGTGGCACACAATACAGAGAATTAAAGTCAGGAGCCCTTTAGAAATTTAATGAAACAATGGAAACATGTTTTTCTTTGTAACAAGGAAGGCATTGCACTGAATAAACAATAAAATCAATTATATTAATGAAATACAAACACACTAATTAGCTAAGATTATTATATTTTGTTTAATTTGACCTTCAAAAATTACCATACTCAGCTAAATATCAGAAAAAAATAATTTAAACCATTAAAAACAATTAGTAAAATCATCTACTTCTCTTCTATCAATTATCTTATGATATATGAACGATAATTCAGGCAGAGGGAGAAACAGAAATATACAACTCATCAACGAAGACAGTAAATCCCACAGTACTTGAGATGTGGCATCAACAGAGCAGAGTACAGGGGGACGATCACCTCCCTGGTCCTGCTGGCTACACTATTCCTGATACAAGACATGATGCCGTTGGCCTTCTTGACCACCTGGGCACACAGCTGGCTCATGTTCAGTCAAGAATTCCCTCCAGATCCTTTTCCTCTGCACAGTTTTCTAGTCACTCTGTCCCAAGCCTGTAGCATTTTATGGGGCTGTTGTGATCAAAGTGCAGAACCCAGCACTTTGTAAAGACTGAAGCCATGTTGAACTTCATCCTGTTGTTCTCTGTCCATTGACCCATCCTGTCCAGGTCCCTCTGCAAGGCCTTCTTATCCTGCAACAGATCGACACTTCCCCCCAACATGGTGTTGTCTGCAAACTTACTGAGGGTGCACTCAACTCCCTCCTCCTAATAAAGGTATTAAAGAGTATGGGTCCCAACACCAACTCTTGGGGAACACCACTGGTTACTGGTCACCAGCTGGATTTCACTCCATTCACCACCACTCTTTGGGCCCAGCCATCCAACCAGTTTTTAACTCAGCAGAGAGTATACCTGTCCAAGCCATGGGCTGCCAGCTTCTCCAGGAGAATACTGTGGGAGAACATGTCAAAGGCCTTGCTGAAGCCTAGGTAGACTACATCAACAGCCTTTCCCTCATTCACCTGGCGAGTTACCTGGTCATAGAAGGAGATGAGGTTGGTCAGGCAGGATTTGCCTTTCATGAACCCATACTGACTGGGCCTGATCCCCTGGATGTCCCGCACATGTTGTGTGATTGCATTCAAGATGCCCTGTTCCATCACCTTTCCTGGAACCAAGGTCAGGCTGACAGGCCTGTAGTTCCCTGGTTCCTCCTTGTGACCCTTCTTATATATAGGCATCACATTAGCAAGTCTCCAGTCATCTGAGATCTCTTCAGATGCCCATGACCACTGATAGATGATGGAAAGTGGCCCAGCAATCACATCCACTGACTCCCTCAGCAAGAACCCTTGGGTGCATCCCATCAGGTCCCACAGATTTGTGGGTGTCTAGCTTGCTTAAATAATCTCTATCCCAATCCTCTTCAACCAGAAGAAAGTCATCCTCTCTCCAGGTTTTCTCTCTTGTTTCTGGGCTCGGTAGTGCATAAGGTCTAGTCTTAGCAGTAAACACTGAAGAAAAGAAGGGATTCAGTAACTCCACCTTGTCTGTGTCTGCCATCTCCAAGGCACCCACCCGTTTGGCAGCTCACCTACATTTTACTTAGTCTTTTTTTGCTGCTAATGTATTTGAAAAAATCCCTTCTTGCTATCCTTGATATCTTTTGCTAAATTTAATTTTAACCAGGCCTTGTCCTTCCCTATTGCATCCTTGCATTCTCTGACAATGTTCCCATATTACACCCAAGTGGTGTGTCCCTTCTTATACATCATGTACACATCATCTACCTGAACTTGTGCAAAGCATTTGATACCATGTCCCCCATGGTATCCTAGTGTCTAAACTGGAGAGTCATGGATTTGATGGATTGATGCACTGCTTGATGGGTAAGGAATTAGCTGGATGGTTGCACTCAAAGAGTTGCAGTCAATAGCTCCATGTCCAGGAGGAGAACAGTAACAAATGGTGTTCCTCAGGGGTCAGTATGGGAACCAGCAGTATTTAACATCTTTGTTGGTGACGTGGGCAGTGGGATTGAGTGCATCCTCAGCAAGTTTTCCTATGACACCAAACTGTGTGGTGCAGTAGACATGCTGGAGGGAAGAGAGGGATGCCACCCAGAGGTACCTGGACACGCTTGAGAGATGGGCCTGTGAGAACCCCGTGAAGTTCAACAAGGCTAAGTGCCTGCACCTGGGCTGGGACAATCCCAAGCACAAATACAGGCTGGGGGGAGAACACATTGAGAGCAGCTCTGAGGAGAAGGAGTGTTGTCTGACAAGAAGCTCAACATGAGCTGGCAGTGTGCTCTTGCAGCCCAGAAAGCCAAGGGTATCCTGGGCTGCATCAAAAGCAGTGTGGCCAGCTGGTCAAGGGAGGTGATTTTCCCCTTCTGCTCTGCTCTTGTGAGACCCCACCTGGAGCTCTGTGTTCAGCTCTGAGGCCCCCAGCGCAAGAAGGACACAGAAGTATTAGAACAAGTCCAGAGGAGAGTCGCATAAACAGTCAAGGGTATGGAACAACTCTGCTTTGAAAACAGGTTGAGAGAGCTGGGGTTCTTCAGCCTGGAGAAGAGAAGGCTTTGGGGACACCTAATATCAGCTTTCCAGTACCTACAGTGGGCCATCAGTCCCACTGGGGAAAGCTGGGGAGGGACTCTTTGTAAGGGAGTGTAGTGATAGGACAAGGAGTAATAGCTTTAAACTAAAAAATGGTAGACTTAGATTAGACATGAGGGTGGTGAGGCACTGGAACAGGTTTCCCAGAGAAGTTGTGGATTCCCCATCCCTGGAAGAGTTCAAGGTCAGGTTGGATGGTGCTTTGAGCAACCTAGTCTAGTGGAAGGTGTCCCTGCTCACAGCAGAGAGGTTGGAATTAGATGGGTTTTAAGGTCCCTTCCAACCCAATCCATTCTGTGATTCTATGATTCTATTTTTCTATGATTCTTTCTCTAAATCATAGTAATGCATCTTTTTGTGAAATATGCATAGCATACTCATCAGCAATGAAACAAAATGGTAAAATATGGCAAAAAAAATATGATTAGGTAAAATATGACAGTTTTAAGTTAAAAAAAATGCTTTTATATTTTTTAAAAATATGTCATGAATTTTAGGAAATATTTTGCTAAGTTTCATACAATGTCTACATCTTGGAGAAGACAGAAGTATACAAATTTCAGAATAGTCTGTTTAATCATTCATATACTCAGTGTCCTGAGTGGGAAATTAAAGACAGAAATATTTCCCATCTACATTGTTTTCATTCAGACAATCTTTGAGTTTTAGCTTAAAAAAATAATCTTCTTGGATTCATATTTAGTATGAGACATACACTTGGTTGGGATGCCTGCATGACATCATCTCAGAGACGCTTCTGCCTTTTCTTTCCCCCATGTTGTCTCTCCTTCTCATCTTGTTTAGGCTATTTAAACACTTTTTTTCAATTACCTGTATTTTAATTTGTATCAATTTATTAGAGTCTTAGGTTTCAGCTTGAAAAAAACAAACAAACAACAACAAAAAAATGTGGAAAGCATGTAAAAGCTTTGATCTTTGATCATTCCATTTTAAGACCACATTACTTTTTGTCTTCAAACTTTAAAAATAACTATAACATTTACAATGTAAAATAAAGATATATGGGAGTGGAATTGATCAAAAATGTCTCTAGTTTTGTGAAGATGACATTTTCCACCTCTGGGGGATTCACAGGAAATCAATGGAGGGCCCCTCTGGAGGTTTTTTGAATGCTAATTTTTCCAGGACTTGCACAGCACATGCAAACACTGCTTCTAGAAGAGTTATCCAGTTATCTCATTTTACTAATTTGTAATGGAGTGCCTGACTCCCCTTTATAAGAAATAAATATTTTCTATAAAATTGTTACTGAATTACAGGTTTTTGTTGTTTGTTTATTTATTTATTTATTTATTCACTTGTCTAATTAAACCCTGGATAAATGTTTCCTGTGAGTAAGTCACTGTTCATCAACAGGAAACTGGATCATGATAAGGGTTTTGTGGAAGAAACACAGAGTTGGGAAGAATGATCTATATAGATCTGTTGTGTTTAAGTCTACCCTCTGAGTTCACTGTATATCATTAAGGCTGTAGTTTTCAAAAGCTGATACTTTCCACCTATGTGATGTACCCAGATTGGTCATGGACACCACAAAGATGGAGGTAGAGGAAAAGTTAATTGCTGTGCTTTTTGGACATGGAAAGATTGACGTTTCAGTCTAGAAGGGGAAAAGAAAAAAATTGTTCCATGCTCCTTTGTATTACAAGCTACAGAATGCTCTCAGTCTCTAATGTATTAATATAAAACTCCAAAACCTTCAAAATTATGATTTGTGACAAAACAAGACCAGCAGACATTAAAATGCTTACCAGTGTCCTTGGTGCCTGTAACAGCAGGGTTTGTGATAGACGATGATGTTATGAAGAGTTATTTAGTACTTTTTCTTCCAGAGTTATAAGCTTCCAGGTGAAGCCATCTGGTATTAAGTAGTCACATTTCATAAACTGCAAAGCTTTCTTGCATGGAAGCAAAGAGTGTCATGGACATACTTTGCATGTTAAACAGGGAGGCCCTCCACAGTTTGGCTAAGAAAACCATTGCTGCCCAGCTCAAACCCCTTATCAGTTCTGAGAAAACAGAGTAATTTAAGTGCTTTCTGTTCTTAGCATGCATAGAGAAATTGTTAATTGGACTCATTACAAAATTGCAGTTCCTCCACATTTAAAACATACCTCGTATAGCAATCTTATCAAACTGACACTTAAAAATATATTGCATGCTTTTTTTTTTTTTTTTTTTTTTTCCCCTGAAATTCAGAACAGATTAAAGCAGTGGAGTTTTATAGCTTATCTTCCTTTCACTGTTTCAATCCATTATCTCCATAGAGCTTCTTAATGTGAACACCTAAGTTTTACTGTGAGCTCTTCAGTGATTAAAGTATGATTTTCAATGAGGCACAGGCTATTTTTCTCATGCTTTCCAAGATGAAGGGAAAGTTTTATACAAAATAGAAAACTACCTGTCAGAAACAGTAGAATGCACCTAAACAAAACCTCCTAAACTGTCATTAAAGTTTGTTTGTTTTCTTCTCCTCCCCATCCCCCACCCTTGGAAACTAATTTAAATGATCACGTTGAATTAAAATGAATACTTTGTAACATAAGCCCATGTTATGAAAATGTGCCTCAGGCTCATTCTTGAATACATTTGAGAATATATTTTTTCCTTAGTCATATTCATTTGACTTTTACACTACATTTGCAAGCATATAACTTAAAATCAAATTCTGCCACTCTTGCTTATAAGGTTAGTAATTAAGATTACTAAACTAATATGAAGTAATTTCATATTCTTCACCAAAAGCAGTTCTTACTATTGCAACTAACAGTGGCAGAATATAGCTATCATTTTACTACATATGGTAAATATAAAAATAAATTTAAACATTGGTTAAAACATTATTTTCATATACATTATACTAAAATATCATTTTTTTCCTATACAAAGCAAGAAAAGTAGTAACAGGCTTGTAATTTTGAAAAAGGGAATAAGAAATTATATCTTATGTTTCTATATAGGTAGATATCTAGAAATGAGTGGGTCATATTATAAAATATGTATTTTATCTGCTTGTTTAGAAACATGTTTTCCTGTTTATGTGTTTCTGGTGTCTGAAATATAATTTAAACTCTTCTCTTTTGAATATAATTCTACAATTTCTTGTCAGTATTTTTTTTTAGAAGTATAAGATCTTTAGGGTTTATCACATAAATATACTGTGTTTATATCAATATCAAATTAACACAAATTGTTAGTATCATCAAATGAAGTGCAGAGGCATTAATTGATAGAAATAACTGTTCTAGATTGTAGTGACTTGGATAAACAGAGCATAATTATTCTGAGAATTGATTCTGTTTTGCTTTATGTGTAATAAAACTAATCAACAGTTAATTTAATTATTTTTTCTTTCTATGTAGAATATTTTTCAAAAAGACCCATGGCAGTTTCTGCATATTTAAAAGTGTGTATGTATCATTGTATAGCTAGACATTACACAAGGCAGAGAGATTTCAGATGGAATCAACATATACCCATGTTTCATAAATTACTAGAAAATTATACAGAAGTTCTGTAATAGATATAAAAAATACTTATCTTTCTCAGAAGTGATGTCTTGAACTTGCAGTGATTGTGACGCTGCATGTTGATTGAACTGCTTATACATTTTCATTGTTACAGTTCATCTTTCTCCTAGGTGGTAATAGAAATTTTTATTTATTTTTTTTTTCTTCTCAGTTGTGAATGAAGATGAAAGTTGTGTGCCTGCTAAGGAAATTATTTTTTGAAAGTCTGTGTAGTCTGGTTCAGCTCACACATTTCAAACTTAGTTCCTTTTTCCTTCCCTGATCAAGACAGAATCATAATTGCAGGCACACAGTGAGGTACTTATGAGGAATAACACTGGCTATGAAAAAGCTCTCTAAAGCTTTTCTCCTATGCATTGCTAAGCCTATCATGTATATATTCAGTCCCCTAGAGTTATATCTGTGCCATAATAATTGTGAGTTATGTAGCTCTTAAGAAAATTCAGGAAGATTAATGGAGCTCTCTCACTGTGGAAGAATGCTCACACAAAGGGCTCTTTTAGTAGCATAGTAGTAGTGTAGTCTTTATGCTTCATGTTTGAAGTATGATTTTGAATTTTGTTGTCAGGTTTGCTACTAGACAGTCTGAGGTTTTAAGAGGCCTAGTTAGCTGGAGTGACTTGCCTTCACATATGTGTTATCAATTGTGAACTGCATTGCAACTATTTTTGCATTGCTCTGTTTACTCTAGGATGTATTAGTGATTAATCTGTCTACCTTAATCACCCCTAAAAGAGTAATAATTCATTTTTTCTCTTGCAAATGTTTCAGATGATTTCAGACTGTTTCAGACAGTTTTCCATCTCAGTTCCTTTTACACAGATATCTGTTATGAGTCAATGGCCACTGAGTAATGGGTACTCTTTCTATCTATGAAAACAGATGGAATGAGAGATTGCATTTACATACTTATTTCATATTGTAATGTTGTCAATAAGTGTTTAAAATACTTCAATTTGCTTGGCTTCAAATTTCTTTTTTTTTTTTTTTGTATTAGTTTCATCATGAGTAATAAGTGTTCTTCACCTGGAAATACTGTATGAATCATTTTTTTTTTTAATTATTATTTGATGCTTCCACAGGATATGGTATATGAAAGTATATTGAAAGATTTATTTTTCTTTATATATATATTTAATATCTGTTTTGGAGTGATTTCACTTGTCCATAACCAACTGATGATTGGGCTGAAGGATCAGACAAGAATCTGATTGTTTATTATTTGAAACCAATTTTTACTCTTTTTGTAAAAGCTGGTTCCTATGGCAAAAGGCTGTGCTGAGAGAACACAGATATTATACCAAGAATAGCTGCTGTAGTAGTTATTTTTGGTATAGTAGTTGTGCTATCTCTGTCACCTATCACTTCACTTCCAATAGGCTGAATTTGTACATAGCTGAGTCTTTAAAATCATACCTGTCCATTAAAAATGAGTCCTTCAGTACTGTACTATCTTCTCTGCAGAAACATCTAGATACATGTTTTGACAGTATAAGTAGCTAAAACAATAAATAATATTTTACCTTTAGTGTATTTAAAATTTGTGTGTGTGTATATATATTAATGTTCTACTATTTTATTGATTCTTTTCATTTAAAAAAAGCATCTTTGCAATTATGTGAAGTATAGATTTTGTGCAGATATATGCAATGTTACTCTGAAATATTTTGAAATATTACAGGATTTAACTCAAATAATTAGCTATAAGAATTCCATGGATGTAGATTTTATGTTAATCTTGGATATCAGTGACATGGTCTTAATAAGGAAGTTTGATGCTTTCTCTCACCATTATACCTATGACAGTCATTAGCTCATAGTGTTTGCATCTGTTTATTACTGATGTGTTTCAAAACTTTTTTTTCTTTTTTTTTTTTTTCCTAATATGTAACCCAAATTGCTAATGTTATCATCCGTGTTTAATTTCAGCACTTTTTAGCCTTGTTAGACTTCATGACTTAGAGTCATTCTTCCATATGAACATGATAATAGTAGTATCCCACAGAACTGTTTTTTGCTGCTTGATGTAATTCCAGTTGAAATTCTAAAAGGTAACACCAGCTAGCACAACATTAAGGACCTTTTTAGACATGTTATTGTAACCATGGTGGTGTTTCATGGACAAGCAGAGACTTGGAAAGTTTGATTTAAAAAATAGCTATGAACTCAACCACTGATATGTATGTTAGCAAAATGGTAGGTAATTACCATTATGAATCTTTCAGTTCTATAGCCAAATAGCGTGAAAGATTAGGTTTTTTGTTTGTTTGTTTTTTCCCTTGCTTTGTTGCCATTAAAATGTTAGGAAATGGGTCATACTGTTTGTAACATTAACTCCGTTATAGCTAGTTATAGGGAATGCCATTACCACAAGTGATCTGTGATTACTGTTAGATGTACAGAATCATACTAAAGAATTCATGCATAAAATGATATCATTCAAATGCTGTGTCATCTTATGACATTGCAGTTAGTAATTTTTAATTTAATCTCTACTGAGAATTCTTTAATTTCATAGGAGACTGGATTGTGATTATTTTGTGTATGTATGTATACTTTATTTTTTTGAGTAGCAACTTTATATCCATAAGAAAATCATACAGAACAAACAAGGTGCTAAAAAGCCCTCAGGAAGAAAGATGAAAACAACTCTACTACTATCTAAGTGCATTAAAAATTTAAAATAGATGTCCCATCTCTTTGGTGAGTACCAAAATCACTGGAATATTAGGTTTGCTGATACTGTGCTCCTTTATTTCTTCCTCCTAGAGCTTCCCTACTTAGCAAGAGAATTTAGTCAGTGGTTATAGAGAAAGATGGTCTCATTTGAGATACTTGGAGTTTAACCAATTTAAATACATAAAAGACAGCATGCTCATGACAGAATACCTTATAGCCAATTGTCTGACATGCATTAACAATGTTATGGACTGAAATTGCCTCAAACAGAGGGGAGAATTAAATTCCTGTATCTCATTTAGTTGTTCTAATCACTGAGTTATCAGAAAGTGAGGAACACTATCTTTTTTTTTTTTTTTTTTTTCCCAGCCTAGTTGGAGCTTTACCTCTGAGTTGCTACTAGATATCCTATAATATATAAATATATATATATTTGTATTGCCCGATTGCCTGCACTGTACATACTGCTCCTTCACAGCTCTCCATTCCCTAACAACACCCTCATAATTCAGGCAAAAGGTGCAGGTATCCCAGTGTGTGATTCCAGAAATGCCCAGGGCAAGCATGTAATGATGCCTTTCTAGAACAACCTTCCAGTTTCCAGTGACCTATGATCTGTGACGTTTCTGAGTCAAAAAAAGGTATTTTCTGCCTTTAATCATTTTTTTTTTAGTTCAATTTAACATAGTCCCAACACTGGAAGTCATAGCAATTGGTCATTTTCTATTCTTTCATGTTTCTGTCTCAATTTTCTTGTTTACCTGTCTTCACAGGGCAGTTTAGGTAAGGTCTAAATTTAATCTGAATTTATTTATTAAGCAGGTTATATGTGGGAAGCATTTTCTGTTCTAGGATTCCTCTTCTGTGACACACAGACACTACACAGTGACACCAATGAAGGCTCCAGACCTTCTGGTCCAATTCATATTCACATTATAGACTGTGGGAATAGTACATAGGGAATAGTACACAGTCCAAATGGTAGACATGACAAAGTCCTAGCTGTTGGATGGGCCCATACATGAAATGGTTCCCTCTCGGTCTCAGTTTATATCTCTTTCATCTATTTTTAGCTAATTATAGTTTTATAAATTAGATCAATGGAAGCTAACAGCCTTGTTAATCATGTTTTCTTGGGCAAATGTATTCCTAGATTTGCTCCATATCTAAAGCCAACTTAGTGGTTGATTTTTGATCAAGATTTTTTTCATCCTTTGGTCTCCCATCCCAAAAGTGCTACAAAATGTGCTAGCAACAGTCACATAACAAAGTTTGACTATTGATTATTTGTTTTCCAGCTCATAACAGATTAAACCAGTCAATAAGAGGAGATAGACAGATGTAGTCAAGGATAAGGGAGCAGTCTATTTTCAAGCTAGAGAGCTTAGTCTCATGCAGAGGCTCTTCTGCACCTCCAGTACTCTTTGCTCTCCCCCATACATCTCATGATAGAGAAATTTCCTTAATGTCCTCTTTTCCTCATTCAAAATTTTACTCTGAAGCTATTTGCACAGGAACAGTTCCGTAGCTATGATTTTGCTCTTTTTTGTTGTTGTTGTTTCTGGGACATACCACAGCAGATGTCCAACTTCACATAAAATAGATTATTTCAACACATTATTCAGGGAACTAACACCTGTCATCTAGTGACAGGTCACTGTCTGAGAAGCTGTCTCCAGCAGGGAAGGTTGAATTAGGGAGGCTTTCCGCTCTGTCTCTTGCCAGTTTTAATTGCAAATCCATGATTGCAGTAAATGATTGAGAAAACGTCAACTACACTTACCTATTAGATGCATTTTGAGGTAAAGAGGTAACAGTTTTTCAACTGGGTCCTGAATTTCTCAAGGAATATGTCTGTATGCATAACTAAACCTTGCTGCACCTTGTACAAACTGCAAATTCAATGATAATCTATCTCAGGGTCAGTAACTTTATGGTCAGTTCTGATGTTCTTATGATCACAATGAAATTTTCTTTAAAACCAACATCACATTTCTCATCTGTCTTCCCACGGTTACCCAAAAATATTGGGCAAGCCACCATTAGAAGTTCAGCTATTTTGCTGCCATGTTCTCCTAGAACTCTTTGGTGAAAAATGTCATGGCAATTGAGTCACTCACAGAGGCAATTTGCTGTGGGTGGGCATATTCAGTGGAGAAGGAGATGGCAGGATAGAGGGGATGGTCCTGAGCCAGCACAGCCCCAGGGGAGTGCAGAGGGTGCCAGGGGCCAGGGGCCAGAAGCTTGTGCAAGATAGGCTGACGTTTTGTGAGTGGGGCCATCAGTAATGGCAGCCACCCCCTGCTCCTCCATAGGCAGCCCCTAGGAAGCACAAGTGACCAGAAATGCAGTGAACAGAGCTAGCAAAAAGGACATAGTACATGAGCCAGAGCATGACATGGCAGCTCACCCAGGAGGGCTGCTCCATTGGCCAAGCAGGAGGCACCAGGTACACCAAGTACTCCTTAACACTGCACCCAGATCTGCACAAACCAAGGGCAAGAACCCTACCTGATCCTCAAGACAGAATGGTGGGAATGTGTCTCAGGGCAAAGGCTGAGGCTCTGGTTGCATGGTAACTACCCCAGCGGTGGCTGATGCCTCCACCCAGACAGAGCTTCCGAGGGGTGAGGCCGCAGCGCAGACTTCTGACCACTGGAAGTGCCTATGTCTTTAAAAGGGCATCACCCTCCATGTCAATGAACATTTGTAGTGTATGGAGCTCTGCTTGGGGATGGATGAGGAGTTGACAGAGAGCTGATGGGTCAGGATTACAAGAAGGGCAGGAACAGGGGACACTATAGTGGGAGTGTGCTACAGGCCACCTGATCAAGAAGACCAAGCAGATGAGGCCCTCTGTAGACAGATAGAAGCAGCCTCACATTTGTAAGCCCTGGTTCTCAGAGGGGACTTCAACTACCCTGTTATTTGTGGAGAGACAACACAGCAGGGTGTAGGCAATCCAGGAGGTTCCTGGAATGCATTGATGACAACTTCCTTCTCCAAGTGATAGAGGAGCCAACAAGGAGAGGTGCTATGCTGGATCTCATTCTTACCAACAAGGAGGGGATGTTGGGGAATGGAAAACTCAAGGGCAGGCTTGGTTAAAGTGATCATGAAATGGTGCAGTTTATGGTCCAGGGGGCAGTGAGGAAGGAGCACAGCAAGCTCACTACCCTGTACTTTGGAAGAACATATTTTTCCCTCTTCAGGGACCTTCTTGGTAGAGTACCATGGGATAAAGTCCTGGGGGAAGAGGAGCAATGCATCCCAAGAAAACGGAAGTTGGGCAAAAACTCCAGGAGGCATACATGGATGAACAAAGAACTCCTGACCAAAGTCAAAGAGAAAAAGGAGGCCTACAGAGTGTGAAAGCAAGGACAGATAACATGGGAGGGATATAGAGTCATTTTCCTAACAGCCAGAGATCAGGTTAGGAAAGTCAAAGCCTTTTTAGAATTAATTTTGACCAGAGAAATCAAGGACAATAAGAAAGGCTTCTATAGGTACATCACTGATAAAAGGAAGACTAGGAAAATTGTGGGCCCTCTCCAGAAGGAGATGGGGTACCTGGTCACCCTGAGATATGGAGAAGGCTGAGGTACTTAATGACTATTTTGCCTTGGTCTTCACCAACAAGAGCTCCAGCCACATGGCCCAGGTGCCAGAAGGCAAAGACAGGGACTCAAAGAATGATGAACCACCCACTGTGGGATAAGATCATGTTCGAGACAATCTAAAGGTGCACAAGTCCAGGGGACCTGATGAGATACATCCACAGGTCCTGACAGAACTGGCAGATATAGCTGCTAAGCCACCATCCATCATATTGAAAAGTTGTGTCAGCCCGGTGAAGTTCCCACTGACTTGAAGAGGGGAAATATCACCCCATTTTTAAAAATGTAAAAAAGGAAGACCCAGAGAACTACAGGCCAATTAGTCTTCCCTCTGTGCCTGGTAAGATCATGGAGGAGATGCTCCTGGAAACTATGCTAAGGCACATTGAAAATAAGGAGGTGATAAGTGACAGCCACCAGAGCTTCACTAAGCATATAACATGCCTAACAAATCTGTTGTCTTTCTATAGTAGAGTTAGAACACTGGTGGATAGGGGATGTCATCTACTTGAACTTATGCAAAGCATTTGATACCATGTCCCCCATGGTATCCTAGTGTCTAAACTGGAGAGTCATGGATTTGATGGATTGATGCACTGCTTGATGGGTAAGGAATTAGCTGGATGGTTGCACTCAAAGAGTTGCAGTCAATAGCTCCGTGTCCAGGAGGAGAACAGTAACAAATGGTGTTCCTCAGGGGTCAGTATGGGAACCAGCAGTATTTAACATCTTTGTTGGTGACGTGGGCAGTGGGATTGAGTGCATCCTCAGCAAGTTTTCCTATGACACCAAACTGTGTGGTGCAGTAGACATGCTGGAGGGAAGAGAGGGATGCCACCCAGAGGTACCTGGACACGCTTGAGAGATGGGCCTGTGAGAACCCCGTGAAGTTCAACAAGGCTAAGTGCCTGCACCTGGGCTGGGACAATCCCAAGCACAAATACAGGCTGGGGGGAGAACACATTGAGAGCAGCTCTGAGGAGAAGGAGTGTTGTCTGACAAGAAGCTCAACATGAGCTGGCAGTGTGCTCTTGCAGCCCAGAAAGCCAAGGGTATCCTGGGCTGCATCAAAAGCAATGTGGCCAGCTGGTCAAGGGAGGTGATTTTCCCCTTCTGCTCTGCTCTTGTGAGACCCCACCTGGAGCTCTGTGTTCAGCTCTGAGGCCCCCAGCGCAAGAAGGACACAGAAGTATTAGAACAAGTCCAGAAGAGAGTCACATAAACAGTCAAGGGTATGGAACAACTCTCCTTTGAAAACAGGTTGAGAGAGCTGGGGTTCTTCAGCCTGGAGAAGAGAAGGCTTTGGGGACACCTAATATCAGCTTTCCAGTACCTACAGTGGGCCATCAGTCCCACTGGGGAAAGCTGGGGAGGGACTCTTTGTAAGGGAGTGTAGTGATAGAACAAGGAGTAATAGCTTGAGTGCAAGAAGGACACAGAAGTATTAGAACAAGTCCAGAGGAGAGTCGCATAAACAGTCAAGGGGATGCAGAACCTCTCCTGGTAAAAACAGGTGAGACAGTTACATTTTTTCATCCTCAAGAAGAGAAGGCTCTGGAGAGACCTTATAGTGGCCTTCCAGTACCTACAGTGGGCCTACAGGAATGCTGGGGAGGGACTCTTTGTCAGGGAGCGTAGTGATAGGATAAGGAGTAATGGCTTTAGACTCTAATAGGGTAGATTTAGATTAGATGTTTGGAAGAAATTCTTTACTCCAATAAGGAGTAAAAGGGGAGGGTGGTATGAATGAGGGTGGTGAGGCACTGAAATATGTTACCCAGAGAAGTTGTGTATGCTCCCTCCTTGCAAGTGTTTAAGGCCAGGTTGGATGGGTCTTTGAGCAACCTGGTCTAGTGGGAGGTGTAGGGAGTTGGAATTAGATCATAGAATCATTAAGATTGGAAAAGACCTTCAAGATCATCTGGTCCAACCATCACCCTACTGCCAATGTCACACATTGAACCATGTCCCTAAGCATCGGGACTAGCCTTTCCTTACCATGCCCAAAGAGATGGTGACTCTACTGCCCTGGGCAAACTGTTCCAATGCCTGACTACTCTTTTTGAGAAGAAATGTCTCCTAATTTTCAACCTAAACCTCCCCTGGTGCAACTTGAGCCCATTCCCTCTGGTCCTATCACTATTTATCTGTGAGAAGATGCTGACCCCCATCTCACAACACCTTCCTTTCGGGTAGTTGTAGAGAGCAATAAGGTCTCCCCTGAGCCTCCTCTTCTCCAGACTAAACAACACCAGTGCCCTCAGCCGCTTCTCATAGGACTTCTGTTCCAGGCCCCTCACCAGCTTTGTATCCCTTCTCTGGACATTCTCCAGATGTCCTTCTTGTAGTGAGGGGTCCAAAGCTGAACACAGTACTTGAGGTGCGGTCTCTCACCAGAGCAGAATACAAGAGAACGATTGGCTCCCTGGCCCTGCTGGCTGCACTATTCCTGATGCAAGCTAGGATGCTGTTGGCCTTCTTGACCACCTGGGCACACTGCTGGCTCTTGTTCAGCTGAGCATCAATCAGCATCTCCAGATCCTTTTCCTCTGCTTTCCAGCCACTCTCGCCCAAGCCTGTAGTGCTGCATGAGGTTGTTGTGGCCAAAGTGCAGTACCCTGCAGTTAGCCATGTTGAACTTCATCCTGTTGGCCTCTGCCCATTGACCCATTCTGTCCAGGTCCCTCTGAAGGCCTTCCTAACCTCCAGCAGATCAACACTTCCCCCCATCTTGGTATCATCTGCAAGCCTACTGAGGGTGCACTCAATTCCCTCATCCAAATCAATAAAAATATTAAAGAAGATGAGCCCCAACATTGACCTCTGGGGGACACCACTGGTGACTAGTCACCAGTGGATTTCACTCCATTCTGTGGTGCTGGCTGTCCAGCCAGTTTTTAACACAGCAAAGAGTGTACCTCTCCAAGTCATGGGCTGCCAGTTAGATGCTCCCTTCCACCCCAAACCATTCTATGATCACAGAATCACAGAATTTCTAGGTTGGAAGAGAGCTCAAGATCATCGAGTCCAACCTCTGACCTAACAGTCCCCACTAAACCATATCCCTAAGCTCTACATCTAAACGTCTTTTGAAGACTTCCAGGGATAGTGACTCCACCACTTCCCTGGGCAGCCTGTTCCAATGTCTAACAACCCTTTCGGTAAAGAAGTTCTTCCTAAGATCCAGCCTAAAACTCCCCTGGCGCAACTTAAGCCCATTCCACCTCGTCCTGTCACCAGGCACGTGGGAGGATAGACCAACCCCCACCTCTCTACAGCCTCCTTTAAGGTATCTGTAGAGAGCAATAAGGTCGCCCCTGAATGAATGATTATATGATTCTATGAATTTTTTGCTGTATAGTTTTGTAAATCTTCCTACCAAGCATTAAAATTATAAACAGGCCTGAGGCACTGTTTGTTAAAGGTTAAGATTCATACCTTCTTCAGTTTCTTCAACAGTAAGTATGGATGCAATATATTCATTTAGTTTTTCTTCTGTGACCTTACATTCTCATGAAAACTTTTTTTTCTTTTTTTTTTTTTTAAAATAAACATCTGAGCAGGTTTCATGCCCCTGATGCCTTTGGGAAATAATTTATTAAAGGCTTTTATGCCTTTTGAAAGTTGTCCTCCAACTCTTATTTTGGCCTGTTTTTTATATTTAACCTGCTTGAGTTTGTTGCTCATTTTCTTCATTTTTACAGAATTTCACTTTTTTTTTTTTTTTTTTTTTTAATGCTATCTTCTTGAATTAAGTATTTTCTATGACTCTGCAATTTAACCAGGAGAACTTTCTTTCACATTTTTTGAAATCCCTAGGCTATTATTATGCAGTTCACCACTCTGAAATTATGCGTACAATCTTGGATTTCTTGGCTTTTGTTGCTTCTACAAGGACATTCAATGTAAGTACATTATAATTTCTGTTCTAGAGGAGCTTGTCGACAGCAACATTTTAACTAGTTGCTGACTGTCTTCAAGACTGAGTTATTAGTTTGTATGTCTTCTAGCTAGCTACTTCATGAAGTAGCTGCTTTTCCCCCAGTTTTTATTTGGAATTATCTACGTACACAACAATGGCTTTTTTCCAGGAAAAAAATATAATAAAAATAATAAAAATCATCATGAATATAAAAGTATTTCATGGGAAAAAAAAAGTTCATTTTCATTGATTCCAAATTAATGAAAATAAATAGCACTGTGTAAACTGCTATGTTGGACTCAACTTATTCATTAAACACAACTCATTTAAAGTTCCTCCTGAATGTAATGAGAGACCTGATGAATGCAGCATTTGAAAATGCTCCCGTCAAAAGCATACAGATATAAAAATTGTAAAGAATACAAAATTCTTTTTTACTTATGTACAGTTTTAAACCACCACACAATAGGTTAAAGTCCAAACGGTGTCTTTCTTCTAACTCAGACAGCCTTAATAAGGATAGAGATATGTGATTTCAGCAACCAACCTGGGGGTGCCTCTGGGAGAGCCTTTGGAAGACAGGGGTAGGAACACTGCAGCAGCTGTAAGACTGCTGGTAAGGAAAAAACAAAAAACAAAACAAAAAAAAAACCAGCATGAGAAACAGCTCTTCAGACAGTAAGGTCAGACCAAGAGGAAGGAGAGGAGGTTTTCCAGATACCCCTGAAATACCCCTGCAGCTCATGGACAAGACCATGGAGAAGGCCATGATGATGATGGTTACCATTAGTGGAGCAGGCTGTCCCTCATGGAGGTCCAAGTCAGAGTAGATCTATACTGTGGCCTCAGGAGGTCCCCACACTGGAGCAGGAGTATGTGCCCTGAAGGAATCATCAGTCTGTGGTGAGACTGTGAAGGAGCAGACTCCAGGCAAGAACTGCAGCCTGTGGGAGCTCACTCCTTAGCAGGTGGTCTGGCAGGAGTTGCAGTCCATGGGAAACCCACTCTGGAAAGACTGTTCTGGAAAGACTGTAACCCATGGTAGGCATCCATGCTGGAACAGTTCTGGAAAGACTGCGTCCTGTGGGAGGGAAACGTTATGGATTTGACCACAACATCCATTCCTTGTTCCCCTGCACTGCTTGAGGGCTGGGAGTAGAGTAGCAAGCAGAGGAGTTTGGAATGAATGTGGAAATAGGGGGTGGGGGAATGTGATTTTATTTTTGTCTTTGTTTCTTATCTACATTGTTTTTAACTGACAATAGGTTAAATTAACATTCCCCAAGTTGAATCTGTTTTTCTCATGATGGTAATTGGTAAGTAATCTCCCTGTCTTTATCTTGACCCATGACCGTTTCCATATTGTTTTTCTCCATCTGTCCTATTGAAGGGGAGAAATAAGATAGCTGGGTGGAGGTCTGTCAGCCAACCAATGTCAAGCCCACCACAAAGAGAAAAAATTAATGGTGTAATTTATAATCTGAGAATGAGTTTTAAATTAGGTATCAGGTAAACCTGATTATGCATGTGTCTATTAAAAATGTTCACATAGCATCTAAGCAACACAAATATTCTTGTTTTTCATAGGAAAGTTATTTCAACTTGAAGATATTTAAACTAGCTCCTCATGAGCATCAGCCTATAAAATTACACTACTGGCCATGAAGTACAGGTTATATTTGTAGGTTTACTGTCCTTAACACATTTTCATCTTTAAGTGCATCATATCCAAGTACATCACAGACTCAAAGGGTTATGGAGTTACATCAGGCTGGTGGCCAGTCACTAGTGCTGACTAGACTGTACTTTCCAATCCAGTCAAGCATCACTACTCAGGATGTGGAATCCTTTCTACAATGTTTCCATGTGGACTGCAAACTCAGTGTGAAGTGTACGTGGAATATAACCAAATGTATGTATAACCAAAAGTGGAGATAGTAACTTAGGGGTCTGCATTTCTATTTTGCTATCTCAAAAGAGATAGAAAAAAAATGTATAGAAAAAATCAATTGAGAATTGAGGGGAACAACATTCAATCATTTATCCTCACAAGAATCAAAAGCGTCAGTGAGTTGGAAGGGACCCTTAAGGATCATCAAGTCCAACTCTTGACACCGCACAGGTCTACCCAAAAGTTCAGACCATGTGACTAAGTGCACAGTCCAATCTCTTCTTAAATTCAGACAGGCTTGGTGCAGTGACCACTTCCCTGGGGAGCCTGTTCCAGTGTGCAACCACCCTCTCTGTGAAGAACCCCCTCCTGATGTCAAGCCTAAATTTCCCCTGCCTCAGCTTAACCCCATTCCCGCGGGTCCTGTCACTGGTGTTAATGGAGAAAAGGTCTCCTGCCTCTTGACACCCCCTTACGAGGAAGTTGTAGACTGAAAATAATAAACATTCAACTGTCTTAATTTTTAAATATTTTTGAATATTTTGCTTAATAGCACAGTATTGCAATGAATAAATAAACAAATAAATAAAAAGTTTTTCTTTATATTTTTTCAAATTCATTATATTTTTATTTTTGTCAAAGATTAGAAACATCCTAAAACCACATTCCCTTGTATCACTTAACCTGGCTTAATTTCTAGGAAATGTCCGTTCTACACATTGAATACAAATGAGAGAATGAGGAACAAATAGGCAGTTACACATAAGAGTCAGCTAATTACTCTTGGATGAACAATATTGGTTCTGTTATTTTGAAGTACTTAACTTTTTAACGTTAGCAGTGTTCTATTAACATACTTGCTATGATATATCTAAACAGAATACTCCTAAGATATTATACACATATACAGATACATACACATACATGTATGCATGAATATATACATGCAAATATAAAACCACTTCTAGAACCTTGCCTTGCTTGTAACTTTGCCTCATCATGTCAATGCTTTACTATATTGTATTATATTGTATATATTGCATTACTATAATTTCACAAAATGTAGTTTATACCTCTAAGATATAAGAGAGAATTTAGTTTAAATTTGAAGGGAGAAAATATCATTGAATTTGGGATTGTCAAAAATAGGATAAAATAAAGTACAATATTGGCTCAGTTGAAAACTGATCTTCTAAATGTTATTAGATGTAGTATGAAAGATGTTATTTTTGTCCTCATACTGTTATATCAGAACAGAATTGTGCTAATATCTTGATTAGTTGATTTATTTTATTTATTTATTTTACAGAAGCAAGACAGTCTTCATAAGGTATTACATCTGTTCATCTCAGAATAAAAGAACATATTAATTCCCTTCATAAGAAAACTGAGAAAAGCAAAATCTGTCATTAGAAGTGCAAGAAGCTGGTTATCTGCTATTACAGTAACATCTATCTAAATTATGTAATTCTCAGAATTGCTGAGAATCTACTCAGCTGTACACAACTGAGAATTCTTACTCTGCTGGGAGAATAGGCAGGCATGCTTAGTATCTCTGAAAAGAAGGTCATTTAAAATTGATCTGGATGTATTATAATAATGAAGAACTCTCTAAAGTGAATGCTACAATAAAAAACTTTTTTGAAAAAAAAAAGGTTTTTTTGGGGGGGTGAAGGAAAACATTTGACAACTGGGGCTGAGGTTTAGAAAAGTGTTGAAAATTGACTAAATTGAAAGGATGCAATTTTATTCATGGTCTCTGTTCTTTGTGTAACTATGTTGGCTTTATTTATTCATATAAGCATACTTACAAAAATGTATTTTATAACAACAGGCATATCCCATGTTAAGTGTTTTACATTATAGCATAGCACAACATGGAGGCATGTAAGGCCAGATAAATCCAGACAGATACCATTTAAAAACAAAAAATCATGCTCTTTAGTTATGAGAGAAATGTTATATTAATATCAATATAATACTGTATTCATATATTTTTTATAAATTTAATATGTTTTATATATTGATATTATATTTTAATATTGTACATTAATATAATAAATTATATGATTTAATTGTACAGAAAATGTTTGTTGTTTTTTTTTTCTTTGCAACAACTGAGACTTGTATTATTGCAAATTTTAACCTCTTGAATAACACCAAGCTCAGGTAACAGATTCCATGCCATTTCTAGAAAATAAAATCAGTATTTCCAGGTCAAATTTTTTGAACAGAAAACTCACGGGAACTCTCATAGATGAGAACTACTTCAATACTCAGAAGTATAAAAATGCTGGATTTGACTATCTTTTAGAACATCTGGTTCTGGTCTGAAGGCTGAACTGCTAGTAGCCATGTCTTAATCGTAGTTCTGTGGATCTGAGATTATTTTATATATATATTTATTATTAATATTTTTTTTCTGGAAGGTATTATGTTTTAAACATGAAATGAACTGCTTGTTTACTCACTAAGTTTGGCCATGGCACATTCTTCATAATTATATCTTTTTGAGTTTGTGATTGGGTAAAGATAAGATTCCTGATAGGTTTAAATGCTACTGTCCACTACAATGCACTTCACTAAACCATGACTTGTTTCATCATTTTTATTATATAGGACTTACAGTGATTTAACTGCTCTTGCTTCTGTCTTTTTTTCTGGTGTTTTGTGTTCTATCTTGTTTCTGGTGTTTTGTGATTTTTTATGTGATCCTTCTTATCCACTTATATCAGATGATTACACATTTTTCAGCCTTGGTATATGCAAGCTGAAATTGGGCTTAATTGATTCATGTTAACATTCACTTCTCTTTGAGGCAGTGCTTCTAAAATGCTCATCCAATATTTTGTTTTTGTTGCTGTTGTTTATTTATTTATTATTTAAAACAAAGTTTATTGATGTGTACACTGTAACTGGAAAACAGGTATCCTAATGACTTCAGAATGATGAAGCTTGTATCTGTTCAGCTTGTCAAGTGGCAAATGACAAATGGCTTTGCTTTTCGAGTCTTCTTTTTCCTGTCTTTTTGAGTCTTCTTTCCCACATTTGCCTTTGTATGGCATTCCTTGGCTCCAGCTAACCCTAAAAGGCATTCTTGTTTTGCTTTTTAACATGTAAGAAAATAACAGTTTTGCTAACAGTAAATTGCTGTTTATTGTTTCTTTCTGACCATGTTTGTCAGAAACATCAATGAGTGTGAAATAGTCATGTTTAGTAGATCTGTGGACTGAAAATACACAATGCTTTGATCCTTTCTCTGTTACATCAAGGTATGCACACTCATTTTGTTTTAACAGTCATACTCCTTTTTTAGCTCAATAACCTTTCCTTTCCTTTAAGGAAAACATTATCTATGTTTAAACTGAGACATCTTGTGTAACTTTCTAAATAAGATTAAGGTCAATATCAAATTAATAGCATTCTGTCCTAGTGCCTTGTGTTCCTTACAAGAAGAAATATTGAGAAGAGAACAAATAGAAACCATCTGTCAAAACAGTTCTTTTTTTTTTTTTTCTTGTCCTTTGTGTATTTATGCTACCTGTAGAAAGAGAGAGTAGTTCATTTCTTACACCTATTCTCCTTTTGTACATATTAATGTAGATACTACTTAGAACTTTTAATTTATTTTAATGTAGCAATTGTCTGTAAAGAAAAGGACAAAATTCATGTTATGTGGGTTGCATATTAATTTTCAAGCCCTATTTCCTGGAAGGAGTGTGATGATATTCCAGTGCCCTTTTGCTGAGACATCCAGCATTTCTTCTGAAAGTCAGCTAGTTCAGCTCCCTGATAATTGTGCAGATACAATTTCAAAGCCAGATCCAACTTCAAAGATAGATCTTGTTTCTCAGGCTTATACCCAGTCAAGTTTTGAGCATGTCCACGGCTGGAGCTTCCAAAATGTCTCTGTTTGAGTGGTTGATCTCTCCTGTAATGATTCTTTTCCTCCCCTTGTGCCCATCTCCTCATATTATCCATATCCTCATTGTGTACCTCTGGGAGAAGTCTGACTCCAGCTTCTTTATGACCTTCACTTAGTATTTGAAGACCATGCTAAGAGACCTAAAACTAACTAAAGAAATAAATGCTAGTTTTGCATGTCCAGGCTGACACTGTTTAAAGGGAACTCATTTTCTATTGACATGATTAACTTTAAACAAAACAAAACAAAACAATAAAATCCAATAATTTGTTAAATAGCAGTTTGAATCTCAGGGGAAAATGGTTTAAAAAGATCAAAATTCTACAAAATTCATAAATATCTGTAAGAAGCTTATCTACTTCTAATACAAAAATTAAGTATCAAAACTGAAGAAGAAAAGATTAAATGTTTTTGTATTAAGACTATAATGTTTTTGACTTCAGTTCTCACACAGACAAATAACTTCACATCCATCTCTGAAGAAATATTTTACATAACTAAATCTCAGAGAATAGCCTGTGAGCCAAAATGTCCTATCTAGTTAAAGTCTGATAATTGATTGTTCTGCAATATTTCACAAGTGTGATTTAGGATTTAAAGGTAGCTGTGTATCATCCTTGTCATATTTGCAGACAAAATTTGCTGACATTTACCCCATCTAAGAAACAACCATGATTCAAAATTTCATCCTATTAAAAAAAAAAATTATATTATCTCATAGGAGTAATAAGATATGTATTTGATGTATATGGTGTTGTAAGTTATAATACTTAGTAAGCTTCTGTCAAATTGAAATACATCCTTGCATTGGTGAGTTATGCATCTCACTGTTGAGTAAAATGTAAAGGTCACTAAATTAAGGAAAATGAAATCAAAGAATAAACAAGACACTTCATAAAATGTAGTATTTAATAAGAGTTTTTTGTACTTCCTAGTCAACTATAGTATGATATCTTTTAATTATCACGTTGACTTGTCCATAAATATGTTTGCTGCAATGCACTAGTAAAGAAATTCTGACAGCTGAAACTCACATCAGTTCATTAACACATTCCTCCTGGACCTTTGACCTTGCTCTCCTGCTATTATAAAACCTAAAGGTCTGCAGGGTATTTTTAGAACAACTTTAGGTTATACATTTTACAGAGTTTTTGTTTGTTTGTTTGTTTACTTCCTGAAGTTAAACAGTCCAGATAGAGACACAAATTCAAAATGGAAGCAGAATCATTATTTCTAGGCAGAGCAGCGATCAGAATCTCAGGCAATATAGATTTCTCAAATCAGTCTCCATTTCCTCACCAGACTGATCCTTCATTACCATTATTTTTCTGCACTAAGGTCTGGATCTCAGATTTCCCAGCAAAGTTTCAAAGATAAACTGGTCTTTTATTCTGAAATTAGATACCAAACTGTCCTCAAGTTTTGAGATTAAACGAAATACATGAAAATGGCGATGTTCAAGGTATATTAATAAGAAGGAAAGTACCCCCTAAAATCTATTTTTTTTTTTTCTGTCTCCTTAGATAGTGCTTTCCGTGCTGCTCTGCAGATTTGAAAATCTGATAAACTTCAAAGAATGACTGCCAAAATAATAGAGACAAATAAAAACAGAGACCAAATCACTTTCCCTTTTACAAAATAAAGTGCACACATCTTATTTGCAGACAAACTCTGTAGTGTTATCTTTTATTTGATGGGCAGTATCTTGGCTAAAAATCTATGCCTTATCTTATGCATGGCCTGCCATGGATGAGCATTGACCTTAGATATATCTCAAAAGATAAATGATCATTTCCCTAGTGAAGGTTTCCAAGGAGCAAGCATTATCAATTTTAAAGTAGTTGTACAAGTACAAAGCACTTCTGGAAGAGCAAGATCCTGCCAGCTTATCTATATTTTCTGACACCTCATCCCTTGGGAAAACCTATGACCATGAGATTCTTCATGGGGAACTGATAAATGAATAAATACATAAATGAATAAGGTTTGGTAGCCTCTCTCTCTCTCTCTTTCTCTCCCTTAAACCTACAGTATTCTTAGGCACTTTTTAGTGACCATCAAGTTTAAAATACTCAAAACTTATAAATATTATTGAGTAAGTGAAGTGAATTTGCTGATATTTTCTTTTTGTGTGTTATGGAAATAAGAAGTAAGTGGTTCTATTTCTTCTTTTTGCTATTCTAGAAAAGGAGAACAATGGAATTTTTAGATACCACAGAATACTACTCCAATGGTATGATGCCTATCAAGCACACCTTCACAGGACCTTAAATACCCTCTAGTATTTCCCTCATTCACAAGTCAGTGTACAAGCTTAGTGGTATTTATCTAGAGAGTCAGAGATGTTTTTGTCACACTATAGCTTATCTGCAGTTCCACACATCCATTCTTGTCCTCCATCTGTTTACCTCTAGTGTAGAAGTCATATGACAAGTGGGTAACTACATTCAGACATTTCCAATTTGAAATGAAAAATATCTATTTTATATGCAACTTCCATATCTCAATGCAATCACTGCTCCTAAATGTCCCATTCTTAGACGCCTGCATTTATATAGTTTGTGTATATAGTTTGTATATATAATTAGTTTTGTTTTGTCCTGTCACGTATACAATAAGTATGCAAGGGCTTAAAAACATCTGATAGAGTGAGTAAAGGCTATTCTAAATGGAATCAGAAACTCAATTTACATTTCCTTTCACAAAATGCTTCTTAATATGCAATAAACTATTAAGCATAATACTGGATCAGGTATCAGGAAAAAATGCCAGTCTTTTAATGCAATTTCTTGACTTGCCATATAGATCATCTTGCCTATTACCAGGATAAATAAATAAATAAATGCTTCACTTGTTTTTCTGATGTTGTCTCATTTTCAATACTTATTAAATATTTTCCCACTTTTGAAAATGTATCTTTTTATCCAGTTTGAATATAGTATGTCATCACAAATAAAATATAGTTGATAAACAAATTTAAGAGCCTGATTTGATTTTTTTTTTTTTAAAAAAAAAAAAACAATTAGGAGCAAAATGTGAATTAATTAACTTTAATCTATCTAGAGGAAAATTGAGAAGCATGAAAATCATCTAGCTGCTGTTCACATATCACAAAATACCATAAGATTGTGAAACATTATAATAATTTTATTATAACCCCATTAAAATATTTAGATAATTATATTTTTCCTGAAACAGATCTTCATAAATTCTTAAAAGTTACATGTGATCCAATTTTGTTACCATTGATGTTAGGCATGAGTAAAATACAATAACCTTGATTCTATTTACTAGCTACCATGTTCCATGATTAAAGTTCAATGGTGTTGCAACTGAATGGGAATGCTTCTCATCTGTAATAACACTGCCTCTAGTTGCATATTCTTTAACTGGAGCAAATGAAACACAGACATGTTTTGGAATTTTTGCCATCTGAAACTGATAGAATAGAGAGAGAAAAAGCTTTGCCTACATTTTAGATAGAAGAGGATATGGTCGTAAGATCAGGGTTTCCTTTAGAATCCTATTAGTGTTAGTTACCTGTCTTCCAAACCAGCTTACATTTGCATCCTTGCAAAGCAGAGTGTTACTGGAGAATCTGAGGACTGAAGTTAAGTGGAACAGTCTAAGATAATATGCAAAAAGCTGTGGCAAGACCAGAAGTAACTGTAGACTTTTGAGCCTTCTACCATATCTATTTGAAATAAGGCATCTATGCTACCTAAGGCATCTTCCTACCTTTCATGCTAATAACAATCGTGACACTACATCATCAACAAACTGAACTAGGTTAATTAAAAAACAACAACAAAAAGGCATAAAAAAATGAAACTCTCAACTCCTTTTCCCAGCCCTCTCCATACAGATCACTTCCCATGTAGTGTTGGAAACAAATGGTCAGAAATGATTATTCAACTCTGAAAGACTAATTGCATAAGAAGACCTGACCAACAGACCTCTGTATTATGAAATTATTGCCTCATGGCTTTTAAAAAAGCATGCTTGAGAAAGCACATCCACATTTCCCTTGTGAATGGCTACAATCACATTTAATCTCCAATGACACTTTCTTAAGAACTGTGGGAATTAATTCTAGTTAGCAATTTTATACTGCATTTAATTGCTCACCTCTGATATTATCATTACTAAAGCTGTGTTGGACAAACAATAATGCAATGCCAGACAGACTTAAACTCATTTCTGACTGCATTAAAAGATTTCCAATAAAAGAGAGGGAGAAGACAGGGAAATCTGAATTCAAGAAGCTTCTTACAGAATAGCGATAAAAAAAAATATATTTTTTTTAATGGCACTACTCTTTCAGGTCATAGAAATGCACATTAAAAAGTAGTTCTAACACCTTCTTACCTAAACTCATAGAATCTTATTTTGAAATTAGGAAAGAAATTAGCAGAAAATGCAGAGACAGTCAAAGGACCTCATCTGAACTGAAGATCAAAGGTTGTCCAGCTGCAATCAGAGTCCATAGCAGACAGCCCAAGAAAGTACTAAAGGAGACAAAATGATTGGCAGACAGATCAGTCCACCCAAAACAGCTGTACATAGGAAGTTGCCTACATGGGAAGCCATGGCAGTGAGTTGGAGTGAGCATCTCCTTACAAGAAGCCAGAACTCAGTAGCCTGTGTGAACAGGTTGAACAGTAATTTGCTAAGACAAGCAACAAGAAAGATACCTAAACTGTAATCTAGATGCAGTATTAATGGAACATTTATTATTATTATTATTATTATTATTATTATTATTATTATTATTATTATTATTATTACTGAAGAGAACTAATGGACTAAAGGAGAGGAACTTTTGACCACTAGAATGATGAGATGTTTAACAACTGGTTGATGTTTTTCCAGTTATATTGTGTGGGGAGATGATATCAATGCTACATATGCATTTATAATATAATAAGGGCTAGACAAAAACCAGCCTTCCTGTCTGAATTAAATAATCCATCTTTCTTTCCATCTTTTGTTTTCTCACATTTTCTTCTAGAAGAACATGTAAAATGATTATAGCATATACATGCATTTAAGAAATTATTAATCTATTAATTGTTTTTCAGACTCTAATCAATGTTTTCCTGCCTGTCAAGTGCTGACATCATCAACAACTTTTTCTTAATTTTAAAAATAATTAAAAATAAACTGAGCTTCCCATAACTTCTTCTGCCTTTTCTACAGGAAAGGAATTTTATTAGTCACGTGCTATTAGCAAATGAAAACACAAACAAACAAAAAATAATCAACAACAACAACAACAAAATTCTGGCATGCCTTTGTTCATTCCTGTCAGTGTTAAAGTGCTACCACCCTCTGTTTTAAGGAATAAACTTTGCTTCTGTAAGTATCCTCTTTTATACCATGAACAAAGATTTTCTTTAGCAACAATCATATCAGAAACACCCTCAGCTTTGATAAAAATATATAAACCTTTCATATGGAGAAAAGTAAGACTTTTTTTTTCTTAATGTGGTTCATCTCGATCTCCCCCTCTTTTTCTCCCCCCCCTTTTTATTTTTAATGATACATGTGCTGTGCATTGATGAAAATTCTGACTTGACTGATAACAGCCTGAACAATGATTGCTGTCAAAGAAAGTACACCTTTTATCTCCAAACTTCTTAAATATTAAAGCAGAGAGAGTCAATATATATATATATTTATATATAAGTGGCCTTCCAATTACCTTTCCTTTTAGTTCTATTTTCTTTGCAGAAAATAAACCAAAATGTGTCCTTTTTTTTTTTTTTTTTCTTTTTTCTTTTTTCATTTGTTTGACAATATGCTCCTAGGTCTTTTGCATAATGGGCACCCAAAGCTTTACTGAAAATCTGGATGAAAAAGAGGATGAAAAGAAGTTCATCTTTGATATAAAGTTACTGTATTCTTGTATAGTATGTCACATAAAACAAATTAGAAGCTTTAGGACTTACAGAGGTAAACAAAAAATATATCTATACACATACATACAGACATAAACATAAGTATGCATATTCTTTTTTTTTTTAATTTTTTTGAAAGGCTACAGGCAGACAAATTTCAACACAGTTAACAGTCACATAAAGATACAAAAAAAGCTTTATATAAGATTACTTGAGCAGTTTTACATAAAAAAATGATAATGAATTGTGTATTTTTTCATTCTTGATATTTAATTTCTATAAATTATTAAAGTTTCAAGGTTTTGATCTTGAGACAAACTTAATTATACCATGTGTATTCTAGTCTATCATTGAATTATATAAAAATCTAGCCAATTGCTTTGAAATCAGTTTCAGTATAATTTTGCTTCATTTCCACGTTAAATGATATTTAATGTGACAGATAAAAACTTCTGTGTTTTTTTTTTTACTTAAGCAAACTATATTTTTGTGTTGTTATGTTATTAGAAATTTGTTAGATATTTCAAAACACCTTGATATTTGTGAGAAAAAGAATTATAGTCTTATGTAATGTGAATAATTTTTCCTTTTAAAATGTAAATATTTCAAAAAAAAAAAAAGGTAATCTAAATTTCATTTAAAAAAAATCAATTTACGAAACTACTGAAAGATTTATGCAAAGACCTCTACGATCTCCTGTTTTTCTGTAGAAAATTGTGTAATTTACAAACATCTTGAATTTATTTTTGCCTATCATACTTGCATTAACTCAGAAATATTTTTTGCCATTGGCTTCAGAGGGATAGCTGGTACAAACAAGAAAGAACTATTAGGTCATTATATTTTTTAATGTATGTTATAATTAATAAATTTAGTTATGTACCTTTTTGCCTGTTGCCAGATCTAATCTATAATTTATTCACACCTTCTAATTTTGTCAGCTTTATTTTTTTAAAATTATTATTACTATTACTAGGTGAAGTGATATGAAGAGTTATGGAGCTCTCTGATAAACCCATGTTGCATTCTTGAGCACTTACCAATATTTTTAAAGATGTCTTACTCCTTGCCCATATATTTTGATAAGTAATACAAAGGATTTCTGCAAAACATGAAGAAGATTTATTATGGGAAACATAACATTATTATGCAATTTATGGCTCATCCTATTTTCATTACTAGCTTAGAAAGGGATAGATTTTTTTTTGTAAATTTGCTTAGCCAAGTCTGTGTTTTTTTCTTTATTTTGTTAGTGAGAATAAATACACAGAAAAAATATATATATTGCCTTTCACTAAAAGTCTTGTCCATTAAGCAAAGAAGAACAAGATATCACATAGTTACTTCTAAACTTATTTTTCCTGTATTTTTATATTATTATGAATTCTATCTAATATTTATTTATGGTCTACAATACATCTATTTCTACATGATATGTGACTGATGTGTACATTTTGTATTAGTTATTCATTTGCCTACATCATCTCAAATCATCTGGAAAGTAGTTGAAAGTTTGTTCAGCCTAGTCCATGGTGGCAGTGATGTCACCATTGAAGTTATTTGTTCTAATCTATCTCCTGAGCTTTTAATTAAATTTTTAAATATGTTTTGGAATGATAAAAGTTTGGAATGATAAAAAATGGCATTGGGAATAACCATTTGTGAGCTACACTGAAATTAGAAGAAAATAAATAAATAAATAAATAGTGTGTGCAAGGAGTCATTTTAGTTTAAATATAAAAGTTACAATAAAGCATTCATGGTGACTACTTTATTCATAGTCGTGATTGTATAGTATATTCATTGAATGACATTGAATTATGATTTCTAGTAGAGTCCCCAATTTATTTTCAGTACTTCTCCACCACCACTTATCATGATGGTTTCTTTTTAAGATTCTATGAATTTAGTATTCTCTGCCCTAGGAATACAGAGGGAATGATTTAGAGTGATTTAAATTTGAACGTGTAAGAAATTGTAAGGTCAGGTGTTTGTAAGGTGTGCTTGTTTACAGAAATGTGATTCTGTGCTGAACCGACTATTACTAGTCTAAGCTATTTTCTTTCATTTTGACCCAATTAATACCCATGGGTCTGATCTGCAACAGATGTTGCAAAGAAAACATGCTGATATCTATTGAATTTAATAGATTTGGATCATATGTCATGATTTAACAAGACAGTAAATAACAATAAATTCAGACTTTATATGTTATGAATATCAAAGAGTTAATGTCTCTTTAGTCACTTTATACTAATAGTACAAAACCTACTAATATTATACACACAGAGAAACAGTGGATTTGCACATTTATTTCTTTGTTTCCAAAACCTACTCTCTCATGTGAGGCTATGAAACTCTGAATACATACAGATTTTTCTGAAACGAAATTGTAAAGAAAAGTAAATGTTTTTTAGGATTAATTTTTGGAAGTTTTTGTGTAATATATATATATATATATATATACATACACTCCATATATGTATACATACCATATATATATATATATCATTGCTGTAATCAAAATAATGCATCTTTTCTGTTCAATCTGAAATATTGTACTCCATTTAATCTATATGAAGTACTGAAATAGTATTGAGACTATTTATTAGATTCATATGTAAGATCCAAAAGTTCACTTTGTTTTAAATGAAATCGTACAGATTTTTAGCAGAAGAAAATGCATCAAAGATTTATTTATTTATTTACTTTATGGTACACAGGGACACAGCTAACATCTGATTATCTTTTAAAGCTCTCCATACAGTTTTTGCACAACAGAAATATATTTTTTATATACCTTTTCCTGCTACTAATTGTTGTCTGTGGTTGCTTGACCACAGCACTCATTTTTGATACTACAGTATCATATGGGAAGAGAAGTATAGGAAGAGAACATTCATAAATCATGTATGTTGATAGTGCCAAGTTCTTGATCAGGCTTTCACATGTTGCAGCAGTCAATTATATAAATGGAAGACTTAAGGAGGGCTTGAAAATATCATCCAAAACCACCACTGAGGGAAAGGTAAATGTGGAGGAATGGTTAAGTGAGGTAGGACATGTGGATGTTGAGCAGTTGGGAGACAATGGGCTAGTGAAGTACCGTACTCGGCTCACATGAGCCTGGACACATACGCAGCTGGCTGAGAGCCAATCGGGCTCAAGGACACGATGCCCTTGGGCGATCGGGAAAGTCCCTAAGGCGGGACAGGTAGCTAAAAGAAGGAGGACCAGACTGAAAAGCCCGGGAAGTGTTAACCAATCCTGAGCTTAGTTTCTGCAATATGTATGAGGCTGCCCAGGGAGGTGGTGGAGTCACCATCCCTGGAAGTCTTCAAAAGACGTTTAGATGTAGAGCTTAGGGATATGGTTTAGTGGGGACTGTTAGTGTTAGGTTAGAGGTTGGACTCGATGATCTTGAGGTCTCTTCCAACCTAGAAATTCTGTGATTCTGTGATTCTGTGAACTAGATAAAAGGCGACTGAGCTATCCATTAAAGTTGAAGTTCACTGTTCACTCATATTGAGCGTCTGGGTCTTCCTTCCGTCGGCAACAAATTGGCGCCCGAACAGGGACCGGTACAACAGGTAAAACCTGAAATTTCTTTTTTTCTTTATTATCATTCCTTTATACAGTTAATGCAACAAAGTAAAATAGGGGTTCTGATATGTTGTTCTTCAAAAAGTCCTTTTAGTTCATCAGAAACCTTCCACAACACTGTTCACTGTTGTGATCTGAGTGTAACAGTGGAACGTAAATTAGTCATGTTTCCTTAGATAGCCATCTCACTGCAAATGCATGCAGATACTAACAATGAATGATACAGATTAACTATTTGTGGATGGAATATGCTCAGCAGGCAATCAAACAGTGCCAACTGACCATAAGCAATCAATAGCTTCTAATGTCTGCTAGAGTGCTAATAAGGAAAAACGTATTATTTCTATACACTGTCATATTTCTGTACACTGTCAAGGTGATACAGAGGGCTAACAGAGCCCCAGAGTATAAGATACACATAAGAGACAATATTGAAACATACATGTATATACATGTAACTATACAAATATACTTTGAATATATTTGCCTTCAAAAAACAAACAAATAAAACAAATTAGCAGTTTTTAAAATTATTTTTAGTGACAGCTTTTAATAGAGGATTCAAGCTGAATAATTCAGGATATCAAATAATCAAGGACTGCATCTGATTTTATGAAACAGTTTGAGCTCTAACTTTAGGCAGCACTTTCCCATAAATCAGGCAATTTAGCCTGTGACCCATTTTGCAAAACCAATATTCACAGTTAACTTTTTTTTTTCTGAGATTTTTTTCTTTCTTTTATTTTTTTTTTTCCAGATACACATAATTAGCTCTAATTTAGAAATGTTCTATGACTTACAGAAAGCTATGATTTATCGTGCTGTTACCTTAAGTTTCTGATAAAGTTCAGTTTAATTTCTTGCCTCGCAAAGGTAAATCTTCATTCATAGTTCATGGCACATGACTCAGTCTTCGTCCTCAAGCAGATGTAAGCATGTGGAGGAAAAGAAAGTGATCTGAAACAGTCAACATGGATTCATCAAGGGGAAGTTGTGTTTAATCAACCTGATAGCCTTCTACGATGAGATGACTGGCTGGCTAGATGAGGGGAGAGCAGTGGATATTGTCTACCTTGACTTCAATAAGGCTTTTGACACAGTCTCCCATAACATCCTCCTGGGCAAGCTCCAGAAATGTGGGATCCATGAGTAGACAGTGGATTGAGAAGTGGCTGGGTGGCAGAGCTTAGAGGGTTGTGCTCAAGTCTAGTTGGAGGCCTGTAGGTAGTGGTATCCCCCAGGGGTCAATACTGGGTCCAGTGCTATTCAATTTATACATCAATGACCTAGATGAACCACGCCCTCATCAAGTTTGCAGATGATACAAAGCTTGGCAGAGTGGATAACACACCAGAGGGCCTGTACAGCCATTCAGAGGGACCTCGACAGGCTAGAGAGTAGGACAGAGAGGAACCTTTTGGGGTTCAACAAGGGCAAGTGTAGGGTCCTGCACCTGGGGAGGAATAAACCCAGGCACCAGTACAGATTGCGGGCTGACCTGCTGGAGAACAGCTCTGAGGAGAGGGACCTGACAACAAGTTGACCATGAGCTAGCAGTGTGCCCTTGTGGCCAAGAAGGCTAATGGGATCCTAGCCAGCATCAGGAGGAGTGTGGACAGCAGGTCAAGAGAGGTGATCCTGTCCCTCTACTCAGCTCTGGTGAGGACACACCTGGAAAATTGTATGCACTTCTGGGCTCCTCAGTACAAGAGGGACATAGAACTTCTAGAGAGGGTCCAGTGTAGAGCCACAAAGTTGATTAAGGGATTGGAACATCTGTCTTATGAGAAAAGACTAAGCAAACTGGGCCTGTTTAGCCCAGAGACGAGAAGATTGAGAGGGGATCTTAACCTCCATAAATACCTGAGGGGACAATGTAAAGTGGATGGGGCTAAGCTCTTCTCAGTGGTGGCCAGTGGTAGGACAAGGGATAATGGGTATAAATTGAACCACAGGTTTCATTGACTATGAGAAATAACATTTTTACAGTTTGGGTGACAGAGAGGTGGAACAGGCTACCCAGGGATGTTGTAGAGTCTCCTTCTTCAGAGATATTCAAAACCTGCCTGGATGCAATCCTGTGTAACATGCTGTAGGTGACCTTGCTTGAGCAGGGGGTGTTGAGCTACATGATCTCTGGAGGTCCCTTCCAACCTCAATCATTCTGTCATTCTGTGATTCTGTGATCTGTTATGTTTTGAGTAGAGTTTAACAGTCTTAAAATACAATGGTACCTATTCGTGGACGCAGAGGAGAAACGATAAAATAACAATGTTTTTGTCTGCATGAGTCTGTTTCCTCACTGCCATCATTACAGTTCTGAATTCTCCTACTTCTGTTGCACCTCTACCATCTCCATTAGAAAAGAAAAAATAAAATATGTCTGGGAAGGCTACCTGCTTGAAATTTAAAGATTGCATTTTGTCAGCAAAGAGCTCCTGACTATGGTTAGGGCAATAAGATGTAAATTCCAAAAAAATCCCATAGGCACCAAACTGCATGGTAGAGCAAGTTGACTTGTCTGAGTCCAGTAACATAAAACTACCTGCCCTTTCCTAGATCAAGTGTCTAAAGCAGAGCAAAGAAGAGGACAAAATATGCACTTTTATGTCAAAGACATTAAACTGAAAACAATATTCATCCCCAATGTAGTCTTTCCCAATGGTAGTTTTTGACTAGAATTTTCTTTCTTCTGACCCATTTTTAATTACTGTAAAGTTTCATTCTGCAATCAATACTCATGGGATTTTGGGGACTAAGCCTTATTAATGCCAACGGAATTAATGTAGGGTTAAGTCACTAGGCATTGTTAACTGACCAGAGTCAATAACTTCTGGCCAAAAGCTAAGGTGTTACATGTAATTTGAGGATTAAAACCATACATTCAGCTTTATTTTACTTTTTTTTTTTGGTCTTCAATTGTTTGTTTGTTTGTTTTCTTCATTCATCTGTAGCTGTAGGTACAATTACTAAAATAGCATCACTATTAAGAGGATATTTGTGACACAGATAATACTCTGAGTAATTAGTGCAGTCAAAAGAAGATTTTTTTCCCTTTGACAACATGGGACATGTTGGGGTCAGCAACATTATTGTCTATGACAATAAATAGGTTTATTAAATAGATCAAACAGAAATTTCGCAATCTGCTCAACCCTTAATTACCTTCAAATTTAAATCCCTATTTTATTGGAAGTCTCAGGTGTTCTTCTCAAAATCTCTATTAAAATGCAAATAGGTCATTATATAATTGAAGCTATTTAAAGTATATTTTTTTCATCAGTTCATCCTGTCATAAAATTGTGAAGACATGGATTATTTGAAAAGACAAGGGCTAGAGGGAATCTGAGTGAGGTTTGTGATAACTGTTAAGAACACATGAACACTATCCAAACTTTCCATTCTCTCTTTTACCATGCAACATGAAAAATCCATAAAACTAAAGACTAATACCTCTATTTTATGAGGAAATAAAGTAGTGCATAATGTATCACAAGATTTCATTACCCCAAGAGATCATTAAGACAAACAATGCAACTATTTTTTGCTTTTAATGACATTAAATAGGCAAAAAAAGGGTCAGAAAGTATGGGAAGAAAATTCACATCACCTTCTTGCATTAGTGGACAGATAATGTGTATGCTTTAACCAATGCATTGTTGGATAGGCACTTGAGTCAGTCGCTTTGTGCAAGAGAGACAGGAGAATGAGGTAAAGGTCTGAAGTCGTTTTAGACTGTTTTTTCTTGGAAAATTGTCAGAGCACCTGGCAATTGTAAGAGGCAGATAATACTGATAAAGGTTTGATTCTAAAATATATATGCAGTTGGTCAAAGTGAATTGTAATATCTTGAGGATCCTTCTATAATAAGGGTGGATTGCTAAGTTAGTAGCTCTAAAGGAACTTAAGGAATTCCAAAGAACATTTCCAAAAATGATTGCAATGTCGTATCTCAAGATATTCCCAAAGATTTTTCATAGATATATTTCTTGAGGATTATTTGTCATTTGTGAACACCATATTGAATTGGTTACTAAATTTTCCAGAAATATTCCTTGCTGGAAGTCCTACAGGGTGTTTTTTGTTTGTTTATTGTTTGGTTGTTTTGTTTTGTTTAAGGTGGTTTTGTAATATAGCTCCATCACAATGAATAGGAGGGTATTTTACTCCAAATTTGACATCTGTGGTGTTATGGAACATCTGTGTTATGTTACATATGTAACATAACACCACAGACAGTCATGTCTTTAACGTTAAAAAGCAACTAAAAATACATTGGTGAGTTTGAGTACAGTTGGAAGTAGATATTTTTCAAGGAAGGAACTTGAAAAAGAAAGAGGTTACAAATGAAATTATAACAAATAAAGAAAATTAAAGTTAATGAAGATAAGAAGAACTCAGAAAGCATAAATTTCTTTCCTCAGAAATTCTGATACCTAATATTCTGACATATTTATTTTTCTAGTTAAGAAAAAAATATATAAAAATTATAAGATAAAACATCATTTGACCTGTAAAACACATTCAGTTAAAATTTCCACTTGGAACAACTGTTTTATTCTGTTTCAGCAACAAATATGTGTCAGGATATAGCTATTCATGTACATAGATAAACACCCATAGACATATATTATATATGTGTCTCTCTCTATATATGTATATTATATGTATATAAAGCTATGAGGAATTATAAGGAATTAAATGAGTCACACTTTCTAAATAATAATAATAATAATAAAATGAAACAAAAACTCATGATAAATTACTTGGGGCTTTTGCTTTGGCAAATTTCAGTCCAAAGTTCTTCAAATTATGCTGATGATTATTTTCCATTGAGCCACTGTCTTTCCTTTTTCTTCTTCTGTCTCTGCACAAAGAAAAGAAAACAAAAAAAAAAAAAAAAAGAAAAAAAAAGAGGCATTATTTAGTATTGGTACTAGTCCTTTCATTATAAAGCACCATAGCACCATAACTTGTTTCTTTCTAGCTTTATGTCACAGAAGAGAGTATCATCCCAGTTTTTCAGGTGGAGAAACAAAAGCAAAGACTTGTACAATACCAGGAAATGTGACACCATGATGAAAGCAAAGGCAAATGCAAGGTTTTAAGATACCTGTTTTCAGACTGTTAGAATCTTTTCATTATATCAGTTTCTCTAAGGTAATTATGTGGAGTCTTTTTTCAGGAAAAAAAAAAAAAGTTGACACTGTTCTATTTTGACCCCCTCTTCAGGCACAAATAACTGCATAAATTATTGGTATTATAGGGAAGTTTTTGCCTGCTGAAACCTATAGATTGATATTAGAAATGTATATATACTTGTATATGTAGCAAATAAAAGGTGCATCTATAATATTGAACTTGGGAGTATTCACCTTCCAAAAACTTGATTCAGCCTAGACCTAGCTGTATGCCAGTTACGTTTCTCTCTTATATATGCATATATATCCATATCTTCTATATGCATACATATCCAGTACAAACCCACAGAGAGGTAGTTTTCTCTGTCAAGTGCAGCCTGAACAATCAACTAACCCAAACTCTGCAATGTCCACAAGTAAAGGGAAACACAGTCATGATGAATCAGTCATATGAATCAACAATACATTTAATCAGCTTATCAGTTTGGCATTTGCTATCATAAAGATGATAGCAAATGATGAAACCTATCATGAACCTATCACCCATTTATTAGAGAGAGAATGAACAAAAGAAGACAGGAAGGCAAGAAGGAAGGAAGGAAAGCAGAGATAAATTTATATGGGAGAAATGTGAAGTGTGTTAGCAATTAATCATGACACTTTTGCAAATGGAAAAATTTTAAAATATGTAAAGAAGAGGAAAATTATCTTTTGCAGTCAAAAACAAAACAAAACAAAACAAAAAAAAAAAAACAGAATAAGCTTCCTAAAAGCTTTCCTGAAAGAGAAACTAAAAGTCACTAAGTCACTGTTCCTGAAATTACTTATTATTTATGGATCAAAAGATCAAAAGGATAGATTTAGTGGTTATTAATTATATATTAAATTTATGTGTATAAATGTATATAGATATGCATAGTTGTATTCTCAATTTCATTACAAATTTTCTAAAGCTAAGTATACCTTAAAGCTAAGTATATCTTAAAGCTTTTCTAAAGCTAAGTATATTTTAATATATGTATATCTTATATATCTTTATTTATCTTATACATGTATATCATTCTAAAGCTAATATATCTTAACATAAATACACATTGCCATACACAAAATGTTTAAGGGGTTATGCTGGTGGGGATAATTACTGTTAGTCACTCATTCCTTATCAGACAACAGACATGTAATGCTTTCTTTTGCTGTCCTAGTCAGAGACAAAATTCCCATCTAGTTATAACACTGGTTTGATTTATTAGGACATTTGTTATTATTTTTTTATTATTTTTATTTTATTTTATTTTATTTTATTTTATTTTATTTATTTTATTTTATTTTATTTTATTTTATTTTATTATTATTTTATTATTTTTATTTTATTTTATTTTATTTATTTTTTAACAACTGTAATTAATTACTTAGTTTTTACTTTACTTTTATTTGTATACTAAATTTAAAAAATAAAAATAAAAAAATAAATTTACTATGCAGGTCTCAGTTCATGATGAATACTTCTTTAGAGACTTCTTAAAATTAAAAACAAACAAACAAACAAACAAATTCTTAAATTCTTTAGGAAAGATTAAAAGAGTTCTTTAAGAATGTGGCAGGGAACTGCCCCTTCTAGATCTCATAAAGTATGTTTTGATGGTTTTGTATTGAGAATGTACCAAAATAAAGTAAAATGTCATTCACAGTGAGCCAATCAACAGTAAATCTTATTCTTCAAATAAACTGATAGACAGGAGAGTATGTTATGTATGTATTCTTTCTCTTTCTTTCCATCTCTCATTCCACAGCACTCCCATTTTCTACTGGTGACTTGTTTTCCTGCTTAGTAAATCAAGCTGACATGTTCCTTTTCCTTTTTTTTTTTTTTTTTTTTTTTTTTTGGGAGGGGGGGAGTAGGAGGTGGAGAGGAGAGAGGGCAAGATAAATGTGAAGGAAATTTCTTTCTATGGAAAGCAATGGATGTGATACAGGGAGAAGTAAGTGTGGCAAAATAGAGGGATAAGAGGAATATTGAGGAATATGCATGTTGAGTGCTTTTTGTGTCCATCTGTTATCCATGTGGCTGGCCATGTAAGTGTATGTGATATATGCATGTGCCCTACATGCATTTTGCCAACTGGCAATATATTTTCTGCTTTGCTACTAATTGGGCCCAGGGCACGGAGCTACAACAGACTCACCTCTCTTAGACTGACAGTTCTAACATCGTAAATTTTGCTGTAAAAGTTTCCATTAGGAAGAACTGAGTTATATCTCTATGCAATTCCTATGTTTGATTTTTAAGATATGACTGAGTTTTGTAACCATAGATTGGTATGTTATGTTCAGATATTTCTCTTGTTGATAAAGATGAAGCAGACAACCAACAATAAATCCCTTAGGGGATTTAAAAAAATAAAATACAAAATAAAAAATAAATTGAAACCTATGCATATGTAAGGTAAACATACTCTTAAACCTAAAAAGGTCCACTAAAGTAAACAAAGCTTCAGTTAATTGTTGCATGCCAGGTTCACAAGCCAAATGAAATGATTTCATCTGGAGATAAATCCAGTTGCTGTATTCTAACAGAGCAGGACAGAGTAGAACATTTCTTTGTAATGTGAAGAATAATTTTGTCTACAAATTTGTTGTTAAACAAAATTCTCCTAGTCATCATCTGCCTTTACAAATTTCTTCCAGTTGACCTCCATGCTCCTCTGCCACCATGCCTTTTTTCAGTCACCCTTCTCCCTGCCGTTATTCATGTACATATGTGTAAACCTACTCAATGCTTGGAGCTGAAACAATATCACCATACAAACACTTCTGTCAACTTGATTGGACTTTCTTAATATGAAAAGGAATTAACTTTCTTTTGATGTCTGAGTTTCTATAGGAAGCAAACAAGGGACTCTTTCTTCCAGTATAACTTTGTTATTTCCAAAGTGTCTTATTTTTTATTTGTTATTTTCAAAGTGACTTTAAATGAAAACAAGAACTTGCATTGCCAGATTGAACTGGTTTTGATTTCAGACTATTTGCTTCCCACAAAATGTGTGATGAAGGATGTCACTTTCACAATTTCACATTTTTTTTCAAAAAAAATGTGTGATGTCTGTCACTTTCACAAACCTCATTCTCTCTTCTAACATCCTTCCTATGAACCTGCCTTCCCAGTAATTTGTGTCCTGTGATCTGTCCCTCTAAGCAGGTATCATAACATTTTTCAGTTTCCTGAATATTTCTAATTCCAGGGGAAATATTCTACTGTGATCTGTACAAGTATCTGTTGTGTAGGACCTGTAATGTTCTGAGTTTGAATTATTACAGCTTTTTAAAAGACATTTTTAGTTGAGCACATTTGAGATTAATGTAGTAGTAAGTGAATAAAACATTATGGAGCTAAATTGTATAGGAGTACATACTAGGTAATCTGCTGTTCCATTCTGGTCTGCTAACATCCAATTTGTGTAAAAATATAAATAATATGAAAGCTAGATTAAATATATATATATTTTTAAGTGAATGTTATTAAAAAGTACAGGAAAATCCTGTTGGAACCAATCTTTGTTGTAGATGTTGTAGTTCTTTTAGTAAGAAAACATTAAAAATAAAAATAAAATGCGTGTTCATAACCACTTTTTATAACTCCTGACAATGTTAATTGAAAAATATAAGGAAACATGATATAATTTTATATGACATTTATTTATTTTGTTTAGGAAAAGAGAGACTGTGCTATAAAAATCTAGAAATCTTATTTCTTATTTTTGATCTCATTCTCTTTGTTCTCTTTAAAAACTAGGTTGCATTTCACAGTGTAATGAATGATTTTATCTGATCAGGACATTGTCTTTCCTGGTAACACAAGATGACTTCAGGCTATGGAAGAGAAACAAGCCTTTCAAATTCCTAGTAGCAACCTTTCACCTTTGCTCCTTGCTCCCATGAAAAAGATGAGAGTAGAAGCTGACTAACACTTTTCAGTTCCAAATAACCCCAGCTACAAATCTGGTTTTAGAGTCTCCAAGATGGTCACTCCTTGACACCAAGAAAAAAAAAATGTAAAAAAGTGTATTTGTATGTACTTGTATTTTGAGCATCACAAGAGCCCTATTGTTGCTGATTGCTAGAAAGGCAAATCAAGAAAGAAAGGAGGGAGAGGAGGAAGAAAAAAAATCTTCAGAGTCTTTTAAGGAGCTTTGGGCTTTGAAAAATGAATAAAACATTGTGTTTGAAATTCCTTTGTGCATTACAACAAAGAGATAAAAGTTTATCATAAAATAAAGGTCTGCCAACTTCAGCAAATATGTCCAAGGAATTGAAACTTACAAAGTGTTGTAAATAAATAAATAACCTGTTAAACAAGTTTGCCATCTGGGTTTGAAGGTTATTAGAGTGTTCTTTGTTGAAAGATGAGCTTTTTCAATTAATGGCTATGTAGATTTAGATCAGTAATTCCTTTAGTAATTATACTCTGTGTAAAGAAGGAATTATATGCCTAGTAAGCATGTTCCATTCTATCAAAGCAGATTTGTGCAAAAAACTGAATTAAAAAGATAGTTTATCAGTAGTGGTTCACATAATAGATATGTCAGTCATTGTATCCTGGGAGTCAAAAGGAAAATGCAGCCTTGATTTTTACCTAATTATTAGATGAATTCCCTACTTTAAACATATACATGTATTCTTACCTGTCAAGTTGTGGATCTTTATATTTATTAGGTGTGGAGGAAAAGAAAGCACAAAAATATGGATTAACAGTGATTATTCTTTATCACTGAATTGGCCATAATTTCTATTATACTTCATGTTTTTATTGAAATATTTTCAGTTAGCAGTGTGTTCTCATCCTAAGCTCTTTTGCCCATTTAGTACTTGAATCTGAAATGGTGTTTGGAACATGATCAGCTGGATATTACAATATTATTTTTTTTTGCTGCTTTCTGAGTGAAAGAGCATATTCTAAGCAAATGTTCTCAGAGAACTTGACGGAACTCATATATATTCAACTTACAAAAGGCTGGCATCTGCTTCATTCACATGATTTTAATGGGGTTCAAATGAAACATCAGACCATTAATTCAAAAGAGAAATAAATTAGTCTAAAATATTTACAAAAGAAGATAAACAGGGCTTCTAAATGAAATCCAGTTGTACCTCATCTTTTGGGACTTATTTCTTAGCTTATTCCACGAGACGGATTTATGTGAAAGCTAAATCTGTTCTCATTGAATTCAGCCATCATTAGTTGTGCCAGAAAATAAGAAAACATGAAGTGTTTTCAGACGTAGATAAATACAAAGGGCGTATGGCCAAAATGGAAATTAAACTGCATTTGTTACCAAAATAATAAGAAAGTTATCTTTAGCTTTAATATTCTCTTTTATTTCTCTGTCACTATAATACTTGCTTTCTTTCCTATTATTATCTTTTTCTTTCATTTGGCAAATTTGGCTCTTGTTAACTAGAAACACTGTGGACTTCTTTTTTTCTTCATTGTTCTAGTACAGCTACATGATCCTGACAGTGGGATACTGAGGTGTGAACAGAGAAAGCTCTTCCTGTCAGACTTACTGCAAGGTTTCAGTTACTTTGCTTTTGACTGTATTTGTTTCCCCTCACATCTTTTTTCCTACATGCTCTGAGGGATCCTACAAGGACAAATTTCTGCATCACCATGTTGATTGTCTGTCATAGAAAAGGAAAACAAGATCCTTAAGGTAACACTTTATCATACTCGCACATACTCTAACATAACGTGTCCCAGTTCTTCGCTAGAGTCCCTACATACTACTGACATTTAATTAATGTAATATCAGCATCAGTTCTTTCTGTTATTTTGTTTTAGAATAAGCTATGTTACTGCTTTCTGTTTTCCATTATTTTTGTCTCTTTTTAATTTTTATTTACTTAATGTGGATTTTTTTTTCCCGAGCAATAGCATTTCTTTTTTGATAGTTCTTTTTGCAGTTCTGATTTGAACACATAAGACATAGTAATATTCTTAGAGAAATTTGGTATTGAATGTAAAAATGGAAAAGATTTTCAAAAAGTAGTTAGTATCATCAGTTTAAAATGTCTCATATCTCTCATGTTAGTGGAATCACTGTTAGAGATCTATTAAAACTGGATAATTTTGAGGGTGATATTTCAAAAAGGGAGAATGTATTTTCTAAAGTCTTTTTGCAGATTTTTTTTTTCATTTTTTATTGTTATTTTTATTACTTTGTCAGGGGCAGGAGAGTGTTTATATTCAAGACATTCTGATGAAACTAATATTTGGCTATTATTTCCTATCTAATTCCCAACATCTAGGCTTAGAAATCTTGCTAGCTGAACTAGAAAGATTGTCATGAACATGCATAAGAGAGTCTCACTACAGTTTCTTTGCAATATTAATATGTAACTCTTTCATTTGGATATGAGAGTAAGTCTAGAAGCAAGTGATACGGGGATATTCTATAAGGGACCTCACATTCACATATTAAAGGGACATATAGTTATGCATTTACACTAGCCTCACATAAAAAAAAAAAAAAAAAAAAAAAAAGACGGTGAAACCCTTTTGTCTTTCATTGTGTACCTGGTTCTTCTGAAATACAGTAATTAGAGTATTACAGTGAGTATAGTGATACCCTCCTTGGTCTTTGGGATATCCACATTGACACTTGTTCAGACTAACTCTGTGTGTGGTGGGGGAGATGGTGAATGGAAAGAGAGAGATGAATACAAGTTTTGACATAAGTCAAGGTTTTGACATTGACAGGTCCAGATAAACCCCAAACACCACTGTGTGCTCAGGAACTGGAAAGCATTCCTGATTATGAGCAGACAAAAGCCAAGGAGACTTATGGATCCAGTTAATAGAAGAGCTTAATTACTGGAAGAAGTAAATGAAAACAAAACAAAACAAAAAAAGCAGCATGCTTCCCTGAAAAAACTAGCTTTCAGACCTTTTTCTTTTAAATATAAATAATTTATTTTAGCATACAAGAACAAGTAAATAGGTTCAATATCAAGAAAAGAAATATTATGGTAATATCGAAGAGCCATCTTCTTCCTTTTTTTTTTTTTTAACATCATACTTAAAGACAAGCTTCATGCAACGAGCAGGTATTCAAGACATTTACATTAATTGTTCCTGTGCTGTATCTGTGTTAGTACACACTGCTTGCTACATGATAGCACTAAGATGACTTCCGGTGGAGAGGCAAGGCATTTTTGTTTTTGTTTTTGGTTTGTTTTCAATAGACAAATTCTACCAAGAGTTCCTGACATTTTAGAAAGCAACCTGACTTTTCAGTTCACTTCTCACGTCTCTTAAAAACAAAATAAAATCCAGTTCTGGTTTCAAGAAGATTTACAGATGTCTCTCCTCCTCTTTAAAAAGGTTTCAATTACAACAGCAAGATTTTTAGATATTTCTAACTGTTACATTTTGACGTGTTTTAAAGAACTGAAGATAGTCTCTTCTCAGACTTTCAAGAAGTTCAGAAAAGTAGATTCCAGAAGAGATAGCTAGAATTACATGAGAAAATAAATGTCTCTATCATTTTAAGGTCCCTTAGGCACAGTCCAACATTTTTCAATCACATTTTATCTTTGCTTGCACAATACCCATCCTAGGAATGATATTAAATGCACAGATAATGCAAACTGTATGACACATATATATTTAATGTTTATCTCTTTTCACTTACCTACATTACGATTATGGGTGCATTAAAAAAAATAAAATAAAATATAGATATATGTAGAAAATAGAGGAGTCCTAGTCACTAAAAATAGGAAAAGAATCTCTTGAAATAGAAGCAGAACTATTACAGAAAATGCAAAAAGCATACTTTCCTCTCAATGAATTTCCACTCAAATACCAAAATATTTTTTTAATTTTCATTTACTTTTAAATAATTTAGTCTAATAATAAGGGATCATTTGAGTAAAGTGGTACCAGGTCTTAGTTGATAATAATGTCAACAATATCACTTTCCTGTGTGGTTGCATTAATTTAAGTTGCATTAGAATCTTTCTTGGTGCTTTGGGGTTAGGTCTTTAATGAAGACCAGGAGTCTGATCAAGGGACAAGCATTTCTTATCCTTTCTATCCTTTCTCTTCAGAATCTTTTAATCAATATTAGATGATTGGTCAGAATTCCTTCAACAGTGGATTTTTTTTTTTGTTTTACCTAATGTTTATCTGGCCATAAAATTTTGGTCTGGCTATATCTGCTCAAAGAAAATAAAGAATTAATTGACTAAATATGCCCTGAACAGCAGTAGAATAATTTCCTAAATTTAAGCTTAGAGCACAATGGTTGCAGACCTGTTTCCACGAGGGGAATTGGTTTTTGTTTTTGTTTTTTCTTTTTTTTCCCCTCCCCCATGAGAATATGAGAAAATTCCATGATCATTTTATGAGAAAAGAAATAACAAGGTTTCTCCTCTCTGTCATGGTAGTGAATACTTATTGTCTATTCTGATTCTGTACAAAGTCGGTCAAGAGTCATTCATTTCATGAAGATAAATTCCACACTCAGTTCCAATTGCTTCCATTAGGTTTGGACCTCTTTCCTACTTTCCCAATGTTTTGTTTCTTCCATGCGCTGTATCGTGTTGAAATTCAGCAGTGAAGAACCAGGGCTAAGACCTCTTTTATGTTGTGCACAGGTAAACTACAGTATGAGCACAAATTGTATATGTCCATGCATCTACTGCTACCAATTATAAAATTACAATTTCTTTCTATAGATTGTATTAAGAATAAACCAAATATTCCAAAAAAAAAAAAAAAGCAAAAAACAAAAACAAACAAACAAAATGAAATTCAGTATAACTGAGTTATTCAGTAAACATAAAGAGTATAAATCAAATCCAACTTCTCTGGTATCAGCAGAGTTGTGATGCCATGAGAGTAGTGCAAAGGAGATCAAACTTGAGCTTCCTACATCTATGACAATGTACATTCAGCATTTTTGCCTTAATAGTCTCAGATATATTTATAACCATTTATATTAATAATAATAATGACCTGTAGGTCAGCTACTTTCTGGCAGTTAATCACTGAGTGCAAGAACAGCCTAAGGCAAAGCTTGTGGGCCACAGCTCCTCTAGCCAGTGACATCCTGCCTGCTAGGAAATGCTTTTTCATCTGATATCATTCCTCAGCTAAAGTTCTCCTACTAAAAGCTCATTTCTCTCTCTCTCTTTTTTTTTTTTTTTTAAGTCTGATAAATACACGTGTGCTTTTTTCTATAGATTTACTTTCATTGCCACATCACAAGAGAGGCATAATTGTTTTCAAAAGACACTGGCTACAACTTACTTAATTCAAACAGGCTACTTCCCTGGGGAGCCTGTTCCAGTGTGCAAACACCCTCTCAGTGAAGAACCTTTTCCAGATGTCCAGTTTAAACTTCCCCTGCCTCAGCTTAATACCATTCCCATGGGTCCTATCACTGGTGATTATGGAGAATAGGTCACCTGCCTCTCCACTAGCCCTCGCGAGGAAGTTGTAGACTGCGATGAGGTCCCCCCTCAGCCTCCTCTTCTCCAGGCTGAACAGGCTCAGTGACCTCAGCCCAGTGACCTCACCCACACGCCGTCCTTCCCAAACTGAGCCTGCAGGGGCTTCCCACAGGCAGCAACTCTTCAAGAACTGCTCCAACATGGGTCTGTGCCAAGGGATCCATCCCCCAGGAGCACACTGCTCCAGCACGGGTACCCCACTGGCAGCAGGTCCCCCCAGACCCCTGCTCCTGCATGGGCTCCTCTCACGGGCTGCAGCTCTGGCCCAGGGCCTGCTCCTGCAGGGACTCTCCATGGGCCACAGGCTCCTCCAGGCCACATCCACCTGCTCCACCAGGCGCTCCTCCACAGGCTTCAGGGTGGAGATCGGCTCCATGTGGGACCCATGGGCTGCAGGGGGACAGCCTGCTCCACCAGAGGCCTCTCCACAGGCTGCAGGGAACTTCTGCTGCATGCCTGGAGTACCTCCTGCCCTCGTTCTTCACTGACCTTGGGGTCTGCAGGGCTGGTTCTCACCCCTCACTCTCCCAGATGCTGTTCCCCAGCATTTTTTTTTCCTTTTCTTAAATCCGCTCTCACAGAAAAAGAAACATCACTTCCTGGCTTGGCTCTGGGCAGCAGGTCCCTTTGGAACTGGCTGAAACTGGCCCTTATCTAGCTTGGGGCACCTTCTTGATTATTCTTGCAGAGGCCACCCTGGCAGCCTCCCACTACCAAAACAATTGCCAGGTAAACCCAATACAATGTGTTAGACAGCTGGATATTAGCACTGTCTGCAGGGGACCCACAACCCATGGCCAAACAGCCAAAATCTCCCTCACCAACACTCACAGAAGGGAGTGGGGACAATAACACTGGAGGAGGAAATCTGGCAACAAGGACAAGCAAGAGGAAGTCTTAACCCAAAGCCTGAGGTGCTTAACCCTCTGTGAACTGAAAAGGAAAGACCCGTTGCAGGAGGGTGTAGCTGGGTAAGGCAGCCTGGTCTGCTCCCTTCATAACAACCAGTCCAACTAAGAAAAGGTGATGGGTATCAGTAGCAGGAGACTCTTTTCTGAGAGGTATGGAGGCACCTGTCTGCCTACCTAATCGGCTCTTGAGGGAATTCTGCTGCTTACCTGGGGCTTGTGTTAGGTGTGTCACCAAGAGACTGCCAAACCTCGTACAGCCTAAGGACTATTATCTGCTGCTGCAATTCCCTGTGGGCACCAGTGATGCAGCCAAGAGCGGTCTGAGTGTCAAGAGAGATTTTAGAGTCTTGGGAGCAGTACTAAGACACGCAGGAGCACAGACAGTTTTTCCATCAGTCCTGCTTGTCAAAGGGGAGGGGATTGAAAGAGTCAGTCATATCTCATAAAGAAACAGATGTTTGCAGGACTGGTGCCACAGACAGGGACGGGTTTGGCTATTTAGACCATGGGAGTCATTTTGAGAAGCCTGGTCTGCTGGGGTCAATGCGATCCACCAGTCAGAGCAGGGGAAGTTCCTCTTCGATCACAGGCTTGCCCAGCTGGTGAAAAGAGCTTTAAACTAGAGTTGATGGGGGAAGGGAACTTCAACCCATCCTGTTCCTCCTGGTTTGATGTCAGTGTCAGCAATAGATGCCCAGAGCCTGGAGAAGGGTTATAGGTCAGGAGAGCATCTGAAGAGCAATACAGTAAGTCAGCTACATAAGGGGCCCAACTCAAATGTCTCTATGCTTATGAATATAGCATGGGGAATAAACAAGAGGAGTTAGAGATGTATGCACACCTGCAGTGCTATGACCTCATTGGTATTATGGAGAAGTGGTGGGATGACTCCCATAACTGGAATGTTGGAATGGAAGGATACAGGCTCTTTAGGAAGGACTGGCAAGGAGATGAGGAGGGGGTGTGACCCTCTATGTCAATGAGCATTTGGAGTGCATGGAGCTCTGCTTGGGGATGGATGAGGAGTTGACAGAAAGCTGATGGGTCAGGATTACAGGCAGAGCAGGGACAAGGGAATCACAGAATTATCTAGGTTGGAAGAGTCCTCAAGATCATCGAGTCCAACTTCTGACCTAACACTAACAAGTCCTCCACTAAACCATATCGCTAAGTTCAACATCTAAACGTCTTTTAAAGATCTCCAGGGATGTTGACTCCACCACTTCCCTGGGCAGCCCATTCCAATGCCTCACAACCCTCTCAGTAAAGAAGTTCTTCCTAATATTCAACCTAAAACAGCCTTGGTGCAACTTTAGCCCATTCCTCCTTGTCCTGTCACCAGGCATGTGGGAGAACAGACCAACCCCAGCCTCTCTACAGCCTCCTTTAATGTAATTATAAAGAGAAGGGGACATTATAGTGGGAGTGTGCTACAGGCCACCTGATCAAGAAGACCAAGCAGATGAGGCCCTCTGTAGACAGATAGAAGCAGCCTCACATTTGTAAGCCCTGGTTCTCAGAGGGGACTTCAACCACCCTGTTATTTGTGGAGAGACAATACAGCAGGGCGTAGGCAATCCAGGAGGTTCCTGGAATGCATTGATGACAACTTCCTTCTCCAAGTGATAGAGGAGCCAGCAAGGAGAGGTGCTATGCTGGATCTTATTCTCACCAACAAGGAGGGGATGTCGGGGAATGGGAAACTCAAGGCTGAAATGATGACGAGATGGTGCAGTTTACCATCCAGAGGGCAGCAAGGAGGGAGCACAGCAAGCTTGCTACCCTGTACTTTGTGAGAGCAGATTTTGCCCTTTTTAGGGATTTACTTGGTAGAGTACCATGATGCAATGCCCTGAAGGGAAGAGGGGCCCAAGAAAGATGGTTAATATTCAGTGGTCACCTCCTCCCAGGTCAGGAGTGGCAGCCAACATGGCTTCACTAAAGCCAGAGCATGCCCAACAAATCTAGTAGCCTTCTACAATGGGATTACAGCATTGGTGGATAGGGGAAGAGCAACTGATATCATCTACCTGGATTTATGGAAAGCATTTTACACAATATCCCTGTCCCTGAATTGGAGCTATATGGATTTGATGGATGGACCACTCTGTGGGTAAGGAATTGGCTAGATGATCATACTCAGAGTTGCGGTCAACAGCTCAATATCCAAGAGGAGACCAGTAATAAGTGATGTCCCTCAAGGTTCAGAACTGTTTAACCAACTGACACCGTTTAACATCTTTGCTGGCAACATGAACAGTGGGATTGATGGCAGTTTCTTCTATGACACCAAGTTGTGTGGTATGGTCGACATCCTGGAGGGAAGGCATGCCATCCAGACAGACCTGGACACACTTGATAGGTGGGCCTGTGCAAACCTCATGAAGTTCAACAAGACCAAGTGCAGGGTCCTGCATCTGGTCTGGAGCAATCTCAAACACAAATACAGGCTGGGTGGAGAATGTGTTGGCAGCAACTCTGAGGAGAAGGACTTCTGCATGTTGGTTGATGGGAAGGTCAACATGTAATATGTGCTTGCAGCCCAGAAAGCCAATTGTGTCCTTGGCTTCATCAAAAGCAGCATGGCCATCAGGTCAAGGGAGGTTATTTTCCCCCTCTACTGTGTTCTCTTGACACCCCACCTGGAGTACTGCTTTTAGCTCTGGGGCCCCCAGCACAAGGACATGGATGTATCAGAATGAGTCCAGAGGAGGGCCATGAAGATGATCAAAGGGCTGGAACACCTCTTGTATGAAGACAAGCTGAGAGAGCTCATGTTGTTCAGCCTGAAAAAGAGAAGGCTCCGGGGACACCTTATAGTAGTCTTCCAGTATCGTAAGGGGGCATATAGGAAAGCTGTGGAAGTACTCTTTATCAGGGAGTGTAGTGATAGGACAAGGTGTCCTATCCAAGATGTTTTAAAGTAAAAGAGGATATATTTGGTTTAGATGTAAGGAAGAAATTCTTTACTCTGAGGGTGGTAGGGCACTTGAACGGGTTGCCCAGAGCAGTTGTGGATGCTCCATTCCTGGAAGTATTTTAGGCCAGGTGGGATGGGATTTTCAGCAACCTGGTCTAGTGGGAGGTATCCTTACCCATGTCCATGGAAGAGTGCCTTACATAACATACCTTAAGTGACACGTAAGAGTGCCATAACATACCTTACCCATGGTGGTGGAATTAGATGCTCTTTAAGGTCCCTTTCAACCCAAATCATTCTATGATTCTGTGATTCTAAATTCAAGCTGTGTTTCCCAGAAGCATTTGAATTGTGTTTACTACATCTCTGTCCTAAGTTTGTCCAATAATATGTAATATTGTTGTTCCTAAAACAAAGTTTTCTGATGTCAAATTTAGTAGAAGAACCCTAGAGCATTCATCTAACTCAAAGTGCAGTATTTTAGACACATTACTACAATTCTGTCATTTCCTAATTACAGTGCTGAACTTTGCAACCATAGTTGTTTGTTGTTTTTTTTGTTTGTTTGTTTGTTTTTTTAGCTACATAGTTTAACATAACTTTCTTTTTGTAATTTCTTAGATTCTGAGGAGGAAAGAAAGTAGAACAAAATGACAACTTTCTTCCCCTCAAATTTCCACAGGAAGTGCTGTCCACTGTAAAAGAAACACTGAGTTCTCTCTGAGTGAAACAAATGCAAGCCATTAATTCACTGCCCATTATGTAGGCAACTTTATAAAGGAAGAAGAGATAACATTGCTGACACTGAATTCCATAAAAAAGGAATTTAAGAGATTTGTGGATCCTGATTTTGGTAGTCACTTGTACTTTCATCTCAGTATTAAATGTGACTTCTTTCTGCCCTGGCATGTTTTGTTCTTCATACCTTTTATTTTTATTCATTCCCCCACAAATTTGCACTGTTTTATATTCTAACATAACACAGACTTCTTTCATCTTCCAAATCAGATCCTTACTCAGGCAACTCTCTCTAGCCTTCAACCTAATTTTTCTGTATTCCAAGAAAACTGAATTTTTTCTCCTAATTATTACAATGAAGGAATGATGGCATTGAAAGGACAAGAGCAACTGTTTCAGTATAGGCTAGACCTACAAAGAGCCCTCACATGTTTAGTAGTATTACATATTTGTCTAGATTTATAGAAGTTAGTAGTAAAACTTTTAAATTTAGTCAGAACTTCACAAAAATGATGAAACAAATATCTAGTACCTTGGGGAAGATGGTATCCCTCATACCAATTAGTGTTTTCTTCCTTGGAAGAGCAAACTGCTTAAAAGGAAGTGAAAATATGTAATATGACTTCTCATTGTACAATGTTATATTAAAACTAATATACAATTTTGTCCTGAACAAACCATTATTGGAAATAACAATATTTTTCTATATGATCTATCATAGATATGTCATTTTTCTATATGATATATCATATCAATAACAATATTTGTCTATATCATATATCAATCTCAAGAAACAAACATCCCAGTCTTACTAATTACTGGGCTATCCAGCTACAGGCATAATTTCCACGAAGGATGAACCTTGTAGCTGATAAGATTGTGAATCAGGGGGCCCTGGACTGGGAGGGTGTAGAAACTGCAGAGATCTGAAAATCCATGTACGATATGCAGGGAGCAGAGGGAGCAGGAAGAACAAAGGGAGATAGGTAGAAAAGTGTATAAAATGGCCGGTTGCATGTAAAAGGGGGCCAATTGGTGTTCTTGTCTGGCTGAGCCCTGTGCCTGATCACCACAGTCTGCCTTACATTATTATTTTTTGTCATTCAACCTTCTCTTAACTCCCTCTGTGTATTTGCACTCTGTCCCATACATATGTGTGCTGAAGGACCAGATGACAGCTACTGGTGGACCTGCATGTGTGCAAATGAATCTAGCACCAGCTACTGGAATCAGAACCGGGATCCACGCAGCAGTGCTGGGCAGACAGAGGGACGATGCCAGGTACTCCAGGAATCCAGAAATGTGTGTGTACTTGTGAACCTGGAGAGTGCTGTGTGTGATCCTGCACTAGTGAACTCCTATCTCTACCATGGGGAGAGAAGAAAGGGGAAGGGCTATCTCTCTTTTATTTGAGTTCTATAGAATTGCTGTGGAAGGCAGTCTGTGGCCGGGGCAGCCTGTGTGACCAGTCATGTTGGTGTCCTTTCTGTGTTTGTGTCTCTCAGATATAAGCTCAGCTTTGCTACTGGTTGAACATGCAGAGAGGATGGTGACAGCCACGTTCCTCATCCTGGGCAGAGACCCTGAGTCCAGGGGCACCAGGCTGGGCCACAGCAGCCTGGCAGAGTGGTCCTGGGCTGGAGCGGCTGGAGGAGGTGGCTGCACTCTTCACTCTTCACCTCACTTAACATTTACTTAACAGCAAAATCTGTAGCTCACTTAGATAATACATATAAAGCATATTGGTTTGCTATACATGTGCAAGCTGAGCATAGAAAAATACAGCCATGGAAAATGGTTAGTTATGGAATTAATTTTTTTAATTAAGTTTTTGACTCACTATTTGGCAGTAGTACTTGGAACAATGGAGTTTGCTATAAAGCTTGTTTTAGATTTTCATATTTGAAATTACCCCTCTCCAAAATTTATTCTTCTATTACAGAATACATCACATTCCTCTTAAAATCATTCAAGGGCTTTTGACCATGGGTGGCTGAGCTATTATTTTCTAGTTAATTTTAGATCCCTTACGACCTTATCCAAAGATTGGAATATTACTTTATTTTTGTAATAGTTGCGCCTTCACTAGAAGAGTGTTTATTTGTTTTTATATAGACACACACTAATAGAGTTAATTTGGGGGATAAAATAGGGACTTCTTAAAATTGATCAATACTTGATATTAACATGGTTATTGTGATCTTTAATGCATAATTTTTGTGGGCTAAATCATCAGTGCTGAAGGCAAAAACAGAAAGAATACTGTGATTCACTCTAAGAATTACAGTGTTGTTATAAACCATGGCACTGACTGTTTTGAGATGAACCTACCAATTACTTTCAGACAGACAGGCTGGCTACAAAACTGTAAAATAAAAGAGCAAAGATTGAATAAAAAATGTGTCCCAATGTTAGGTTAGGTAGACAGTAGAAAGCTAGGAGTGAGTCAAAGACCCTGGAGAAAAGAGAGAACAGAGAGAGCAGTGCCGAGGAAAGCTGAGCAGTAAGCTGACACCAAAAGGGCTAATCCACCCCTTCTGCATCCAGCTTTTCAATACCAATTTCTTCTCTTGTGTCAGCATCAATGGTCGTCTTACCCCCACAGTACACTGATACAGACAACTAAACGAGCAGAAAACAATTCTTCACTATTACGTTGCCAGTTCTCAGCTGAACTGTCTCACTTGAAACTATGAATGCAAGCTTTTGAATTATCAGCAGGTAGACTTCTTATCAGCAGAAGGGAGACTGCTTCTTTCAGTGACAGATGCCTATCATGTTAGATAGAGGCTTAGCCTAAAAGGACACGCCTTTGGATGCAGCAGATATATATATATATATATATATATAAATAAATAAATAAATATATATATAAATATATATATATATATATATATATATATATAAATGGCCATGTTTAGTGCTGTCAGAGACTCGATGACAAGAGCTGTGATTGCTCACTTCTCAGGGTCAGATGAATCAGGGCTAACAGTGTCCTATCTCAAGGCCTACTTTAAGGCTGAGGAAAGAATAGTGTAATACAATCTCATGCAAAGTAAAATAATGATGTCTGAGACTCGAGAGAGGGAAATTAAGGGGGACAGAAAAAAATGTGTCTGTGTAACCCAGCTAAGAACATTTAGCTTTAAAAGACTTTACTGAAGTGCATGTGCTGACTTTGGACAACTCATAGAAAGTGTTAAACAATTTCTGCATAGAGAACATTTATATTGAATATCTTATATCTTGTTGAACATTTGTTTCTATGAGGAAAAAAAAAAAAAAAAAAAAAGATAAAGATAAAATGTATTTGTGCCTGCCTCCTAAAGGAGATACTACAGCAGTAGAAATCTCTACAAGGAAGTACAAGAGACTTCTAAAGTGAGTTTGCAGGTCTCTGTATGCACTAAAACAGGTGCTAGCAAGAAATATGATGGATGCCATTCCAAAGCATATATAAAACTGAGATATATCAATGTGGTTTTGGAACAGAGAAGGAAAAAAATAAAAGTTTATAGGAAAGCCTGTGCCTGATGGCTGAGTCAATAAAATAGCTTTGAGGTGATATATGAATTTCCTTGTGTGTGACAAAGCCTTTTTCTGGATCCTAGTCCTAGCCCAAACTCTGTCTGGTCTGTACCTCAGTCATAGGAGACAGGACTCAAAGGTCAATGAGTGTCAAGTCTCTGTACATGTATGGAGTCAACTAACATATGACCATGATGCACACTGAACTCTCATTCTTTGAAGCAGGTTCTCTAACAGAGTTGTTCATTCTACAGGAAAGAACATTTTAATAAAGACTGGAGTCTGGGACAAAAAAACAAAAACAACAGCAACAACAAAAACTCCAAGCAGGACAATTCTGTTAGATACAGAATTAGTGATAAGACTTTGTCAAGTAATGAAAAGTCTCTCAGGCCATCCTAGGGCCTGTGAGCAGCCAGAATCAGTCTGTTTATCCCTGAGATTCTTAATATCATGTAAAAAAGAGCTGTAGGCCATAGCTAAATCTGAACCCAAAGTCAGAAAACAGTACACACAGCTACTTACAGTGTGACCATCAATTCTAGCAAGAAAACACAAAACAAAACAAAAACAAAAATAACAACAAAAACAACACAACAAACCACAACCCACCCTCGATAAATATGCACATGAGTACATTGTTTTCCAAAGTTCTGAAGGCAGCAACAGTATGCACAGTATAAACAAAGACAGTGATAACAGAACTCCCTGTGCAGAATTTCCTCCGTTGGGGAGAACTGGCTGAGAACTGCAGCAGAAAAGGGAGAGAACATCAAGATGAAAACAAACTGGGCATTGTTTTGTCTAAATTGGACACTGTCCTGCAGTCACTGCCAGAAATATTGTTAGTAACCCTAAAATAAAAGCTGTTAATAGAGAAAGCAAATAGATAATTCCAAGGAATGTAGTGCTGGATTGTCTCTTGTACAAAGAGTAACTGAATGTGTATATGAGTCAGATGGGGAAAAGAAAAAAAAAAAAAAAGGAATAAAAAGGTAATCATTCCAGAGAAATAAGCTATTTAAAATAAAAACAACAACAACAAACTCTTATGATGTTTTCAAGATGATGCACCCTGTAGAGAGGGAAAGGATAAAAATAACTGAAGTAGATTTTAAAATATATATATCCTTCAGGTAGAGTAGAGATGAGGGGCTAATTTTCCATCCCTTTCTGATTTCTGAAAGAACAGAAGATTTCTTGAGTGGCAAACTGTTAGAGAAAGATCATGATGAATACAGCTTCCACAGCAGCTTTCTGTATACAATTTAAAAATGTCCTTTACATACAGTATACACTTAGCAAATTTGAGTAATGGGACAAATTATTTTTGCAAGTGCTAATGCTAAGATACTATGATAGCAAATAAATTTGCATCAGAGATCTTATTTAATATATTTGTTGGAAACTTTGTGATGTTTTTCATCTATAGGGATTCTCTGACATCTAATAGGAGATAAGTAAATGTCTAATCTTTCCCTTGGTGGATTGCAGTAGCAGAACATGTGTTAAAACAGTTTATCTGTTTTCAAGAAACACAATGTTTGTGAAACTTCTACTCCTTTCTTGTGTTTGAAGACAGTTTTGTTGGACAAAGTATAAATGTACCCCTGCTGACAGAAGCAACATGGGCACAATTTCATATTCTTAAGAACACAGGCTAAAAAGAATGTGTTTCAGAAATGTTTTTCAGAGTACTAACAAACTCAAAACAACGCACTCAAAACAATGCAAGGCCACAGGATATTCTTCCTGAGTTAAGAGTAATACCAGCAGGCCCATATCTTTATTGGTGGTCATTCATAGAATCACAGAATCATAAAGATTGGAAAAAACCTCCAGGATCATCTGGTCCAAATATCACCCTACTGCCAATGTCACCCACTGAACCATGTCCCTAAGCACCATGTCTAACCTTTCCTTAAACACCCCCAGTGACGGTGATCCCACCACCTCCCTGGACAACCTTTTCCAATGCCTGACTACTCTTTCTGAGAAGAAATGTCTCCTAATTTCCAAACAGAACCTCCCCTGGTGAAACTTGAGGCCATTCCCTCTGGTACTATCACTTCTTAACAGTAAGAAGAGGCTGACCTCCAGCTCCCCACCACTTCTTTTCAGATAGCTGTAGAGAGCAATAAAGTTTCCCCTGAGCCTCCTCTTCTCCAGACTAAACAACCCCAGTTCCCTCAGCCTTGCTGCAATTGTTGACATCTGAATTTATACCTAGAAGAATCTTTGTGGCAGCAGACAAATCCTTAATAACATAGTGCAGCACAGCAAAGCAGAACTAAATGCTGTACATTTTATCTGAGTTCAATAATGCTACATGATCTCAGAAGAAACGTGAAAACCTACAGAATAATGTTTCTCCAGGAGGAGCACAGATGATGGGTAGAGAATATAAGCCACATAATGGATACAGTTTTAGTTTCATCCAGTAAATCCAAGTCTGGCAATGATTACTGAAGTTATGATCCAAGATAAGACCCTGAGGAAAGTGATTAAAGCTGTTATCACAGTGTGGCCAATACAGCAACTGTTACTAATTCAGAATGGATATTTTGATGCTGGAGGGAATTTCTTTTAAAGAACTAGATTATTTATACCAAACATATTACAAAAAGCATTTTAAAATGATTACGTGAAGGCCAATAGAAACTGCAAAATCAAAATTAAAAAATGAGATCTCCTTCACAATAGTCTCAAATAAATGATGATTATGAGGAAGATATAAAACCTTTCTTCAAGAAAGACAAATTAAGATAAAGAACTCCATGTCAACAGCAAATAAAAGCTCTTTCTGTGAAGTAAATTAAGTAATTAAGTTGTTTATTTTGACTAGGCATATGTAATCTGTTCTATGCTATATTTCTTGTTATGAAGTAACTTCCCTAGATATTATTAAAACTTAAAAGTGTGAAGTCACATTTCAAATCTGCTTTTGTTAAACTAGGAGATTTCTTATTATGGTCACTTCCTTGAAGGCACATGATGATGAACATTGAGTGTAATGGGTCTTTTCTGTGTCTAGCAGAGAACATTGTAGTGTCCTTGCTTATCACAGTACATCAGTGTTGAGGACAGTAAGTGTTAATGGATTTGTAGAAAGATAGAAATGGGAAAATTTGGTATTGTATTCCTTGAATTAAACAAAATGAATTGGTCAGATCTTTATTACAGAAAGTAACAAAATGCCAAGGTTACCAGTTTGATACTAAATAAGCTAAACTTTTCTTTTTAACACAGATAACATACTTACCTGGCTAACCTTTTTCCAGCATTTAAGTTAGTACTTCTGTTCTTCTCAGAGTATGAATGTGGTCTCAATAAATCTGGCAGAAAACCAAGGGCTGGAGGAGAAAAAATTGTCCTTCTGGAGCAACACAATACTGACATGGAAGGTAATGAAAAGCTTTTATTAGGTATTTACTTTCAATATACTTAAATCAGTGGTTTTATCTTGTTATCAGAATATAAATATATAGATTTCCAAGCCATAGTTAACTACTGTAAGCTGTAACAACCTACTTGTCTGTCCTTATGACAGACATCCTCCCTTCCCTCCCATCCTCCCAGACAGTCCCACCTTTCTGGGGAGGGACTCTTTGTCAGGATGTGTAGTGACAGGACAAGGAGGTTTAAATTAAAAGAGGGTAGGTTTAGATCAGATATAAGGAAGAAATTATTTACTATGATGGTGGTGAGGCACTTGAACAGGTTGCCCAGAGAAGCGGTGGAAGCCCCATCCCAGAACTGTTTAAGGCCTGGTTTTGATTAACCTGATCAAGGAAGGGCCCCCTGCCCATGGCAGGGGGGTTGGAACTAGATGATCTTTTAGATCCCTTCCAACCCAAACCATTCTGTGATTCTATGATTCTATGACTCTTATATGATGTCCAACGTTATGGTAGAGAAGAGCCTCCAGATTTTTTCTTTAAAAATATGTTGCTGAATTGCCATGAGTATTTACATGGATGAATGTAGTTTCAAAGCTCAGATAGTAATCTACATATTTAAATATGATTTTTCTTTGTGAAAAGACTTAATTTTAGTAAACAAACATTCAGTTTACCTGAGTAATTGGAAATGTTGTTGGCCTTCTACCTTGCTTTCAGTCCCACAGGAATTCAACATCTCTGGCTGGCACAGTGTAGCAACATTTTCAATTAATTTGCCAACCTGGGTTAATCTGTTTTTATTTCTTTTAGCAAAAAAATAAAAAATTAAACTGGGTTTCTAGCCATATATGTTAATTTAGATTTCATGACATTTTTCAACACCTAAGGGCACTAATCCTTGCATTTTACACAAATTGCAACTCAGTTGCATCAGGTCTTCTTTAATTCTGGCAGCTTTAATTGATTATGTTATACAACTGGAATACAGGGGAGAGGAGGAGAAGGTCTGCAGCCTGTTGAACTTTGCTAGAGTGCTGCCACAAATGTTTAAAGAATAGTAAGGGGGATTAACTTCAGTGGGGAATGGGAGTTTGAACAAATTCCTATTATGTCCCTTAAGTATATCACTTGCTGTTGTAAGGTGTGTTTCATTCAAGTTGAAAAGCACTTTGAGATCTTCAGATAAAAGGTGTAACAAAATGAAAAGTGATGGTGTTATTAGTTTATGTATTCCAAATCCCTCAAGGACAGCTGCAAAATCCACAAGCTAGAATCTCTGATCAGAGATAAATTCTCTGTCTTTGAATTACTGGATTAAAGAGACAAAAGAGAAACAGTCTTTTCTGTGTATTTAAGTCTTGTTTACACCCTCATGCATTATGTATAATAGCATGTATATGTTCTTGACACTCTAAGTTATTCATAATTAATGAATACTATAATAAAACCCATCACATCTTTGGTATTAGGATACTAAAGTGGTTTATGTACTTGAATAACATGACACCATGTTATGTTCCCATTTTAGGTACTTGAAACTGAGAGAAGCATAAACAAAAAAAAGTTTATGCTGCTTGAAAGAGAGCATAGCCTGGAATTACATACATGAATTAGATTTTATACAATACTCTCTGTTATTGAAGCATTAAGACTTAACCCATCTACTGATGCAGGTGGTGTCCCAGGTGTTTAATCTCTACTGCAGAAATATACTGTGTTTGCTACTTCCATTATTTTATTGTTACAGTGCCCCTTAGGCCAGTACTTAGCTCCTTGCTCTACAACATAAATGGAAGGGGTTATAATTTTAATACTTCAGTTGCTCTCTATAGTATTCTCTCTCGAGTACATTTATACATACTGTATTGTAAATATTACACATAACAGAAAGTTGTATAAAAAAGTAAGTTGCAAGATTTTTAGAGATATATTTGGGATCTAACAGTGGTAAATTAGTCACAAAATGCAGACAAGAACCCAAGTATGAAAAAATGGCATTCAAGTACACATTCTTTTTTTTATTATTTTATTTTTTATTAAAGAATGTTCTCTAAATTGGAGCATTAGCTGCACTTACAATCAGATTTAAATTGTGTTTGCCATCTCACTTTAATATTTTTCTTTTAGTAATTTAAATGTCATTTCTCAGAAACAAATAACCAGAACAAAAAGAATGCATTGCATAGTTGGATGATGTTTAAAGGCATGCAGATAAACAAAGTCCATTGTAATTATGCCAGGGGCATAATTTTGACTGTTATGCTCTGCCTTCTATAATTAGTCTTGGAAGCAGATAGTGTTATATTCAGCCATGAAAAGAAATAGAAGAGCTAAGTTTACTGGAGATTAATAAAGTCTTCATGAACATTCCTAAAAAGCTTCTGAACCCTTAAATGGAGATTATAGGTCAGAGAACATGGCTAGTACTTGCTCAGAGGGCAAGAAGTTGCATACTCTATGTCTATTAACTACAAAGAGACTGAATAGACTGCTGTTGAATGTTAATGGGAGATTTTAACAAATTACACCACAGGAAACAAAAACAAAAACAAAAAAAAGTGTGGTATTTTTATTACAACATCAAAATGTGTTTTTAACAATATCTTATAACTGAGATGTTTTAAGGAAAAAAAAAATCCACAGCTCTCATTACTGAAATTCATTACAGCAATATGTACATGCTTAAGTTTAATTGCTCATTTTTAATACTTTTTCATGTATTTTTTTTCTGTAAAAAATTTTAAACTATATTACCAAACTATATAAAGCCCCTACATTTGAAATGACTACTTTTTACTCCCAGCTACCTTCTCAATGGAAGTGTCATCTAGTGAGAAAATGTTTTCACTTTTCATTTTATGAGTGGTAGACTGAATACAGAAAGTGGTAATGCTATTGTGTAACCTTCTCAGAATATACATTACTGCAAATCTTGATCACTACCTCATAAAGAACAATATCAAAGAAAAATGGATACCTCACAGAAAGAAGGGAATTGAACAACATGCTTGCTTCTACATAAGCTGGAAAAATGGATCTTAAAGGTATACCTCAAGGTCTGTTTCTGGTTCTGTTTCAGTCCTAGTTATTATGTTTCCCACAGTCCATTTCTCCCTGTTTACGCAACTTATTTCCATAAAACTGCTTAAAATTTTCAAAAGATTTTCCAATCATGTTAATCTTCTGATCCTTTCTGTTTCATATTATGCACAATAAGCATGGAAATATTAAGAAATATTTGCAAATATCTTGCAAATCTGACATCACACAGACCTCATGGACAAAATCAAAGACTTGATGTCCAATTCTTTTACCTACTCTACTCTGTTATCTCAATTAACTTTATGATCCTGTGCTGATCACACAGCTCAAATGATAATTCATTTGATTTGTCAAGTCTGAAAGTTTCTATTGCAAACCTACTAAATCACTGTTGCTCTGAACAAAGCAATAGTTCTGAAAAGACAAAATGGATATGATGGATGGAGGATAAAAGAGATTTATTTCTGCTCTGAGAGAGACCTATCTATGAGTATGTTCTTGTGATGTGACTGAAGAGATCTTATTAAGTATACAATTAGAGAGTATGAGTATCATTCACTGCTATGTCCAAAGAGTCTGTTTAAATGAATATTTGATTATGTTTTTGTCAACTTGTTCAATTCATTCTGTACATATATTGACTTTCACTGACTGCAGTGACCAAGAAATATTGTTTTTCTTTTATTTATGTTTCACCACTCATTTAGTTATTGGAAACCAGACATGACTAGAAACAGGTATTGGATGGGAGTTCTCTCATGCTTCCTGCTGATTTAGGCTATGTCTGCACAGGTAAAAGTATTCAGGTATGGGCTTTCTCCTTGGTTCATAGGGTAGCAAAATGATTTCCATATACATTGCTCAAGACTATTCTTCCTTTTAAAGGACAGAGCCTCATCCATGAAGCATATAATTTGACTCATTATGTATCTCATGGGATGAATAATCTACTCACGTGCATCTCTTCAAAATAATGTTTTCTTGACTTTATTTATGCCAATAAATAAATATTTCTAAAATATTTCTATAAGTGAGGCTTCTCCTCACTTACAGAAAATGATGACTTCCTTTAAATCCATCATTCTTGAGGCTGCCATTGATCCTCCTACTTTATTTGCTTTTTTTTTTTTTTGAGGCAGACAAACTATTTCAGCCATTTCATGGAACAGCCTCATTCCAAAGATGAGAGGAAGGGAACTCAGTAAATGCACCACTCCCAAGAAGTAAGACAGTGTTTCAATGAAACCACTGTGAACTAGAGAATGGGTTGATGCTGAAAATACAGAGTGGCAGTTCAGATCTATAGTTTTTTCCTAGAAAGATTTTACCATCTCCATCCCTGAAGGTTTTCAAGATCAAATTATATAAAGCCTTGAGTAACATGATCTGACCTCAGAACTGACCCTGTTTTGAACTGGGATATGGATTAGAAACCTCCTAAGGTCCATTCCAGCCTGAATTATTTTATTATCCTATAGACATTGTATGTTGCAGTACTTGTTCTTTTGGACAGTGTGTTTACCATGGATGTAAATTCTTTCAATGCTTCACAGAAGGTAATATATATATTTAAAAAATAATAATAAACAAAAATGAAAAAATAGGGGAAGTTTTAACTTCCAGATGTAGAGAGGTACCTTTCAGGCTCTCAATAACTGGTGGATATGGCCACCCAGCACCAGGAACACTCCATTTTAGTAGTCCTTTTTATAGTTGTAGCACTGAGGTTTTGCAAAATACAAAGGGAAGTAGTGGGCAACTTGAATATATTAATGCACAATGTTCTGGTTAGTACAAAAGAGAGAAAGAATTTGGTTACTCAACTACAGGAGCATTAGGTCCTTGATGTAATGGTACTAGTGTTGCGTTAAAGGGTAAGGAAGTTTGGCAGGACCTAAAGCCCCTTGTGTTCCACCTTGTCCTTAGATATCAGAGGGGCTAGATGTGGCTGGGCTTAGATTCTAAGTGATGCCCAGTTTGGCACTGTAAATCTGGTCTTATTCAATATACTAAATTATATAAAGTTATCACAATCACAGATGCACAAATAGTGCAATTGGCAGTATAATCCAATTGCATTAATCACTATCATGGATTTGCAAATAGTGCAATGCACTTTCAGTATTGTAAATGACTAGTGTAGTTTATTGAAGCAAGAGGAATACATGTTCTTTTGAATTGCCAGTGATAAATACACTCTCTGCAAAGCACATGCAAATACCAAGATTATAACAAACACAACCAACTACACGTGCTAACTAATGAAACAACACTATAGAGAAAATTATGTTTCTCAGGGAAGCACTCAGTATAAATGAGTTTGAATCTCAAGTTCACCCAGAGGACATGACTTGGTTATCCGTTAAGAGTCAGGGCTGGCCATGCAGTCTGTCAGTTCTGCAATACCATCCAGTTCCCCATCCTCTTTAATATCTTCATCGATGATCTGGATGAGGGCATTGAGTGCACCCTCTCTGTAAGTTCGCAGATGACACCAAGCTATGCGCGTGTGTCGATCTGCTTGAGGGTAGGAAGGCTCTGCAGGAGGATCTGGATAGGCTGCACCAATGGGCTGAGGTCAACTGCATGAAGTTCAACAAGGCCAAGTTCTGGGTCCTGCACCTGGGGTGCAATAACCCCAAGCAGAGCTACAGGCTGGGAGATGAGTGGTTGGAGAGCTGCCAGGCAGAGAAGACCTGGGAGTGATGGTTGATAGTCGGCTGAATATGAGCCAGCAGTGTGGCCAAGAAGGCCAACAGCATCCTGGTTTGCATAAGAGACAGTGTGACCAGCAGGGCTAGGGAGGTGATTGTCCCCCTGTACTCGGCTCTGATGAGGCCGCACCTCGAGTACTGTGTTCAGTTTTGGGCCCCTCGCTACAAGAAGGACATCGAGGTGCTTGAGCAGGTCCAGAGAAGGGCGACGAAGATGGTGGGGGCCTGGAGAACAAGTCCTACGAGGAGCGGCTGAGGGAGCTGGGCTTGTTCAGCCTGGAGAAAAGGAGGCTCAGGGGTGACCTTATTGCTCTTTACAGATACCTTAAAGGAGGCTGTAGCAAGGTGGGGGGTTGGTCTATTCTCCCGGGTGCCTGGTGACAGGACGAGGGGGAATGGGCTTAAGTTGCACCAGGGGAGTTTTAAGTTGGATGTTAGGAAGAACTTCTTTACCAAAAGGGTTGTTAGACATTGGAACAGGCTGCCCAGGGAAGTGGTGGAGTCACCATCCCTGGAAGTCTTTAAAAGATATTTAGATGTAGAGCTTAGGGATATGGTTTAGTGGGGACTGTTTGTGTTAGGTTAGAGGTTGGACTCAATGATCTTGAGGTCTCTTCCAACCTAGAAATTCTGTGATTCTGTGATCCCTGAAGTAATAGCATAGCTGCGGTGTCTTCACTCTGCTCAACCCTCTGTGCTATAACCTTTAGAGTCAGCACACCAAGCTCACCTGGTATCACCAATAACTAAGGCTGCAGGCTAGGTTGCCAAGGGGACTATCATGGAACAGATTCCTTGCATATCTGCTGCATCTCACCCTGAAAGTTTCCTCAACAATGAACCTCCTCTTACGATATGGACAAATGCTTAGCCTCAATAAGTCACCTCCAGCAATTATTCCACAATGAGGCAATTTACATCACTCATTATTATGCCTTGAAAGGGAGCAGGTCCCCGATTTGCTATATTTTAGGAGATTCTTGAAAGAAAATTAGAAATAACAAAAACAAAACAAAACAAACAATCAAACAAACAAAAAAAAAAAAACACACAGCCAATTCATATAGCTCAGACATTCAGTTTATGACTTACTTCACATACTTTGTGAAGGTTAGATGCACATGAAACCAGTGACTCTGTATCACATTTACAACAGGACTACAGGCACTACTATTTAAGCTAATTCACCTTACCTGCATCAGATAGTGCTGAAATGTCCAGATGAACACAAAGCATAAATTTCTGATTGTGGAGGGGTACCATCTCCAAATTCTTTTGATTTGATATAACTGGAATGATTGAAATAACTATCACTTTTCCTAGCCATCAAAGAAGTCATCAACTGACTCAGGTTAATAAGAAAAAAAATGCCCTCATTTACTTGCTACAGTGTCACCTACTACAGAATAAAAGCTGTATAATATGCATTCAGTGACATATACTTTTATGCAGTAATATTTACTCATTTCTTACCACCAGACTGTGTACTTTGTGCTGATACACTGAAGTCAGTATGGATGAATTGCATATACCAGAGTAAACAGATCTCATTTTGAAAGATTCAGACTTCTGTTTGTAAATTCTTTTTGTTCTGCTTGGATACAGGTGAACTTTAAAATGTGAAATCAATTTTGGAACAACAACAACAAAAAATTGCTGAAGTGAAAAAGAAACATTCCCCATTCCCCAACTCTTGATATCTCTAATGATAGCTTTAAAAAGATTGTAACAAGATATTAGAATAAGCAGTATAAATTAAACTGTGGTAAGGAAGAATATCTCCTCTTGCTGCTTAAACAATTACAACTCTAGTTTACCACAGTGTTATCAATATTTACCTCTGTGAATATACCTTACTTCTAAGAAATTTTATTAAAAGTGAGGTGAAGATCACAGCGGGACATATATCAATGTAGCAGCTCCACTGACTCCAGCTGAATTCACCATGTTATGTCACCTTAACCACACTGACATTCTGAAAGATATCAGTTCTTTAACACTGAAGTTATGAAATAATGGTTATCAGATATATTATTTTTATGAATGTCCTACTTTGCAGTGTTAAGTTATCATTATTCTTTTTCAGTAGTGACTGAGTGGTACATGAAAGTAACACTACTGTATGTAGCCTGAATGCTGTGGCTACCAAAGAAAAGTGGACAAAACGCTGCAATCTGTATCTTGATGGTATCTCTTCATAACTCAGAGATTTTATTATACTTCCTCCTGAAAGAATAATTCTGCATTTAAGACATGATTTAAAAATAGTGTCTCTTTATATCATTTTATACATACATATATACATATCATAATTTCTCAGACACTATAATACATAGCAGAACAGTTAGCTATAGCTCTTTTCCCAGAGGACCAATATTTTTCTTTGTGTATATATGTGGCTATTACTTCATTAATTTCTGTCAATCACTTTGAAGTAACTGGAGGAATTATTCTCATTTAGATTTTTCTGCCTCGCAGCTGAGTACTTGATATGCAACATACTTAACTTTCATCTGTGGAAAATATAGGTTTTATTTTTTTCTGCTGATTTTTGCAACCAGTGTTTGATTTAATTCTCAGAAGTTGCCTGCAACCTTACCTACTATACACCAAATTGATTACAGATAGACATTTTGAAACATAATCAAATTTATTGCTAATTTTAAAATCCCACTTTATGTTGAAATTGAAAGCTTGAAAAGCTACAACTACATATATACAAACAATTATTTCATTTAAATGGAAAAAAAAAAAAAAAGTTTTTTTGACACAATTATTACCCTTGTATCTAAAGCCAAGCAAATGCAATTTCCTGGTTTCTAATGGCTTCTTTCTCTGCTCTTCCTCCATGCTCAAGATGTAAAACTATGACAGCGTTCTTTCATATGCATATCTAGATGCAGCTTGTGTCTGTGGATCTCCTGGGTTTGCTTTATCACAACAATTTTCCGTGTTGTTTTTGTGTTTTGTTTTTACTTCCCAGTCTATAACAGAACCATCTAATGAATTAGAGGTAGGCAAATGTAGTCAAAATCTCACTTGTGTGTACAGTGCTTCTGGATAGGTGTCACCTTGTGACATCAGTTAACTACAGGATGTCAAAAAGTGTTGCTAATGTGGCAGAGACAAGAGATTTAAACCAGGTGTGGAGAACAGGAAATAGGTTGCCAGATTTGGTCCTGATTGGTTCTAGCCAAAATGCATAACTTTACCCTAGAAACATCTGATTTAAAGAATCTGCTAGTTCTCTTCCCAGCTACAACTTGCAGCATAACCACTAATGTCTTTAAGTACTCTGCTTGCTTGGTGGTTATTTGATTCTCAGAAGCTTGAAAGAATTAAAAGAGGAAGGAATCATTAAATTCAGTAAATTATAATGGTTCACAGTGGTTTTATAACAAGCATAGATTTACTTCTTGAATGCAAACAGTCTACACTGGTCTTAAAAAAAAAAAAAAAAAAAAGGCGATTTAACACAGAAGATCAGTTATACCCTGCTCCTGAAAACTTTCATCATAAGTTCCTCCCTTCACCTATCATTACCCTTAGTACCAGAGACTCACAGATCTATCACTACACTTTCCATTCTGCTCTCAAATATAAATGAAAAATTATTTATTTTTACACAACACATCCCAATTTTAATGTGGGGGGGGGGAAATGAAAACAAAGTCTCAGGCACCTTTATTAAAACAAACAAACAGACAGACAAAAAAAAATACTTTGTTGTAAGAGTTAATATAGGTATTTAGCTGGGTTATCATAACTTTCTTCCCTTAATGGTAAATATCCACTGTTTTCTCTGTGCTTGACTGGATATTGGACAGATACCACTACTTCTGAAATGGTGGATGACAGTTAATACATTTTATTTTTTGTATCTGTCACAATAATTCTGCCTCTGGACATACCTGGAGATAAACCAAACTCATGAAATAAGAAAATCTGTTAAATAGGCACCTGCACTCCTACATACAAGACTTCAGCCAAATTTGATGCTATTCCCAGCCATTAATTAAACAGTAGTATTCCAATATTTGGGACAAAAATTCTGTGCCAGAGCATCTGTTCACTTGTCTTGAAATGCATAATTTGTAATTTCTAATATAGATTTCAGTACAATAGTAAGAGTTTGAAAAACAGATTGAACCCAAAAACCACAATTGTACATAAAGGAAGCAGGCCATATTGGACTAGCTTGTCCATGCTGGAATAGCTAGTATATTTGATAATATTCCATGGTGTGCAAATTTGATTGATGCCTGGTTTAAAGCCAAAAAAAAAAAAAAAAAATTATATGGGATGGGAGGTGGGTCTTGAGTGGGAGGAAGGAAAGAAATTGTAAAATCTAAATGTTATTTTAATGGTTGCTTTTTAACCAGCAATCTTCTATCTTTGAAACTCTGGCAACGAAGTTGGTGTCTATCTTAAAATGAAACTGCAATAAGCTTTCTGAGTTCATTCTCAGCTCAGGGTATAAAGTGGAGGAACATAAAAGGCCAGCAGAATATTTTGTTATACTGACTCTCCCTCCTAAGTAACAAAAAATAGTACAGTAGAATGCCATAGTAACTTTATTTCTTCTGTTTATTCAGCATACATGTAGTAAACTCCCAGTTAAACTCTGAACTACCTTTTCAAGCTACCCCTCCTGTGCGCTCTTCCATCAGAGCATGAAAAATTCAGAGTTTATTTCAACTGAATTCTCAGAACATGTATTACTTCTTTTTTCTTCTCTGTAAAATGTCTTTCTGTTCCGTTCAACTTTGGGGTTGGTCTGTTACTCAGAAGAAGTTGCAGTGTTCCATATAAAATTTGTTCTTAAACATGGGATTTTAGCTTTTATCATGGAATCCTAGAATGGCCTGGGTTGAAAAGATCTTAAAGATCACCTAGTTTCAACCCACCTCCCAGCTCTGGGCAGGGTTGCCAACCACTCAGGCTGCCCAGAGATTCGTCCAGCCTGGCCTTGAATGCCTTCAGGGATGGGGCATCCACAACCTCTCTGGGAAACCAGGTCCAGTGCCTCACCACCATCTGAGTGAAAAACTTTCTCCTAATTTCTAACCTAAATCTTCCTTGTCTTAGTTTAAAACCTCCCCCTTCCCCTTCCCTTTTGTCCTATCACTATGAACACATGTAAACAGGCATTCCCCCTCCTGTTTAAATGCTCCCTTCAAGTACTGTAAGGCCGCAATGAGGTCTCCCTGGAGCTTTTTCTTCTCCAAGCTAAACAAACCCAGTTCCCTCAACTTTTCCTCATAGGAGAGGTGCTCCAGCCCTCTGATCATCTTAGTGGCCCTCCTCTGGACTCGTTCCAAGAGCTCCATATCCTTCTTGTGCTGGGGGCCCCAGGCCTGCACACAGTATTCCAGGTGCGGTCTCACAAGTAGAAGGGACAATCACCTCCCTCTCCCTGCTGGCCACCCCTTTTTTGATGCAGACCAGGACATAGCTGGCCTTCTGGGATACAAGTGCACACTACTGGCTCATGTCCAGCTTCTCGTCCATCAGAATCTCCAAGTCCTTCTCCACAGGGCTGCTCTCAAGTTATTCTTCTCCCAGTCTATATAAATACCTGGGATTGCCCCAGCCCAAGTGCAACACCTTGCACTTGGCCTTATTGAACTTCATTAGGTTCTCATAGGCCCACTTCTCCAGCCTGTCCAGGTCCCTTTGGATGGCATCCCTTCCCCCTATTGGCAGAATTCCATATTTTATATGGAATATTCTATTTGTATTTAATTATATGAGGCAGTACAGAATCTCCACAACACAATTTTTTCAAGATGAAGGAGTTCTTTTGCCCTTTCATTATTAGTTAATTAACTGTTCAGTTTTCTAACTGATTGAGTCTTTGCAATTACTAAGAACTCATAGTTGATAAACCTTTTTGGCTTCCAGTGAACTCAGTACTTTGATCCTGAAATCCTGTCTAAACCAGTGTGGAGCAAATCAAATGTAAGTTAATGAAATTCTGCATTGGTTTCAATGGATTTTGTATGAGTGCACAGAGAGAAAAAAAACTCCAGGTCCATGCAACAATGGGACATGGAAGCTTAGTCTTGACTTCGGCAAGTCTAGCCTAAAGACTAGCATGCACACACACACACACACACACACACACATACATACACACACACACACAACGTACTACTTGTTTAAGCAATCTTTTTCTGTGTAAGATTTTTTTTTTCCTTAGTGCAATTCTAGTCCATCATTTCCAGTCATAATGAGCTATTTTACTTTGTATCTTGTTGTTGAATCTTTTTTATGAGTGTCTTTGCTCTTCCATATCGATAGGTACTTTGTGATTTTCATTCTTCATTGGCTTAAAGGTCATTATCAGTTCTAGTTATTTCCCCCATAGCTCTTTTTTGTTGTCATGCAACTTTCCAGCCCTTCACTGACCTTTGAAAAACTTATAAAAGTTACGGTAATTTTTATCTGAATTCATAGGCTTTGAAGCATAACCGTCTTCCATCATACACTCATAACTTAGCCTTTAGGAACTGTGAATCAAACATATTCATGTTTAAAACAAGTTTAATGCAGAAATGCAATTATTAAAGAAATGTGAACTAATTTAAACCTAGTTTGAGGCATTAACCTTCCCATTCATTCAGCCACTTTGACTGGATAAGTGCTGACTTCGTTTTTTGTTGCCTGTCAGTAGAAAAGTATCCCATCAATATGCAATAACTTTAAGAAAAGAATTGATGTAATATGCTGTTGGGCAGAAACAATAGAGATTGCTGTCTCTGAATTCAAATTACTGAGCAGTTTCTGTGTTGTGCTGCCCAATAACGTAAATGAGAACATTTTGTAGTGCCAAGTATGTAACAATATCAGCTTCATTATTCTCAATGTGTGATGGCTTATGTATATTTTTTTCTTAATATTGCTGTATTTTTGAATTTCTAATCAGAGATGCTACGCATGTTAGGATGCTTTCATTGATATTCCATTAGGTTGGCAGGTCAGCATTTAGTTGCAGTGATGTCAGAGCAAAGGTGTAATCCAGAGTGATATGTAACTGTAGTTTGTTTATGTATTAGAAGGAAAGAAAAAGACAAAAACTAATAAGCTAATAGCTTAAGAATACCTGAGACATTATGACAAAAAATAAAAATAAAATAATTTTAAAAAAATCTGCATTCACCTTCTAAATCCACAGGACTTTGATGCATCACAAATGAGATTCTACCTTTGCTTACTTGTTGAAAATGTGAAGTAAATACATTGGCTAAAAAGGGGGAGCTTAACTGAAACTTTGTCAGGGAAGGCATAATGATGTTAGGTTCTCTTTCATCTCCTCCCTCTCCCTCTAATGTTGAATGCTCACTTGGGAAATCCAGCTGATCTACAGAAGATTATTTCAAGTAACAACAAAAATGCTATATGTCACTTTCTGCTGTGCTGACAAAAATAAATTCCAGCCAGAAAGGTAAAGTGAAGGAAAGGCCAGCCACATGATCAAAGGGTTAGTGCAGTTAAATTAATTTTACTCACTTCTATTACAGTGCAATATAGTACAAGTCCACTTTTAATGTCCAACAAACAGGGCAAACGTCCCCTGCCAGTACAACTCAGGGGAAAGAAAAAAAGATATTACTGTAGAAATAGCATCTATTTCTGTGGGTATGTGGGACTACAGAGAAAAAAAAAAAATGGTAGGGAAAAAAAAAGCCTTTTTTTGTTGAATATTTTCTTTGGTCTAGAAGGATTTCTGAAATTTCCAGCTTGGCAAATATTACACGATTCCCATTAATATAATCCTCTTTTATTCTCACCTCTTCAAGTAGAGCTTTTGAGCAGCTATCACAAGGGGACAAGAAATTGGCAAATATAAGATGAATCATATCTAAGTCATGCTTTTGTAATGGTGCTCACAATCTTTTTGACCTTCATACATTGGCAGTTAGTCTATTTTCATCACCTCCCAGCAAGAGCTTTTGTTGTCAAAAATTGTCAATGATATGTTAGTCATAACAGGTTTTGAAGAAGTAGGAAAACTTATTCCAGTAGATTACCAAAGGGAAAGAAAGGATACTCCTAACTCATTTTCTAAATAATATCATGCCAAAGAATTGGCTCTTGAGTATCATTGTGGCTTACAAAATCACAGCTAAGTAGTTAGCCATTAGACTAAACAGAAATTAAAATCTTCATAAAGACATCATATGTAAACAGATCTATTAAATTTCCTTTCGCTATTAACATTGTAATAATACTAAACCTGTCAATTTAGATATTCAGAATTGAGAAAAATATGTGTTTTAGTCATTGGAATGTTAAAATATATTTTGTCTTCTCTTTTTCTAATTTTCAACAAGTTTGTTATTTTTTCAGTAATTTATGCAGAAATAAATTATTTTCTAGTATTAGTGCTACTAGCCACATGAAATTAAAACAAAACAACAAAAAAAAAGAAGTAACACTGATATTTTTCCACCAATTTTACTAACAATATTTCTGATTCAAACTTTTTCAAGTGAAATGTGATTTTTTTTTTTTTTTATACACTGGGAAGAGGGAGATAAGGAAGGGAAGCACTGATAGAGGCACTGATCTCTTCTCTTTAGTGACCAGCAATAGGACCTGAGAGAACATCATGAAGCTGCGTCAGGAGAGGTTCTGGCTGGATGTTAGGAAAAGGTTCTTCACCAAGAGGATGGCAGGGCACTGGAACAGGCTCCGTAAGGTAATGGCACCAAGCACTCTAGAGTTCAAGAAGTGTTTGGTCAATGCTCTCAGACAAATGGTCTTATTTTGTGGTGGTTCTGTGTGGAGGCAGAAGTTGGACTTCATGATCCTTGTGGGTCCCTTTCAACTCAGGATATCCTATGATTCTATGATTATATAAATTTAAAATATAAAAAATATTATTATTTCTAATTTGTATGGAATCATCAAGGAATAAGGGGAAGTACAGTCTCTCCTTCTGTGTTTTGTCATGGACATGTATGAGAGTGAGAGTACAAGAAAAGTTGCAGCTTTAATTGCTTAACACTGAATATCAGGCCAAGAAAAAGAGTGGATGTAAAAGTACTGTCAGATTGTAACTTGAAATTCATTCTCTACCCCATTTTCATCACATATCTGTATGTGTACTGGGAAGGAGTTAAATTTCTTCATAGCAGGCCACATGGTGCTGTACTTTGGATTTATTGGTTTGTTGTGGATTTGTTTCTCCCTCTGCTCTGCAGTTAGTAGACTGGAGTGCGCAAGAGACCGGGAGGTGATACACTTGGGACAGTTGACCCCAGTGAACCAAAGGGGTACTCTGTGCCATACAATGTTGTGCTCAACAATAAGACTGAGAGAGAGTTTTTCTGAAGCAAACATAGCTTAGAGACTGCTTGGTCATTGATCTGTTGAAAGGAGATGGCGTGTAATTGCATTTGCAACTTTTTTTCTTCTTTTTTTCTTTTCTGTATCTGAAAGAATTGTCATCCAAGCCATTATTTTACTCACATCTGCCTACAGAAAAGACAGACTCACAAATGACAAAGCTCCTATAAGTTGAATCAGATCAGTCACATGGGAAACAAACATCAAAGCTGCTACAAGCAAAGTGTTTCTTACTCTGAGAGATGAAAGTTGCATTGAAGAGAAGAAGGTGAGAAAAGATTTCCTAAACAATAGATTTATCACCATACTGGAGATATTCATTGGAACTGATGTAAATGACACTGGGTCAGCAGGAAACATTACACTGGAGTGCCAGATCCTTCTAAAATGCTTCTAAGATGGTACACATACTTTTTGGCACTTTAATCACTTCTTAAATGTTCAGGACTTCCAAAAAATTAAACACGTCCGTCCCACAAAAGGTTAAGAGAAGGGACATTAAAATATGCCAGGCTGAGAAGACAGTTGGCTTTTATAAAATAAAGATTTACTCTTTGAATTCAGCTTTGGAGTTCTGGTGAAATACCACATTACAAAGCAAAATTAGCTGAAGGATTAACTTTGTGGCATTATCATTGTGAAGTGACAGAAAGGGAAAGATCAAGGTAAGAAACACTCTCTGCTTGGATTTCCATTAACAGGATAAAGAGAAGCACATCTCTTCAGAAATTCTACATGTCTTTTCACATGCAACAAGGAGAGACAAAACTGTAAAAGGGAACTCAAAAAGCACAATTTCATTCTTGAAGTTCCACATTTACATCCCTCAGTGAGACAATGCCCTGCCTCTTCCATTAGAGCTTACAGAACAGCTATAAGTGAATGCACATCTTGAAAATATATATATGGTCACAACTAATATTTCCTCAGTCTCAGAAAGCTTCTGCTGCATTACTAATTACACAATATTTTATTATGTATTAATGAGCATTAAAATACTTGACATACTTTAGGAAAGTTCTATTTTCAAGAAAAATTTATGAAGATAAATTCTTAATTTAAATATTATTTACAGTATGAAGTACAGAGATTTGTAGTCATATATATTGCTACAGGACCAGGAAAATTATGTTTTCATTGTAATTTACATAAGTACAGAGCCACTGCCTCAAGAAAACCTGAAAAAGAACACATAAAGTATTCATATTTTTACTTAACATTAAAAATAAATGCGTCTCATTACATTGGCTCATTAAGATTTTCAATTTATTCACACTGTATTCTCTCTCTTATTTTTAGCTTACATTTTATTATTTAATAATTTCATACCAAACCTGAAGTTTCCTTTTAACAATCTAAAATTTGATATAGTTGATGAGTAGATGAACTTTATAATATTTTCACAGTGTGCCTCTCCCGTGATTTCCAGGCAGAGATATACATTAAAATAAATCAATTTTTAACATACTGTAATTGGATGTGAAAATTGGATTAATTCTACATATCCTTCAACAAAGTATAGCTTATTTTGCTGTTTGCCAGACAGAAGTAGGCATAGCATGGATATACAGCTAGTTTAAATCAGGTAGTGTATGGTGTGGCTCATTCCCTGGAGATGTGACATTTTATGCTGGTTAGGTAAAACAATCTAAAAGCAATGTGTCTCTGTAGGCAGCTCTGCCATGTAGCTGACCTGGAATGTACAAAATAAGTAAACAGGAAAGCTATGAGATTTGGGCCTCACTTTTCTTTCAAAAGTGAAAACATGCCATATTCTGCATCAGAATAGCATAAATGAGATCTTTCTTAGGGAAATCCAGTGGAGATTTTCTTCCTTAGAATTTAATGGTAGAAGCCTACTGTTATGGTCTTGCAGATTAAATTTTTACACAGGTCTGATATATCAGCAATTTAAGATTTATTATTTCATTTCAAACTTGGAGGAGTTGTGGACTCGAATGAGGGTGGAAAGGCCTTGCAGAGGGATCTGGATAGGTTGGAGAGCTGGGCAACCACCAACCGCATGAAGTTCAATAAGAGCAAGTGCCGGGTCCTGCACCTGGGACGGGGAAACCCTGGCTGCACGTACAGACTGGGTGATGAGACGCTGGAGAGCAGCCTAGAAGAGAGGGATCTGGGGGTCATGGTAGACAGCAAGTTGAATATGAGCAAGCAGTGTGCCCTGGCAGCCAGGAGGGCCAACCGTGTCCTGGGGTGCATCAAGCACGGCATCGCTAGTAGGTCGAGGGAGGTGATTGTCCCGCTCTACTCTGCGCTGGTGCGGCCTCACCTCGAGTACTGTGTGCAGTTCTGGGCACCACAGTATAAAAAGGACATGAAACTGTTGGAGAGTGTCCAGAGGAGGGCTACGAAGATGGTGAAAGGCCTGGAGGGGAAGACGTACGAGGAACGGCTGAGGTCACTGGGCCTGTTCAGCCTGGAGAAGAGGAGGCTGAGGGGAGACCTCATCGCAGTCTACAACTTCCTCGTAAGGGGGTGTCGAGAGGCAGGAGACCTTTTCTTCATTAACACCAGCGACAGGACCCGCGGGAACGGGGTTAAGCTGAGGCAGGGGAAATTTAGGCTTGACATCAGGAGGGGGTTCTTCACAGAGAGGGTGGTTGCACACTGGAACAGGCTCCCCAGGGAAGTGGTCACTGCACCGAGCCTGTCTGAATTTAAGAAGAGATTGGACTGTGCACTTAGTCACATGGTCTGAACTTTTGGGTAGACCTGTGCGGTGTCAAGAGTTGGACTTGATGATCCTTAAGGGTCCCTTCCAACTCAGGATATTCTATGATTCTATGATTTATGGTTATTGACAGAATAATTGCATTTTTTTTGTGTGGGTGTGTTTTTTTGGTTTTTTTTTTTTTTTTTTTTTGGCATCACTTGATCATCATTTAATCATTACCTGATTTAATGATTCAATATTGTTTACTACAATCAAGGCAGTGATTTAGTTAAAGATTCGTAAATGGCAAGGTTCATACACAAGACTTATGGTAAGGTATTAGCAATTTCTGTGCAGCGGGATGTTAGAGATTTATGTAAAAAAGCGGTATTGGGGATCTCTAAACTCAGTTGCATGCTCAAGAACTTTTCCTTTTTTGGGGAATTACCCTCCTATACATCAACATAAAAGGAGACAATTGTATCTCAGGAAGTCTTGCCCTGAGAGGCATCCCACCTCAGGGGGAGATCCTAGGTCATAGCTCACTGTGAAAAGCTCAAAGAAGCTCTTCACTGAATATTGCTCAAAGTGGCAATATTTATAGCATCACAAGATGACTAGCTTTACTCTGTATTTTTCCATCCTGGCCACAATTCAGGTTGGATAATTCTGATGTTTACCATCTGTACAATTCTAGTACCTTGCAGGTTGTACAGTTCTGGTACCTTCTGGGTAGAATTACAGTTTGAGTAGCAAAAGTTCCAGCTACAGTTAGGGAGTGCCTAATCGTCCCAATTCTCTGCACTTATAACAATAACGAGAATATAATGTTAGTTTATCCTAAGATTGTGGATTGGCTTGGTGAGGGAGGGGTTGCACAACCACACAGAGCTCTTGTAAAATGCAAGCTAAATATGCAGGCAAAGTTATACTCAGTTCATTTGTAGAATAATAAATTATTATAATAAATTACTTTAGGTAAGTTTAATTTCAATTCCATTTAAAATGTTCAATTTAAAATGTTTAAAGGAAAAAAAAATAATATATACATATTTGGTCAGTATTTAGTGAAAATTACATTAAATATCTCTATATTTCCTTTTAATGACATTCTAGCTTGTGGTGTGCTTTAGAATGGACAATTTCTTCATTCCATGCAGATGATATGTTATGCAGAATCTTGTTCATATAATTGAATGGACATGGCCTAAATGGTGCTTAAAGCTTTCATTTTCTATTAAATATCCACCCTATATATATGTATTTATTTATTTATTTATAAATATATATATTTGATTTATAATATAATATATGTATATAAATATATATATATAATATATATATACACATATATACACATATATATACATATATATTTCCACCATATATATATGCGTGTATTTTAATGCAAATAAATCTGTCTAGGTATTCTCTGCTTTTTCTGATTTTAGGATATATTTGGATGTCATTCAGGACAATTCAGCACCTTGCAAATTCAGGATCATACAGATTTACACAAACTATATTTTATGTTTTAAATCTGCAGCCATCTCAGATATTTCAGACCAAGATACGCTCTCCAAATGGAGTTTCAGCTAAGTATATTTTTTTAATATATGGGATATAGAAAGCTATACAAAGAAATCCTGATATAAGCTATATCATGTAACTTGAAGAATTAGGTAATACCTAATACATATGTAGTGATCCTTTATCTGCCCATATCTGCCCTTTATTTATTATATAACTAGGGTCACAGGCACAGAGAAGTTTGTTTGGACCTGAGAGATGAATTTCTGGGCTTAGGATGCTCACTGGAGGGTGCATAGAATACGTTACTCCCTGGGATTGATAGAGTCTCAGAACTACTCCTTTTGTCTATTTTTCATTACATCTCATTCACAGGATGTACGAGGACATGTTCTTGCAACTGTATATCAGTGTTCTTATGTGTGTTAATACATACTTAGAATATACTTCAAAGAAATACTGATATTAAAGTACTTCAATTAGTTGATATCTTTTAAAATGCATTGCTATTTCTGTTTTGGTCTCCACGATTAATTACATTTTCACTACACAATAGTTCCCTTCAATCAGTAAAAGCACACCTCCCTTCGTTAGGTATATGATAGCTCTTATTAGTTGTTATGTCATGCCAACATTTCTTCCCTCTTTAGTTTCCCTTTTTGCCTGCAGCACTGATTTTCATAGGTATGGTCTCCTGGATTTTCTGGTTTCATTTGATTTATTCTCACTGATTGATTTCCAGCTGTTTCCATATTTCATATGCCATTAGTATTTTTGATAGCTGTCTTCAGAGCTTACCTTTTATTTATTTATTTATTTATTTATTTATTTTCCCCATTTTACTGCATGTGCCTCTCTCCTAGATATTAGTATGCCTCCTTGCTCTTTCCTTTGGAGCAGCTTTAAGCTAACTATTTGATTCCAGATTCACAGATTTAGAGATTCATAGATTTAGAGAGCATTTGAAATAGTGTTTTGTTTTCTTTAATTACTGTGGTGGTTTTACTCAGGTGGGCAGCCGAGCTCCACCACAACCGCTCTCTCACTCCCCCTCTCCTCAAAAAGGAAGGGGGAGAAAATACAACACAGAGAACTCGAGGTTTGAGATGAGAAAGGTTTAATTAAAGGGAAAGGGAATGGGAAGGAAAAAAAAGAAACAAAAGAAACAATCAGTCCACGAGGAAGTACAGAGAGAGCAAAAATTATTCTCTACTGCCCATCAGCGAGCGGTGTTCGGCCACGTCCTGGGAAGCAGGGCCTCAAACGCGTAGTGGTTGTTCAGGAGGAACAGCCCCCTCCCCCACGAGAGCCCCCCCTTTTATTGCTGAGTGTGACATCAGGTGTTATGGAATATCCCTTTGGTTGGTTTAGGTCAGCTGCCCCAGCAATGTCCCCTCCCCACCACTTGCCCACCCCCAGCCTGCTGGCTCTTGGGGGCTTGGAAGGAGTCCTGATGCTGTGCCAGCACTACGCAGCAATAGACACAACACTGGAGTGGTAACAGTGCTGTTCCAGCTATGAGTGCAGAGTACAGCACTGTGTGGGCTGCTGCAGGGAAAAGGTGACTCCAACTCAGACAGACCCAACACAATTACTCTTAGAAATTAGTTAAAACATAGAGAAATATATAAGAATTTTGTTTCCTTTCTCCTAACATTCTGTCTGTTTGTGACGGTTTATAGTTAACATCTTACAAACATTACACAGGGCTTTTTATATAAATTTCATTCAAATTCTGTGCTGTTGATTATTTTAACCCATTGTCATTCACTTAAATCCACATCATAGCAATGCATAGAATTTCTGAAACTGGTGCTTTGTGAAATAGGCTATGGTGTTTTCCTAGGAAAGATAACATTTTATACCAAGACCTGACTTTCAATAGAAATTGGAAATCATTGTTGTCAAAGAAGTTTTCCTGATTTTCTGCAACAATTTATTTCTGAATTTATATCAGTGTTTAGCGCTTATATTTTGGGAACTGGACTGCAATGTTCCACCATTGTTAAATATAGAGCTACTCAATTGTTATAGGAGGAAACAAAACAAAACAAACCCAACAGCAACAACAAAAAAGCATTGTTTTGTATATACCTGTTCTTAAAGAAACAGATGACCAGTACTTCAAATCCCACTAGTTTCTTGGAGTTATAACATGTCATATATATATTTCTTTTCCATGTGTTTATTATACCATGTATTCCATGTGTATGAGTAAACTTTACAGTGACCAAAAAGAACACTTTACATTCTTAACATATTATACATTCTGGGATAATGATAAACATTTTTATGGAGGCAAATAATGCAGTAAGTGGCTTGAAAATTGGCAGAAAGAAAAATAAGTTATGAAATTTTATATATATATATATATATATATATAAAGTTATGAAATTACAAATAAAACAGAGAGGGAAAATAAAAAAAAAGCTCACTCTGTGTGTGTGTGTGTGCCATTCTTGTGTCAAGCGTTGAGTTACAAGGAGCCATGCTTTTCAGTCTGTGGTCTTCCCAGTTATCATATTGCAGTGTGAAGCAGTATGACTGCTTTTTATTCTGTTGTTGTAGGGGTCCCTTGTGACAGTTCTTCTCTGGGTAAGGACTAATGTGGGGACTGTACCCACTTCTCAAATGATGAGCATGCCAGCTATTGAACTCTTATATCTGATGACAACAGTATAAGAGTAATGCACTGAAAGTATATTGTTGGATGATATAAGTGCAACAGTCCAATAGATAGAGAAGATAAAAGATTAATTTTAGTCAGGTCATGTTTTGTCTGTATTGCTACACGGTGAAATTATAAAAAGAGAGAAAAGTTAACTTCTCAGTACTGCAATGGGAGAATGTTCAGGCAATTTAAGCAGTATTCTTCATTTACTCAATCTTTGAATGCAGGATGAGTCAAGCAATCAATGTGTTTGGAAAGAACATACCTCTTTGCACAAAATCTAAATGAATGACACATTTCAGATGCTTGAAATAAGATGAGATAGGCAAAACTTACCAAGCTGTGATTCTATAGGCTTTTTTTGAAGGCAATGTTAAACTATTTTTAGAACTAAATCATTTGTTGTAGCACAATAAAAAAAAGGTGTACAAAGGTAGCACAATCCAATGTAAAGAAGACTTTTTTAAAGTAATACAAGTAATGCCTTTGTCTTCAAGGAACATAAGGACTTCACTGGACTGGAACATTGGTTTGGTTCTTCCAGCATTACTCTAAGGCTTATCAAATACAACAGTGTTAACAAGATAACATTTTTTTTTCTTTACAATTCACTTTTTTTTTTTTTTTTTTTTTTTTTGTCATCAGTAAGTAAGATTTCACTTATCTTGAGCTCTCTAAAAGTTATGTATGTTTTCTAATGGGAGCAACTGTTCATCTAAAGTAAAACAATGGTGCTTGTGAAACCTTGATACCTTTATCTTAAAATTCTCCCTCTCAAATCAGAAGGTCTCTATTTGCATGTTATCTGACACTTTCCCAGGTAATTAAATGACCATTCATTATGTTTTATTATTTTTCCCTATTTAACTGGTGTCAGAACTGATGTAACCAAGAAGAAAACTAATTTGAAGAAGTCACAGCTTTTTGTTAAACCATCTGAAGTTCCTGATTCAATTAGATTGTCTTTTGCTAGCTTATTTAACAGAGATATTACAGCTAGAAAAGATCCATTAGATAGTGTACATGTTTCAGTATTTTCTTACATTAATCCACAGTACATTAATCCCCCCTCCCCCCCCATGTTGTCCACACAAGATAATTATTAATATATATATTTATTTTTCAAATGAGAAAATTAAGATGCTCTGTGACATAAATATTTGATAAATTACACTTAAGTTTTGACTAATTAAAATCTAGTGTCAATATGGCTTCTAGTACCTACAAGTAATAGCTAACAAAGCTCAAAGCTCAAAGTACATGAAGTGGAACTTAAGTTATGGCCTCACAACCATGAGTTGGCCTCACAAATTAGTGCTTGTTGTCATATTTGGAGCTTCATTACTATATTTGCAGGCTTTTTTATCTAGACGTTTGTCTAGATAACACCTGTTAGGCAGAGAAATGCTGGTTTAATCCTATTTAAATAATAAGAATTAAATGAGCAAGAACAACGTGAGTAGCAAAAGTTCATATTAGAAGCTTCTTAGGGTGAAGAAGAGTGTAATTCTGTTCGCTCTTATGCTTGTGCCCTGATTAAATTTTTTTGTATCTTTCAGTTATGTTCAAAGGATGACTCGGGTGAGAAGGAAGTTCAAGTCTTCAGTCCAACCTCCTTCTCACAACATGGCCAACTTTGAGGTCAGACCTGTTTGCTCAAGGATAGGTCTTGAAAGCCTCCAAGGACAGAGACCTCACAGCCCCTCTGGGCAACACTGTCCTCAGGGAGAAAAAGGTTTTCCTTTATATCCTTTATATCCAGCCTGAACAACTCTTGTCTCAGTGTATGCCCATTGTCCCTCTTCCTCCCACCATGCACAGATGTGAAGAGCTGGTTCCATCTCCTCAATAACCTCACTGCAGGCCCTGGGGGACTGCTGTTAGGTGCCTCTAAAGACATCCCTGCTTCAGAGTGAACCAGCCCTCAGCCTCTTCACACAGGGCAAGTGTTCAAGTCCCGCACTGTCCTGGGGTCCTCCGCTAATCTCATGTCATTTTAACAATACTGTTATTGCATTAGTAACCCAAAACCAGATACTCGTCATTTACCAAAACATCTAGGTCCTTTCCTGCAGAGCTTCTTCCCAGCTAATCTTTCCCCAGCCTGTATTGTAGCAGGGGGCTGTTCCTTCCCTGCTACAGAATTTGACCCGAGGGAAGAACTCTGTGCTTCTTGAATGTTATGAGGTCCCTGTTGCTCGTTCCTTTAGCCTGCCTAGCAGACCTGGAGGTTGCAATAGCAGACTTGTCATGTAATATATAAACATCACAGCAATTATCTTTATTACAGGCCCATATCTGTCCAGTCAGGCTGAAGATGGATTTATGTTTCCTGTGTGCATAATTTTCGGGTTTCATGAAAAGTGAGTAAAGGTGATTCTCTGATTTGGAGAATTGTCAAATCTCTCTCTGCTAGTGTTGTTATTTCCTTTCCCTTGATAAAGATCCTCCTTCTTAGTTGTATTAAGACTTTAATTTATTTTTTCTTTATCCTTAGATTCCTTCTATGGGGTGACAGAATGGAAGCTGAAGGACATATGCCAGACCCCAGTATTAAGAAGTTGCGGACTTTTTGAAATAAACAACTTACTTCTAGCTCTTTTGGGCCAACATATGAGGATTGCAAAGCTGTAATTAGGACATGACTTCAAATTTCACCTCAATTACTGTTTGGTGACATTTCTTTCTCTCTTGTATATTTACAGAAATTATAAAACCTTAGTTCAACAAAAATCTTTTGTTCCCTTCCACACACACCCCAGCTAAGGGAGGGTCATGCTTGCAATTTTTACTTCATGCTTTAAACTCAGAGGTTAAAATATGATGTTTAAATGGTGACAGAGAAGTCTCAATGAAGAAATTGGGGTCTTTGACCTCAATCTCTGCTGTTTCGGGCAGCGGGGGTGGGGGATCATTCTGTGTTTGCTAGCTGAACCACAGTAACCTGCACCTGACAATTTAACCTATTGGGTTTTAAGCATTTTCAGATCAGATCAAAAGCATCAAAGTCTGTGTAAATAATGCATTACAGTAATTTTTTTCTCATTTTAAACTAATACCAGAAAAACAACTACTTAATTACAAAAATAATATATTGCTGGCAGTGATGTCTAATATATATTTTAATAATATATATTAGATATATACCACCTCCTAGATAAGTCTCCTTGTATTAGATTTGGGTTTAGCTTGTGTGTGGTCATAGGAGACTGGGCAGAGCATTGACTGTTATCAGAGGAGTACACATGCATAAGACGAGATGAAACAAGAAAATGATTACATGAAAGTCACGTGTAAAGTAACAATAAATATTGTCTGGAAAACTATTTGAAATACCATTAAAAGCATGGAAAGGTTTGGGCTTTTTTAATACTGTTGTTCAGCAAAAATTCTCTTCTGAAGTGTAAGTTGTGGAAACATTGAAATAAATGTATAGCTAAGACAATAGTTACACATGTATAGTTATATATGATACCTGCCTGATTTTGCAACCTGACTAGATAAGTTTTCCATTGGGAAAAGAGGGAGGAGGTAGGAACACATTAATAGACAGCTTTGCCTTTTAATACATTGAAATATATTGAAATACATACTATTGTGTCAGTGATATGTTTTATTTATTTATTTATTTTTAGGGAAAAAAAAAGTGTTAATTTAAAGATGCTTACTTATTTCAGAAAATAGCTTCAATGTTTTCTGAATTGTCGGTTTAAAGAGATTTCCTTTACAAGCCTTTATGACATGCTTATAAAATCAGGTTTGGATGATGAGTTAGACAAACAGTAGCTCCCACAGCAAATAAAGGACTTGTTGGAGTTCTTTTGCTGTTCCTCAGTGAAAAGCAAATGAAATCTGTAAAAAAAGATGAACCTGATTGTTCTTACGTAGTTTTTCTCAGTAAGGTCAGAATTAAATATTTAGGGTGACACAATAAAAAGTTAATTTTGATTACTACTAAATGATCATTAAATACTAATGGGCCTTCTCCAGAAAGAAATGGGAGACCTGGTTACTTGGGATATGGAGAAGGCTGAGGTACTCAGTGACTTTTATACCTCAGTCTTCACCAACAAGAGCTCTAGCCACACAGCCCAAGTCTGAGAAAACAAACTGGGACTGGGACTGGGACTGGGACTCGAAGAATGATGAACTGTAGATCAGGTTTGAGCCCAGCTAAGGCACCTAAAGGTGCACAAGTCCATTGAACCTGATGAGGTACATCTGCAGGTCCTGAGGAAACTGGTAGATGAAGTTGCTAAGTCACTATCTCTTGCAATAGAGAAATCATGTCAATCCAGTGAAGTCTCAACTAACTGGAAGAGGGGAAACATAACCCCATTTTTAAAAGGGGAAAAAAAAAGACCCAGAGAACGACATGCCAGTCTCAACTCTGTGGCTGGCCAGATCATGAAGCAGATCCTCTGGGAAACTGTGCTAAGGCACATGGAAAATAAGGAGGTGATTGGTGACAGACAGCCTTCACTGAGTGCATATTGTGCCTGACAAATCTGGTAGCCTTCTATGACTTAGAGCATTGATGGAAAGGGGAAGAGCAACTGACAACATCTACTTGGACGTATGGAAACATTTCATGCTGTTGCCCATGACATGCTTCTCTCTAAATTGGAGAGGTATGGGTTTGATAAATGGACTTCTTGGTGAGCAAGGTATTGGCTGGATGGTCGCACTCAAAGTGTTGTGATCAACAGACTATAATGTCCAAGCAGAGAACAGTGGTGTTCCTCAGGAGCTGGTATCAGGAACAGTATCGTTTAACATCTTGTTGGTGACACGAACAGTGGGATCAAGTGCATCCTTAGGAAATTTGCTGATGATACCAAGCTGTGTGGTGTGGTCAACATGCTGGAGGGAAGGGATGCTTTCCAGAGGGACCTTGACAGGTTTGAGAGGCGGGCCTGTGTGAACCTCATGAAATTGAGCAAGGCCAAGTGCAAGAGCAGCTCTGATGAGGACTTAGGGGTTTTGATTGACAAGAAGCTCAACATGAGCTGGCAATGTGCAACACAGAAAGCTATCCTTGGCTGCATCAGAAGTAAGGTCAGCAGGTCAAGGGTGATGATTCTACTCCTCTACTTTGCTCTCGTGAGACCTCACCTGGAGTACTGTGGTGAGACACTCAAACAGAGAAGCTGTGGATGCCCCTTCCATGGAAGAGTTCAAGGCCAGGTGGGATGGGGCTTTGAGCAACCTGGTACAGTGGAAGGTGTCTCTACCTATGGCATGGGGGTTGGAATTAGATGATCTTTAAGGTCCCTTCCAACCCAAACCATTCTATGACTCTATGATTCTTAACCGTGCTTCAAGTCTTTCTGTGGCTTCAATTTAGTTTTTTTGTGTATATATATGGAAGGTTATTTTTGTTTTTGTTTTGTTTTGTTTTCCCCAGCACATATTCAGTTTTGCAGCTGAAGATTTCTGTCACAAGTCTCCTTATAATCAATCTGATCTACTTACTTTTTATTTCCAACAGTTCATAAATGTTTTCTGCAGAGCTTAAAGTCTTCTAGACAGGGACACAGTAGTTTATGAGACAAGAAAGAATAGCTGGGAATTATTGGGGGAGGACACCTTAAGAAAGTTCTGTCACTGAAGTACTGGCAAAGTAAAAACCATAGCCAAAAAGTTTCTTTGTTTGTTTGTTTGTTTGTTTTTTCCACTAGTACAACTGTTGATTATATAGGATATGTTAATATTTTTCATTCTGGTTCCAAATTAAAACTTGTTATAAATATGAAAGTATTATGAGTCTTATTCATCATTCTAATGCCTTAAAAAATATATCATCACTGTTCTGTTTGTCTCCTTATCTTATATAAACAAGTTCTTTTGAACTTTCAGTGTCCTTGTGCTGTCTTGAAAATAAAGCTTTAGGAGATTTATCGTAAAAAAAATATATATATAAAAAAATCTAAAAGCAGTTTATGAGATTTTTTTAAGTTACTTTGCTAGCTTCAAGCATAATTAACAAGTAATCTACATGAACACATACTTATTTTGCTCAAAAAGTCATTAATAATGCAGACCCATATTCTCCAAGGTTATGCATAGGACTTGCAAAATGTGGTATCATGGGTTTTATTTAACAAATGAAAATAGAGAGAAGGGTCACAGTTCAAATCCAGTTAGACAAATATTAATATGATCAGCATTTGTTTTAATGTAATTTTTTCTCACTGAAGGGACAAGTAGAAAGGACAGTGTAAACAAGAACAGGATAAAGCTGAAGAATAAAATAGGCAGTGTAACATTTCAAAAGAAAAGTACACGTGAGAGAAGTACATGAGAGAAGGGAAGCATTGAAAATGAAGTTGGAGAACATAAAAAAAAAAAAAAAAAAGATGTGAGAAGGAGGAAAGGAAACAGGAAAGGGAAAAGGAATGGTAACAAAGAAGAAAGTGTTTAAAATAAAGATGGAATAGTTGAAAAAGGGTGGAAGGGGTGAAAGAAACATTGGTAAATATAAGAATTATCAAAGAAATATCAAGAAAAGGAGATGTATGAAATCATGTCATTTTTTTCCATTCAAGATTTTATGCAATTACAAAATTCTCATTGTTGTTTTTCAACTGTTTCCATTTCCCAGGAGTATTTATCAGTTCTGCCATGGTTCATCTAATTGATCATGTTAGTCACTGAGAGTGTTAGAAGGTATTATATTATAATGTTATCTTCCCATTGCTAATAAAATAAAATAAAATAAAATAAAATAAAATAAAATAAAATAAAATAAAATAAAATAAAATAAAAGAGTAAATCTATCCTTTATCACAGGCAAAAAAATAGGAGATATAAGGCTGCTCCATGCAGGAGACAGTTCAAGATATATATTTCAAATTCACAATTCCACATTTCAGAGCTGATCTTTGGCTGGAATTTTTGTTAGCTCTTCTATTAGAGAATAGAAATAAGAGTGCAATTTGAAACTTGGTACCCTGGGGCTGGCATAGAAGAGATGGATTTGATTTATCATTTTCTACTGTTAGCATAGTTTACCTTTGAATAAATAGAATTTTTTCAAATTTCAAAAATTCAATTAAATAAATTGAATACAAAGGAAAGGAATCTGAGATGTAAAGATTAGAGTATTACCAGTATTATATCAATCTGCTTTGGCAGGGAGCTTGGACCCGATGATCTTTCAAGGTCCCTTCCAACCCCTTCAATTCCATGATACTGTGATTCTGTGCTCTCTATGAGGGTTAAAATCATATGCGTTAATGTATTTCATTGTTGATCATATTTGATGCTGCTTATGTGGCTCTAATGTTATTTTTTTTCCCGTAGACAAGGCAGCAACAAGGTTTGTTCAAGAAAAAAAGATTTTTGTCTCATAAGAAAATTGTTCTGCTATCCCAATGGCTATTACTGACTACTAGCATATTTAATTTAGAAGGAAAGTCTCAGAGTCTTCTCATTAACTACTATCAACTTAAAATACTAACATATGTATATATATATGTAATGAAGGCGTTATGTTAGCTATATTATGAAACTAGAATCTCTTTCTCGTTATGAATTTGGTGCTTTCAATCTGGAAGCCCTGATATTATTTTGGAGAGGGTGAAGCAAGCCAATTGCATTAAGAAAGGAATATTTATCTTCCTTGCTCAATCAATTTTGCTTAAGCATCAGCAAAAAATAGAATTGTTCAGTGTACAATGAATATTTGATAGGCAGTTCTACTTTTACTGAGCCCTAAGTGGAAATGAACTAGTGAGGAAGAAAATTATCAGATTTTACATATCTAAATTATATCATCTAAGTGCCCCTTTCTGCACAAGCCATTTGATTCTAGGTTCAAAAAAAGAAAGTTAATGAGCTTGAGTACTCTCTGAAACATGTGAACATTAAGGAAAAATCTTGAGTTTATTTCCAGAATTTCACAGTCATTTGCTCCTTTCTTTCCAACACAACTACATTGGCATTAGCAACTTTTTTCTTTCCTTTTTTTTTTTTTTTTTAAATGAACTAAAAGTTAATAATAAAACTTAGTTAATATGCAAAAGCTGCCATATTACTGCCTAATGCTGTATTAGGATTTGAGCAAACCTCTATAGTCTCTACTGAAATAGATGAAGAATAGGAAACTTTTATTCTGTGTGTTTGAAAACATCACTCCCTGAGATGCCACAAACTGTGCTATGCTTTTCCAGAATTAAAACTGCTGGCTTTGTTAGCACAAATCTTTTTTCAAGGACATTTCTATGCTAAAATTCCTTTGCAGAAATATATAGTAAGAATCTTTATGTCAATAACCAGACACAAAACACAGGGCAGTATCATATCAAAGCAAGTGGATCATTAACCAGAAATATAGAAAACCTGATATGTTCTTTAATTATAAGAATAGTATTTTTTTCTAACTGCACATAAACTCAAATGAATTCTTCACACAAACTCAAATAAATACTTACACTCTATAATGCAACCAAACAAAATGACACTAAATATAGATTTATATCAGGACAAAGTTTATCAATATTGTCTCACCACCACATAATATTATTTTAACAAATCAACTCAAATATTTGAGTTGGTGCTTTCCCTCTTCATTTCTTCTTTCTTCCTTCAGTTTAATTGTATTAAAAACACTTCCAGTATGACTTGGAAACAAGTGAGAAACAGCAGAGTACAAGCCTTTTGTCAAGACAGGGGAGGAGACAGCACAGTACCTGAACCCAGACTGCTTTCTGCACTGCTCATTGAGTAGCCACATGCCTGCTGTCTTCCTTGAGTGTTTACGGTGCCACAGCCTTTTTTTTTTTTTTTTTTTTCCAAGGAGACTTCTAGCTTTTCAGAGTAGGAACCCTCACAGATGCTCCTGTTAACAGTGAGAAAATACAGAGTAAGCGCTTGTTAGAGGGAACCTGAAATGGACAGCCCAAACATACAGGGAATGGAAAATACATGGAATGTAGGAGTCACAGCACTAAGAGGCAGAAATATTTTGGAGGATGTGCAACTTTGCTAGGAGCCTGACTCTCCAGTTCCACATCTGTAGCTACCAGGGTTGTCATAAAACCTGACAACTGGCCTCTCTACTGCAGGGTACCCAACAACTGAGACTATGAGACCACTTAGAATAGCTTAGTGATAGAAGGAAAAAATAACATCTATCCAATGGCTACTGAAATGAATGCTCCATCACACAGTTGTCCTAGCCCATCAGTTCCATATTTCTTCTCTACCCTATAGAAAGTGTTGCAACATATTATTCTTCCTCTGTTTTGAAGATGATGGGATGAAAACTTAAATGAAATCTGAGAAATTATTTCATTCTTCTTTCAATATTTGTAAAATACTAAAGGATATGATTTTACTGTTAACAGGAGACTTGTCTGTAAATAATCAATGTCATGAGGTAAGAGTGACTTTCTTCATATAAATAAATCATTCTCAAAGTAGATAATAGATAATGTAATTACATCTCTGCATTCTGCAAAAGAAGGTAAACAATCGTGGGTAGATCATTGCAGAATCAACAAGAACATGTAGGAATTATATATGCTACAACATATATGCATATATATGTATAATATGTATAATAATATATGTGTAATGTATAATAACATAATAATGTATAATAATATATATGTAACATATGTAGCATATATATATGCTACAACAATATATGCTACATATAATATACTAATAGAAATGGTGGTGCAAGATAATATTACCCTCTAGAAGGAAGTTACTTCTGCTCAGCTGAGATGTTTTAATTAAATACGTTCTTATTAGTGTTTCAAATATATTTCACATCTTAAAATGTTAATACAGTTGAAGACTATCGAAGAATTTTTGAGAATTTTAGTGATTGTGTTCTTTGCTGTCAACCATTAATAAATTTTAATGGTTTATGTAAAAATATGTTTACTTTGCAATAAAGTAGTAACATGTATGCTACCAATTTTTTTTTTTTTCAAAACCAAATCACTAGGTATAATAATAATGGAAATGGTAACAATAGTTTAGACTGATTTTGTTGTTGTTGTTGTTTCCCATTGATATTATTCATGTGATCAAACTTAAATTTTACAAACAATCTGTTTTAAAAACACTATATATATATAAACTATGAGATGGAAAAGATGGAAGTAAAAATATGGATTTTCTTTTTAGTGTCAAACTTTCAATTTCAGACTTTTTTTTCCAAATAAACTAATGAAATTAATGTAAAATTAATGTAACAAAAAGATTTTAAATAATGTTGAAAACATCAGAATGTTGTTTTTGTTTTTGTTTTTGTTTTCTTTTTTTTTTTTAATTTAGAACTATTGAATTTGAATGGGAATTACTTAAATTATTATTTTCTATTATGACTCCACGCAGCAATACAAAATAATCATCAAAACTATAAACAAATTGAAGGAGTAAAAAAAAAAAAAAAAAAAAAGACCTCTGAAGACCTGTGTGCACTCTGATAAACTTTTTTCAACTTTCTTTCATAAAACAATAGAATGTTAGCTTATTTAGTGTTTCTACATCTTACTGAACACTCAAACATGTTGGCATAGGACACAGAACCTGAAAAAAAAACACACATGTATGATGTTATAGGAAGAACAAAATATATCAGAAATACATTAAAGTCACAGTTTCCATTTGCTTATAGCTCTTACCTTATATATAATATTATTATTTAATATATATTTCTATATAATGTATATATATATGATTTTATATATAATATATAAATATTTCATTTATCTTAGGAATTAAAAAGATGTGACAGAACACTTCCAACAATAATTATTCATTCCATCCACAAAAATTTCTTACTGGTTCCACACCATGGTTGAATCTGGCTGGGTGAGGAAAGTGCAGAAATGAAAAGCCCAAAATATTTTTAATGTTATGTAACTTGATTCACCGATGTCCCACTTTAGCTATAAAGAAGCTACCATGCTTCAGAGTAAATGAAAACAAGAAACAGAAACAAGGGGAGAGAAATCTGGGCAAGAAGTAAATTCCTAAATATTGTTTTAAAGGCAAACAGATGAAGTCTCTAAACACTGTAAAGAAATTCCATGCAGACATGATAACTGCTCTCCTTTTCTGTGAGTTACTCTATAAATGTACTCATTTTTAAAGTGTGGTATTGTTTTCTTCCTTGAAGAAACTATAATATTCTTTCTTGATGGCATCTTAATATTGTTTCGATAGAAAATAACTCATATAAAATAAAAAAATTTCTTTCTTATTTCTTGTAGGGAAAGAATGCTGGTTGTCCTTTAATATCTTTTCTAGGTGTTGAAAGCTATGGATGTACAGTTGGTAACACAGGCAACACTTTTAATGTAAATAAATATCCAAAAAATATTTAATGGCTTTATATAGGTCTTCACCTTTCACAAATGGAAACAGCTTCATTGTTTATGAACACCATGGTTTTTAAACTTTATTTGGAACCAGAAATTTATTATAAATATATACAAATATATAAACATATATATGCATATATGTAAAAATATATAACTCTGAACATTTCAATGACACTTTTCCTTGAACAAAACACCAGTAGTCATTTAGATGACATTTGATATGTAGGTGAGTTTTGGCAGATTGCGATAATTTATTATCATAATAATGCCAATAATTATTATTGGCAAATTGGGATAGCATAGAATTTAGAACCTTCTTTAAAGAAGATTTAACCTTTGAACCAAGGCAACAGCCCCCCTTTCCCTTACAGAACTAATGCTCTGTGCATGCAAACCTAAAGTATCATTCTGTTTTGACTGGTATCATTATAATGCTGAAATGCAGTCCTCTGATGCATGGTCCACTTGTATTCTGCTCTGGTGAGGCCTCATCTTGAGTACAGTGTTCAGTTTTAGGCTCCTTACTACAAAAAGGTAATTGAGGCCCTGGAACATGTCCAGAGAAGGGCAACAAAACTGGTGAAGGGTCTGGTACACAAGTCCTATGAGGAACAGCTGAGGGAACTGGGGTTGTTTAGTCTGGAGAAGAGAAGGCTCAGGGGAAACCTTATTGTTCTCTAAAACTGCCTGAAATCAAGTGGCAGGGAGCTGGGGGTCAGCCTCTTCTCACAGATAACCAGAGATAGTACTAGAAGGAATGGCCTCAAGTTTCACTAGGGGAGGTTCCATTTGGAAATTACGACACATTTCTTCTCAGACAGAGTAGTCAGGCATTGGAACGGGTTGCCCAGGAAGTAGTGGAGTCACTGTCCCTGGGGGTGTTCCAAAGTTACCCAAGAATTGACACAAAGTTACTTTCATCAAGCTATAGGTTTTATTATTATTGGAATTGGTGCTTAGGGACACCATTTAGCGGGTGATATTGGTAGTAAGGGGATGATTGGACCAGATGATCTTGGAGGTCTTTTTCAAACTTAATGATTCTATGATTCTATGACACCTATATGGGTGTAGGGAATGGAACATGAATGGCTATAGGGCCATAAAAGAGTAAAAGATTTGAAGATGAATGCCATTAGTAAAAGTATCTGAGATGTTATTTGAAATATCTAGATTACCTTAGCCTATTTTGACATAATTTTTAAAACACAGTTTTAAAAATTTTCCTTCACTCCCTATTTAGTAATGAAACTTAGAAAATGTAATCATTGATTTTCTTCAACATCCCACTTTAGGAGAATCTTGTAGCAATTAGTAAATTTACATAAGAGTCTGTTTTGATTTTGTAATCCCATTACAGGAGACATTCCTTTTTATATTCTCTTATCTTTCATATTTCTTCATGCATAGCACAGTGTCATACTGTGCACTGAAAGATAATAGGTAAACTATAATTATATTTCAGAATTTAATTTTTGGCAACAAATGCTTCTTAAAGCTACATTTTGTCATGCTGTTAAATATATCTGAATAAAGTCCTTGGAAAACACTCGTGAGAGAAACTGATTAAAAACATAATTTTCCAAACACTGGAATCAAAATTAAAAAGGAAAACTGGTACACAGCATGTTTATTTTTATAGCATTCCTAAGCATAAAACAAATATGTCACATGTAGCTTCTGTCATAATCTTTCTGTATCTCTGAGCAGGATGTATTGTAAACAATGAACATAACAAGCAGATATTAGAAACAGTATCTGCATTTTATTGAATAATATTCAGCAACTGCTGCAGGGCTACATGACTGGTAATTTTATGTCTATCACATTAAAAATAAAGCAATGTGGTCACTGTAAAAAGTGAGTAGTATTAGCTACTAAGTTTTATCCCATTTATTCATGCTATTACCTGAATTTTGAAATATTGAATATTGAAAATTGCCATAACTATGATAATTGCCTGGCATCTGTTAGCAAATGTTGACTTTACTAATAGTAACTATTAAAACAAACAAACAAACAGACCTCTGTTGTCCTCCTTGATTAATAATGCTATCAGTACAAAGTGAATGCAACGCAAATGGAAAACGCTACTAAAACTGAAAGTTAGTGGTTTATGTTTACCTTTCAGTTATTTGCAATAGTACAACACAAATGGCGCATGATAACATATAAAGATGAACTAAACTTACTTAGCCATATTTTAATCCTCTCTAAACTCTGTGTGACCAACCTTCCCTTCCCAGTCTGTATGAACTGCATGCTAAAACTTTCCCTCTACCAAAAGCTGTAGTACCTTAACAGAAGGGACAGTTTTAGAAGTATCTGGGAAATAAATGAACCTCCTCCTTCTTTACTGACACATTGGTAAGGAACCTGGGCTGGGCACAAAACTGGATTTTTAACTGAGCCCAACAATATTAGTTCCAGCAGTTCTTTCTAACCAACTTAAGTTAAGGATATGTAAGGATATGTAAGGATGAGTAAGTAAGTAAGCCTGTAAGTAAGGATATGGGCTGCACAACCTCCCTGCTGTTTATCCACATATGCCTCTAGCAGCACAGGTAGGCCATATCATTCCTTCTTCACAATCTTTATTACCCAAGAATTGACACAAAGTTACTTTCATCAAGCTATAGGTTTTATTATTATTGTCATTATTCTTATGTGTGTTTTGTTCTGTGTTTCTAATTCAGCTAATTTTAAATGCTATGCTATACTCACTCTCCTGAAAGTTACATGCACAGAACCAAACAAGAAACAAATCTTCTAATCTTCAATCTAATATGTTGTGTAGAGTTAGTTGGTTCAAAAAGGAAGTGCAGACAAACAACAATTCCCAGTACTGTTTTATTTGCATGTTAGGAGTCTGAGAATAAGAGATATTTATGATAGAATCTTAAAATAACTTAAGTTGGAAAGGACCTCCAGAAGCTATCTGGTCTGGTCACCTGATTAAACAGGTCTAATCCAAACAGGTTATTCAGATTTGTGTCCAGGTCAGACCTGAAGAATTCCAGAGTTGAAGACACACCCTGTCTAGGCCCCTGTGACAATATTTGATCGCGTTCATGTAAGTAAGTAAGTAAATAAATAAATAAATATTAGTGCAATTGAAATTTTCCATGTTTCAATTTGTACCCACTGCTTTTTGTCCTACGGTTTGACATTCCAATAAGAGTCTGTTCTGATCCTGTCTGTATACATGGATGCTGACAGCAATAAAGATTACCCAGAGCAGTCTCTCTTCCAGGCCAAACTTCTACAGCTCTCTCAGACTCTACTTGCAAGACATATACTTGTCTTGGTATCCCTCAGCTGAGCTCACTCAGCTGAAGAAGCTGTGTCTTGTGTTGTTTTCTTGCTTGTGGTGGGGAGCCCAAAACTGGAGGGATCTCTAGAGATAACATTCTCAAATGAAATATGATATGCATTAATTTAATAAATCAAATTTATGGAACTAAAAATAATCTTGAAATACCTTCAGTTTGGATTTGAAAAGCATAATGTTTCCAGTATTGTAGATGTCAAAGCAATTTCATTTGCTGATTCAGTTTCAATTTTGGCACAGTTAGCAGACTGGAGTCTTGTATGTTTAGAACTCAACTATAGTAAAAGGAACAAACAACTTGTTAAGCAAAGAGAATTCAAGGGTAAACAAGGTTTTATAAGGCAAGAAATGTTTTAAAATTATTACCAAACCTGCACGGATAACAACAGAGTGAGCTAAAAAGCTAGAAAATCAAAATTAATTGAGTGTGTAGAAAATAAATTGTTCTTAATGGCACTATGAGACCATTAAGTAATGTATAATAAAAGATGGTCCTGATCTAGTGATATGACTATATGTTGTGTTTAGACATATGAAAAGATGTATTTATATCTTTTTATCTATTTTTTATTTCTATGTTTATCTATTTATATGGCTAAAGATTAATATGTTGTTTGATTGTGATCCATCAAAGCAGTTTAAGTCATAAAAGAGATAGCAGGAAACTAACTAGGCAAATATATCAATTAGTGTTAAAACTATTATATGCTACTGTTCCTTATCCTAGCAGGTATTTTTTTTCCTTTTTTTTTTTTTTCTTTTTTGTCCTTGTCATCAGAAGGTTCCTATTCCTGTGTATAGTTAATTCATCACTAATTAGAAACTCTTTGATAGTGGTGCTAACATGAGTGGAATAATTTCATTTCATTTAGTCTTGTTCATAATTTATCTATTCCAACTAGTACTACTGGACTTAGAATAGAAATAGAAAGAACTTAGGATAACACTAGAGTTTCTATATCTTGAAAAGCTGAGTAAATCAGCATTTTTTCTGGACAGAAATGAAAACCTGAATTACCTAGTCAATCCAGAACACCTAAAGACAGCACACAGATAACAAACGACAGAACCCCGGGACTCCTTGGTGCCTTTTGCAACATGGCATAGAAAAGCAAAAATACAAACTCTCAGTATATGCCAAGATTTAAACCATTTTGAATCACTGCTCAAGAAAAATCACCTCTACTGGTGACCTCTAGAATTGGTCAGGGAATCCTGTTGAGAAAAGATGGGGCCTGAAAATGTTCATCATTTTACTGCAGATTGCAGTAAAATTGCAGTAATTTCAGTTATTTTAAATAATTATTTTCTTCAGGAGGATTGCCCAAAAATAAGGTAGTAAAAACAGGTCAGATGATTAAAATGCTTTGACATTCCAAAGAAAATTAAGACAGTAAAATAAAATGCACTTTCACTAGCCATACTGAATTTAAACAAATGAACAACTAAAACAACAACAAAACCAACACATTTGCATTATTTCCATAATACAAGTAGCATGAAATAGCTTAACTAAGCTAAACATTCTGTTACCTACCAAACATGTCATTCAAATTTTATGTTAAAATAGTAATACCATGTCAAGTAGTAATGAAATGGAAACTTTTCTTTTTGAGTTTAAGAAAAGTAACAATTAAATTGAATACAATTGAACTGTGGGAGCAAAGGGAAGAATAAACTGTGGATGTTGAATAAAGTGAAAGATAATACTATAGATCTGGCAAAGAACAGGTCCATGGAACTCAAGATTATGGGAGGTTTTTGACCTTACCGAACCTAGCATTGGTTTGGAATGATATATTAATTGTAATTTCTCAGAAAAACAAAACAAACCTGCAACATGAGGAGAGTTCAGAAAGAGACACAGCAAAAAATAAGTCTATCCCCCCCCAAAAAAAAAAAAAAAGTTTAAATCTATATATGTATGTAAGTAGAGATCCTTAGAGAAGGAAAACATTACACCTCCTCTATTGTTCTCTGTGTGATATCTCAGAGTAAGATTAGAACTGTAAGAAAAAATCTTGTTGGTGCACAGAAAAATTCAAATCAGCAGTTCAGGTGAAACTATAAGGTTTGTCCATTTTGGTCTTAAATTCTAAAGTTACCACTGTAGATAACATGCAGGTACCACCAAAATAGTTTTACTTTTGTCAGTGATTACAAAACAGTTAAACAAAGGATGGCCCATAATGGAAGGTTCTGTAGAGAAAAATCTGTGAAAACAGAAAAAGGTCTGATTTATAAAGGTCATTTAGATTTAAATGCTTTAAATAAATAGATTAGCATAAATGGATTAGTTAGCCAAGTTATGTACACTATGTTGAAGATATATAAGCATTGTACTTGTTCCTAAATGGTCTCCATAAGTAATGCAGAAAATATTTTTCTCTGGGTCAGTTAACTAATGAAATATGATTCCATTCTTGGGTACCAAATAATTTTGATTTGGCTGTTATATGAATTTTGGGTCTGTATGTGCATAAGTGCATATGTCTGCTTCTATGTGGTGGTTTTATATTTATATAATCTATAAATATATATAATTTATATATATATATATATCTTTATATAATACATTCTTCTCCAATTATCGCTATCTTGGTCTGCTGATGTTTTCTAACAGATAACAAAACAAAAGTCTATAAATTAATGAGAACATCTTTAGCAATTCATTTTTATGACTCTTTCAATTAGAATGATTCATCTGGATAGCTGGGAATATCCAGCTTCTTACACGTATTGGATTTTTTTTTTTATATATCACTCACTAATAATACAATAATATAATATAAAAGGATGAGATGTTTCAAAAAATTATACATAAGAATTAAGAATGATTTCTGGGTACCTCAAAATATTCTACAGAAAAGGAGCAGCGTTCCCAAGAAGTTACTCAAGAAGTTAATAAGATTGAGACCAAAAAACTGAATACTGTAGCAAAGTTTTCCAAATGCAAGAACATATTTAGCAGACAATCTTAAAGCAATACATTGTCTGTGTATCCAGTTTTCATTTTATGTTTCCTATGCCATTTACTTTGACCTTGTAACTAGTAATAATACATGTAAATGCCACAGTCCACTTTGACTGCATCATATTTAGGGATATAATTGCTGAGAGCACTTCTCAGAATCATGTTACTAGTCCATCATATAGTCCATACTGTTATGACTGTTATGTTATTAGAGATGAGAATTAAATCAGATGCTTGAGCACAGTTAAACCTTTGTCTCATGACAACACAAGCTGAAGATATTGTACTACAGTGTTGAAACCTTGTATGTGCATAGAGCTTCATGGTGAGTGGACACAGCATGTAGGAGACAATAATGTGACATTGTGCAAGAATATAAACACTTTTACATCAGTGATGATGCTTTCAAAGTTTACTAGTTACATTTCTGCATAATATTCTTCTTTTTTTTTTTTTAATCATATATTATTAGTGTGCCTCTTTCTGATGATATGTTACAGTGATAAATCATCAGTGTGCTGAAGCTCTGATGAGCTGTTGCTTCAGCATGCCATTGGAGCTGTCATGTAAATGATGTATTAGTAAGGCATAATGATGGTATGTTATGCAAAAGATGTCACTGCCCAGAAAACCAAAGGTTTAAGAATGGATTCAATATAATTACGAAATAAAAAGTCAGTCAGCATACGGATTACTAGGGGCTGGTTTCCCCGCTACACTATAACATCTTATTTTTCCAAACTATTCCTAGCATTATGCATTTACAACCCTATTTTTCAGGAAAGAAGCTGGGATAAAACAATTAAAATTAAAACAGCTGCTTACTTTATAACTTTTACCAAGTAAGAGTGTGTTTTTTTTGTTTGTTTGTTTCTTTGTTTGTTTGTTTGTTTGTTTTTGTTTTTTAAGTTCAGTATACAAACAGGGCAAAAGAGAAAATATAAAAGTACATACATTTATTCTGTGACGTAAGTAAATGAAGGAGTAAAATGCTGCTTTCATAAATACGAATTTTATGTATGTATTTAACATTGTCCATGAGCAACCATGAAATCTGTAACTATGACTTTAAAGTTAGGTTCATAATCTAGGTAATAAGAAATTTTATTTTAAATTATCACATTTCCAGCCCAGTTTTTTATTTTAATATAGATGGAATAAAAGAAAACATTGTAAATAACAGCAAAACAAATCAGTTGTCTGATAAAAATAAGTATTTTGCTGAATATTAATTTGTGATTACAGATTGAATGCCAAAGAATTTTCCGCTTTTAAACTTTTTGTTTGTTTGTTTATTTTTACATTTCAAAAAATATTTGGATACCAGATTACTTTGAATCCTAAAGACTTTGAAATACATTGCAATAAACCTTACTACAAGAATCATACCTCTGTAGCAGTAACACTAGTTTCCAAAATCATTAATCTTGAAAATTAGGCATAATTTCAAACAGTTTTAGCTCATAGAATCATAGAATATCCCGAGTTGGAAGGGACCCACAAGGATCATTGAGTTCAACTCCTGGCACCACACAGGTCTACCCAAAATTTCAGACCATGGGACTAAGTGCACAGTCCAAACGCTTCTTAAACTCCAACAGGCTTGGTGCAGTGACCGCTTCACTGGGGAGCCTGTTCCAGTATGCCTCAACCCTCTCAGTGAAAAACCTCTTCCTGATGTCTAGCCTAAACCTCCACTGCCTCAGCTTGACACCATTCCCGCGGGTCCTATCACTGGTGACTAAAGAGAATACATAGGTGCCTGCCCCTCCACTCCACCTCATGAGGAAGCTGTAGATCGCAATGAGGTCTCCCCTCAGCCTCCTCTTTTCCAGGCTGAACAGGCCAGGTGACCTCAGCCGCACCTCTTACGTCTTCCCCTCTAGGCCCTTCACCATCTTTGTAGCCCTTCTCTGGACACTCTCCAACAGTTTTTCATCCTTTTTGTACTGCGGTGCCCAGAACTGCACACAGTACTCGAGGTGAGGCTGCTCCAGTGCAGAGTGAGACAATCACTTCTCTTGACCAACTAGCAATGCTGTGCTTGATGCACCCCAGGATACGGTTGGCCCTCCTGGCTGCCAGGGCACAGTGCTGGCTCATATTCAACTTGCTGTCAACCACAACCCCCAGATCCCTCTCCATGGGGTTACTCTCCAGCATCTTATCACTCAGTCTGTACGTATACAGAGGTACAGACTGAGTGATGACAGACTGGGTTGCCCTGTCCCAGGTGCAGGACCCAGCACTTGCTCCTGTTAAACTTCTTGCGGTTTGTGATCGCCCAGCTCTCCAGTCTGTCCAGATCTCTCTGCAAGGCATTTCCACCCTCAACAGAGTCCACAGCTACTTCAAGCTTAGTATCATCAACAAATTTGCTCAAAACACCTTTTAGTCCTACATCTAAACTATTTATAAAAACAGTGAAGAGGTCTGGCCCTAAAATGGAGCCTTGGGGGACCCCACTGGTGACCATCCACCAGCCTGATGTGGCCCCATTTACCGCAACCCTTTGAGCCCTGCCCATCAACCAATTGCTCACCCATTGTGTGATGTTTTTGTTTAGCTGTATGCTGGATATTTTGTCCCACAGGATCATATGGGAAACCATGTAAAAAACTACTGAAATCCAAAAAGATCACATCAGCTGGTTTCCCTTGATCAACTAGATGGGTGATCTTATCATAAAAGGAAATCAAATTTGTTAATCAGGACCTATCCCTCATGAACCCATGTTGGCTGAGATCAGTGACTGCATTGTCCCCCAGGTGTGCTTCAATAACTTGAAGGATCACCTTCTCCATAATTTTACCCATCACTGATGTGAGACTGACAGGCCAGGGACTGAAATTGCCAGGGTCTTCTTTCTTGCCCTTGAACATTGGTACAGTATTTGCCAGCTTCCAGTCTACTGGGACCTCTCCAGATTTCCAAGACCATTGAAAAATAATTTAGAGAGGTCCCACAATGACATCAGCCAGCTCTTTAAGCACCCTGGGATGAATCCCATCCAGACCCATGGACTTGTATGGATCCAGGTGGAGCAGCAAATCCCGCAAACATTCAGGGTCAGTTGGGCGTTTATCGTTCCCACTGTCATGGTCCTCCAGCTCAGAGCACCCTGGGTCCTGAAGCCCATCGTCAGTATTGAAGACAGAGGTGAAGAAGGCATTAAACGTCTCTGCTTTGCCTATGTCCTTGTCTGTGAGGTGACCTTCCCCATCAAGTTGTGGATCTATGTTTTCTTTGGTCCTTTTTCTGTTCACATATCTAAAAAACCCTTTCTATTGTCTCCAACAGACATGGCCAGCTTCAACTCTAATTGAGCTTTGGTCACATGAATTTTCTCCCTACAAATGCAAACAGTGTCCCTGTATTCCTTCCATGTTGCCTGAGCCTGCTTCCAGCAGCAGTAGACTTTATTTTTTCACCTAAGCTCCAGTAGTTGATCCCTGGTCAGCCAGGCCGGCCTTCTGCCCTGCCTGCTTGACTTCTGATATTTTGGAATTGCCTGATGCTGTGCTTTTAGGAGGCTGTGCGTAAAGACTGTGCTTAAAGACTGACCAGCACTGATGGATGCCAGTGCCTTCAAAAGCAGTTTCCCAGAGGACCTCGCTAACTAGTTCCCTGAGCAGCCTGAAGTCTGCTTTCCCCATATCTAGGGCTGAAGTTTTGGTGGCACTTTTACTTCTATCACCAAAAATTTTAAACTCAACCACTTCATGGTCACTATGACTAAGATGGCCGCCAATTGCCATGTCCCCCACAAGACCCTCTCAGTTCTCCAGCAATAGATCTAAGAGGGCACCTTTCCTAGTTGGCTCCCTTAGCACCTGCACCAAGAAGTCATCATCTAGGTGTTTTATGAAACTCCTGGACTTGCTCATGTCAGCCATGTGGTGATCCCAGTTGATGTATGGCAAGTTGAAGTCCCCCATAAGGAAAAGGGGAGTTGGTCTCGAGGCATCTCTTAGTTCCACAAAGAATAATTCATCGGCGTTGTCATCTTGTCCGGATGGTCTGTAATAGATTCCCACAACGACATCCCCTTTATTTGTTTGTCCCTTAATCCTTACCCAGAGGCTCTCAACTTTGCTACTGTCAACTTGAAGTTCCACACAGTCCAGCCCCTGCTTCACATACATCGCCACGCCCCCATCTCACCTACCCTGCCTGTCCCTCCTGAAGAGCCTGTAACCATCTCTTGTGACACACCAGTCACAGGACTCATCCCACCAGGTTTCGCTTATGCTGATGATGTCATAACTGTGGGACTGGGCCAACAATTCTAGCTCATCCATTTTATTCCTCATACTGTGTGCATTTGTGTAGAAGCACTTCAAATGTGCCTCCACACACACAGCACCTTGTAGAGCAGACCGAAGGACCTCACTAGCACACAGTCCCTCTGATTCTAGTATACCATCCCTTAGCTTATCATCGGTGGGCCTGTTTTTATCCCTTCCCCCCTTTGACTCTAGTTTAAAGCCTTATCTATCAGCCCTGCTAACTCCTGAGCAAAAATCCTTTTCCCCCTCTGAGAAAGGCACATCCCATCTGGTGCCAGCAGGCCTGGTGTCACATAGACCTTCCCATGATCAACAAACCCAAAGTTCTGCTGGTTGAACCAGTTCCAAAGCCACGTATTAATATGACAAGTCTGCTTATCAGCATCGATCCCCCCAAACACAACCTGTGCCCCTGAACCTTTAACTAGTCACCCCAAAGCCCTAAAGGCCCTTTTGATTGCTCTCAGACTTGCTACTTCATCATTACCAGCCTGAAAGAAAACAGTAGCGGGTGGGCCGTACCAGGCAAGTGGCTTTCGTAGCAATGTCTCTCACCCGAGCCCCAGGAAGGCAACAGACTTCCCTATGGATTGGGTCCAGTAGACATATTGGGCCCTCTGTCCCTTTCAGAAGGGAGTCCCCCATGACGATAACCTTTCTTTCTTAACAGAAGTTGTAGCAATGCAGGGGGTAGGTTGCCTTGCTTTAGGCACCCTCTCCAACTGGGATGGGCTTTCACCTGTGTCGTTATTTTGACTGTCATGTTCTAGAGAGTCATACCTGTTGTATAAGGGTAGATGGGAAGGTGAGGTCGGCAGGGACAGGGCTCACCTACCACCCTGAGCAGGAACCTTCCTCCATTCCCCCCCCTTGGCCTAGGTGCCTACTAGGTGTACTGACTCCTACTGCCTGACGGGATGAGGGAACTTTTGTCTTCTGTGTAGCAGGAGACACTTTTGCTGTGGCAGGCTCATGAACCTGTCTCAGAGAAGACAGAGCACATCTCCTCCAGTCAATTTCCCTCTCTAACTCCCTGATGCTCCTGAGCCTACTCGCCTTCTCCCAAAGCTCCACTACCTGGCTGAGCAGCTCTTCAAACTGGGCACACCTCCCACAGGCATACCCACTGCTGTCACATACCGACAAAAGACCCAGGCACACCCTGCAGCCCAAGACCTGGACAGCTGCATGTTTCCCCGAGACCTCTGTCTGAGTAGCCACATTGGTGACTGGCTGGAGAGGCCACAAGAGATGCAGAGGCCATGTTTTTTCTGCCTGCTGGATACCGTGGCTGGGCTCTTCATGAGCAGGTTACAAGTATCGATGGGAAAGACTGCTGCAAAAGAGCAGTGAGGCTGCCCTCCTTTCCCACCCTGCCTGCACGAACTGCTGCGCCACACCCTCTTTGCCTGTCCTGGTCACCCAGCTCCCTAGGGGCTGCCTTTGAACGGCAGGGGAGGGGGTGCTGTTGGCTCCACCCGCACCTTGTCAGCCTCCCTCGCAAGGTCTGCCAGGTCCTGGAGGCTCCCTTAATTGCCTCGAGTGGCCTCCATGCCTGAAAAAAAGCCCTGACCACCTTGATCCCCCACTCTGCTGCAGAACGTGTCTGCCCAGAGCCGATCGCCTCAGCTTATTTGAAAAAGCACAATGTAGATATTTTAACTAACCCAAGTTTATGTGAGGCTATTTCAGTAGCTTTTACATGTTGGAATTCACAAAATCTTCCAAGAGTATTATAATATGAGTAAAAAGCAACAATTTTGGATTACACATAACATGAAATCTGAAGATAAGATATAGTGATAAGATTTTTCATACCAAGCCTGAAAAAGTGATGTTGCCAGAATGGTGCTTCATTATATTGTTGCAAATATGGAAAAGGTTTACATACTGGTAAGATTGTGAATACATATAGTAAAACATATGTAAAAATAAATAGAAGATGAAGTGTTAAAAAAAGGAAAAACAAACAAACAAAAAGCTTTCCTTGAAATAACTTTGGGAAATACTTTCTTATATATATATTTTTTTTTTCAGTAATATTTCAGTAATATTTAGTAGTAATATTTACAATATTTTCCTTAAATGAAAATAGATTTTAAGAGCTTTTTTTGTTTTGGTTTGTTTGTTTGTTTGTTTGTTTGTTTGTTTTCTGGAACTTGCCAACTCCCTCTTTTTACATTCTACTAAGTCTGTTTATGTTTACTTATTTTTTTCTGTTCCTCCCAAGCTCAGGCATTTATAGAAAAGACGAAAGAGTAAAGATCTATCATAAGACACCTGTGTATCCAGGTGTTGCTATAGCACCAATTTTTATACTTTTTCAGTGGAACTAAATATAAAGAAAATGAGAAAGACAATTAAAATAAAATAAATACTCAATCCTACATGTTATAAAGTATTTCCTGAAAAATATTTTAATTATTAAATAGATTATTTATTTTCCAAAAGGTGAACTGTGCTTTCTATCAACATTAAACATTATCTGTCTGAATGCTGAATATAAATACTTTGAAAATAAGTAAGTTTGACCATTTTTAATTTTCCTGTGATAGAAATCAATATCCTATTAGAACAAAGATGTCAAACCTGAAGGATAAAATGGCTCTGCTTGACCAGGGACTAGATTACTCACTCATAAACATTATAACATAGAACTACCTTTGCAATACAAGATCTACCATAAATAAATAAATAACATATGTAAATAAAAATACAGATATCAATATTCAATATTGATTTTCTGAAATCATCCAGACCTACTGTGTTTTTTTCTAAGGATCTCTCTCCCATTTTACTCTTTTTCATGTTCAGTACATTTTACTTTTTATCTTTTTGCAAATATAACAATACAAATAAACGATAGTGTGCAGGGGAGTTTATCCACAAAGTAAATAATTAATCTTTCCTTCATACAAAAATTAGTAAACCAAAGGGAATAAGAAATATCAGGAATATAAAAATGATAACAACAAGAATAGTTTATAATTTTTAATATAGAGATGTTATCATCTGAAACAAACATTATAGATTAATAGTCTTCTACAAATTAATATAGAAGTTTCCTACTTAAAGTGGGAAGTTGAATGATTTGACAATTTTAAATTTGCTCTCTCTCTCTCTCTCTCTCTCTCTATATATATATATATATATTTTTTTTTTTTTGAGAATTTAATCTGACCAATCTGACTGAGAATTTAATCAAGACCATACTTTTGTGGGAATGATTTCAATTTTGACAATTCATTTATTGTCAGAAACATTTCAGAGGAAAAATTACAATCAATTACTTCATGAGTTCTCTTTAAAATGCTAGCATCTAATTTCCCCATAAAGATTGTGTCCATCAAAAATGTGTCTGGTTTCTCTCTTTAGCTAAAAAAGCAATATTTTTCTTCCTTTTTATTTATTTATTTATTTATTTATTTATTTATTTGTAATGGAAGTTTCATTAGTAGACATGGTATCTCTAAAAGAAGATAGCTTACTTATTCTTCAAAGCTTACTGACTCCTTCCAAGATTTTCTTTGATGGTTTGCCTAAATGTCAGGAAGCAGCAAGAGCTGGTGACTCCATAAGGGAGGCAATCCAGAAACCAGGAACAATTAAGTGGCTGTCAGAGCAGGAACCTCACAGATGTGCGATGTTGTCCCACAGATATTTTTTATTCACATAGATCTATTCCATGTCTCTTAGTTATTACTGGCTTTGCCAGAGAACGTATTTCAAAAACACCTTATAGAGAAGCCGTAATTACAGCACAGCTGTGGGTGACTAGCAATAAGTCTGGGATTTGTTACTGATAGCGTGCTATCTTCTAGTCCCTGTGACAGATTTCCCAAAATTCCCTCTTCAGAAAAATCTGATGTCATTCAATTTTTCCTTCTACATTTGAAAGGAAGTAAAATGTGCAAAAACTTTATGCAAAATTTAAATATTTTCTTTGTTCTGTAATCATTGGAGTGACAGCTAATATTATTATTATTATTTTTAATGGATAAACAAATTCAGTGTGAATATTTCTATACTTCTATAAACTGATGAAACGGGTACTTGAGAAGGATCATAGCTTCCTTTGTAGCCCTCCTTTGGACACTCTCTAATAGTTTTTAGTCTTTCTAATGCTGTGACACCCCAAACTACACACTACTCAAGGTGAGGTCACACCAGCTCCAAGTAGAGCAGGCACTTCTGTCTGCTGGCTAACAATGACTGGTAACAGTAACTAACAATAACAAATGCTGGCTCCCACAAAGCTGCTCTCTACCCTCCTCATATATCCAGGGTTGCCCTGTCCCAGGTGCAGAGTCCATCATTTGCTCTTGTTCAACTACATGATGTTGGTGATTGCCCAGCCTGCTAATGTGTCGAGATCTCTCTGCAAAGTCTCTCTACCCTTGATGGAGTCTCCCAGTTCAATGTTATCTGTAAACTTAATTTGTATTTATTTGAGTCTTGCATTCAGATCATCTATAAAAAACATTCAAGAGAACTAGCCCTGGGGAACACCACCAGTGACTGGTTGCTAGCTGAATATAACCACCTTTTGAGCCTAACTCATCAGCCAATTGTTCACCCATCGCATTATGTTTTTGTCTAGCTGTATGATGGACTTTTCATTCAGAAGGATTCTGTGAGAAACAGTATTGAAAATTTTGCTAAAATCCAAAAAGATTACATCAGCTGGCGTTCCTTGGTCAGCTAGGTGGATGACCTTGTTATAATTGGAAATTAAGTTTGTTAAAGAGGACTTTCTGCTTTCCACATGAACCTGTGTTGATTCTGACCAAGGACTGCATTGTCTTTCAGATCTTTTTCAATAACTCCCAGAATAAGCTCCACAATTTTACAAGACACTGAAGTGAGGCCTTTAATTACCAGGGTCCTGGTTAAGGGGTTCTTACCCCTCTTGAAACTTGGAACAACATTTGCCAGCTTCTGGTTGACAGGGACTTCAGATTCCCAAGACTACTGAAAAATAATTGAGATAGGTCTTGCAATGATATCAGCCAGCTCTCTGAGTACCATGCCAACTCAGGGCACCTTGGGTCCCGGGGCTCATCATTGATGTTGAAGACAGAGGTGAAAACATTAAACATTTCTGTTTTGTCTACATCCTTATTTGTGAGGTGACCACCCTCACCAAGTAATGGACCAATGTTATCTCCTATTTTTGCTGTTAACATACTTAAAGCAGAACTTTTTATTGTCCCCCACAGTACTGTCCAGCTTCAACTCTCATTGACCCTCACATTTTTTTCCCTACAATGGCAAGGACCAGTTCTGTAGCCCTCCTGAACTTGCTTCCAGAGGCCATACACTTTCTTTTTCTACATAAGATCTAGAAGATCCCTGCTCAGCCTAACTGAACTTCTGTCACACCTGCTTGATTTCTGACGTTTTTAAATTACTTGTTCCTGTGTTCTTAAGTGGTTCTTAAAAATTGACCAGCACTGGACCCCCAATGTCTTCAAAAGCAGTTTCTGAGGGTAGCTTACTAACTTGCCCCCTGACAGCCTGAAGTCTGCTCTCCCCATATCCAGGATTGAAGTTTGTCTGGCAGTTTCCATCCTATCACCAAACATTTTGTGTTTTTTTTTTGTTTTGTTTTTTTGTTTTTTTTTTTTTTCAGCCTAAAGAGGAGTCTACTAAAATATGAAAAGATTTCCTTTTTGAGTGCATAAAGGAACAAGAAAGGTTGGTGGAGTTTGCTAATTTTACATGTATGACAGCCATTTTTTTCTTTTTATGAAAATGTTTTTATTTCTCTTTTGATAAACAATTTTCACATGGAGAACATAGGAATCGTGGATGACATCTCTGCAGAGATGAAATATATTTTGTAAGTGTAAATGAAAAAACAAACAAACAAACAAACAAACAAAAAAGGAAATTTTGATAAAGTATTACTATTTCTGGGGTGATTTTTCCTTTCCTAGTATAAGCCTAACTAATAGCAGAATCAGAACACAAAGGTTTACACATAGTCTCTCTTTTTCCCTCCTTTTTCTCTCACATTTTATCACTCATTTTATCACTCTGTTTATCACCATTTAAATGTCAGTGTTTGGTAATATGATACTAACTAGTAGGTAATAACAAACTATGGTATGTTTCCATGATAAGATCTGCTTGCATTTTATAGCTAAACATGATATGAATGTTCTCTGCAGTACAAACATATGATTTTATTTAGCATACTTAAAAATATGATTTTTATCTATTTATTTATTTATTAACATCCTCTTTAGCCTACAAGTGTCCCTCAGTCGAAAATACATTTCTTTTCATTGATCACTATTGTAAGGCTGGAATTTATGCTTCAAAATCTGTGTCTGTACTAATCTTTTTTTATATATATATGTATTCCAGTGAAGTTAAAATTATTAACATGATGCTGGCAGAGATGCTGACATGAGGTGTTGAAAACAAAAGTTTTTGAATTATTAACGAAACTAGAAAGGCAAAATCAGATGATTCAATGGAAATTGAGATCTTGAAAATACCAATAACAGGTACTAAATTTTAATGAACTTCCAAAGTAACACTGAAACGCACCATTTCATTTGCTGTTAACCTCTTTGATATGTTGCTCTTTGGACTTTAACTTCTTTAAGACAGGGTGCCTCTTAATGACAAGGACAGGTGACCCTTACATTTAAGTTAACAAGTTTAACAGGAACATCACAGGAAAGGTATAGTCAACAGGGGCTAAAGATGAAGCAATATAGCACATTGTTGTGGTTAGCTGTAGGCAGTTAAACAGACAGCTGTTTGCTCACTCCCCCACAGTGGAATAGGGGATGGGTGAGAGAACAGGGGTAGGATAGAGAACAGGGAGGGGGAAGAGAGGAGGGAGGGAGGCAGCTGAAGCAGAACTCTTGGCTGGGATAAAGACAGTTTAATAGGACAGAAAAGGAATGGAAATAATAATAACAACAACAACACTAATATTAATATATTAATATTAATATAGAAACCAAGTGATGCACAATGAAAATGCTCAGCACCCGCCAAATGATGCCCGGACAGTCCTGAGCAGTGCCCTCTCCCCTCCATCCAACTCCTTCCAGATTTTATTGTTCTGCATGCTGCCATATGGTATGGAATATCCCTTTGGACAGTTTGTGTCAGCTGTCCTGGTTCTGTCCCAGCTTCTTGTGCACCCCCAGCCTCCTTGCTGGCAGGGAAGCAAGAGAAACTGAAAAGTCCTTGACTCCATTTAAGCACTAATCTGCAACAATTAAAACATCAGTATGTTATTTTTCTCCTAAATCCAAAACACCGCACCATACCAGTCCCCATGAAGAAAATTATCTCAACGGAAACCAGGACATGGGTTTAGACGATATCACTAAAGACAGAAAGGTGAAGGAAGAGACATGTAGAAATAGATAACACTGGCTTTCCTGAAATATATATGTATATATATATATATATATATATATATATATAACACAAGTGAAGTGCTCTCCTACAAACTTGGTTAATTTTTAACAAAGGTATAAGCATCTTTATGAAGTTTATAATGGCAGTGAAATTACAAAGTTCTTTTCAACAATTGGCATGAAAACAGAGTCCTCACTTCCTGATATTTTTTTCTGAAAAACACAACAAAACAAAACAAACCCCTACAGTTTCTACTGCTCCTAAAGAGCTGTTTCATAGTGCACTAGTTTCTATCAGGAAATTTGTTGAGTCTGTGATTTCAGGAACCTTTGGGAAAGGCAATTTTCTTTATGGAAAAGGCAAGAAGGAATCATGACAGACTAGTGAGATGAAAAGCTTTACCTGAGACTAACCTCTATCCTCCAAAATTTTACTTGTTACAGGATAGTTACTGCTCTTCCTTTGAACTGTAGGCATGTATCTGTAATCAGCAGCCCCAGAGGCAGATGCTTTCACTGATTAATCACTGACTTCAAAAACTGCCATATCCTCATGTTGGATTATCTCCAGCCCTTCACAGATGATCATTTGTATTCATTCATGTTTTATCTGGGTCACCAGCTTCCAGACATTTTTATCTGGGGCCTTTGGGAGAAGATTCTAATGTTTACACCATTTTTTTATTCCCTCTGACAATGTCCTAACAAATGTTATCATTTCTTCTTTATTCTTCATTTTTTTCTCTTGATTCTTCTTTTATGCATAATTCCTTTCCCCCTTTCATTACTTTTTTTTTTTTTTTTTTTTCATATTTCTTTAATGACACAGAAGAAGAAATCTATTAGAAAGCTATCTCTCTAATCTGCTAAGGATTTGCGTTCAATTTTTATTATCTATTTATTTATTTATTTTCATTCAATAATTCCAGTTTTTCTGTCTTTGGAGAGTCATAAAGTCTTGATCTATACTGTTTATACACTTCCAAATCTACAGGTTTGGAAATCCTAATTCAAACTCTAACTCAATCTAACTCAAAAGGGACAAATTACATTTTCTACAGCAGATGTAATTAACAAGAATCTCAATTTTTATGTGGGGATAATTTCTTATATAATATGAATGAGCAGCAATAAGAACAGCTAGTCAAAAAGTCTCTGCTGGAGCTGTGTGCAGTAACTGAAAGACAAATGACTATGAGATTCATTTGGAAACAGAAAGGAGTGAACAAAGTATTTATTTCCTATGGTCTTCTTTCCTTTGTGATTCCTTTTTTTAATAGTTATAGTGCACATGGAAATGTGAAGTTTCCTGCTTTGTGTTACCATATGTATGGACTAGTTCAAAATTTCCATATAAAATCAAATAATTATTTAACAAATTATTTTAAAAGTTACTTATCTTTCTAAGAACACAATCAGAACATTTGCACTTTCTGACCAGAAACTACTATAAGTGATACAGGAAGGAATAATGATAATTGAGGAGAGGTTATGAGTCTAGAAGAATAGAGGAGGGATTCAATCACAAATGTGGATTTAACTTGGCTTATAATTACGACCCACTAGGTTCAAAATACATCTTCAAAATGATTTTGAAAATTAATCAGAACAGTTGTTAAGTCGGGGAGATTAATAGAAAATCTGTAAAATTCTCAGCTCAAGACCTACTTTTAACACTTACAGTATGTATTTTTAATCAATAGACACATACATATCCCTTGCTGGAATTTGTTACAGTACCCAGATAAAGGAAAATTAATTACTGTTTTAAAAGCTGATACTACCTGATAAGAACATTTATCTACTAATCATTTTTACAAGGCATCAATATTTAACTATTTGGATGGTGTTAACTATTTGCATGGTGTTCTTTCTGCTCACGTAAGTCTTACCTAGAAATCCTCCATTTTTGTTCACTGACAATGAACACAGGAGCTGCAGGGAGCTGTTAAGAAAAATGTAAGATTTCTACACCTTTGGAAGGGAACAGTCTTCTAAGATTAGAAATCCAAGCAAATGTGGCAATTTTCTCTCTAAAATATGACTATAGTCAAACACAAGAACCACAAGAACTTTTTTTTTTTTTTTTAATATTTACTAAAGTTATTTAATAACTTGTAGGCATACCAAATTAACATGAATAGTGAATTATCTACAGCAGCTAACTAACACAAGGTCATAAACAACAGTAAATCAGGTGGGATTATACCTATTAAAAAGCCCAGCAGGTGGTTCTCTCTCTCTCCATATGTACATACTGCATCTTGCACATGAACAGCAAAAAAAAAAAAAAAAAAAAAAAAAAATAAAGAACATGACTCACTGCACTAGCATTCAGGCATTCAGAATCCTACATCATTTTATTGTTTGCACCAAAAAAAAAAAAAAATAGGTGGCCTTTCTTGCCAGCCTTAAGTTACTTAAACTACTATTTGGGCAAGGTTTGGGCAAGGTGCACTCTGCACCTGCAGATGTTGCCAACACAAATTACTGCCTTAGTTCATGTAACAAAGGACGTCCTCATGTAAGAGGACGGTTACTTGTTAAAGGCATAGATACCTGTAAAACTCATGCAGAAATAAATGCACAAATAAAAGGATTTGCAATGTTTGTGTCTTGTCTGTATTTACTGTCCCAAGTAACTTTTTATTTACAGTATTTACTGTAGCCTTCTTTCCAGAAGTTTTGATCATTCATTGGATCCCAAAGATTTTACTGGGAAGTGAAAGAATCATCTGAATCATCTTAATATGCACTGAAGACCGGTATTCATTTTATACTTTTTACTGTAAATTAAACCCAACATTAATTTCTGCTTATTCTGTTCTCATTGAGTGCTTCTTCTAACCCAGACCACCTTACATATTATGAAGAGCACAGTGAAACATTCAATAGTTATGTGTTTTGTATGATAGAGGTAACTTAAAAATCTTGTTTGGGGAAAAAAAAAAGTAATGAACTCTATTTGTCATTGTTTCCCCCTTAACCTAGTTCTGTAGCATATTTTATCTAATTTTCAAGAGCTTTCAATAGTATCTATGATTTCTAGGTGCATCCTAAAAGAAGACAGTAATGTTCTTTCAGTACTTCTGGAGTTTTTATGCTAATCCATTCAAAGAAGACTTGGTTGCTTGGCAAAGATAGTATTAAAAAAAGAGCTGAAAGATGCACAGAAACATAAAAATTGAATAGTAAAAGGAGAAATCTGGCATAAAAAAATACCTACTGCATAGCTTACCTAGTTATGATAAGTATTTTCAAAGTGTGAAGCTATTATGTCTGATGTGGAGAGAAAAGCACAATAAAATCTATAGCTTGATAAGAAAATTGTTAAGTTGTAGATCAGTTCCCCAAAGGACAATTCTTTATGAAATTAAATATGTGAATGAAAGCTACTCCTGTCACCAGTAACAGACGAAATTGAGGTAACTTCATACAGTAATTGCACTGTGAGGGTCAAGGGAAGAAACATGACAAAATGCAGAAGTAATATAATGGAAATCATAAGAAAGAAGAAGAAGAAGAAAAAAGTAAATATACTAATTACTGCTTCAGGTCTTCCTATGCTTTGGTTACTTTTAAAGAATAAATAAAATAATATCTCAGATGAAATATTAGATTAAAAATTCAGGAACTTTAAGGGAGTTGTTTAAAATTTGAGATACAAAATAAATTTAAAATAGCAACATCACAGGGCTTTGAGAATAAGCATTAAATTCACTACTGAACAGAGGCCTGTCCTAATCATGTTCATTATAATTCCCTGCCCTGTAATTCACAGTAGTATAGATGGGTTATGTTTAAAGTAAGCTCTGAAGCTTACCTAGTTCAGTCTTATGCTAAAGGAAGGTTAAAATTCAACCTGAGATGAAGTTGTCCAGCTGAGTTCTGAAAATTTGTCAATGATGAAAACAGATATTGGGAAAACTGGAAACATAAATTTTAACAGTTTGAGCTAAAAGGACAATATTTTAGCAACTCTTATGTACCTGTATATATTCATATTTTTCCTGAATTGAGAAAGATGTGTGCTTAACCCACGTTCACCAGTCTGCTACACTTGTAATTCATCTTTAAAAGAGATTAAGTTAGTTCCAGCCTGTACTATGTAATAAAAAATCTTGTGCCATACAACTAGGTCTTGTAATGCTGAGAGTTATGCTGACAAGGGCAACTTTATAAATGTCTGTACCTGGCATTAGTTAAAAAAGAAACATAAGCCCAGCAGCATACCAGCTGATTGAAGGAAAAGACTCAAATTCAGAATGAAGTTTGGGAAATAAATTACAGGAATCAAAGGACAGTAGAAAGTAGTTTACATTTTTAAAGTGAGGAAGACCTGATGAGACAGCAAGTATCCAGTACAGAAAATTCATTGCATACACATCTAAAAAAGCAAGACATAAAGGATAAGCTACTGCCAAGTTGTGCTCCACATTTTGTTGCCAGCACAAGCATAACAGTAGCAATAGCAACTGGGGAAAGGTATTGACTATAGAAGAAAACTGAGAAATCTGGAAAACAACAACAACAAGGAAACAAAGTGAAAAAAGAAGCCCTAAGCCCCCTCCCCCCTCCCCCCCCCCCCCCCAATATTAAAAGTCAAAGACTCAACAAGATTATTCTTTTTATACTATATGCATTTCCCACACATTTTTTTTTTTTTTTTTTTAATGGAGATAGAGATCCCTGTGTTGAGATGAACACCACAATCTGCTGTCATTGTAGGTCCTGAGTGCTGGGACAGACTGCCTTTGAAGTCCAGGACCTCAACAGGGAGAAGAGAGAAAATGGGAAAAGGGGACTCCAAATCACACCTTCCTGAAAGAGGTCCTGAAAGAGCCCTTCTTAACGCTCTTAAAAATTTAAACTAAGGGGACACCCTGGATCAACCTTGTCCCACCCCAATCCCCACAGCCCTGCCTTTCCTGGCCTTGGGCCCACCCACAGGCCCGTGTCTTGTCCTGGCTTTGGCTCATCCCTGTCTCTGGGGGCAGTCCAGTGCTGGGGCTGCTTTACTATCCCCCGCTACCCTGTTCCTGGTGGAGTGGTGGGACTGGCCTAACTACAAGGGCCTGCTCTGATGGACTAGGGGAGTCCCTGTGGTCCGTGGACCCTACAGCACCCTGACAGGCTGCTGCCAAGGATCATGAACAAAACAGCAGACCACTGGCCCTGACAGCTTTTCACCTGTTTTCAATCTGTGCTTTGGCTTGCTGTAGTAGCAATATCAAAATTACATAAACACCAAAGAGGAACAAGAAGATAGGAGTTACTTAATTATTTTCACTTAAGTTTAATTGTCAACATTTTGAATGGTAATTTAGTTTTCTGAGTTCTCCCCATCCCTCTTTCTTCATAATGTTGGGACTCCTGCCAGATTTTTATTTTTATTTTTATTTTTATTTTTATTTTTATTTTTATTTTTATTTTTATTTTTATTTTTATTTTTATTTTTATTTTTATTTTTATTGCTTTAGGTTCTCTCTGTGCTGTTTGGAAATGAAGAGTTTTAATATCTGAAAAGTTTAAAACCCATTTTAGTCAAGAGACTACATGGATTGTGGATACCATTTGAAAGCTTAGCACTTTATTTGGAGAAGGGAGGAGTGATAAAAGGACCCAGTTCATCTCAGTACACTGAAATCCACCTTGACAGATTTGCATATTTATGCTACATAGAGCCACTGCAATAAACACATTGTGCAATATACAAAAAATAAAAAATAATAATAATAATAAAAAAAAGCCTTCAGGGCCATTTGGACTATTAAAAGGAAAGATATTGGAAGGAAAACCATAAAAAGGGGTTGGTTGTTTTTCTTCTCTGCTGTTGCTGATCTTTTGTTAAAACTGGACCAAAATAAATAAATAAATAAATAAAGTAAATCTTATTAGACAAGATGGAAGAAAACCAGCAGACAGAACTGACAAGAAAGAGCATGTGGAGTTTTAGATACCATAATCCATTTATAGGTATAGTCATTTTCAGATGAATATTTCTTAAGAAGCCACCTGCAAACATTTGCAAAACTCCCTGCAGTTGTCAGCTGTATTGGTCTAAGGAAGTCTCTTACCTTTCACTGCATAAATGCTGACACCCTGCTTTTTTCTTAAATCCACAAGCCATTCATTACTGACAACTTGCCTTCAGCCTCTGAGGTACCTTGGTGACTAGAAGATCTATTCTAAGTTCAGAGTTAACCATCTAATGTTGTGACAGGTTTTTGCTGCTGCTGTGTTTGTTTGCAGAAAAAATAAATAAATAATAATAATAATAGAAATCTTCCAACTATCTCATTTGAATTGATGTCTCTATTTTATTCATATGGTACAGCTCCATACCACTCATAGATTTCTTAGTGCCAGTGTTTTCAGCATTATAGCTAGCATAGTTAATGACTTTGCGTATCATCATGATCAAAAACTTTTGAATCTGCTCTTTTCCTGTTATATCATATCGCTGAATACAAACAACAAAAACAAAAGACAACACACCAAAACACAAAAACACAACTCATGGTGAAAAACTGCTAAATGATTTGTGATGGGTTGAGTGAAAATGATTCATATTGATTTTCCTGGAAGGCAGCATTTTCCTGCATTAAAAATTAATGAACAAATTACTGGCCATTCCTATAACTTAATCCTGCATTTTAACAGTTAAAAACACTTCTACCAACTGCCCATATTAATAGAAATGGTCACACATTTTACTTAGATAAAAGCACAGCTGGATATTTATGAGACACCATTTTTTTATAAATGTAGAAATTCAGTAATTATCACTTTTGTGCAGTAGTAATAAGCACAGCTGGGGAATGCTTCTGCTGCTGCTGTTTCATTGGCTACAAACCTAAACTTCAAACTTATAGGTCCTTGCTTGTTCTCATCTGTTTCTTTATTCTACATAGAAAAACACATACACACATACAAAACTAAAAAACTAAAATGTCAGAACATCACAGTGAAGTCTGTGCCTGATCCATACAACTAGTGGTTGATGACATGTTCCAAGGCTAGTGGAGTCAGCATAACTGTCTTTCTGCCTTGGGATAAAACCATGAACATTTTTCAGAACTGAATCACTGAAAAGGCTAAGTAAAAAGATGAAACTAAAAAAATAAAATATGTATTCTGTCCACACACATGCATATTTAATTTTTCTAGCTCTCATAATAAAAACCTGGAATTATCTCAGAGCTCTTAAGTACTGCTTGTATGCTCATTTCCTTCCTTCCTTCCTTCCTTCCTTCCTTCCTTCCTTCCTTCCTTCCTTCCTTCCTCCCTCCCTCCCTCCCTCCCTCCCTCCCTCCCTCCTCTGTCTTTCTTTTATCAAATTCCAGCGCTGTTTAAAACAAAGTGCAGTATAGCATGGAAGAACAGTATCTATCTAGTGATAAACAGCTATCCTGAACTACTATTCAGGAGTCTCTAATTACTTTCAAATTAGTTGGGTACATAAGCATCTGGTGGCTAACATTCCAAACTGTCACCTACAAACTAAATGTGAGATATACATGGTTAGACTTTATTTATAGCTGACAGAGCTTGGAACTACTTGACTAGATAGAAATTGTAGAATAGTTAAAAATAAATAAATAATATTTTTTTAAAATTGCCTGAGGTATTTCTTTCCTGTCATTTCCTGTCACTTTGCACTCCCTGAACTGATGTAGGGTTGGTGTCTTTTGTCTACTCCCTTCAGCATGTTTGAATCCTTGAAAGGGTCAGATAGTCCTGTTTTTCCAGTACTTCCTTCATGATACAATTGTCCTTAAATTCAGAATTTACTTATGCATTTCCTCTTCAAAAACAAGATGTCTCCAAATACTGACTGGAAGAATTTCCCCTTTGCATTGGCCTTCCAAGCTGCCTGGCACAGGGGACAACTGAATATATGACACTGTGAAAGTTATTACACATTTGTTTTTTAAAAAAAAAATCCACTTCCTTTTCCCCTTTTATTACCAATAAACATTTTTTCTTTCCTTTTTAGACAATTATATGGGCTCTAGATTTATATCTTTTACCCATTTTAAATATTCTGTGAAATACATAGGTGGAAAAATCATGTAATCCCCAAGGCAAACTAACCACTGGACTATACTGGACTCTACATATTTTCAAGAGCCCTACATTATCTATGAGGTAGCAAAAACCAGACTAATTAGGATCCTCTTCAGGGAAGGCACCTTGTTTAATGGCTATTAAGGGAGATGTTTTTGGAATACATTCATAGTCTGGCTGTACCTTATGATTTCTTGTAAATCTCTGTGGCTAGAAAGTGTTATCTGAAACAAATATCTAGGGACCACATCTCAGCTGGTTATTGTAGGCGGTACTGCTGTTGGTAGTTTGTGGTTGGTTGTGTTTTCAGCTCCCATGCAGAAGGACTATATTAAAAAAAAAAAAAAAATAAACAAACAAACAAACAAGGAGAAAATGGATAAAGTAGTGTCAGAACATAGCAGCATCAACTTCACAAAACTCAGTACAGACCTTCTGGGATGGACAGGTCATTTTATTAAAATAAACATACAAAGCAAAAAGCTAATTGCACTCAGCAATGCTCACATCCATACTCACATAATCATAGTGGCGTGGTTTAACCCCAGCAGGCAGCCACTCACAGCTCCTGGTACACCCCCAGCCTCCTCGCTGCCAGGGCAGCATGAGGAACAGAAAGATCCTTCACCTGTGCAAAGACTGTTCTGCAACAACGAAAGCATTGTTGTGTTATCACCAGTATTTTCATCAAAAATCCCAAACATAGCATTGTGTGCACCTCTAAGAAAATTAACTCTATCCATGACACATAGTAACCAAGATCTGTGTGTGTTAGCAGTCTCTCCACTATGCTATTACCAAGGTGTTTGTACAATGGCTGTTGAATCAGAATGAAACAGAGTAAAAGGAACACCACATACTCATCAGTATCCTCAGTTTTTCTTAGTGACTGTGGACTAGTTTTGCACGTGTCTGTTGTACTCTTCAAAGGTTAATTTTTCCATCCTTTCCAACACTTATGATTACTCAAAATTTACTCACTTATTTGTCTGTTGATATGGATCGTCTGAGAATCAGCATAAAAGTGTGTGTGTAGGAGGGGTCTCGATGACCTGATAATCTAGGTACTATCAACACATGCTATTCTTACAAGCCTCTCTTTCTTCTCATTTTCCTTCTTTAATTTCTATAGCTGAAAAGTCTTAATGATTCTCCATTCACAGCAATCTTAATGATTTTACTGCATTTCCCAAAAAATGAATTTTGGAGAGCCATTTTCCTTTGTTTCTGATTGTTTCTCCTATATCAAAAAGACATTAAGGCAACACTTAAAATGGATTAAAGCTATTTCATTAAATGCAGTGGTTTTTATGTTTTTTACATGTTTTATAAGCAAACCATGCAGATCAGTAATCATTATGTCTGGTCAGATCTGACAGCCAGGGAATGTGAGTGACCTTGTAATGGTTCACAGTTCTCTGATTAATATACTCATTAATATCAAAGAATAAAAAGTGTCTGATATGCATGATATGCAGGATATTGACAGGCAGATTGACCCAAATCAGCAGCTTCAAGGAAAAAAACAAACAAACAAACAAACAAACAAATAAATAAAGTATGTCTGGGTTAAAGGCAAGAAGAACGTATCTACCTAGAGATGTAAAAACACTTTTCACCCCCAACTTTTGTCAGGCTAGTACTGAAAAGGACAGATCAGCTGCTTTGGGTCCTGGAACTACAATTCCTATGTCAGGGCTGAGAAAGTCTTTTGACAACATTTCAGCACATCCTCTCCTTGCTAAGTTCCTTCTGTATTAATTTTTCACTTCTGATTACATGTCCTTTAGTCTGAACTACGGTCATTTTAATATTCTTATTGGTATTAGCATCTTGATCTCGTCCATATCCTAATATATATTTCAAAATATTCAAGGCTTCTTTTAGTAGCATAATATTTTTTTAATAATTAACATTCTAATGCAATATTAAAAATTATTCACATAAAAATATTTTAATTTCTCAAAAATACAGCAGAACATGGGTATTTTCTATTCTATGCAGTTTTACCTAGACTATGATATTTAATAAAAGATTAGAGCAAAACTGTGTGAGGAGTAAAGAGAACATAAATGACAGACAATTTCTCTTGGTTATAGTGCTGAAAGGCAGTCAGTCATATCTCCCTTGACTGAAGTGCTCTATATTCAATACGTGAATGAAAAATATAAGTATGAATGATAATAGAAATATAATACAAATGTGAAACAAATGGTTAATCACATCTTGTAAAAGCTTTTGTAGGACATCATACAACAAGAATCCTACAAAGTTTGTTAACATTTCAAACCTGGAGTCCTGTACTGTAAACCACCCTTAAGGTATGCGACAAATTAACTATGGTTCAGAAAGATATAATCAGATAAAAGATTAACAAATAAATGTTTCACATTGTGCATTGTTGTATATTTTAGACCACTAGCACTTTCAACAATGTACTAAGTACATTATAGCACCCAAAAGTAATACAAAAAGTCTCTAGTTTTCTAAATCTCTGCATAAATTTAAAATTTATTTTCTGCAGAGATGATTAAGTTTTTTATAGGTATGCTAAAAAATGTAATTTAAAGCAGGTTTGAATGCATTGGGAAACCACTGGAAAATTTTAGACTTTTTGAATATTTTAACTCTTGCCTGAATTCATAATTAGAATTTGATTAATGCTATTGCAAACTCTGGATAAAAAGGTGAAACCTCATACAAATGCATGTACTTGTTTTTTGTTACATATTTTCTTGCTTCAACATCTATCATAAGGAAAAAATATTATATTTTTATTTCTTTCTTGGTCTGATATAACACTGCCCTAGGTAGTAACTATCTCATGCCTTAAGTGTGAATATGATCAAAATAGTGGCATTTTATAGGCACTCTGAAAAGCTGTGAGAATGTACTCAGGCTTTCAGCTGTAGAGAATTGGATTCCCTACATTGTACACTTCTGACTAGTGCCCAATTTTGCAAAAGTAAAAGATGGATAAAAGATGCATTGGTAGCTGTTCTAACAGGCAGTGAAATCTTAATCAAATGCTCCTCCTGACTTTTTTATCAACATTTTTTTGCTGTTCTTGTTTTTACCGACATGCACAGATCATTCTTCAGGAAACTGAGACAGAGATTGCCAGCAGAGTGCAGCTATTTTCCTGGCAAACTTTTATTTAGTGGTTATATAAAAGTACATGACAAGCTAAAAATCAACTAAAATAACTAACTGCTGATGTTAGAAATGTTATGAGTCTAAATGTCTCTCTGTACTGACTCATCCCTTGAAAGTTATACCTGCTTTTGGGAATTACTGTTGAGAAAGGCGCATTGTGTTACCTCGGAAACAGCTGCGACTGCATGTGTATATTTAGATAGAAGGTATTTCACTTCCTTCAAATTTCTGTATGATATGCCATTTGCTTTTTCTTTAAGCTGTTAATGCAGTCAGTTCTTTGCTATCACATCTGCTCTCTTATACTCTTGAGTCTAGCCAGCTGCAGAAGATGGTGCTGTAAGGATGAGTGTTTGGTGACACAACCCTATTTCTCTTATATCCAAAAGTTCTCCAAGAGTAAGATAAAAAGAATATTATTAACGTATTTAGGAGCAGAAAGAAAAATTCTATGCACCATCTTTAAAGGATGCAATATTTCATCAAGACAGGTCAGCTAATAAAATCACACAAGGTGACTTCATTTCCTTCTATTTCACTTCACAATTGAGAGCAAGGATATTTGTCTATAAGACAGGTACTTAGCAGGAATGAGGTCTAGCCAGGAAAAAAAAAAAATACTGAAATTATGGGGTCTTATTTTTATTGCTGGAATTGAATTGCTGTGTGGCCTTGGGTAAGTTACTTAAACTGTCTGTGCCTTGTTTTTTACCTTCTCTGTAAATAAACCACTAACACTTATCTAGATGCTATTAAGCTTGAAAAAATACTTTGAATTCTTCACACAGAACACATAATAAAAGTGTACTTTCATTACTGATTATTATTCTCATTCTACACTGACCTTTCTCTAATTAAGGGAAACAATCACATTACTGATTTAAAAGTAGCATGATTCAGGTGTCAGAAAAATGAAACTCATATTAGAAGACATTCTGCTTTCTAAGATCAGATATTTATTTCAAAAATATGTACTGTATCAAGTTATTATGCATAGATTACTAAATGCTGCTTCAAAACAGACAACAAAAGAATTGAGAAAATACCATCTACAATTTCCCATTAGAGAATCAACACAAGCCTGTTTTCATAATGTCTTACACTTTTTTATTTTTGTATGTTAAAAATAGAAAAAATGTTAATTGAAAACATGGAAATGTGTTTCCTCTTCAGTATTAAAAATATGAATTTCCCTTTGCTAAATCTCAATTAATCTTCTCTCTTTCTCTCTCTGAACCTTAGAATATTTTTTTTTGCCATTATTCTTTCCTTAAACACTGTACCAAAAAATAATGAAGATACTTTCTGAATAGTCACGATAACTGAGTGATAAAGACTCCTGTGCACAAATATTATGAGGTGAGAATCTGCCAGGGTGAGATGCTTTTTCCTAATTAAAGTGGTCTTGAGTAAAGTAGGGGAATTATAATAGGTAGTTTCAGTTGTTCAGCCAGAAATAACAGAAATTAGGAAAGGTTAGATGAGCACCAGTAAAGGAAAAAAAATGAAAACTTAAAAGCACCTCTCTAAAATCAGTGATTTGGTAAGTATGTACACATGCAGTGTTTAAGAACCTCTAACAACTAGAATATTGTTCTTTCCAATATCTACCCTAAATTTTATAATATTACATGTATTTCATCTAACCCTAAATCAGATTTATACTTATTTAGTTAATGAACCCAGAATGTTGTTTAGTGTCTCAAAAAACAGGAAGTGTGGTATTACCTCTGTTATCAGGTTGGGAAAAGAATCAAGAATACAGTTTACACTCAGAAATTAACACAAATAAGTAAGGAAATAGAACTGGTAGGAAAACAAACAAACAAAAATGTAGCTATGGAGTCCAGTGCTCACCAGATATAGATTACTATTTAAACAACATTTAATTGAATAGGCACAAAAAATACTTAACAGAATGTATTATAAATCATAATACTTAGAACTTTCAACAAACCAGACTTCACTGATTCTACACAATATAAAAAGCTAAATGTATGGGAAATATAGCTCAGGACATGATAGGAATTGATATTATCTTTGATCCCTGAAAGAATGTGAGCATATATTGGACGACACCATCTAACTAATGCCACTGAAAAGCAACTTATACCAGCTTTCTGATGTTTTCTGCCACTCAGCCTTCAAAAGGACTTCTTGACCACTAGTTTAATGATGTGTGATGATTGTCTGAGTGTCTGAGCAAGAAATGCTGAGAGGGTACATGAAAGATTTTCAGTACTGCTCCAAATGCTTTACAGGATGGAAAATAAATAAATAAAATTAAACAATGCAGCAATAAATAAATAAATAAATATTAAATATTATTTATTTATTATTTATTAATAAATAAATGAATATATATTTATTACAATAAATATAATAGGTAAATATAAATAAATATATATCCATATAGGAGGCAATCTCAGAGACATGTAACTTCTATGTAGTGTCATGCATAGTTACATGCATAGTTACATCCATATGGTCACGTATATGGTGGTCTTCTAAAACAAATCCTTCCTGTTCTTATATTTGTAGGGAGTTTTCCATTCTCATGGTCATACATAGGCTTTCTCTGCACTTAATACAGGTTAATTTCTTTTTTTTTTTTTTTTCTTATCCTGAGTTGGAAGGGACCCTTAAGGATCATCAAGTCCAACTCTTGACACCGCACAGGTCTACCCAAAAGTTCAGACCATGTGACTAAGTGCACAGTCCAATCTCTTCTTAAATTCAGTCAGGCTCGGTGCAGTGACCACTTCCCTGGGGAGCCTGTTCCAGTGTGCAACCACCCTCTCTGTGAAGAACCCCCTCCTGATGTCAAGCCTAAACTTCCCCTGCCTCAGCTTAACCCCGTTCCCGCGGGTCCTGTCGCTGGTGTTAATGGAGAAAAGGTCTCCTGCCTCTCGACACCCCCTTACGAGGAAGTTGTAGATTTCATCATCAGATCATTAAGACTGTATAGAATATTTTGAGTAAGAACCTGCAAACATGTTACACAATGGGAGGAATGTTTTTCTGTCTCTGTTAAGAATACTTTGATTCATCCCAGAATCTCATTAGCTTTTTCACAGACATGTCATCCTGTATTTAGATTTCTCCCTTTGTCACGGATAATTGATGTAGTTTCTATTTGTAGGCTTAAATTCTATTTAAAACTAAAGTGTAAATCTTTGTACTTTGTGTTATTTCATTTAATTTTATTTCCATAATTTTAGTCCACAAGTTCATTTGAATCTTCCACTTATTGATCTGATCTTCCAGATGTATTCATAATACTTTCAATTTGGTGCCACCTGTGCATATCAGAGCACACATTTAGTTCCTGCATTTAGTTCCCTGTGGTGGTTTTACCCAGCCGGGCAGCCAAACTCAACTACAACTGCTCTCTCACTCCCCCAGTATACTTTTCCAGTATGCTGGAAAGCAAAAAAAAAAAAAAAAATTAATAAAAAAGGAAAAAAAAAAAAGAAAAAAAAAAAGGATTGCAGGTTGAGATGAGGATAAATTAAAAGGAAAAGGAAGAGAGGAAAAAAACAAAAAACAACAACAAAAAAAAAAACTAGGAAAGGCCACATAGAGGCACAGAGAGAGCAAAAATAATCTTCCCATCAACAAGTGATGGTTGGCCATTATTGATGAATATAAGAATATAAGAGCATTTGAAATATCACTTTCTATAGCAGATGTATCAAGTGCTTTCTTAAGACTACATAGGTAGGACTGACTTTACTATGATGATCTAATACATCAGAGATCTTCAAATATGCAAATATATATGTATTTACAAGCATATTTGAAGCTGTTCTGGTTTTAACAAAAAGGCAGCTAAGCACCATACAGACATTTGCTCACTGTTTGATCCCCCCCTAACCCTAGTGGGATGGTGTAAAGAGTCAGAAAATAAAATAAATTAAAAAAAAAGGGGGGGGGGGAAATAACTCCTGGGTTGTGATGAAGACAGTTTAATCGGACAGGAAGAGGAAGGGAAAATGACAATGACAATAACAATAATAATAATGATAAAAGAATATAAAGAGTAAGTGATACACAATGCAATTGCTTGCCATCCACCGACTGATGACCAGCCAGACCCCAAACAGTGACCTCTCCCCTCAAGTCAACCCCCCTTCAGTCTTATTGTTCAGCATGATGTTATATGGTATAGAATGTCCCTTTGGCCAGTCTGGGTTCTGTCTCCTTCCAGATTTTTGTGCACCCACAGCCTCCTTGCTGGCTGGGCAGAATGAAAAGCTGAAAGGTCCTTGTCTAAGTGTAAGCCCTGCTCAGCAACAACTAAAACATTGGTGTGTTATCAACATTATTCTCATCCTAAATACAAAACACAACACCACACCAACTATGAGGAAAAAAATTAACTCTATCCCAGATGAAACCAAGACAGAAGTAAATCAGATGTCATATCTCTTTAAAATAACTTTGTTACTTGCTCAAGGGTCTGCAGATTTCCATGGATTTGTTTTTGTTTTTTTTTCTCCAAAATATGTTCTAATGTGTTTTGCAACATTGAGACCTATTAGACATCTGCTCTTTGTAGAATGTTTTTACTTGCTCCTATCCATTCTGAGAGCATTGCCACCATTAATTTGTAGTACTGGACTTCTAACCTCAAGTGATGAGTCTTTCAAGGCATAGATTCTTCAGAGACAGAGATTAATGGATGTGGTGGTTTTACCCAGATGGAAAGCTGAACTCCACCACAATTGCTCTCTTATTGCCCCTCCCCAAAATGAAAGGAGGAGAAAATACAATGAAAGGGCTTAAGGGTAGAGATAAGGACAGGGAGATGACTCAACAATTATCGTCAAAGACTCAGCATAGGTAGATTAATCAAATTTATTGCCTATCACTAGGAGACTAGCACAGAAAGAGACTAAAAAGCAAACCTGAAATGTCTTCCACCCATCCACCCTCGTCCACATCCTCCCTATGAGAGGCAGAGGGGAACGAGGAATGGGGGCTGCGGTCAGTCCCCAACATTTAGTCTCCTTCACAGTCACTCTCTGCCCCTGCTCCATGTGGGGTCCCTCCCACAGGATGTTGTCCTTGCCAAACTGAGCCTGTGGGGGCTGCCCAGAGGTAGCAGTCCTTCAAGAACTGCTCCAACATGGGTCTGTACCACACGGTCCATCCATCAGGAACAAACTGCTCCAGCACAGGTCCCCCCATGTGTGGCAGCTCCCCCCAGATCACTGCTCCTGCGGGGGCTCCTCTCCACGGGCTGCAGCTCTGGCCTGGGGCCTGCTCCTGTGGGGGCTCTCCATGGACCGCAGCCTCCTCCAGGCCACATCCACCTGCTCCACTGGGGCCTCCTCCATGGGCTGCAGCGTGGAGATTTGCTCCATGTGGAACCCATGGTCTGCAGGGGCACAGTCTGCTCCACCAGGGGCCTCTCCACAGGCCGCAGGGGAACTGCTGCTGCATGCCTGGAGTACCTCCTGCCCTCCTGCACTGCCCTTGGCGTCTGCAAGGCAGTTTCTCACTCCCTAATCTCCCAGCTGCTGCTGACCAGTAGTTTTTATTTCACTTTCTTAAATATGCTGTCACAGAGGCCCAAATAACATTGCTTATTGGCTTGGCTCTGGCCAGCAGCAGGTCTCTTTGGAAAGGGCTGAAACTGGCCCTTTTCTAACATGGGGCAGCTACTGGACTCTTCTCACAGAGGCAACCCCTGCAGTCCCCCGCTACCAAAACGTATTCCAAAACCTTGCCATATAATCTCTATACAATGGAGTATCCTGACTTTGCTAATGTATGCAGTCTAAGCTTTGTCTTCAGATATCCTTATTTCTGTTACAGCATCTATTTTTTATTTTTTTTTTAATAGGTTACCAGTATTTTCCATTATTTTTCTCTTTAGTAGTCACATTTAAAAAAAAAAAAAAATGAGGCAAAATATCCCTTGGGCAACTAGAATAGATTAACCTTGATCTTTAATCCTTTTTTAGTACATTCTATTTTCAATTTTCTTCTGTTTCCTATTTTTGCTCACCTTTTTCTATGACAGCTGTTGTTTAGCTTAACTAGATTGTAACTATTTTCACTATATTCCTGTTTTTTCTTTAAATCAATTCATAGTCACTCTTCTCACAGATTCTTTCTCCTTTCTTTGTGCTTGTGTTATTAATATTATTTTGGAAATGTTCATTCAGGCAATAAATCTCATATTTTTTCTATGTCCATTATTTTGCCCTCCTGCTTTGAATACAAGATCTAGTTCAAAGTTGCTCTTTTAAGAGAAAATGTTTCTTTTTTCCACATTCAGAGACTTTAAACCCTCCTTCAGTCTAGTCAACATCATCAATTAGAAGAAAGAAACTAAAACTTCAGAGGCTTATTTTTGTCTTGAACTTCAATGCATCAGTCACACATTATTTTACGTGGCTAATTCTGTTATAAAATACTTTGTGCTTGCTGATCTAAAACAACTGATTTCACTCCCTCATTTCAGATTTGGTCTCTCATTTCAGATATCTGCAAGCCCAATGCACTGGGTCTGCTATTTATTTCTTCCAGATATCTACTGAGGTTTTTACATACTGAACGTTTACAATTTCATATAGTTTAAAGGAAAAAAAAAAAAAAAAGAAGTAAGAGAAAAAAAAAAAAAAAGACATCAGAATTTTGTTTGAAACTGAATCAAAGTTTTGTGTAAAGTAATCAAATGCATCCATAGCTTGAGGAGTACTTTTGACTTATTTTAACATAACTACTAGAAGTTTTGAAAGTTGAGTATGGCATCTGATTAACTATCAGTAAGGTTTTATGACTGATCTTAACTTGAATTGTGTTTGCTTAGCTTACTATTTTAATTTCTAATGTTCTTATAAAAGTGCTGAATGAACAGTCCATTAACATCTGAGGCTTTCTTGATCTTGTTCTGTAATAGCTAATGCAGGCTTTCTCCACAGGTATGACTAAAAGAAAAATGACCTGAAGAGAACTTTTGAAATGAGATGGAAAGACATCCATAGTTTAGCGTCTGTGTTAGTTCAGTACTTTTTGTTCTTTAATGAGTCTGCCAACAAAGATGTTACTTTAATGGTCAGCAGTAATATGAACACTTACCCTCTATGAACTTAATTTCAAACCACAAATCATTTGATGTAGGCTCCCTGGTAGCCAGCCAAGTATAATGATACTTCAAATATTGTTGACTATCATCTCCTTTCCACTCACAACTCAGTTTATATAGGCAGGGGGTCTTAATTCGTTATTAACTTCTGGAGATATCAAGTCCATTTTCTCACTCTATTATTTTCTCTACGCAGTACAATGTTATCTTGAAAAGTTTTTATTTTAGAATTCATAGACTACATGGCAGAAGAGGAAGACATCGGGTAATGTATTTGTTTTATATCTTTCATGAGAAACAAGGAAAATACTGAACACAGGTATAAACTGCTGGAGAATTTTTTTCTAAACAGACCTAGAAGGCAGCACTACCAGAAGCACTGTTTTAAAAAGCACAAAGGTTTTGTTTCTATGTAGTGAGAGCACTTGGTACATCCTAACCTTTAAGAGACTGAGAGGTTGTATAATATAATAAATTTATAAAGCAGAGAAGTGAAGGGGAATGAGAAGAGGGAAAAGACAGATGAGTGAAGGAATACAGGCTTAACAGAAGTCTATAGAATCATGTGACACATCATTTATTTTTCAAGCTGCCAACTTGGCTAACCTATAAAATACTGATGAACTACCAATATGATTACTTCTAAATCCTCTTCTTACATTATATATTATAATTATATTATATATATATTATATATTTAAATGCATTTTAGATATAGGAGAAGGTTTAATTTATTTGTTTGCAAACTGTAATTTTTATTTTTCGTCTCCCATATTCAGTTACATTATCTGAAGTGCACTAGGTTTAATAACTTGTACTTAACAGCTCTCTGATTAGCTCTCCATGGTAAACAAGTTTCTGAGCTGGTTAAAGTCATAGTCTACCATCATGTCATCTTGCATATGCTGAATCTTCTGCCTGTTGTCTGTAAATAAGATGTGTTGCTAGCTCCTAGGATAATATGTATAAAAACTATATAATTTTCCATCTGTCTTATAGGAAACAGGAAAAATATCAGAAAGAAAAATAAAAGAATGCTTCATGAGCAATTACAGCTGTATTCTAAGCCCAAATATCTTGCTATTCTAAACCATGTCTGATTCTACACCTCAGTTCATATTCAACCATCAAAAGACAAAATTATTAAAAAAACAAATAAAACAAGCAGATTTTACTTCTCTCTCTCTTTTTTTTTTTTTTTTTTTTTTTTCCAGAAGCTTTATTATTGACCTACTGTATAGTTCTTCATGCAGCAGGTAAAGAAAGGAGGCATAGCAACAGATAAATAATTAGAAATGATAAAATAATTCATTATGAACTACCAAAGATTCCCAAGAAAGGTCAGGGAGGCTTTCTAAAGAATCTAACTTATACAGTTTTAATGAGAATTGTTCAGCTGAAGTTTCATGCAATATTTTGGACATTTGTAGATAAAAGACTGGTATGATCTCTTTTTCTATAATAACAATGGAAGTTACATATGACCTTTTTTTCTCTTGTAACTAGATTTCCTAAGGTAGGGAGTCTTGACATAGTTCATTGTTTAAAGAGAGTTGTGTTCAGATGTCTGGTTTCCAGGGAACTTAGACGATGAGGGAACAGCTCTGGTCCTGGCCTTTAGAGGTCTTTAGTTGCCACACACATTGCCTAAACACCTTTGAAGAGCTGAACCACAGCCTGATTCATCCCATTCTCTTGGTCAATCTACTGCTCTACAAAGTTATTGCCAATATATTACACCGAATATGAGTTATTGGATGACAAAATATACTACTAATAGCTGCTGTAGTTATAAAAAGTCATGTTTGAGTTCTTTGAACTTATCTTCTATGTCCTCTGTTTCTTCTGACATTCATTTAGACATGTGGAAAGCAAACAGTGAAACGCGTTCTGTGTGATCCTATTTAGATTAGAAAAGTACTTCAGTATCATACCATGGGCATCCTTTTCAATTCACTTTTAGTAAAAAATGAACAGTCCAACTTCAGACCTGAAACTTGATAAATTATTTCACAGAAAACATTTTCAAGGAGTATGATCAACTTTAAATTACCAATGTATCAAATTTGTCTGTATCAACTTTCTTATATCATTTCTATCCACCATCAAATCACAAAGATAAAGTGACAGAGCAAATTTTGTTACTGGAGCTGATGATGGCTTACCTAAGCTGCTTCATTTGAATTTACAACAGAGCAGTGATTCCTGTTGCACATGGTAGATAAACTTCAGATATATTATGCAATGAAGTAGTCTGTTCAAGACCATAAGATTTTCCATACATTGCTTTGCTTTGCCAATATGACTTGGGTGACATTAATTACACATTTCCAAAGGCAGGTTTAAAATTTACAAAACTATAGGTTTATTGTTATTATTATTATTATTATTAAATGATAAATGGCAAACAGGATGAATGAACTTTCCCTCCTCTGATGAAGCTTCCATGTCGATAAAATTTATATTTATTAATCTCATTAGTTAAACCTTAGGCTTACAAAGATTCATTTTATATTAGGAATGGATTTTAGCAAGTTTTAGTTGTTGAAATAAATTAACTGAAGACAATCTGTATTCTCAAATCATTTCTTGATTACTTGCAAAGATGGCTCCTTCCACAGTAAAGCATCAGTGAAGTCCTTGTATTATCTACCTTCATACACAACTTTCTTTGTAAAAGAAAGCTTTCTTCAATACCACTGTTTCATCATGGATTTGAGAGTACATTTACTTCAAAGACAGAATGAATAAACAAATCAGGTCAACCTCTCTTTCTTCATCTGAAACTCCATGGAACAAAAGTTGTATGAGATGATCTTGTAAAAAAAAGCAGCCTTTTTGTTTTTTTATTTTGTTTGTTTGCTTGTTTTTGTTTCCTACAACATTCCTTCCCACTGGCATGTTTATCACATTGCATTCATGTGCTTTAGAAATGCCAAATAATTTTCAGGAATGCTTATTGTCTCTTGATGTTATTTTGTCATCCCATATGCAAAACTGAAATTACATTGCTGCTGACTTTGGCTCAGGATGATTACTCCAGACTTAGAACCAGGACTGAATTTTATCCATAAGTATATCTCATAGTTTATATTAAACAAAACAAGTAAACAAACAAAACCCACCAAATTTATTATATAGATATTGCAATACCATTTTCGTTCTAAAATATATTAGAAACATGCTGTTTCTCTTCAGGCCTCTATATCAACAGATACAAAAGTTGGATGAATCAACCAACCAAAAGAGATCTGTGATAAAGCTGGGCAGATAACCTGATATTCTGACTCCAAGGCCAACAATTTCACATTTACCCAGCATCATTATTAGTAGTAGTTAAAGTAACCGTAGCATTGCTTTTCTTCTTAGAAGGTTTGATCAGAGTCTGGGACCAATTATATGAAGTACAATACTAAAAGAATTCAAAAACAAACAAACAAACAAAAGCCCACTTTTCTCATGGAAATAGCAACTAAAGAAAGAGATAAGTAACAAGTGTATACAGGAAAGGATGAAAAATGAGACAGTAAGACATTGTCATTTGGTGTGGTCTCTGTATCATCAATCTTAACTATACTGCAGGTGAGACCAGACTAATAGTCAGCCACAGCTTTGTTACGTATTTGCTTTACCTCTTCATGAATGCAAACTTACCAGAAGACAACAGAAGTCTTTTCCATTTCTGAAGTTGTGGGTTTTGTAGAATATATAAAGGCCAAGTTAGAGCCAGGCAACTTTTAATATAAATAACAATTTATTTATATCAGGCCAAGTGAAGCTGATTAAAATGCACATCATTGAAAGATGTCTCCTCTGCTTCTGTCTTGCTTTCAGTTGTAGTCATTTAGATATAAATTCACATTCACTACAGATCATAAGTGCTAACAGGAAGGGAAATCCCGTCCTATCATCTCTGTATATATCTACCTGTAAAGACAAGAAATTTGGATTTTTGGTCATGTGTTTATTTCCAAGAACCCTTGTCTTTTGAATAGTGAAATAACCTCAGATTTTTGCTGGAGCTGTTTGAAAATTTCTTCTTGAATGTTCTCTGTACGTAAGCCAAGAAGTCTATATTTATCTTGGAATCCTAATAAAGTTTATTGACCTGTGTTAAGCCACAGTGAAAAAGAGATATTGATTTCATGCATAATATATTAATCAATTTCTCATGATCAGTTGTTCCTAGGTATCATTTTTTCATATTATTTTATTTTGCTATCATATAAGTTACACTGAAAGATAAAGGATAATTCTACCTTGAATCAAGTTTGTCAAGGTCATATGGCAGTAAAGTGTAGGAAACTATTAAATCTTTTTCCTAATTCTCAGGTGTTGACTTTGATGCTAGTTTGTTCTCCATTCACCTTCTACATGTGACTACTACAAAACATAATGAATGTGTACCCAAAACAACAAAATGATATATTAGAGAAAGATTTAGAGTCATATGTTATCTTTGAAGGGACTGAGGACAAAAGAGGAAGGGGGAGACAAAATCTTTTTCTTTTTACTAAACTCTTTAAAGAAGTATTTATTTATTTATTTATTTATTTATTTATTTATTTCTTACTGCGTGAATGTTCACAATGTACTAATGTCCTTGGTCGCAATTACACAGTACTTTTTTATCCCTGTAGTTGTTTCTATATATCAAAGTCAAGCTCTACTAGAAATTGAGGGGAAGAAGAAAGTGAACAAATATCCAGCCATTCTTATGTAGGAATGGTGACCACATCAACAGATTATACATCCTATGAGAGCTCATTCACAGATTCATTACACACAAACTAGGAAAGCTTAATGTTTTGAGGAATATCAAGTTTCATATTAAGCTTGCCACTGAGATATTTAATCTTTCTCCTTCATAGTTTTTTTTGTTTGTTTGTTTGTTTTAATTTATATATTTGAATAAGATGAGACTAGGACAAATACCATAGAGTGTTGGAAGATCTCATTCCACAGTATGGAAACATTGCTAGTTCAGAGGAATTTTCATATTCCAGCAGCATCTGCTAAAATGTTATTTTTCACATCATTAGATCAGGTATGAAGCAATAAAAAATAAAAGGTGTTTTAAATTTCCTTTTTGTTTAGTTGCTGCTACCACTTTCTGTGTTAGTAAAATCTCAAGCAAGAGCAAGATAACAGACTCCAAAACAGGAAGATCATAATCTATTTAGGTTGTATGTCATGGATATGATAAAGCTACAGATGGTCACAAAGTCCTATTAAAAGTGAAGTGTCATAATTTGATTTTGATAGCATGAAAATTCTATATGTTCTTAATTATAGGGAGGAAGAGCTTTATATACTTTCTATATTTGTCTATACTGTCTATAAATATCAGAAATGAACTTTGACAGAAAGAGTACTCACACAAAAATGTTGTATGTACTGTGCTGGTAGCAAATAGCTTATTCTATTAAAACTTTCCTAATAATATATTTGTTTTACCATCAAAAAATGAGAATTGTGGTTTATTGAAAGTAAAAGATTGTGCAAAAAGAAAAAGTATCCAGTTCAAACTGACACTCTGTCATCTTGATGCTATCAGTGGTCATTTATCAGACTCCCCTAAAAAAGCATAAATTTGGTACATCTTGAAAGTCACTGTCAAGGTAATTCAACATGATCAGGATTTCACCTGGCCTCTTATAGGTGCATTGGTAAACACTTCCTCATATCATTTCAACACTGTGATAATAATAAAGGATATTTTGGTCAATAAGTAAATAAGAGATTAAAACATAATGTCATTAAGACATCAAAATTCTGCCTGACCATTCTTTTCAGACTTGAACGGTCTAAAGTGACTTAAATACCTGGCTAGATATCATATGTCTAATAGATGAGTAGCTGGTTTCAATGAAAGGAAAAGAAATCAGTGCATTGGGGAGCACTAAGGGAGAATGATGACTAAAATACTGTGTTAAAGGTCAGTGCACACAGGGCCATTTTGTACTTGTACTGTTTTACTTTTTGTAACTTTCCCATCTTTTTCCATGCATCAAGAATATGATATAAATAGTAATGGTGAAACTGCCAAGTGAAGAACCTCAACTATTCTAAAGTCTTTGCTAAGAATGTAAATATTACTGATATTAATGCTAGAAAATGACATCATGTTTTAAGTTGTTAGATTAGACCCATATCATGATTTGAATGGTGTTAATGACAGCTTTGTTTTTGTGAGCTCATGTTTAGATAAAGTGATGCATTTGTTTCACTGCAGTCTGCTGATGCTGTCTTTAGCTTTTTCTCCACAACTTCTTGAACATCTCAGGACTTTATTCTGTCTCATTAACAGAAGACAATAAGATGGGTTTCTAGTCAAGACTGCAGAAGAGTCAAGATATATTTTGGCTTGTATGTTTTTGACCAAAAGAAAAACAAAAACAAACAAAAATGAAAAAAAAAATCATCCAAGCATAAGCCTTTCACCAAGAAAACTAGATTTAACAGAAACAAACAAACTAACAAAAAACTTTACAGGTCCAGGTTAGTATGACCTGTGAGTCAAGACATCATCACACTGGAATAATTGAATTGCATGACCTAGCAAAGAGTCTATTAGCCTTTGTTCTCTCAGCTTTGGTCTCTTAGGAGACCAAGATCCAATTGTCTGCTCTGTCTAGCTTAGACTCTTTTTGCTTTCATATACAATTAAAACAAATTCTGGATTTGGCAGAAAGGTTGGGGAGTAGGAGAAAACAAAACTTTTAACTTTTTTTCTAGTTTTGGTTCAACTTTAAGCTCATTGTTATGATGTACAATTGCTTTATGACCTTAATTAATCAAGCAGCCATTAAACTCCATTAATATTTACATCGCTTCTAGGAATAAGAATTTCAATCTGATTCTATAGTAAATAATCCATGGCTTTACAGCATTGTAGAAATAGTAGTTCTTGACAAACTTCTAACAGATATTAAACTATTTTTGGTAACAATATTAAGAGGAAAAAAAAATAAGTAAAAAAATAAGGTTTTATTGCATGGGCAGTCTTAAAAGTTTTGCCTGAGTCCAGAAATAATTTTCTACTATACTCAATCAGATAATGACAGGAAAAGGGGGAATGGTTTTAAACTAAAAGAGTGGGGATTTAGATTAGAGATTAGGAGGAAATTCAGAGGCTGGTGAGGCACTGAAACAGGTTGCCCAGAGAGGTTGTGGATGCCCCATTCCTGGAGGTGTTTAAGACCAGGTTAGATGAGGCCCTGGGCAACCTGATTTAGTCGCATGCCTGCCTGTGGCAGAGGAGCTGGAACTAGATTATCTTTAAGGTCACTTCCAGCCCAAGCTATTCTATGATTCATTTGGTGACAATGTCAATCAAATATTCTGTGAATTAATGGGGATAAATTTGAGGGTAGGGTTAATTTGTTGGGATATTTTCTAGTTTAATAAGGCATTTTAAAATAAACAGTAGGTGGGTGGAATTTTTAAATATATTTATGATTTTTCACCTTTTGGATTCAGAAGAGAAATATGTACATGTAAATTTAGTCTTAAAAAAAAAAAAAAAAAAGACATCCACTCTTTACAATAATGTAACTGCTGAATTGCTCAATGCAGTAGATTTTACACTGGTGAAAGCTGAGTCTTGCCTTAAATCTTTAGATGGTATAATTCAGATGGTATAATTTACAATCTGAATTTACCAAGAGTGCTATTTTTAGTGGCACTCTTAAAGTAGACTTTTCAAGGGGCTTGGAAATCTCAATTTTAAAAAATCTATTCAGTTGTCATATGATGAAAGGATGGTACTCTAAGATGGATGTTACTGCAAAAGTTGACATACTCTTTAAGGAGGACTTGAGGCCTGTAGGTTGATACTACAGCTCTTCAGAAAGTTTAGCAAATAAATAAAATAGGGATTTTTTTTTTTTAAAAGCTTTTCTAATTAATCTGATCAACATTTCCATAATTTTTCAGGGATAGAGAAAATATTTCTTATATTTGGACAGTAAACTATAGATTATGACATCAGATTATACAACATAAATAACACTAAAAGAAAGAATTTGAATCAGGACCTTAACCGTGAAAACATATAGACAAATGGTAACTTACAGAGAGCATTATATTATGCAAATGTATATACTATGGTAACATCTGTCACTGAATGTAAGGGATTTCCCTCTTTCTCTTTTGCTGAAATAATTGTTAATAGGTAAACATATGTAGTGTAACAAAAATTTACTAGATTATATCAGAACAGCAAACAAATATATGCAGGATTTTTTATGGCATTAGAATGAAACATACTTCTTTCCACAGAAAACACACACTTACATAAAACTAATGCAGTTGAGCTATAGGAAGGGGGGTTTTTGTGTTTGTTTGCTTGTTTTTGGTTTTGTTTGTTTGTTTTTCCCAGAAATATACCATAGAACAGCAAGAAAACTGTGTTTACTCTAAACCATGTTTAAATCTCCTTTAAGTGTTATGTGCTACAATCAGCATCTTTTGACACCCTAATTTTAGTCTTCCCACAAACAAAAAGTAGATTAATCAAAAACTGTTCTCCTGACACCTTGCTGATCTAATACCCAATTAACTCCTGCAGTATTTTTCACTCTCATTGAACTATAAACGTGGATCATTCTCTCTTTTTTTCTTTTTTTAATTTTTATTGAAAATCTTACAGGTATGACTAAAAGTCATAGGCAATATCTTTCAGTTCCATTACAAAATCTGTCATATATATATATATACATATATATATATATATTTAGTACAACTAGAAGCAAATCTACTGAATTATGAATCAATGATTGTCTACCAAAGTGTAACTCAAAATTAAACATCCATGTTGCAGATGATTAAAATTATTTTGCTTTTCTCTGATGAAGCTGAAGGCCACTTTCACATAGTAAATTGATAATGCTGGGCTGCAAAAAAAAGCCTTAACGATAATTTCCGTTCTCCCAGCCTTCTGTCACCCATACATTTCAGTACAAGGATCTTTCTTTCAGAAATACGTACTTTTGGAGTGATCATTCTCTATGTAGTACCTTCTATTCACAGATAAAATCCTGCAAACAATTCTGAATGACTCTCAGTAATTGCTGGCAAGTCAAATCATTGCAAGTTAGGTACAAGCAAAAGAGTTCGTAGGAGCATAGTCTAATTTAGGAACTCATCTACAGATTATCTCAAACAAAATAATCTGAAATAATACTTAAAAACACTACTTTACTTGATTATATGCCTTATTGTCTAATAATAAATCATGAAAGATAAAGTATAAATAGAATAATAAAAAAGTTATCTTATTCTAAGAAATCCTACTTCAAAACCATACAGTATTTTAAGCAACAGTAGTTTTCTTTCTGTTTTGGCACTCCTGAACCAGTGTAGAAATTATGTATACTGAGTTAACACCTTTGGGGAAAATACATATGTGCAGAAAGATCTAAAGATGGTTTCTGGAATTAATACCATTACATTGCTTAACATAAGAAAGAAATTTAAGAGTCTTTTACTGTCATCAGCAGCAAAAGATAACGGGAGGGGGAAAAGCAGGGTGTTTAAAGTCTTTGAAGTATATAGGATATTTGACCTTGAAAATTATGTCTTGCATTAAAGACACGCCCAGCTACTCTGTGGTCTTCTTTCCAGAACTGCAATGTACAAATATTTTATTTAAATGTCTCAGACATTGTAGTGGCTCAGAGGAACAACTGTGTGTCCTTGTGGCTGCTCTCATTTCTGAGAGATGAATGGTGGGCTCAATTGCTTTACTGTAATTTCTCTATTTCCACGCTTCATTTATCTGAGACTGGAGAAAAATCAGCATGTTCTGACAAGTCTAATACCATGAGGCAGTAAAATGGACCTGAATTTAGTGGAGATTAGAGCTCCAAAATAAATATAATGCTTTATGTCAAATAATAATAAAAAAGGATAAATTCTCCTGTACAAATCAGAAGAGATAATAAAAAATAACAAATAGATAGCAACATATTTTCTATACCTACATGGGCATCACAAAACTTTTCAACCTTGAGGATACCACTCCATATTTCTGATTTTATGTGGTGTGTAAACCACATCAGTAAGTTGATGACAAACATGGAGTTTCTTAGAACAAATAGTAATATGTATCTCTTCATATATATATTCATAAAACTATCCAGGAATTTACAGAGACTTTCAATTAACTAAATTTGAAAAAAGCAGGGACAAACAAAAAAATGATCTGCGTTTTTGTTTGTTTTCATTTCTGTACTTTTTTTTTAGTTTAGCAAGCTGCATGCAGCATTGTAAAAAAAAGTTTGCTAAAAGGCCTACATTTGCAAATACTATATATTGTCATATGGTACTGAATTATATTTGTTAATTTGCTTCTTACACTTATATCAAAGACTTTGTGTTCTAGATATAGCAATACTGTAAAGGCATCTACAGAGTGTAATTGACTCATTAAGGTTACAGTGCATAACACTCTTGAAAGTGAGTTGCCTCTGAAGGTATCTTATGATGCTATCTATTTGAACATGTCTGAGCATTTCATTTTATCAAAAATGCCTCAAATGCTCATATGCTATGTGGTCAGTGCAATCCCTAGGACAAGTTTAATGAAGATATGTTCCACCAAGTCAAAAAGAAAAAAAGAAAAAAATATTAAAAATGGAGAACTATTTACAACTTTCTTCTGTCTGTAAAGTTGAGTTTTTTATTTTAGTATTCTTCAGTGCATTTTCAGAGAAAGGTTCCAAGGCTATGAGTATAAGCAGTCTGGTCCAGTCCCATACATATCTGCAAGCCTTTTAAAGCGAGGGCCCCAGTCACTGAGGTAATCGTAGTTCTGGTCAGAGTTTGAGCTGATCGAATCTAAGGAGCTGAGTGACTCTGCCACTGAGCCATTTCCCTCAAAGGCGTATGTCTGCAGGGAGTCATAGGGTGGTGCGCAGGGGTCCACATCAGCTTCTTTTAGTCTCTCCCAGATAAATTCCCTAAAAATTACATTATCTGGGATGCTTTTAAAAGTTGGTCTGCTCAAGAACTGAATCTCAGGTGTCACGTCCCTCCTGGTCTTGGTGTCTCGGATGATGTTGAGGTTTCTCAAGGCAGCCATGTCAAAAGCCTCAGTGTCTTCTTCTCCACCACCCTCATCATCATACCTGACAATGTTCTCTCTGATATCTCTCTCTTCATCAAAAATGAGGGGCTCTTTTTTCCGTCGCCTCATGGTGACAATCAGCAAGACGAGAACTGGAATGCAAAAAGACTGAAGTTTTAGCAATACTAAAATTTGCTCATATTTTGGTAGTGGTTGAAGCACTCATTAATTTATATGGATAACGACACAAGGAGTAGCAGGTAATTTATAGAGTTAGATTTCAAATCTAGCAGGTTATAAAATGGCTTTTAAACCACGAGCTTTTTAGATGTTAAAGAATCTATTTCAAAAGCCATTGTGAATTAATGTTTTCTTCTCTAACTCTATATCCTATGCTATCTTTTAAATGCAAATTTTAATACTGTTTCAGTATGAGTGTTACAATGTCATAGCTATGAAATAATAATAATTAAAAAAAAATAATAATTTCCTGAACTCTTAATTGCCCAAGCGGTAAAAGCACATTTGCAAAGTAACTGAATAGAATTTAATGACCATAGTTTGGGAAGTCACTGAATTAAAGTATATGGCCTTTATGGGAAACAAACAAACAAACAACAAACAAACAAACAAAAAGTCTTCCTAGACTGGTGAAGACTTAATTATTAAGCAATGTGTAACATAAAACAGTCTTAGCTTGTGGATTAAAAGAATATATAAGAATGCACTTTCCTTTTAAATGCAAAGCACTGTTCTTCAGATTTATGAATTACTTCTAATGAGAAATTCTAGGACTGAAATTTGCTGGATCAGCCAGTTCTAGACAAGGTAATCATTTTAGAATTATAATCCTTAAATTTTTCATCAGACTGAAAGCTAATATTAAGTGTCAGTGACAGCCAAAAAAAATGAGAAAAACAAACTCAAGATTCATCTTTTTCAAATACAGATTTGGTAGAGAAACACCATTACTGATACACAAAGTATGGAACCTGCAATATGAATATTGCTCCCATATGTGGGACATGATGAAATGTGAGTCATATTAATCACAAAGTGATTAATACTGTCCTGTAGCATCTGGATAACATTTGCTGAGTTAATGATAATCCTAGAAAAGAGCAGGCATCTCTACGACTGTAAAAATAATGGTACATTGAAAAGTAAGTATCATTCCATATTCAATTGATCATTCCTTATAATATTATCTATATTTTTAATGTTAAGAATATACTATTTTTTATATTGAAATATCTAAGGTTTGCCATCATTACTTACAGTACTTTGATATGCCTACTAAATTCTGTATACATTTCTGAAAAAAGGAACAACTGGTTGAGATAAAATTAAGATTGATATTCTCTAGGCTGTCTCAGAAATGCCCTCCATAAATTTAATAATACAGAATATGGTTGAAAGCCTTTCTTTTCAGGGAGGAACTTTTGAAAATCATTATCAATCTAGTCATTGTGAGACATGACTTAGTATGGGGATCACTTGGTTAGGATTAAACCAGTCATTCAGAGATTGTACATGTAGAAAACTGCTATATTTCCACTGATATTGTCATAATTTCCTTTGGAGTAATGTTTGTTTAAAAGGAAAACTAGAACAAGTTCATTTTTTCCCTTTTTTAAATATATTAATATTTTAGGAAAATAAATTAGGAAAATATTTTTAATTTATTTATATATATATATATTTATAGTAAATATGAGGTACAGGTTCAATGATCCATCTATTAACAGATGTCTTATGACTTTATAACACTTCAGTATCATCATCACTCTTCCACTTTTTTTTCCTCCTGGCATCTCACTGAATTATGTCTTGTGTATTAAATTCAGGAGCCACTGGTTTGGGGCACTTTGCTTTCAACAGTATTTACATAAGTAAATGATGAGATAGGATTTTGACCTTTAAAGTGTTTTTTATGAAATTTCAAAACATTTTGATCATTGTATAATACAAATTAAGTTGTAAATTATAAAACAGATAACATAAAATTATCATAATTATATAGACAACAGTTGGATTCTACTCTCACTGTTTTTTCCTTATTATAAAAGGTATTTTTAAGTGAGAGACAAATTAGGTTGTTGACAGTACTAAAATACATTTAAGTCAAGATTGCTATTGATTTCTATTTTTTGAGCATTTTTAAAATTTATCGACATTTTTTATTGCCAAGTAAGTAAGCAGATAATCATTTCCTTTAATCAAGTGCACATGTGTTTTCACACCACTGTCATTCTTAACAGACTTAATTTTCAAAGTTAAATACCTTTAATAAGTGAAAAATATGAAGCTCAGTAGGTAAGTCTGGCTGAAGGTGAAATAAAGTCATGATGCAATGAGTGTTTTATGTAGTATTCCTTATACATCACATCCCCGTTTGAAGTCAAGAAAAATATGGAGTCTTTCTAAAGGTTAAACCTTTTAGCATGTAGATGGCTTTATGAGATTATTAATTTATCTCCATTCCAACAGCTATGAACAATAATGTTTAACCTCTAAATGAACAAAGCTTTAGCTGCATTTCAGCAACTGCACAGATGTATACAAGTGCAAACCACATTATATTGGTAACTAAATAAAGTGAAAATGATTTGTAAAGCTTATCCATTTCTCATTGTCATTTTTCCCCCTACATTTATCACAAAAGCAGAGATCAAGTCAGTGACTGTCTGAACATATAGAGAACACAGTATCATAGAGAAGAAATAAAACACAGTGAAAAAGTTTTAGTAACACATGTATTGTACATTTTGGCCATTGTCTCTATACCAGCACACCAAACTGATGCCAAGCTGATGAAATGTCAATACTGATTCCGTATGCGATTAAAATAAATAAATAAATGATATTGAAACTAATAATTATAAGCGAATAACTAAAACTAATAGAGAAATATCTAAACTAACTTTTTGTTCTGGTTTACCAGAATTGTTGGAAATGTTTATTTTGTTTAATAGGTACAACAACTGGCAGAACCTTGGCATTTGTATTTATATTATCTGTGATAAAATGTAATTTTATCTTTGTGTTGGTATAACTACAATCATAGTATCAGTAGTTTCAGTTCACCTAAATCAGTTTTTAAACTAATGCCCTTGAATATAAGAAAAGTTTTTAGTTTGCTACATTGCATTGTGCTTTGTGGAATTATTATCAAGTTTTCACTTTAGTGTGATCTTGCAAAAAGTTAGGTTTAGTTTACCTGTGCTTCTCTGTTTTAGCATTAAAATTTCTGTTTGTACTCAGGGCAACCACAGTGTCATTGTAAAGAAGCTATAATAGCCCTCAAAAAAACTAAAGGAGAAGCCTACACTCAGAAACAGGCAGAGCTGTAAAAGGACAGAGCTAAATCACAATCATTATCATACCCTGTATATACTTCGCTCCTAAGCCTGGCATTTACTATAGCAGTAAGCCATGTCAGCTGCAAATGAACATGCCATTGCTTTATGCCTTAGGTGTGTCATGAGTTATAAAGTTGAAGATTGGAGACCCTCAGCCATCCGAGAAGCACACAAACCTGTTTAATTACACATTGCAGTTACTAGTACAGTCAGAAGAGATTTGAGAATACAGAGGCCAAGACTCAGGAAATGTATATTTAATTTCCAGTTAACAAGCTTCATGTATAACTGTTGCTTAATCAGTTTAGATTGCTTTTTGCAAAGTGATTGTAACCTTTGAATGCCTAGACTGAGTAACATTAGTAGGCTCTATAATTTTCAGAAAACAGGTTCTGCATTGCATAGTCAGCCACCTTTTAAATGACTCAATCTGAATTACCTCCAAACTGAAACAATTATTGATTTATCATGTTTCAACTGTAAGACCCAGTCCATACATACTGCATTGTCCTATCCCATATCCATTTTACCCATTTAGTCATAAGATCCTTATTACTAGTACTGTTTCTTCCTGTTTAAGAGTCACAAAATTACATGGCTGATTGTATTAGGCTTTTGTAAGTAATATGTTAATATTACTTACAATTATTTACTGGTCCCTTAATTGAAAACAAGTAATACTTTAAATCTGTATTTTGAAAGGTAATCAACCTATCATTAACTTGTAAAATCTAAAGCCAGATTAAGAGGAGGTTTGCTACATTGTTTTGAGAAAAATGCTGGGGCTAATAAATTTTATTCTGAAATATGGAAGATAAAAATAACGAATTTCTATTGCTTCAATACAAATAAAATATTTAACCTCTCAAATATGATTGGGTTATTTACAGGTGAATATTATTTTTGTATGTATGATTTTATGTATACATTTTATGCTAAGCACTTGTTACAAAAGCAGTTATTTTGTCTGGAAGATGCTAACTGAAAAACAAATTACATTGAATTAAATTACCATGTAATTTTAAAAGCAGGTAAAATTCCTTTTTACTTCTCTAAAAATTATGTACAGTCTAAAATAAATACAAACTAGCTTTTCATATGCTTTTAATAGAATAATTTGCAAGCAGTTTTTTTTTGTTGTTTGTTTGTTTGTTTGTTTGTTTTTCTTTAAAACACAGCCTCACTGCAGAGTGAATGATTATAGAGGTTTTAGGGTAATTAACAAAGTACTGGTGAAGCTTGAATGTGGAATAAAATTTAGAATTTAATCTCCATAAATCAATCTAAGAAGGAGAAAAAATGTGGTAAAATGTTTATAACTTTTAAAATTATTTAACTTTGAAAAAAAAAACAACTATGCCACATTATATGTGATTATAATAAATTGGTATAATGTAGTAACTTTTTTTCTTCTTACAATCACTGAAACCATTGTGCTTGTCTAAAATTGATCAGTTGTTTAAGTAAAAATAAGAACACTAAGAAATCCCACTGAGACAATCCGAGTCTTCTTTTAGACAAATGGTTATTAGGCAAAAGGATGTGTAGGGAGGAACGAATATCAAAGCATATCATTCTAACTTTAAGCAGATAAGAGTTTGTTGCAATTTCAAGATATTACAACCAGAATGCATTCATTCATGACAGTTATACAAATCTCTCCTCTGCTTTGCAACTGAAACTTACATTGAGATGACATTGATGAATGTGACTGGATTTGCAGTGTATTTTAAATTTTAATCAGAGGAAAAAAAAAAAAAAAAAAAAGTTTTGATCCAGTAACCTGTCTCAGCCCTGGAAGCACACAAGTTTAAACTTATTTTTTATGTAGTACTAGTTGATCTTCATTATTTTATTTCTTTGTTTGTTTGGTGTTTTTTGTTTCCTCATTTTTGATTTTTGTTTGTTTCTTTGCTTTCCTTGGGAATTAATGTAAAAAGAAAATTCCGAGCATTATTGCCATTCAGCTGAGCCAGCAACTGCCTTCTGGGAAGAAATAAGAGAAAAAGAAAGGCTCTGGAACAAGACAAGCAACACTTGATTAGTGTTTCACTGGTCATCAGTGATGCTTTGGTACCTCTTCTTTATTAAGACTGATACCAGGAATAAAGCAGCTGCAGGATCCAGCAACTCTGTGCAGGACTCAAAGCCAAGTTTAGCACAGAAACACAGACTAAACTGCCTTCAACTCCGAATTGTATCCAGAAGGAAAAGTGATGAGATTACATAGAAGTATCTACTTGGATAAACAACAGTAACACTTTCAGATAGCTAAATTTGAAGTCCAATTCTTTGACAACTAAAATCAATGGTGAGGTGGTTGTCTGTCAGATTCATTTTCAGTGCACAACCAGTTATTTAAACACTATGTTCGCATAGTTTATCCTCAGTTCTTTACGAAATGCTTGTTCAGCACAATCTAGAAGTGACTGGGATAAAACCTCAGGTTACCTTATTTATTGGTTGTGTTTGAGCTGTGCTACACTGAGTGGAATAAGCAGTCTCTGGCACAATGCTGTGTTTCCACTGAACAGTCTTCTTCAACTACGGTATGGAACTTCAAATATGGTTCATATTTCTGAGAAGCTCATGCCCAGGCCAACCTAACTTTTAGCTACAGTAGTTTCTAATGCATTATTCAGAAATTCCCTTGTTTATATATAACAGAAATGGTGACATTTCAGTTTGGGTTTAAGTTAATTGCTATCATTACAGAATTCTTAAATACATTGAACCAATGTTTTCAACAGGTGATTAATGTCAATTAATGTCCATTAATGTCAATGCCATTTGATACAAGAGAAAAGCCTAACATTATATATTTATTTGAAAATATTTTTTCCTATTTGTTTCTATTTACCTGCATGTGCAAATAAAGTTCATTTGGGAATAGATATGGACTAGAAATATTGCTAGAGGAAAATGTATTAAAAATGTTGATTAGAATTGTTGATGATCATTCATTTGTATTTCTCCTTAAGCCTTGGTCTTTACACATGTTGAGTGAGATTAAACAACCTTATGTTTTTAACTTTTTTTTTCCTTTGGTCAAAAAGCTGAAAAACTTGGGAAATGTCTCCTATACACAGACATTGAGTAAGTTGTTTGGGTTCATTGTAGAAGTAGTGATTTTTCTTATTCTCTAACAAGAGTACAAGAAGATTCCTTTTTCTGAGTCCTTTGGAATTGTTTGTAGCAAAAGAAACATTTCCTTCTAATGGCTTACTGTGAGGTGAATCAGTCAATGAGAAATTTCCCATATGTGGTTAAAATACTGGCTTGAACAAAAATGCAGACAAAAATCTTTTGATTTGATTTATGATCATATAAATTTGAGGAGACTTCAGTCTTCTCCTTCCCCTTAGGCTGATATGTGCAGTAAAGGAATAGACGAATCTCTTCAGTGATAACACTCGTGAGAATTCTTGTGTGCTGAATCAGGACCTTTTTACAGTAGATCTCTCTGACAATAAGTAAAATTGCACCTCTCCTTATCTGCATATCACAGTTGCAAGGATGATCCTTCATCTTTATTCCCTGATTTGTACCTGGGTAGTATCATCTAGGCATTTTGTTTCAGGACTTTTCATGAAATGAAAAATGCTAAACAAACTAAGCTCGTGACACTGTTCTGCTGTTCACAAGCTGGTTTCTCCCTTTGTCTTCTATCTAGCAGTAGTTTCACTGCACAACATAAAATCCAAGAGAGACACCAGTTGCAGGAATAACAAAAGATCATTCTGTAGAAAAATGTTCAATTAAATAAGATGATTCTAATCAGTAAATTATATCTGTTGTATTTCCTGGGTATCTTTTGTTCTCTACAAATCAATTTTTGAAAAAAGTTGCATCTCTGAAAAGAACACACACTGATTACAAAGTAATTAATCTGGAAAAAAACATCTCTTATACTAAACTAGAGAAATACATACATAAGCTGCATTTTTTAAATATTAAATTTGTTGTAAATAATCTTTTTTCTTCTAATATTATTTCATATATACCTCTGGAGTCAGCTTAAATTAGAAAGTATCTGATCTTGAAAATCACAGAAGGAAGGTTTTGTGTGGCTCGTGATACAAAATGCTGTTCTTCCTGGAATGTGCTTAATTTAGTGATTAAAAATAAATAAATAAATAAAATAGTGTGTGTATATCTATACATATTTTTTCTTTTTTCTTTTGCTAATTACAATACATTGCATTGAAAAAAATTGTAACAGAAAGAAGACTTACCCAGCAGAGTTAATACACAAGCCAATATTGCTATCAGGGCTCCAGTGCTAAGTCCTGCAGGCAATATGTATGCCTCTGCATTGCATGTCTGAGCAATACCATCCGCATCACAGTCACAGACTCTGATGGTGAGTGTATTAGTGCTACTTAGTGAAGGTGACCCACTGTCCACAATGAATATTGGCAAATAAAAAACAGATTGTTCCTGTCTTCGGAAGCCATTTCTTCTGGTTAATACTGTTGCAGTGTTATCTATATAAAGGAATAAAAAGATAAATGTAAAATACTTGGCCTTTCAAGAATATAAGTCTATAAGAAATACAGCCTTTCTCTCAGAAGACTTTAGAAATGCATTTTTATTATTTCAATGAATTTATATGGATCGTATATTCCTTAATCTGCAGAGGTAGGATTAGCTGAGAATTCATGTTCAACTAAACAAAAATATTCCTGTTGTCCATGAAAAACTATTTCAAAATTGCAGAGGTCTATTTGTTTTTAGTATGCTCACAGTTCCACAGTCTCAATATACAGCTGAAGATGAGAGTATCGTAAAAGAGAAGAAAAAAAAATCACACTTCAGTAATCAGTTTAAGTATTTATATTCATGTTTCAGGTCTAATTTCCATGGATCTATTTCAATTATTCACAGATATAGAGAGCATGGAATAAGAGAATATATGCATAGGTGAGTAGGTTCTGAACACCAATTAATATATATTTTTTGAAATATAAAAATAACCTCTTGGAGCACAAATACATGTAATTGCATGTATAACAAAGACGTGTTTGTTTTCAGTCTCAGCTGAGAGTCAGCAAGTTGGCTAATATAATCACATGTGCTTCGACGTTGCTGATTTGGGTGACTAAAATGTCCAGGTGTTCCAGAAAATATGTGCATAACTCACTGTGTTCAATACAGGTTGACCGCTCCTGAGAGGTAGGGAGATACATCTCCTAGAAATGTATAGAAAAGGTTGGTCGGTCGGTCTGTCTAGCTACATGTATCATCTATCTATCTGTCTATCTATAGTCAGATTCATTGATAATCTAGTATAGGTATCTTATTGTGTCATCTATTATGACCTATCTGGCAAAAAAATACAAACATTTCCTCATACAGAACCATGTGAAATATATCTAAAGCTAAAACATCAGAAGAGGCAACTGGTTCTGCCTCGTAACTCCATTGATTTTACTGGCATTGCAATGGTCTGTTATTACCCTTTGCAAATTGTAAGTTCTTTGGAAGATGGACTGTCTTTTTATTGAGTACTTTGCAGAACTTGTAACAGCATCAGACTTCTTAGTCTTATTCTAATGCATTTTTATTATTTTGACCACTATTTACAAATTTTAGTTTCAAATTGTATGCTGCTAATATGAAGAAAGTTAAACATGTCAATACTACATGAAGACTAAGGCAATAAATGCCTGTGTGAGAGGTCTTTATTAGTTCCCATGTACTTAGTGACTGTTGTTCAAGGTCTTTCTGTACAAACAGTACACCTTAGTCTACCATATGCTTCTTTTTTCTTATTAATAATGATCGCTTTGTAACTCTGGATAATGCTGATACATAGAATCACAGAATCACAGAATTTCTAGGTTGGAAGAGACCTCAAGATCATCGAGTCCAATCTCTGACCTAACACAGTCCCCACTAAACCATATCCCTAAGCTCTACATCTAAACGTCTTTCAAAGACTTCCAGGGATGGTGACTCCACCACTTCCCTGGGCAGCCTGTTCCAATGTCTAACAACCCTTTCGGTAAAGAAGTTCTTCCTAAGATCCAACCTAAAACTCCCCTGGCGCAACTTAAGCCCATTTCCCCTCGTCCTGTCACCAGGCACACAGGAGAGCAGACCAACCCTTACCTCACTACAGCCTCCTCTAAGGTACCTGTAAAGAGCAATAAGGTCACCCCTGAGCCTCCTTTTCTCCAGGCTGGTGCACAGAAGAGCAATGCAAGACTAAGATGGTGTCTATTTAGTTCTACTTGCCTCAGCGAACAGCTAAACTGACTGATACATGCTCAGATGCTATACTGTGCAGTGCAACTAATGAGAACACTAATTAGAAGCATGTTCTCAGATATTTAACTAATAAAAACTTTATGTCAACAGGAGTCTTTTCATAAATGTCTGGGGAAATAATAGTAAGAACTCAGTGTAAATGCTTTTGTTTTCAAAATCATTCCTCTGTAGGTAGTATACTTATTGAAACGGTGCATAAAACAAAACAAAACAAAATAAAAACAACAAAAAATAAGAAAAACAAAAACAAAAACAAACAAACAAAAAACTTGTGCACGCATTTTTTTTGCCCTGAGTTGAATTAATAAAATATTGATTCATGGACATTTTTCAGTTATTGCCCCAAAGTATAATCTATTTTGGATTAAAACAAAATAAAACAAAAATATAAATACAAGGGAAAAATGTGAAAAGACTGCCTTCTGGAAAAAAATACAATAAAAAAGAAGCTACTCTGTTTGGCTCAAGACTTTAAATGATTCAGACAGCAGCTTTATTCCCTTGACAGACAATCTATAAAAATACTTTTGAAGCTGATTGCACTTTAATTTATGTCCTTACCAGTGTTTATGTAGGTCATTATCAGCATGATATATTCAAAATGAAAGGTGTTGGTTGTGAATATTTACCCCTCCCCCCCAAAAAAAAAGCAAAAAAAAAAAACAAGTTATCTACCTTTGTTGTCCTGAAGTGTAAAATTGTGGTTATTTGCTGCCTCTGCTGTTAAACTGAAATAGAACTGATGGCCATTTGGTGGGTCATCTTTATCAATTGCACTGATTTTCTGTATGACCTGTAATGAAATACACTGAGGTTTCATTATATGAAATGTGAAGAAGCACAAATACATGCACATTACATAACTCCTCTGTTACATATCAAAGTATCAACCCTCTCATGAGTCCTGCTTATATTGTGTTTTGTTTTGTTTTGTTTTGTTTTTTAATTTTCTAAACTCCTATGCATGTAGAGATACTATTACATGTATAATGTGACTCTTTTCCTTACTTTCCCTGTATCTTTATTTACCTTTATTTACCAAAATTTACTTAATTTACTTAATTTTCTTTACTTACCAAAAGCAATTCTCTGCAGTGCTTATGAGAGAGTTAGGTCCTGTCATGCACTGGTATTTGAAGTATAAACTGCACAGCAGTGGAAGAATCATATATTTCAGATGCCTATAACATGGCCCTCTTATAGTTAGTTACCTGTTGCTGTGATCAGTGTTGAGCTGTAATCTTTTGCAAAGGATTATGTTTACGAGCATCCAGTTGAAAAGGAAAAAGCCAAGTCCTAAATATATTAATATATTCCTTTTTTTTTTTTTTTAATATATATATTTTGTAAAATTCAGTCAAAACTTGTCTCTAAAGGAAAGATTTCAAAATTGCTTACAATTCATAAAGGAATGAATAGTAGAGGTAACAGTTCTGACTGAATCACAGGGACAAGAAACAAGTATTCCAATAAGAACACTCTTATTCTATTCCTGTGCTTCTCATGAATGCAAGATAACAATAGTGTTTTCTGTTGAAGAGTTCAGTTCTGCTGTACTTTTGAAATATATAATAGACAACATCTCCCACAGAAAGGAAAATATTCTGGGAGAAGGCCCGAAAGTGCAAAGCCTCCCAGGGACTGTGTGGGATCTATATGTATGAGACATCTACTACTTTTCTGGGAGAGAGAAGAGAGAATTAGAAAACATATATTTCCTTAGGCCTTAAATACCAAATTGGAAAAGCTAAAATATGACAGACACCAAAGATAACCAATACCAGATGCTGTTAGTTAAGTCTAGGACTGTTTGTAAATCATGTTGGGAGTTAAAAACAGTTTGGTAGGAATAGGTTTTGTGAAATTCTGACCTATATTTCCTAAGGGAAATAAAAGTATGTGCTCATTTTAGGAATGGTATAGTTTCAGAATAAACTCCATGTTAAGATTTCCCACTTCCCAGTAAAATTAGGAGGAAGTATATATTCTTAATGTTACTCACATTTTGGTGAGCTTAAAAATGTGTCAGTTATGTTGTAAGGGAACCTACTTGTGTAGGTTTTAAGTTAGTTTGAGAAAATTTGGAGCCTTTTAACCCTACCTCGAACACATTATTTTTATATCTGCATCTTTTTCTTCAAAAGTAGGGTGGATATGTTAGGAGTTGAGTAAAATTTGCTTGTGCTGCACATCAAAACATTGTTTTTACTCTCATAAACAGATTATATTTTATCTTAAAGCTGTCAGGCTTCTGAACTGAATGACTACCTATCTGATAAAAGTAAATATTTAAAAAGTATAAAGCCATACCTGTCCAGGTTGAGCATTTTCACAGACAGTTGTCTCATACTCCATGGCAAACTCAGGGGCATTGTCATTGATGTCAAGGATAGTGATGGCTACATATCCTCTCCCAATCTGTGCTGGATTCTCTGAGAAGAAGCCAACAATACAATGAAATAGAGCTCCTTGAGAGTTATGCTTTGGGTCAGTATGTTTTCCATTTGCAATTTTCTTTTGCATATGCTTGTCAAATCAATTACAATCCCTTCTAGAAAGACAAAGGAAGCTCTTGGCTTGATCTTTTGGACAAAAAGAAAACAATGTTTGTGTTTTCCAACAGCATAAATGTAATTGAGGTTTTACTTTCAGGGATAAGCTGAAAATCTAACTCCCTAATAAAAACATTAATTTACATCATATGGAAAGATAAGAGCACAGTGATGTAGAACCATCACCCAGGGTGCACAGTGAACCAAAACAACCCTATTCAAACTAGGAATATCCCAGATATCATGGATGAAATAATATGTTGCAACTCTAACTGATCAGGCTATTAAGAAGTTAAAAAAAAAAAGAGGTGTATTTCCAAGCAAAACTGAAGTGGAATCATATTCTCAAACTGATGTACATTTTTAGCTAAAATACAAGTCTGTGAAAGACCTAATGTCATAATTTAATCTCAAACAGTAGATAGTTGGTGGACTAAACATAATGGACATAAGTGTCTACTACACCTATTTTGCAAGATAACACTTCTGGTTTGGAGCAAGGAACAGAAACATCGTAGGTGGTGACATGAGTGAGATTGCAGGGCAGAAAGAAAAACTGCACAAACATTAAAAGATATATCTATTTCAAACAATATACTGCAAACAAATTTTATAAAATATTTTATGTTTTATTAAATATTAGCAGTTTTTAAAGAAATACCCTGCTGAAGTGCCTCTATACCAACACACACTGCATGGAAATCAAATAAGAGGAATTGGAAACCATAGCTTAATTAGACAAATATTACCTGATTGCTGTCATGGAAATGTGGTGCAATGGATCACATAATTGGAAAACTGGAATGGAGGGATACAAACTCTTCAGAAGCCATAAACAGGGAAGGAAGGGAGGGGGTGTTCCCCTCTACATTAGGGAAGGGATTGATCATGAAGAGATGCCTCTGAGAAACAGCCACAAACAGGCTGAGAGCTTGCAGGTGAGAGTTAAGGACCATACCAATAAAGGACATCTTGTGGTTGGGGTTTACTACAGACCACCCTTTCAAGGGAAGCCTGTGGATGAGGCATTCTTGCTTCAACTATAAGAACCATCACGCTCGTGTACTCTCATCCTGATGGGGGACTTCAACCACCCAAATGTCTACTGAGAAAACTACACAGAAGGCTGTGAGCAATACAAGAGATTCCTAGAGCATGTTGAGGATAACTTTCTGGTATTAGAAAAATCAACGAGAGGAGAATTATTGCTGGACTTGGTGTTCAGCAATGCAGAGGAGTTGGGTCCTGCACCTGGGACAGGGCAACCCAGTCTGTCATCACTCAGTCTGTACCTCTGTATACGTACAGACTGAGTGATAAGATGCTGGAGAGTAACCCCATGGAGAGGGATCTGGGGGTTGTGGTTGACAGCAAGTTGAATATGAGCCAGCAGTGTGCTCTGGCAGCCAGGAGGGCCAACCGTATCCTGGGGTGCATCAAGCACAGCATTGCTAGTTGGTCAAGAGAAGTGATTGTCTCACTCTGCACTGGAGAAGCCTCACCTCGAGTACTGTGTGCAGTTTTGGGCACCGCAGTACAAAAAGGATGAAAAACTGTTGGAGAGTGTCCAGAGAAAGGCTACAAAGATGGTGAAGGGCCTAGAGGGGAAGACGTAAGAGGTGCGGCTGAGGTCACCTGGCCTGTTCAGCCTGGAAAAGAGGAGGCTGAGGGGAGACCTCATTGCGGTCTACAGCTTCCTCATGAGGTGGAGTGGAAGGGCAGGCACCTATGTATTCTCTTTAGTCACCAGTGATAGGACCCGCGGGAATGGTGTCAAGCTGAGGCAGGGGAGGTTTAGGCTAGACATCAGGAAGAGGTTTTTCACTGAGAGGGTTGTGGCATACTGGAACAGGCTCCCCAGTGAAGCGGTCACTGCACCAAGCCTGTTGGAGTTTAAGCATTTGGACTGTGCACTTAGTCCCATGGTCTGAAATTTTGGGTAGACCTGTGTGGTGCCAGGAGTTGAACTCAATGATCCTTGTGGGTCCCTTCCAACTCAGGATATTCTATGATTCTGTGATTAAAGAGGTCAAGACTGGAGGCAGTCTGGGATGCACTGACAATATCCTAGTTGAGTTTGTGATCTCGAGGAGTACAGGCCTGGCAAGGAGCAAAGTCAGGACCCTGAACTTCTGAATCAGCAAATTTCAAGCTATTTAAAGACCTAATAGCTGTGATCCCCTGGAACACCATCCTTAGGGACAAAGGAGCTAAGCAGAGCTGGCAGCTTTTTAAGGATATTTTCCTTAAAGTGCAACTCTCCATCCCTCTGAATAAAAGCAGGCAGGGAGGGCAGACAACTGGGATGGCTAAGCGAGGACCTGTTGGTCAAACTGAGGTCTAAGAAGGAAATGCACACACAGTGGAAGCAGGGACACATGGCATGGAAATAGTATAGGGATGCAGTCTGGATATGCAGGGATGGGACAAGGAAAGCCAAGGCATAGATGGAACTGAGCTTGGCAAGGGGTGCAAAAAATAACAGGAAGAGATTCTAAAGTTACATTTCTCGGAAAAGAAAGGCCAAGGAATTTGTACCCCCTCTGATGAATGAGAAGGGTGAAATGATAATAACAGACATGGAGAAGGCAGAGGTACTCAACAACTTCTTTGCCTCAGTCTTCACTGCCAGTCAGGCTTGCCAAGTATTTTGCTTCCCTGCACCCATAGATGGAGGCTGTGGGAGTAAAGTCTCACCCACTGCAAGTGAACAGCAAGTTCGAGACCACCTGATGAAACTGAACACCTACAAGTCTATGGGGCCTGATGACATGTATTCCAGGGTCCTGGGGGAACTGGATGATGTAGTTGCCAAGACTCTCTCCATCATATTTGAAAAGTCCTGGCAGTTGGGCAAAGACCCAGTGACTGTGAAAAGAGAAACATCACTCCCATTTTTAAAAGGGTAGAATGGAATACCAGCTTCATCTCTGTGCCAGGCAAGATCATGGAAAACATCCTCGTGGAAGTAATGTCAAAGCACATGCAAGGCATGCAAGACAAAGAGGTAATCCAAGACAGCCAGCATGGCTTCACCAAGGGTGAATTGTGCCTGACCAATCTGATGGCCGTCTATGATGGAGTGACTGCATCAGTTGACAAACGAAGAGCTACTGATATCATCTACCTGGACTTCTGTAAGGCCTTTGACACAGTCCCACTTGACAACCTTGCCTCCAAATTGGAAAGATATTGATTTGATGGGTGGACCATTCAGTGGATAAGGAGTTAGTTTGAAGGCTCCTCCCAGAGAGTGGTGGTCAATGGCTCTATGTCCAAGTGGAGGCCAGAGATGAGTTGTGTGCCACTGGGGCCTGTCCTAGAATCGGTACTGTTCAATATCTTTATCAGTGACATAGTGAGATTGAGTGCACCCTCAGCAAGTTTGCAGATGACCCCAAACTGAGTGGTGCAGTTGATACACCAGAAGGAAGGGATGCCGTCAAAAGGGACATGGACGAGCTTGAGGATTAGACCCACGTGAACCTAATGAGGTTCAGCAAGTCAAAGTGCAAGGTGCTGCTCTGGGTCTGGACAATCCTGGACATGTGTATAGAACTCACTGAGAGCAGCCCTGCAGAAAAGGACTTGGGGGTACTGGCAGAAGCTCATCATGGGCCACCAGTGTGTACTTGCAGCCCAGAAGGCCAACTGCATCCTGGGCTGCATCAACAGAGGAGTAGCCAGCAGGTCGAGGGAGTGTGGTGGTTTTACCGTGCTGGGCAGCTAAACCCCACAACCGTTCTCTCACTCCCCCTCCTTTAGATGAGGAGGGGGAGAAGTAAAGCAAAGAACAACTCGCAGGTTGAGATAAGGATAATTTAATTAAAAGGAAATAATAATAACAATTAAATAAAGACTACCATGAATTAAACAATTTAACTAAGGGGAAATAAAAAGGGAAAGGGGAAAAGGGAGGGGAAAAGAAAAAATAAAAAGAAGGGAGGAAAACAAACAAACAAAATAAATGAAGGTTATATGGAAGTGCAGAGGAAAGAAATTACTCTCTACTTCCCACAAATGAGTGATGATTGACCACGTCCTTGAAGCAAGGCCTCAACACACGCAGCCGGTGTTTGAGAGGAGGACCGACGTTTTCCCAACGAGAGCCCACCCCTCCCCTCTTCTTCCTGTTTCCACCTTTTATTGCTGAGTGTGACATCACATGGTATGGAATATCCCTTTGATTGGTTTAGGTCAGCTGCCCTGGTGATGTTTCTCTCCTCACTTTTTGCCCACCCCCTAGGAGGGTTAGAGAAAGGCCCAATGCTGTGCCAGTATTGCTCAGCAGTAGACACAACACTGGTGTGATAACACTGCTGTTCTAGCTACAAGTACAGAGTACGGCACTGTATGGGCTGCTGCCAGGAAAGTTAACATTCCAGCCAGACCCAGTACAGGGAGGTGATTATTTCCCTCTACTCTGCCCTCATGAAGCCCCACTTGGAGTCTGGAGCCCCCAGCATGAGGAGGATGTTGATCTGTTAGAACAGGTCCAGAGGAGGGCCATGAGGATGATCAGAGGGCTGGAGCACCTCTCCTATGAAGAAAGGGTGAGAGAGCTGGGGCTGTTCTGCCTACAGAAGAGAAGGCTCTGGGGTGACTTCATTGCAGCTTTTCAGTACTTAAAAAGAGTCTTACATAAAAAAGATGGAGAGTGACTTTGCTCAATCAGATAATGATAGAACGGGGGGAAAAGTTTTAAACTAAAAGAGTAGAGATTTAGATTAGAGATCTAGACTCAGAGGGTGATGAGGCACTGGAACAAGTTGGCCAGAGAAGTTGTGGATGCCCCATCCCTGAAGGTTTTTAAGACCAGGTTGGATGGGGCCCTGGGCAACCTGATTTAGTGAGTAGCATCCTTGCCTATGGTAGTTCACAATGTCTTTTTTTTTTTTTTTTTTTTTTTTATCTGGAAAAGGTGTGAGAAGATGTGAGAGAAAGAACCCCTGCAGACACCAAGGTCAGTGAAGAAGGAGGAGGAGGAGATTCTCCAGGCTCTGGAGCAGAGATTCCCCTGCAGACCATGGAGAAGATCATGATGAAGCATGATGTCCCCCTGCAGCCCATGGAGAACTCCACACTGCAGTGGGTGCCCTGGTGGAAGCTGTAACCTGTGGAGAGGAACTAACACAGGAGCAGTTTTTCTGGCAGTAACTGTGGCCCTTGGGGGACCTGTGGCGAAGCAGTCTACTCCTGATGGCCTGCACTCCATGGTATGAACCCATGTTGGAGCAGTTCTTGAAGAACCACATTTCACAGAATGTATTCAGAGCTGAACAAGTTTAGGTTTAAATTTTCATACAGAATTATTGTACGTACCTGAAGAGTTTGATTCTTTATCCTTTTTCAACTTACACCATAAAAAAATATTGTTTACTAAATATCCTCTACCATCTTACTTGAGATTCAGGAAAGTAAAATAACATAGGTATTGACATGTCCTTTACTTCATCCTTTTTAAGAGTGTTGTGATTGATGAACAGAAATCAACCTGGGTGTCATCACTAAGAGGAGTTAACTGCTGTCCTCTATTTCATATCATTTTTGCTCTAATTATACTTAGTCTGAGACTCCTGACATTTTCAGCTTCTTTTGTGCTTGCTTTTCTAAAGTCAAAAAAATACATGAAGTGTGAGGCAAAAGAAAGTGTAAATGCTTAATCTGTTGTATTTCTGTATTTATATCACATACATGTCTTTTATATTGAGTAAGAAGAATTATCTGCCATGTTTTGAAACATTGTCATATTTTCACTTTGTGCAGCTTATCCCAACTAAACCTGAACTTTCATAAATAAACAACTAATAAAATCTTTAAATTGTTACTTACGACTCTCCATAGCCAAGACTGTGATATTATGAACAGCATTCGTTTCCCTGTCCAAAGACTTGGCAGTTGTAATGACTCCACTGTTGGCATCAATATTGAAATACCTCTCAAGGTCTGTGTTTCGATCTATTGAGTACCTAGGTGAAGAATGAATGAAAACTTTTGATTTATGTTCAATTAAAGCTTGTAGAAATGTTTCATTGATTTCTCATTAGAGAGAAAGTGTTTCCATTGTTTCCCCATTTGGGACTTGGTTTTGTCCAGTTTCTCTAGGTTATTAGCAGAAGGAAAGCTGTAAGCAAAGGCAAGACCACACAGGCAGTGACCTATGCTGACAGTGTCAGTCTCCATTACCACAGTGACCTGTTAAGCAAGATTATAGGCTTTCCCCTCTCTTTTCTATCACCCTCTCCATTGTAAAGCAGCTATTCATTTACTTATGGAATAGCATCCTACTGAGCCCAAGCTAACAAGAAGAAGAGTTGGAAGTTTGCTGCGTGGCTGTACCAGTAAGGCATGGATCCCATGGGGGCTGACAGCCTGAGCACAGTTTTCTATCAACAGCAATAGAGCCCCTGAGTCACCCAGAGCTGCCAGGGCAGGGAAAAGAAAAGAAAGATAATGTAGACTAAGTCAAGGGATTGTGTGTCATCACCTTCAGCTCCCAGTGCTTAACTGTCATTTGACAAACACAGGCTTATGCTCTAGACTCTTTGTCTTAGCATATCTTTTGCCTCCAAACTTGTTTTAGGAAGGGAGAACTAGCTCCTTAGCAAATAGAAAATTGCATAAGTGAAAAGGTCAGACTTCCTGTGGGTATTTTGCTTATATCCCTTTTGAGAGAAAGGGATAGTTGATTAGGCAGTGTTAGATTTAAAACTATAGTATTCTTGATATTTGGCTTAATATTGGGTCAGATTCTTGCAGTGTCATTTAGATCATTTAGATCAAGTATTTCAGAGCACTTCCCTACACTCAAAATGAATTAAAATGTCTGAGACCAAGTTTGATCATTACAATTACTGTCACACTGATGATATATTAGATTATTGATATAGCGTTAATCAAAACCTTTGAACAATGTGGAAGGAAAGAATAATGGAAGATAGTGCAAAGACAGGACTTCCCAGACATAATGATATGACAGCACTATTTGCTTGTTCTGTGTTGTAATATACTAGCTTCTACTCTGCTGTATTGTGATTATATCTAACCCTCCTGGCTGCAAAATGTCTAGAGTAGAGACTTGTATGCATTAAGAATTGCTTTACTGCATTATCTCACAGTAAGAGAAAGGCATAAGGAGTCATAAAAACAACAGTAATAGAAGTTTTCATGGATTTAAACTCTCCCTCTTTCACTTTTCTTCTTCTTTTCTAAGTAAACAGTAGTTTTTGTTTGTTTGTTTGTTGTTTTTGTTGTTGTTGTTGTTTGTTTGTTTGTTTGTTTGTTTGTTTTCCCCCTCCCTTGTTTTGTTTAGTTTTGATAAGGTTCCCCTGGGGAATATGCCTGTTTCCTCTGCTATGTAATCAATCATGTCATGTTCAGTAGTTTTGATTCAATCTCTTGCCAGCCTTTACATTTCCTAATTATTAACACTGTTACTACATAACTTGAAAATTCAAAGGACTTTCTTAAAAACATAGTAAGAAAGAGAGAAAAGGGGAAAGTAAAAGAACAGAGAGGGAGAGAGAAGTGAGAAAGAGGCTAACAATGAAAAAGAATGCACAAAAAGAATAAAAGAAAACAATAAAAAGGACAGAAGGAAAGGAAGGAAGGAAGGAAGGAAGGAAGGAAGGAAGGAAGGAAGGAAGGAAGGAAGGAAGGAAGGAAGGAAGGAAGGAAGGAAGGAAGGAAGGAAGGAAGGAAGGAAGGAAGGAAGGAAGGAAGGAAGGAAGGGAGAATGCAAGAGAACAAGCTATGTAAATTAGACAACATATTGTAGTGAAAGAAGAAAAAGTAGTTTTTATGCATAGGACCCAAGCAGTTATCTTTAACTTTTATTTACAACTACTGTATCCATGTTGAAATTCTGAAAAACTATTTTAAGCACTCCTAATCCTTTAATTCCTTGTGGCCATTAATACTTGAAAATCTTTGAGCTGCAGGAGTTTTAAATCCTTTATTTAAGGTAGTTCAAACACCAATAGTTCTCAGGTCCATATAAAATAACTTCATTTTCTTTTTGTTTATTTCTTTCTTTATTTTAATTATATTAGTATTTTAATTATTTTAGTATTGTCAAGACATGGTTTTAAGTTTGTCTGATCTTGCAATTGCTACACTTTCAGAATTGTAACAAACCAAAAATTTTAATCTATCAATATAATCCAATGTTTGGAATATGGAGCACTTATTTATAGATTAATAATTTAAAGTTCTTAAGTAGATCATGAAAATTATTATGCTTTAATCTTCCTTAACACATTCCATTTTTATGCATCTGGTCTGTGATTTACATCACAGCAGATGCAGGACATCTTTAAATTATATAGTTTGTCAGTAGCCCTGACAACATATATAGTAGGTTCACAAGCATAGAGATAAACTTTCACTATTTCTTATTTTCATCTCCTTCAAATTCCAGACAACTTTGAAGCCGAAGAAATCTAGATGTCTGTTAAGCTTGTGATATAGTATTTTTTTTGATGCTGAAATTCTAAAAAATAACCAAAACTTGGCCAATAAATTCATCCTTACACAGGAGTCAAAAGCATAGAGAGCATAGACTTAATTTATGGAACTGGATTTAATCCTACTCTAAATGGTTCTGCTAAACCAGATATTATACACCAGATGCTAACATCAGTGCCAGAAAACACTGCCACTGTAAAGAAAGAGCTCAGCAAAGATAAATTTCACAAGTGAATCCCTGCCAACCAATCCATCTAGGACTTGTTTATACATGATAGGAAGCAGCTATTTTGAATCTGCTGCAAATATATAATGAAAAAGAGGGAGAGAACACTTGTATCACCTCTAGGAGTGAAACATATGCTTTATTTTTACAACTGAAATTGCTGCTTCAGAAATTACAGAGCTACAGTAGACTCACGAGTTCATATTCAATACATGAATGTAAAAAGTTAGCATCTCAAAAAAGGTGACATCTAAATGAGTTCTGTATCTGTGAAGTTTTTTTCTATGTATGCTCTAGATGAACAATAACAACAACTGAACCTTAGTACTAACATTTAACTGTATTATTGTCCTACTCCTGAAGATGTTTAAGTTCTCAGAATTCCCCTGAAGTCATGGGCTCCAGACCCTTCGCATTTTTTTTTAATTATTTTTTAGCTATTAGAATTACTATTCTGCATAACAAAACTAACAAATAATTCAGTATTTAAATTAGTGTTTTAATTTAGGTGATGTGTCTTTTTCTCTGAACTTTTTCTCCCTAAATACAGACAAACATAATATCAATATATATTCTTTTGTTGTTGTTTTCTACAGGTTCCCTACGTTCTTGCACATTATATTATAGAAGATATTTATTTTTTTTTCACACAAGACAAAGGAAGAAGACCTTGAGAATTTTTATGTTTCTCTAGTGTTCATATCTCTTCCCTTTCAAACGGAAGATATTTGGCTGCAGCAGAACTTACAAAAGCCAAAAGAGCCTTTAGCCATCCTGGCAAATACAGGAGGTCATGTCCTATCCATTTCTTTCACATAAAGAGTTTGTAGCAATACATTTTCTCTGTGGGACATCAATTCTGGTTTACCATGTCAAAGAGTCCTATTACTTGCTTGCACATACTGCACACATAAAATGGAGAGAGAGAGAAAGAGATTTTCATCCTGATTGTTAAACAGAACATAATTTGTTATAGAAATGTTATAAAAAGATATATAGATTTATTATAAATATGGATTCTTTCTAAATTTACAAATAAATTAATATGTATAATAAGGATTATTTTTGCTTTGTAATTCTGAAATTCTAACTTTCCTTATTTATTTATTTATTTACTTAGTTATTTTACAGACGTAAATATTTTTCAAAGGTTCTGCAGTTTATGAGTATAAAATTTAAAATATGCAAAGTCTTAGAATATTTCATTCTCCCTCTGTAAGTGCAAAAAAACAAAACAAACAAACAAACAAAAAATCTAATTGCTTTCAGTGCAAAAAATCTTCCATCACAAAACAAGCGCTTAAAAAAAAAAAAAAAGTTAAAAAAATAAACAATTAAGAAGTCTTACAAATTGTATCACGGGAGGTTTGGATTGGATATTGGGAAGAATTCCTTCATGGACAGGGTGATCAAGCATTGGAAGGGGCTGCCCAGGGAAGTGGTGAAGTTCCCATCCCTGGAGGTATTTAAAAGACAGGTGGACATGGCCCTAAGGGACATGGTTTAGTAGGATTTAGTAGGATTTAGTAGGATTCAGTAGGTCAGGTTGATGGTTGGACTTGGAGATCTTGAAAGTCTATTCCAACCTAGATGATTCTATGACTCTAATTACCTGACAGGACTATTTGAGGCATCTGGATCATGGGCTGCTACAGTTCCAATGATAGTGCCAACCTTTGCTGCTTCAGACACCACCATGGAGTACAAACGTGAAGTAAACATAGGCGGCTCATCAACATCTTCTACAATTATCTTCACTGTTGTCATGTCATTGAAGGGTCCAAGACTCAGGAAGCGAGGATCAACATGCATATTGGCTGCTTCTATCCTCAGGGTATAGCTTGTTTTAGCTTCAAAATCCAGCTCCTATACAGGTAAAATTATTTGGAAATTTTATTACCCAATAATATTATAGCAAAAATATACTCACTCACAACACTCAGTGAGTATAAAATGAGATTTTCCATTTGTATTCAAGCAATACTTTTGATTGGCAAAACATAGTTGATGTCTCTTTTTTCGGCTTTCTCAAAACACTGGCTTTGTAGTGTCTTGCTCAGTCTGATCTGACATAGCTTGAATGACTACTGTAAAATGATGAGATAATAAAGTCATTTTTCATCAGTGTATTAGTATTTTTAAGAAAATCTATAATTGCCTAAACATGTTTGATTTTGTAGAAATACGAGTGGGATTTTCAAGAATACTCTTAATTCCACTATAATTATTCCTAGCAAGCATTTCCCAATAATTTAATGGGAAGGACAGTTCTGAAAATTCTGCCCTGTGAATTAAATTATTAACTCAGAATTCTCTGAGTTAATACCAAAACTTTGTGTGCCATCTTTGGGAACCAAATTCTCTTTCATTACTTCATTTCTGTGAATGAATTCTCTTTATTTGTATTTTTCTAAGGTAATATCAGGTACAATGTGCCATATAACCCAGACATGATAAATCTATATAATATTCACTAGTGAAAACACCTCTTTCAGAAAACTATGGTTTTGTTTTGCTTTGTTTTGTTTTTGCATAACATTGGCACTATAAACTATTACTCCCAAATTCTTATAAGTTTGTGGAGAAAATATGTCAATCAATTCCATGACATTGCTTATATGACAATATTTTGTATTTAGATACAGCCTGGAGATTCATTTGTTTTATCTGTTAAACATATTTTTTTTTTTCCATCTTCATTCCAATTTAATTTTCTTTGATTAAAGTAGAATTCCCTTTAGAATTAATACTGCTTTAGAGTTAAAAAAATAGCCCCCGGAACTCACGGTATATCTGTGATCTGGATAACGGTAACATTAAAAAAAATGTTTTGGAAGCAAAAAGTCTTTTTACCTCACAGGTAATTATTGAAGGAAAACATCATATTAATATTAGAACTATTTACCCCACTTCTACAGTCTTAGTCTGTCAGTTTGCACCAAATGCCTGGCTAATTATTTCTTTGCAATTCCAAGTTTAAACATTAAGAACAACAGACCCAACTATTTCTAAAACTGCAGTCTAATTACTCAACTGTCTTTTCAAACTATGTTTCCAAGTGTAGAAAACAGATTTTAGAAGTGTTTCTGCAGTTTTGATCCTGAGCAAATCATAAGTATCCGAAATGAGCCTGCAAAATAATCTGAGAGTATCCACAAAACATTCCTGTATTCACTCAGAGGAGAAGCAGGGTGAAATACACATCTATTGACCTACAAATACAAGAATATAAGTTGTCCATAGAGTTACAGTAAAATAAATCCCAAATGAGCATCTTAAAGTCAGTGATTAAGCTGACATTACACTACATCTGTAAACAGCCTGGATTTAAAAATGAAAAATGATTGCAACATATCACATTTGGAAACGTACTGAACTTTTGTAATATCTATGTGGCAACAAAAGGCTTTTCTGAACAGGAATGCTTATGATCCTCAAGATATGCAAGCACTTACTTCCTGCATTGAATCAGAGATGAAGTATCCATAGTTCTCCAAAAAGGGTTATGCCATAAAAGAAGGGTCTGGATACTGGTCAATACTCTATATACAACTGGTCAGTGTTTACTACTAAAGGATGTTGATATTGTTTTGAATCTTAATCTTTGTTTTACATTTCAATACAAAATATGTCCTATGGAACACACCTTAAAGGCATAATGCAAATGTACTGTGATATTAGAATGATAAAAAAATTCTCAGAAAGTATACTGTATGATGATAAAAATGAAGCAATGGATATAACCAGATAAGTGGAGAGGTTAAGGAGAAGAAAACCAAATGCAAATATGTTAATACTCTTCTCACTTTCAAGTGGAAACATTGAACTAAACAAACGATAACCTGAAGAACTTCACAGACAAAACACTGAGATTTGATGAATAATAATAATAATAATTAAAAGCCTTATATATATAAAAAAGTATATATTTTTTGTTACAATGAACAAAAATATATGTCCAACTTCTGTACGTCTCTTACATTGCAGGCAAAAAAAATCTATGCTGACTTAATTTTTATTAGAAACTAGTGTTTTCAAGTGAAATAGAACAGTATTATATATAATATAACAATATTATACAGTACTCCTGATTCTGCTTATTTTATTATTCAATTGAAATTGAAATGTGATATCACATGCCATTTATTATTAATCTGCCCTAGATGCTTCAAATAACATTGTATAACTGAATTACACTATAAAAAAGTTGAACCTGTGGTCTGCTGCATGAATATTCTAAACTTGGATGTGTTTTCTATTGAATAAAAAGGATGAATTATTAGTGTTAATTTCTGTTAACACAAAACTAAGGAGTACCCAACACACGGTAAATTATGAGGCAAAATAAGTCAAATAGTGATGTTTCCACTTAATTCTTCTTACATATATTATGTTTTGTGACTCCAAAACAACAATTTAGTACTGCATAGCTAGACTGTGTTTCTTTTATTTTCTTTCCTTTTTTTTTTTTTTAATTTTATTTTATTTTCACATTTCCCTTCTAACTTTAAAATTGCATAGGGTGAAGAAGGGAAGGCCACTTTGTTTTCATTAATCAGTAATATCTGTTGAAATTGGATGATACAGAAATTTTTAATCAAACATGAAAATCTTGGCAGATACAGACAAGATACTTTCTAATGACATGCGAATGTCAACACCAAAGTCATCCTAAGGAAAAAAAAAAAAAAGTTTGTGAAAATTTTGAATTAATGCAAAATGTGCGTAGAGCAAATTATATAAAATGTATTTTTACAGTCTAAGACCAATAGTGAAATAATAATTTAAATGAAAATTTTGCAGACTTCATATTTGAGGTCTCCATATTGATTTTAAAAAGACTAAATTAGAGCCTTTGTTTTTAATTAAAAGTCATAAAACCATTTGTTTTCCATGTGAATTCTTACCACAAAGCTTACATACTCTAAGATCATCATATTTCATTCTTTAATATAGAAAGATATAATCTTTTATTTGACTAGAGTACAGGAGTGTTAGACTGGTAGGGAATACACATTCAGTAGAAAGGCTTTTCTTCACTGAGAAGGATGGAAAACTAATGACAGTGGAGATGCATATTTTTAACAGGTTTGTTTCACCTTCTCTAACTTAGCCACATACATCTGAGAAAATTGCGATATGCTGCTTCCTGTGAGTGAAGATTCTTTTAGGGAAGGAGTCAGCTGGTCTCCTTATGAATGTTTTTCACCAGCCAGTAAAAAGAGTGTCTCAAGAACTGGAAGATATAAACATTTGCTTCCAGTAATGAATCCTGCCCGAGGATTCCCTCAGATATTCTCTGGAACCCAAAGCTGCTAGTAGTTTACAAAAGCTCTAAGGTTCTCTGTTCATACAAGACAAACAAACAAAAATATATAAATCTAATGTATGCATATATATGGTGGGGAACAGTTGGTGTTTAGAAGAGGAAGAGAATGGATGGGCAAGGCAGGGGTTGCATCATCAAATGGTGTAGAGTTATAAAAGGGCAGTACTGTTGTCTGTTTCTTAGTTCTTTGCAGCAGAGTCTGTTTGCTGTTGGGTTTGACAATGACTACAAAAGCTAAAGTCATCAATCTCAATCTCTTCCTATAAGATACACATACTTAGATCCTATGATGAGTAAACAGGTATCAATATTTAATGAAGAATATAATCTGGGAAAATAAACAAAATCTCTAAAATATTGTTAGCATGCAAATGTTCTTGACCTACAGGAAATGTTTAGACATTCCGTATAAAATATAATGAAGATATTACATACTACAGACACTAACAGAAGACTGAAAAAGTAAACTGAAAAGATCTCCTTTTTTTCTCTCCTTATCTAATTATCACTGATACTTGTTATATAGTGAGCATTTTTTAACTGGCCTGTGAATCATATCTTCATTATTTCCTGCCATAACAAAAGCACAGATTACAATAACAGAATAGCAAGTCAGCAGCTTACAAATCACTACATCAACGTTGAAGGTTAAAAGGAAAATATATACTTCAGTTCTTCAGTACAGTGAATAGAGCTTGACAGCTTCATTAATATCTGTGTATTAGTGTTATCTGATTAGATCTTGTGCAGGATCATTCATCATTCTCTCCTTTTGGGGCTCTCATGTTTACTTTCTGTCTTTTTTTTTTTTTTTTTTTTTTTTTAAGGGTGAGAATTTTGTCCTGTCTGAATGAAATTACAAAACAAGTCACCTATATCACAGAGACTGGATATGAAGTTATCTTTCACAGGAAGCCTATTTTAGAAATGTTCATTTTTTACTGTATGGTAACTTTGTAATAATGTACCTTACAGAGGTGAAAATCCCATTTTTAAGCCCAATTGAGTTTTTTTGTTTTGTTTTGTTTTGTTTTTATTGAAAACTGCATTACATCAAACAAATGAACATTTTGTCTCAAAGGAACCATGGAAGGCTCAAGGTGTTACATTGTAAACTCTGATATGGAATTGAAAGCAAATTTTCTAGCTGAAAAAGAAATGTTAACACTAACAGAAAGATAGCTTTTCACTCAAAGGCTTACACATAAAACATCCATATTTATAATTGCAAGTATTACTCTTAGAATGAGATCAGGTTTTAGAATAATATCTTAGTGTTTGTTTGTTTGTTTGTTTTTGTTTTTTTTATGCGTACATACTTTGCAACTTCTTTTCACACTTCTTCATATAACATTCAAAGTGTTTGATGATATTGGTGGTCAGGCTGTGTATTGGGGGGAGAAATTAAGACAATGTGAGCAATAACTGTGTAGCGGAAAATCTTGATGCTGGTCACTTGCTACAGTAAGACATGACAACCCTCTACAGAGTCTTCAGACATTATTTTTATTATTATTTTTTTAAATCGAGTCTGCTAAAATTTCTCCCTAGGCTTCAAACAGCTTGAATCAGATCTCATAGCCTTTCAAAAAGTTACATATAATGCACATAATAAAAATATACCTTGCACACTTTTGTGTGCAATTTTTAAATACCACTACAACTTCAAACACCAAGTAAGTAGGAGGATGCATATTATCTATCAGGTTTTATCCTACATTTTTTTTGACACTCATCTATTATTATTACTGAGGTCTCACTGTAGCCTGCAACTTTATAAAGAAAGTGGAAGCCATACTTATACGATGCTTTTCTCAATGCACTGTTTTTAGGAATAGTGTTTTGGAAACTCCAAACAATGGGGTCTCTGTATTCTTGTCCTTAGTAATTAAATCAAAAATTCCATTCATGGGTATTACGATCAGAATTCTGTGAACAGTAATCCGGAATTCACTTTGAAATTGTACACACATAGATTTGCAACACTACAAAATTTGTTCTATTAATTGATTAATCATTCACTTCCATAAATGTTACTTCAATTCTAAGTCTGCTGCTGCAGAGAGACTAATCCAACAGGTTTTTTTGGTTTGTTTGTTTGTTTGTTTGTTTTATAACTCCAATATCTGCAGAAAAATTGCACATTTTTTTCTAAACACCCTCACCACTGTCAAATGAGATACTGCTCGTATGTAAATGATTTGCGTCCTTTCTAACAGAGCATTGATAGCAGTATGTTAATTACAAATGAATTCACAGGAAGGAATTGATCCTACTCTACAGATGGAAAAACTGAGTCACAGTGTGAATGAGGATAAAATTTTCAAATACTTCTAAAGAATATAAATGCCTGATTCCATTTCAAAAGCTGTACAAGAAAATTTTTCCAAAAACATCACCTAAGGTGGATGTTTTACTAATCCTCCTTAAATGTAACTTAGACATCTAACTGAATTTTTCTTAGGAATTTACCAAAGAGAATGTGTCTATGGGGTGAAGGCATAAAAATAAAGAAATAGTCTGGGGCTACAGAACAGCCAAACTCTCCCACTGATCTTTGCTTATGGGTCCCATTTACTTCTTGTTTATTCTAGCTTATGAAAAACAAAGACTTTTTTTTTTTTGGTATATTTTTAAGTTGGAAACAGAGCATGACATCTTAAAAACAGCTTACATACTTTTATATGCCTTCTAGATGCATACTGCATATATTACTTGCATGCACTTTCAGTTAATGAGTTTAGTTAATGTATTGTGGTAGAAGTTTAGTTTTCCTTGAATGAACTTAAGAAATTTGCTGCAACACATTCACATTAGCTTCACATCTCATTCATTTAATTCATATTCAAGCATGCTGACCAGGACATAGGAAAATAAGGTGTCTCAAGTATAAGAAGAGCCATAGAGCAGCAAATTATAAAGTGCATGCATGTTATTCAGTGATAATGAATAAGGTAGCACAATTCTCTTTACTCTTTGGAGGGGCAAAGACCAAGTGGAAGAAAATACAGAAAAAAGCATTCATTCTTTTTTTTTATTCCATATTCTCAAGGGAATTATTATAAGAATATCAGCCTATTGTAAAATTATTACCTTGAACTAAGATTTAGGCCAGCAGCTTGTATATACTGACATTAGGCAATAAGCAGCAACAGCATCAGCGTGCTCAAGAACATTTATATTCTAGTCTTGCCATGGCTATAAAAATTATGAGCAACTTTTATTCTGTTTAGAGAAAAATCCATCCAGAATAAACCACAAAAGCCAAGCTGATATCTGAATTTAGGAATGCAAAAGAGATAAATGAAACAGCATACAATTCATATATTGATTAATATCACTGAGTATCACTGTTAGGATAAAATAATGTTTGTTTCTTTGTTTTTCTGACTTCTGATTTTTTTAAAGTCTCTGTGTTCTTCCAGTACAGAGAAGAAACGTGTTTAAATGTGCATGAATAAATAAATAAATAAGCCAATCCACATCTCATTCATCAGACTTTCATGCCAATAGCATGCATTAGTCAAGGACATTGTAGACAAGTAAGCTTGGGAAATACATACAACATTATGTTTACATAACATTTTATTCATTCAGTCTCTATCCTTATTACATCTCTTTTTCAAACTTGTTCAGTTTTCTGTATTTATATATATAAATGCATTGTTTGAATTTTTATTTTGCCAATCCTTGGGCATTTTATTTCATATTTCATCCACTTGGAGAATACAAAAATTATACATTTTTCACCAAATGCTTAAATCTTGTTTCTTTCTTTTTTTTTCTTTATTTCTTTTTTTCTTGTTATGAGTTAAAACATATTTTTTAACATAAGTTAACTAGTTTTGGGGTCAGCGTTTCAAATTTTTTCAAAAAGGTTATCTAGGAACAGATCATATCCTCAGCTTGTGTGTGGAACTCTGTTAAGCAAGTGCCAACTTTCTCCACAAAACCTAGCACAAAAGTGGATGGAGTAGTGCCTCCAGCTGCCCACGTATACTGACAGTGATTTGGATGTTTGGCTTCTTGATTTGTATGTACTATTAGAGCAGAAGTACACAAAATTAAAGCATGTATTTACATTTAGAACGGAATCACACCTTTCCAGAAGTCTGTGCAATGGCATTTTACTGCTTGATTTGGATGCAGAAGTGTTATCTAGACATATATGTACACATGAGTTTAAATGAAAGGCACACATTTGGAGGCTGAGCTGTTTCTCAGTATCTCAGCTGACTTTAGTAGCATGAAAAGAAAAGAGCTAATTGCACTCAGAGGTGTACAGAACATCATGTGCCAGATAGTAAAATGTTTAGGCAGTTTCCATGCTACAGTTCTTCCCTCATTCCTTACTGAAAAGCACACATCATCATACAAGGATAAATTCTACCTGACTCCATAGTTACAGAGCCTATAAAGTTAGGCTCTGTAACTGAAATTCATTTAACCTGTGTACACTTGTTAATGGCCTTCCATGTGCTTGTTCCACGTGCTTCAGAGAAGAACAAGATGTCTCATAGCTACTGTGCATGGGATCTTCATTTTATTTCTTCCCTCTAAGTCAATGGTCTCTGCCATTTTATTTGCAGGTTTAGTAGGGAAAATATTTCAGCCTTGAGCAAGACTGGAATTTCCCTGGAATTCAGTGGAGACCTAAGAGGACAAATAGGTTTGGGAGGTGCCCCTCAGTGCGGGGACTCACTTTCAGGTAAAACAGGGGAAAGGTAGTTAGTAATCTTACAAAAATGAGAGAAACGTAATGCTGCAGAGGAGAAAAATAAATAAATAAATAAAATTAAAAAAAAAGCCTGAATTCTTGTATCTACAGCATTGTCCACTAGATTTAAAAAAGATTAGCAAATGGTTATTTCACTGGGTCAAAATTTGTTAACTTCTTTAGTTCAGTCCAACAGCCATTTCATAGAGCATTTCTCAGAACAAAAGTTCTTTACTGAAAAAAACAGTTCAGCTCCCTAATGGAAATGATAGAAATAATAAATGACAATTATTTAGCTCACTTGAATCAGGAGAGTCCCAGAACAAACACTGTGACTACCAAAACATAAAATTTAAAACATTCTTATAAGCTCCTAAATAGGACTGTTGAAGCCCCCAACTGATTCAGTGTTGCACACTGTGTCACTTGATAAACACTCTCTCTCTCTAGAATGGGTATAATTCTTCCAGATCTTTCCTCAAAAGCCTTAAATGAGTGAGCTGAAGGAGCCACATTTAATTTGGCTGTTGAACAGAGTCAACTAGCTTTTCATCACTTGTATTTCAAACATTTTAAGCAGAAATTAGCACAGTATGCAAGAAGTGTCAGACAAATGCTTTTGCCTTGAAAAAAATGATTTACTTTACATGTATTAGAGCCTGATCTTTCAAGGATGCTGAACATCCTACATTTGCTCTGACATCTATGGATGCTTACCAGCTCTCAGCAGGTGTTCAGGGTATAAGAGAATTAGCCCGTTACTTTGCAACATCATGCAGTATTAACTTATTTCAAAAGAGAAGTGATACTGAAATTTATATTGCTTTAGAAAGAAATCAGTGCACCAGGAGAAAAAATAATGAAAATTGGTACATGAAATTTGGAGAGATTACAGAGTACCTAGGCAAGAGAAATCACTTAGAGGATTAATGTAATTGTAACAATATGTCAGAATTCAGTAACATGGCTACACTTAAAATACTAAGTCCCACATTTTAGAGGATGATTAATAGCTTAGAACAGTTAGGACCATAGCTTCAGTGTAGTCATTGTCAAACATTCTCATATTAAGAGTGTGAAACTTTAAGACATCTTGTTCTTCTGTCTAAGGTTTTTTTTGTTAGGTTTCCTGTTCTACTCAAAATTGAAAATTTATGCCAAAATATTTCAGCCCACTATTATTTTGGAAAAAAAGATACTTTTTAAAATGTGTTGCAGTACAGCAAGAATGCTCAGTTTTAATATTTTATATAAACCTGATTTTTCTGTTTTAAAATGCTAGTTATTTAACTGCATATATGGAAAGCTGAAATAAAATATTTCTTTAAATATTTCTTTTTTTTTTTTTTTGAAATAATATTTTTATAGTAAGTTATCTTGTAAAACAGCTAGTCTTACTGATACGTAATTTTAATATAGATTATGTGTACTTTCTGGACAGAACAAGGTTGACTAAAGATAATTTGATCTTTGTTTATTTATTTATTTGTTAGACTTGGGATATATTTCAGATTTGGAGCTTACATTTTTAATGTCTGATATATTTTTCACATTTTCTATTTAACTGAAAAATGATAGTAAAATTGACATTCTCATTCAAGCTTGTATGTTCTGGGTCAGACATAAACTAACAAGCAAAACAATAAAACAAAATAACCCTTGCCAAAAAAAAAAAAAAAATCACAATAATTTTCACTGTAAGGCATTAGAAAGCTCAGAACCAGGTACACATACATGCATGGTGAAATTCAGCAATGTAAACTCTTACATCAGAAAAGGGTTTTAGAAACAAACAAACAAAAAATCACCTTCACAGTTCCTGCCCTTATCTTGCCCAGACCCAAGCAGAATCAGTGAGAAAAATGAGACCTACCTTCTGAATGGTGATGATTCCTTCCTGAGTGTCTTTGTCCACAGAAATTTTAAATACTCCCAAACCATCACCATCCACAATCTTATACTCCATTTCAGCATTGGGTCCCACATCTGCATCTGCAGCTTTTATTCTGGCCACCACAGAAGCCACAGGTAAAGACTCTGGGACATTATATTGATATGATCCTGTGAAATTTAGAAGTTTAATAAATTTATAGTTTCCTGAGACTGCAAGCTAATATATACATATATACAATATATATTGTATTATATATATTCTTCTGTATTCATGCATCTGAGTATTTATTCAAACTACCAGAAAATATTCTTCTGTTTTAATAGAAGGTTTGGACCTTCTATAGATGGACTCTAATTTGAGTACTATGGGTACTCATTTTTTTCTACAAAAATTACAAGACAAAGATGCATGAACATCTTTACACACTTAAATGTAAGTCATGAGGCAAATGTCTGCAACTTTCCAATGAAAAAGATGTTTTCCTTCTTTATTTTCTACAAAAGAGGAAACAGAAGTAAATATATCAAATGAAATTAATATAGAGACACTACTTTATAAACCTATATCTGAGGGGAAGGAATTCATAGGTGGTCTTGCAATGTTTCACACGTCCCTGAACTAGAAATAATGAGGAAGTAAGTGGTAGAAACAAAGACTTGAGCAAAGTTGAGTTAAATAACTTGGCTGCAGCATTAAAGATTAACTTTGTGCAGTGGCCAATTGCTGGCTGGCTTGAGGCGTGTGTCTGAGGGTCTCTAATTTGGGTGCATGGGCAGCACATGGGGCTATGGGAATATATATGTAGTGGAGAAAATGGCAGTAAGGGTCTCCTGTTCAAGAGCCATCGGGAGTCCATGACTTTCATCCCTTCATATATCTTGGTAAGGCAATTTACAATCTGAATATGACTAGAAACTGAGATATATTCTTTGACAATAAATGCATCATCTGCACTCTTGAAAATTCCAGCTTTTTCATTCAAGTAGAAAATTATATATATGCTGTCAAAAGGATATCTGAATGCAGTCAGTAGCCGATAATATCTTCAACTTCAAAAATAACTTGTTATTCTATGATTACTTGAAACAGTTAATGGTAGGAAGCCTGTTTTACATTGTTGTAGGTGAAGCTGGAGTTCTTCACATTATTTTTGTGTTATTTTGCAAGGACATTATAAGATCATGTGATTTTTGTAAAATTATCCCAGACAGAATGTTATTAATAAACTGGTAAGAGAAAACAACTGTGTATTGCTTTCTCCCGTTGGGATGAGAGCCACCTTGGTGAAAGAAAGTAAACTGAGGGAAGATGAATGTCCAGCTCTTCTGTGATTAACTTCTTATGAAACACTATACACGAGAGAAATCCTGCTGAAGTTCCAAAGGAATATGAAAGATTAACAGTCAAGAAATTAAGTATCCTGAAGTCCAACTGGAAAGAGATAAAGATCTGTTAACATGTATATTTTGTCTTTTTATTGGTAGTGAAGAAGTAAAATATTTTAATAAATGCACCTACTTCATTTCATATGCTTTAAAATATATTAGCTAAACAAACAAAAAAATAATATTCCAATTTAGTAGTAGTAGCAATAATAACATTATTGATAGTAATATACATTGCTGTCAGTGGTTCTCAAAGTATTTGACATGGAAGTTGACTAATTTTATTCTTTGTTTAGAAATAACAAAATATATAAAGAAAATAGCAATGTTTAGAAATAATTCCAAAATTCAAGTAACTTACGTCGTGGAAAGCGGGGTGGGTTGTCATTTACATCAGTCAGTGTGACAGTTACAGATGTTGTTCCTGATAATCCACCATTTTGCCCAACCATGTCCTTTGCTTGAATAACTAGTAGATATTGATCCTTGGCTTCTCTATCCATATTTGGAAGGGCAGTTTTGATTACACCTGCAGTAAGACAAGATATGTCAATGGCTGCAGAAGTAAATATATTGCCGTGAAAGCTGAGTTTGCCTTTAAATAGTAGCAGCAAATCAATGACTGGAAAAAAAAAAAAAAAAAAGATAAGAAAAAACACTAATAATATTTTACTAGGAACTGAACTTTCATACTACAAGCTTAATTGAAGAAGTAGTGAAACCACTGAAAACCACATTTTATTTATTTTTTTTTTCAGTTTGTGTTACATTGTTTGGGTAAAACATGACCATGTTTTCAGAATATCTTCTCCCTTAACTGCAAAGTTACTCAGGTAACACCCCCTTCCTTGAAAGATATCATCTCCACTCTCTTACAGCTAGTAAGAATAGCATATTCTGTACTCGCTTTCAAGATTCCAAGTTCAAGATTCATTTTACAATGCCCAACAGTCATTCAGCACATTAACTCTTACAAATATTGATATCACGACACATTCTGCATATATATGCAATTATCTTATTTCACCAAATATTTGCTTTAAAGATAACTACTTCTAAAGCATTAACATAATTAAGATACCTCTGTTAAAGAAAATATTGTTATATCTGAAATAAAGTTTTTGTTATAACCATTTGATTATCTGCATACAATTTGTAATTATTTGATTTGAAACGAAAACCAAAAGAAAGCTCCATGCTTCCTCCTTTCAGTTCTGTTGATATAGATCAGAAAATAAATACTCTTTCTCAAAACCTGATGACTTTATGAATATTTCATGTTCAGCACACAGTACAGCTGCTAACTCTGATTTCCAGAGAGGCAGCCGCTTACTCCAGCAGCACTTAGCGTCAGCAGTAAAGGAAACATAAACAATCTAAATAAAGGAGAGGCACATTGGGGCACATATCTCTGCATGTGATGTTTGCCGAATGTTTAGTTACAGTTTTATTTCTTTCTTCCCTTCTGAATTCAGGACTTTCCATTAATCAACTCATGGCTGAAACATTTACTTCACAGACTGCCTGGCACTATTTCACCCCTTTTACAACATATTAAAAAATACAGTTAACATACAATTTCATAACTTTATTGTCTCTACAATACTTTTCCTGGACTGCTTGTTTTTCTATCATATTTAAATTGTCAAGCAGTGTTAAACAGTCATTTGGAAGCTAATTATCAGGCACACAGGAAATTTCAGTATTACATCAAAATCAAATAGAATGCAAACATTCCAGTCTCAATCTTTAAAGGTTCTGATTTAGCAGAAAATACCATATTATTGGTCAGGGACTGTTTGCAGTCATTGTGACAATATACATTGTACATACCCATAGAAAGCCAAAAATAAAATACTATGTATCATATCTTCTTGTGGAAAAAAATACTATATTGAGGACAGATTTGTTGTAATATGAATATGTTTATACTGCTTATTTATGCAAATTTAGATGCTGTTAAATGGAGTGTAACTTTTTGGTCACAACATTAGGATTCAGGTCTGTTTCCCAACACATTTTTTTTAAATGAGAAATAGAGTAAATAGTTTGTTTCTCTTTTGCCTCAGCATGTCCATCTCTGAAATGGAGATTATAATTTCTCTCCATGCATGCTAAGTAGCAAATTTTTTGCTAGAATAGCAAAATCATTTAATTTGGAAAAGATTTTCAAGATCACCAAGTCCAACCATCAACCTGACCTACTGAGTCTCATCACAAAGCCAAACTTCCAAGGGTGGACACTCCATCACTCCCTGGGCAGCCCCTTCTAATGTTTTGACCAACATCCCTCTGAAGAAATTCTTCCTAATGTCCAATTTAAACCTCCCCTGGTACAAGCTGGTACCATTTCCTCACATCCTATCACTTGTCACCTGAGAAAAGAGACGAACACACTCCTTGCTGCAACCTCCTTTCAGGTAGTTACAGACAGTGTGAAGTTTCCCCTCAACCTCCTCTTCTCCAGACTTTGCAGCCTCAATTCACAGAATCACAGTCATAGAGTGGTTTGAGTTGGAAGGAACCTCAAAGATTCCAAGCTCTCTGCCATGGACACCTACCACTGAATCAGGTTGCTCAAAGCTCCATCACACCTGACCTTAAATACATTCAAGGATTGAGCATCTACAACTTCTCCAGAACACAACATGTTCCAGTGCCTCATCACCCTCAGAGTAAAGAATATCTTCCTAATTCCTAATCTAAATCTACACTTTTTTAGTTTAAAGATTACCCCTTCTCGTATCACTACATTCCCTGATAGAGTCCTTCTGGTTTCCTGTAGGCCCCCTTTAGGTACTGGAAGGCAACTATAAGGTCTCCCTGGAGTCCTGTCTTCTCCAGGCTGAAGAACCCCAGCTCTCTCAACCTGTCTTCATAGGAGAGGTGTTCCAGTCATCTTCATGGACCACCTCTGAACTCGTTCTAATACATCCATACTTTTCTTGTGCTAGGGGTCCCAGAGCCTAATGCAGTGCTCCAGGTGGGGTCTCACGAGAGCAGAGCAGCAGGGAAGAATCACTTTCCTTGACCTGCTGGCCACACAGTTTTTGATGCAGCCTAGTATATGGTTGTCTTTCCAACTTTTCCAACTCCTTTCTGAATTTCATGTCAACCAATATCCCCAGGTCCTTCTCCTCAGGTCTGCTGTCAATCCATTGTACACCCAGCCTGTATTTGTGCTTAGGATTGCTCCGGCACAGATGGACCTTGCTCTTTGCAAGTTCATGAAGTTGAATGAACTTCATGAGGTTAAAATTCCCCAAGTCACTTTTCATAAGTCTTGTTGTCTGGTTCCTTCACCAACTTTGTTGCTCTTCTTTGCACACAAAAGACCAACTCAATATCCTTCTTGTTGTGGGGGACCCAAAACTGAGCAAAATATACAGTTAAATGGGCAATTTTTATTAAAAAAAATAAAATAATATTAAAAAAGGAATAAAGATTGTGTTTTCGTGTGCCTGAAAATACACAATACATTTTCACAAAATTTCAAGAAAATAGTAATTAAAAATATAATAATTTGTTTTGAAAGTGACAGAAGGATAATGTATCAGATGAGGATGGGAAGTACAATGATTTCTGGTTCAAACTAGTGAATAAAAAATACATTTTCCAGTCTGAAAAGTGAAGGAGTGAGGTGGTCATGCCATAAATCTACACTTTAGGAAATCTGGTGAGTAGGTGACATTTGGACATTTCCATAACAAATATCTGAAAACAAAACAAATAAAAACAAACAAATGAAGCAAATGTTCACAACATCTTGAAATTTTCATTGTTCAGAAATACTGAAACAGGCAGTAGACCAGGGAGCTGGTAGATTGACAAAGATGTAAAATTTCAGTTTCAACAATATAAGCTTATCAAATTGCTCAGATGTGTTAATTTTGTGGTATATTCAGAAGAATAACAGAGTAAAAGATCAACAAAATCATAAGGTATTCAATTAATCAAGAGATCACATTAATAAATTCCTAGCAAATTTTAATGCACATGCTTTTTTTTTTTTTTTTTTTTCTCAGCATTACTGTAGAGAGAGTTTGTGAAAAGTTACCTGTCTTTGGCTCCACAGAAAAGTAAGGTTGTCCTTGCAATATGCTGTAAACCACTCGGGCACTGTTGCCATAAGTAGGATCATCTGCATCAGTGGCTGTTACTTGAACCACAGAGGTACCTGCAAAATGTTTAAGGAACTATTGTACATAAAAGATCCATGCATCTGAACTACATGCAACATGCAGTTCCAATGGAACAGTGTGAGGTGTCTTTTTCACAGCTGTTCATCACTTCCATGATTCTGCCTAGAATATAAGGTTCTTTTTGTAAAGCAATAATATTAATCGTTATAGAATTTGTTCTTCCTAAATAGTCTCAGAGTTTAACTCACAGTAACAGAAACCACATCACTCAGTAGTTCCCCTCTCTATTTATAAATTTGGTTGGTGGAGGGTATATATAAGAACAAACTTCCAATGAACAGTGTTTTAAGCAATGATGAAGCCTGAAGTATGGTTGATAATTATGCCTGAAATATGTTATGAAATATCAAGTATGAAATATAGTAACAATTTCCCTTTGAAGAGAAGTCCACATATTAAAATTATAAATTATGAGTAATACAGATTCAAATATAAGCATATTCACATAAATTACATATTTTAATATTTATAAATACACACATATATATACAAATTAATTTTAGTCTATAACATTACTAGCCCTTTTATACAAGAGAAGACTGAAAAGTTTCTATTTCAGCTCAGACAACAAACAAGTGAGAGATACCTCCAAATAAATAAATACCTCCAAATAAAAAGTACTCATTTTCCTCTGTATCTACAATGTTTCAGTAACACGAGGTCATAATCTGCTACATAAATATTTCTTTAGGATAAATGTCTGTATGTTAACAGGAATAAGAAAGCAACATATTTAACTGGTTAGCAAGAAGGGTGTAATTTGTGAGAATGTCATTCAACATCCCTCTCCTATTTATTATGTTCTCTATGTAAGTTACCATTTGTTTTTGTTCTGTACATGATGTACACTCTGAGTTCAGAATAAGCCAACACATGGGAGCCAGGGTCTTGGCTGTGGTCACCACCTTTGATAGGTGGAAAGGATTATTATTTCTCACTGGCAGATTGTCTGGAACATTGAGACCTTCTACTCAACAGCCCAAGGACCCATTTGGAGGTTAGGTTGCAAATTAATATTGTAGCAATTTGGCAGATGCCCAGTGCAGATCTTCAGCTGAGGATCATATTCCCTATTAAACTGGATTTAGAAACAAGATTAGAGAGAAACATTTGTTAAAAAGAGTGTTCGTTTTCCAACTGAACACATTTTTGTTCTGTGAAAATGAGAGCAGCAAATCCAGAAATCATTCTTTAAGAACAAACTGCCATAACAAGTGACCAGGATGAATTCAACATACATTGTACTCTGGTTAGTTTTATTTTGACTTACTCAGGAAAGGATGAGAGAAAGTTCTGAAATAATTCATGTTTAGTATAGTATGTGCACCATTCACTCTCTTTAGTTTTTCTATTCTCAGGTAAGTAGAAGATCGTAAATGGGTCTTGGGATCAGGTTGAAGGTTCGGAGAGAAAGAGGATAAAATGATGCCCTTTATAAAATGGTACAAATAACAAAAGATGAGATTTACTTGAATGAATTCTGACCAGAAATCATCTTTCATAAGATAACTTTATTCATATATGACCTAACTAACCCACGTTCCTGACCTCTCTTCCTAAAGTATCAATGGCAAGGCATTATGTTTGAAATTCTATTTCAAATGTATTTTTTTTCTCTCTCTCTTTCTAATATTTTTGTACAGAGAGAAGGTCCCTCTCAACCTGAAATTTCATGTGCAACTATTAAGTAGATGGGAAGTTTAAAAAGAAAATTGATAGTTAATCCATCAAGTCGTTTATCAGTTACAGGGCTTAAAATACATCAATTTTCTGTTCATCATTAAGAGCTTTGATTCAGTATGTCAAACTGATTTTACAGATTACTTTATAATGTTATCCATATGGAGACCTATTTTAAATTTTCCAGAGTCTCTTAAGCTTTTGAGTACAAAGGTGTCCTAATGACTATTTGACAGCCTGTGTTTTTTGTGAAAGCTTACCACATTTACACTGTCTCTAAGCCCTGACAGTGAAGCTTACGATGTCTGCAAATATTGGCGAAAGTTCTTATAAACCTCAAGGAGCTGTGCCTTTGCTCCTTGTTCTTGGTGCTTTCAAGGACTTCAGACCAATAAAAGATCAAAGAAATTACAAACTCTGCAATCTCATCACAGAAATCCTGCAATCTTGGAAGGAATTGTTTGTTGTAAAATATCTACTGATGTGGCAAGCAAGACTTCTACATTCTGTGAGATAAGTAAAGCCAGTATCTGAATCTAATTGGTTCTCCCCTAAACTGATGATTTTACCTTTCAAACACATATATCTACAAGAAACAAAACCAAACAAACAATCATACAAACAAAATTAGGCAGAAATTCTAACACCAAATATTTCTGCACTCATCCTGTTTGACTGTAATCAGCAACTAGAAAATGATGATATTTTCCTAGTCCCTTTACGCTTTTTTTTTTTTCTCAAAGCTCATGGGAAAGATATTTTTTAAACAGTTACTATTATTATTTCTTTGAGATTTGTGTTCAAAAAACTGAATTTCCAGAAATTCTATGTCCAGAGGGAGATTTTTGCACAATATATTTAAAAAAATGATAATAATATAGGCAATCTAACATAAGGTGTTTTAACGATGTGAATAGACCTACTTTTAGGAGATCTGTTGCAAGGAAACATAATACACAGAAAGATCAGTAGAGATTTCCAGAGATATTTTCCCAGAGGAAAATTTCTCTTGAAGAATAAGGATTCCTTAAGAGGATCAACATTGCAAGAGATGTGTTCCTTTACTGAAATTGTTCTTCCTGAACACTTTCCCTGACCTCACAACAGAGGCAAGCAATTATCATGTAAGTGTCCAAGTAATGGTGGAATCAAAGGTAACATGGGACAGTCTACAAACAGAACCACATCTTTTTTTCATTTAATGAACTGGTTGGTGCTGTAAATCTATACTGCAGCATTGTTCAGAGCCCTAGATTGAGGTAGAAACAGGACACTAACCCTATCTCAAACCCATTAACGTGCAGTTATAGCCTGTAGCTTCACAACTTCAACTTTAAATATTTCTCGTAGTTTGTATATGATACAGGCTGAAAAGACAACGGACATTTACTGAAAAATCATGTATTTTCCTCTTGGATATGGATTTATCTACAATTATCTTTCTATACAATAGTCTAGGGCTTTGTAGCAAAGCTACGATGTCAGTTCATCTAAATGAATTCTACATAAAGCCTCTTCATAAAGTTTTTAAGCAATTGCAGCAAATATTGAGGGAAAATCTGTGCTGCTATATGGATGTTCCACATATTTTGCTATTGATGATATAGCTAATAACACACTGGCTTCTGCGTGGATAGCACAGACTTCTGTTTTGTTGCTTTTATTGTTAATGGTGTTTGTTTGTTTGTTTGTTTGTTTGTTTTGTTTATCCAGAATGTTTAAGCTGTCATTTTTAACCTAACCTTTAACAGACACTAATAGATATCACAATATAACAGTTATCTCACAATATAACAGTTATCTAAGAACTTGATGTGTTTAAGTTCTGATATGAGGCAAAAAGAAGAGAAGAGGTTCTTTTGTTGAAGGCACCCAGAATTTAGAATTATATTTATACTTCATTTTACCAGTCAAGATTCACAGAGGTGTCGGATGTTGCAGAGATCAGCCTTTTCTGTGATAGGATCAAATAAAAGTGAGCTGAGCTGGTTGAGCTAGTTATTGATGTTGTTTTGAGATGGAGATACTTCACAGGGATCATTTTTAAATCTCTAGGTTTATTGTTTTATTGTTTTAGAAACCTCTCTACAGAGTTTTTTTGTTTCTTTTCTTTTTTTCTTTTTTTTTTTTTTAATTGTTATTGCAGTGTGTAGTACTTGATCAAAGTTTTAAAATAGATTTGTATGAGAAATGTGTGTTACTTCAGTTTTTAACACTGGTAAAATCATTTAAGGGAAAATTGGTTTCCAAAATTAGATGAATTTAACAAATACAGATTTTTGAAACTACACAAGCCCTGAAAAATAGAATTTTAGCCATATTAAAAAATTAAATCTAGGCAGACAGTTACTAAAGATATGGACTATTATAAATTAATGATGTATAATATGCGAAACAATTCTATGATGGCTTCATATTTCTAAAGGATAGCAGTTTCTACCAGAAATACTAAGCAACATTATTAACAAGGTATCCATAATACCTGCTTAATCTCTAAATGCAATTACCTAGCCTGGATTATCTAGTCTGGTTTTGCTCCACAGCTTCTGGTATTTCTGTGCTTCTGCCTTTGGGCTAGATCTGGTGCCATAATACCTTGACAGTTTTTCCCCTCCAAGAGCACAAAGTAGGAGGCACAGTACCTGGAAGCAGGTTCTACACTCATCCCTCTTTAGTCTGCCTTCACTTGGGAAAAATCCCAAGATTGGGATCAAGGTTGGATGAATCACTTTTTTTTTTTTTTTTTTTTTTATAAATATGAAGTTTTTCCATCCATCTCAATCAGATATAACAAAAGTAACAAGAAAGAAAGGCATTACTTGTGTTAGGTAATAAGTAAGGCTGTTCATTCATATGTGCGGAGAGTCTAGAAAATGAAACAAAGCCAAAGCTATGTTGTTCATTGGATTTTTTATTGCCAGTTCTCTTGGTTATAAGCCAAATGGGTCTGTCTCACTTCAGCTGTTTCTGTGTACAACATCACACATCCCAGGAATTCTCTTTTAATACTCTTTTAAGTGTGATTGACAAACTTTTTCTTTGAAATATAAAACTGCCAGATGTTTTTAAGTAAAATGACTACTTAAATATATATGATTTTCAGATAAGCCATATCTTTGAGGGTTTTGCTATGAATAGATTTATAAGCCATCAAGATATTTACCCTATTCATCTTAATCAGTATAATTGGACCAGACCCAAATATAATTTGAACCTGACCCAAAGTCATTTAAAATAACAGAAAATATTGACTTCAATTAGCCTTAGATAATGCCCTAAAACATTTGCCAAATATAATACAGAATCATTACATTTGCATAACCATCCTTAAGGTTAAAGGTGATAGTTCTAGCTTTATAGTTAATTTGGGTTTATAATCCTGTGATCTCTTTCATTTTGCTAAATATCCAATTAAAAATCATTGTCGTAGATATAATTTCATGCAAAATTAGGAGAAAAATGTACTTTGTTTCGCCTCAATATCTTACAAATGCTCTGAGTGGTTAATTAAAAGTTGTGTTATATGAATAAACTATGGATCTATGTAACTACGTAAGACAAGTGCCACATAAGCACTTCATGGTAATCCTTAATTTAGTAATATTTCAGTATTCAGTAGATGTGTGATAGAAACACTGAAGATATTTTAAATGTACAGTTCCAGGAAGTTCATGAAGATGAAACTGCCCTGCCTCAACACAGATCTTAGAGACTGCACAAGGTACAGTTAATGATAATTTTGTACAACATTCTACCTAAATTGAACATATATTTCGTGCTGCTGTCCGTATGGGATAGAATTTCTTTCAAACACTCATGTGGTAAAGATTCATCAAAATATGCAAAACCATCTCATTTTGAAAAACAGTCCTTATGTCACCCATTGTTTATCATGCGCTTCCCAAGAGTTGATTCCCAATGTGTTTTTGGAACAAATGGAACATCTGTGGGAGGCTGGGGCAAGGATCTGTGTGTATAGGCAAACCCCAGATATTTACAGAGTCGTTCATATGTCAATATATCACTACAGGACAGGAAAGTGATAACTCCTCCAAGAGGGAAATTAAGAGATATTAAGAGATATTATTCTTAAAGGAGAAGGACAAAGGTGTAAAAATCTAGTTATTGTAGCATTCTACAGCTCACAATCAAATCCTAAAACAAAATATCAATTGCTCTCTCTCTCTCTCTATATATATATAGAGCATGTTTCTACAGTGCTAACTATAGGTTTTAGTCTTATATTATCTGATTATTTTTGCCAAGTTCAGTAGGCAAAAGTTCTCATCAGTGTATCACAATATCATATCCACCCTAATGCTGCTCAAAAGCTATGGTGTCCATCCTTCTTTCCACGGATGCTACTGCTTCTTCAGCTATTCACATAGTGTTTGAGTGATAATGAATAAGATGTCTATGTATTTATTCTCACTGGTTAGTAAAATAAATAAATAGAAAACTCATTAACATAGTTTTACTAATATTCTGTTGGCTCCTAAATTGAGATTTAAATATAAAAGCAGTGTTGACGAATGATTGTTGCATGGCACACAGGCAGGGAAGACTTTATTTTTTTTCTATTTTTTTTCTTCTTTTTTTTTTTCCTCTCTCTATCTCTAATTTAGAGGCATTGTTCAACGTCCAAAAATAAAAATAGAAATAAAAATAAAAAATTATTAAAAAAAGTATTGAAAACACTCTATCAAATTCTATATTGGCAGCTTACTTAAGAAGTCACTTAAGTACTTAAGTGTCAAATTTTGCTATGGTCTAAAATCAGTCAAACAAAGACATTCTTACTTTCAATAACCATAAAACTTTCTTAACCTGAGGTAGGAATTCCCATACATGTATTTCCACTGACATAGATGAAGTTCTTATGCTTTTTAATGTCACGCTTGTATTTAGAACTTGAAGATATACTAAAATTCAACAAAATGTCTCTGGGCAAAATTCTTATCTGTCTTGAATCAGACAGGTTTTGAAGGAACACAAGCACCTGACAACAGATAAACATTTGTTCTCTCTAAAATGAAGAGATGGCGTATTTGATGTTGAAATTCTTTTATAATTCAAAGTCAGGAATAGAAGCTTCACTCCTTTTCTAACAGAGGGTCTGAAGCCTCTAATAGCTATTCTTCCCTGATTCTACTGGAATTTTATCAACTACCCCCAGCTGTACCCCAATATCTGCTACTTGCATTTATTTCCCAGAGAGCTGGATTTGAGTATTAGAAAAGATACACAATAAACTGTTACAAATATATGCAACACTTACCAAACTGTTATGCATTGGTAGGAATATGAAGAATTTGTTAAGAACAGACTTTATCTGAACAAAATGATATATTATCACTTGTAAGTACCATAGCATAAGTGTGAAACTTATTATTGTTAATGAGAATTACAAGACAAAGCCTCTGGGCACTAGAATGAGAAATACATCATAAAATGCTTATCTGAGTCCCTGAATAGCTATTTGAGTTTCACAACATTTTTGAGGGGTAAATCTAGTATGCTATTTTCAGTTCAGCCTTGAAATATCTAACTGTTGCAGGTGGCTCATAGATAATTAAGCAACTTATTGTGATACAGTAAAAAAATAATGATTTTTTTAAAAAAAACGCAATAGGAAAAAAATTCCCACAACATCAACAGTGTATTTTGCACTTACCCACAGGAGACATCTCAGGAACTCCAGCAGTATAAGGACCATCCAGAAATTTTGGCTCATTGTCATTGATGTCCTGAATCTTAATGACGAACTCAGATTCTGGTTCCACAGGTTTATTAGTCAGCCTATCTAGTGCTTGTGCTCGGAGTGTGTAGTAGGCCTGCTCTTCTCGATCCAGCCTCTTTGTAGCATGAATATCCCCTGTGTTCTCATCAATAATGAAAATGGAACTTGCCCCTTCGCCTGACAAGATGTATTTGATGGAACCATCTCCTTTATCAACATCAGAGTGAAGCTGGTGAAAAATTGATGAGAGATGAGATTAACTTACAAGAGAGTCAGTGGCATGGAGATATGTAAAAATAATTCCTCTGTCGAACAGTAGTACATGAAATTTTATTGTTCTTGGAAAGATAAGCTGAATGTTTATCAGGCACAGCACATGAGGGACTATTAGAATCTGTCAGTTTACTCTTCTGAGCAAGAAAATTTCATTCCTTTCTGCAAAGGAATGAAAATGCATTTTCAAATACATTTTATATCATCCAATAGTCTTCCTCATCATGAAGACTCTTTTAAATCATGGAACAAGATTCCATAGTTTTTGTAGCTCTTTATGTCTACTGAGTCCCATGTTCCTGTTACAGAATACAGACTCAAACACCAGTGATATATTTTAAAACTTGTATCAACAATTAATTGATCTAGATATCATGTCAAAGTAATACACACACACCATAATCGATCACTATTTTTAAACAGATGAGGAGAATATTAAATATGATCAGATTCTTTCTCTCTTGTCTACTTTGTACCTGCTCTTAACTCCGTATCACACTGGGTTTGGAGGTAACTCTACTGTCATCATTATTACAATGTCCTCCACTGAGGAGGTCTTTTTTTTTTTTTTTTTCTTCTCAGCTGGGATTATCTTTGAGATACTAATCACTTCCAGAATGCATTTGCAGTAAATTGCTGTCTCAGGCACAACTTTGTAAAGCTGCAAAGACTTCCCTCTTTTCAGCAGGGAAGAACTGGTGATCAGTTTTAAATTTTTCACATGGGTGAAAACCTGCCTATTTCTTACACATTAGTTCATTTACACTGTTTTACACAGTCAGGTTATCTCATGCAATTACAGTGCACTTTCTCTTTTAAGGCAAGAATGGAATCTGAGCTTCAGAGTGGATCGAAAAAACAGAAGTGGGGTATCTAAAGCAGATTAGATACATTATTTCAAAATATATCTTATCCTCATTCGACTGCTTCCTAACTCCTGAAATACCTACACAATTCTGAGATTTCTTTGGTGGAGTTTCTTAATCCTTTAAAGTCCTACTTCTTAGCACACTAAGATGTAGTCAATGCTGACACTGTGAGCAGATCAAGGGAAAATGTATTTCACACCAAGTCTCTTTGAATATCCACAGAACTGCCTATTCCTCAGCCATAATGTGTTCGCTCAATAAACTATACAGCTGTTCTTCTCACAAATCTGGCATCAGTGGCTCTTGCTGTTTTTTCAAACTTGACTGGAAGGAGTACTCACCCTTCTTAAAAAGGAACAGTGGTGTATGCAAGTAAGAATCTGGTTTGTTGTTTGTTGTTGATTTGTTATTTGTTTCATTGTTTGGATTTTGTTTGTTTGCTTGTTTGTTTTCCTAAGACACATTTTCTGTGTTCTCTTGTGTGCTGCAGAGGCACTGTGTAGTTTCCCCTACATAGCCAGATTACTGCAGTGTAGACTGAAATATTGATCATCACATTAGCTAAGAACTGAAACTATAGGGTACAAAGATTCAATGCATTTTTCTGCTTGAAGAAAATCAGTTTTTCCATATATCATATTCTAGTAGAGAATTGGTCTTTCTGTGGTGGCTGTAATGCTCCCATTATCTCTGTAAAAATTACTCCACTTTCTTAAGCACATACTTAAGGATGTGCTGTTTATCAGGTAGAGCAGTTATCTGAAAGTTAGAGATGTAAAAGTAGATCTCTTCAGGCAGTTAAGGGAACTGAGTCCACACTTGAAATTGCTGAGAACAACCTCACTCTACCTCATGGAAATGAAGCCTCACCTGTCAGTCCATCATACTGTAACACTCACGCCTGGGTCTCACACTGCGGGGCTGCACAACCTCCTTTTCACATTGGATTTGTATCAAGATCAATCCTGAGTAACTTTCTAGCAGTGTTTCAAAAGAAAAGAGACCTTCAGGGGAGAGACCAGAAGCGTAAATCCTCAAAGATGCACTGACTAAGGCTTTCACATCCCAGAGAAAAAGGAAATCTGTAGCTTCAGCATTTCCCATTTGCTCACACAGTAGATTTCTGGTTAATACATTGTTTTTAAGGTGTACCACTCTGAGGTCCATAAATCTCCACATGGATTGCATTACAGTGATTGGTGCCCTGCAGTGAAATACTGAACAGAAGCTACTTTTTGGAACTATGCCTTGGTAGAAAACTGTAAACGGATTAGTAAATTGATTAGCAATGGCCTTTGTTACTCCAAGGTTGAAGTTCTGGGTAAGAAAACTTATTTGAATCTTTTGCTATTTTTTTTTCTACTTAGCCTTTATAAAATAACACAGGCCCATGTTCAAGTTACTAAAGCACCATTCTCTACCTACTTAACCCCAGGGAAGGTGATGTAGATAAACAATTAGTTCATTTCTTGCACTATGGTATAATCAATTCTATGTAAAACACTCTCAAGGATTTGTGTCAACATTTATGTGTATATTTTAGAGTCAGTGTGAGGTCACTTAAACTACAACACAAGAAAACAATACAAAAATAAGCTATTCTTACAGAATCCAGACATATGTTTGGTGCAGTTTTGAGATCACCTTTATTTGTCTAGCTATTTATATTGAGTCTATGAAGTGAGAATTTATATTTTCCTTATAAAGTTGTCTTCAGAAAATACACTTTTTCCTTTTATTTTTATTTTATTTTTAATGAAGAAGCATGTTTAAGAATGACACTTCTGATTAAGTACATATTGTTATTTTCTCCCGTGATTGATTTGACAGTATTTATCCAAAATAGTATTAGTCCCCAGAACAGTTGTACTTTACCGGAAGATTCCAGAAGAATCTGTAGGCTTCAGAAATATATCTGTGCCATCTACTATATTGTCTATTGCTCCTGAGACTTTCTACAGAGAGATTCATATGGGAGCTGGAATTGCAGCTCAGCTGAACACAATGACAATAATATCAGAGGAGCAAGACAAACTCAACTTCAAATTCTTGTTTCAAGAGACATGGAAGATTCAAAGATTCACTGGGTAAATCTCATCTGATCTCATTCTGGAATATCACAGAAAGATTTTCTTTCAGAAGCAGTTTGCAAAAAAAAAAAATAATATTTAAAATAAAATAATTTCTCATCCTTGTACAGCTCTTTTGAAAAGATGGAAATCTAAGCCATGGTTTAAGGCATCTTCATTTCTTCTGCTGCTCCATTCTGAAGGGGGAATGCTATAGAATGTTTTCATGCTTCCAGTTCACTCCACCCATTGCCACCTCCATGAAACATCCATCACGGTCCACATCTTATTGCTTCTTTGCTAGATTCCACATAAATACAACATGAAGATATTGGGCATTTTGGTGTTGGGTGTTTTCTGCAATACACTGCACAAAAAACAGAGAAAGAAAGCAGCAGGCTTTTGCAGAAAGAGAAGATGCTTTTTAACTCCTGAAGTTCTGCAAAGGTTAACAGAGAGCAAAGAGATATAATAAGGAAAGCTACACAAGTTTTGTGGAGGCAGAGTGTCAGTGCTTATTAGAAGTGAGCTTTTTTATTTTTATTTTTTTTTTATTTTGTTGATGTTGTGGTTGCTTTTAGAAGAGAACTTACTATCTTCTACTGTCTATGAAATCAAACTAAAAAGAGAGCACTTAAATCTTCTAAACCAAGCTCTAAATCTCCCTTCAGATTTAGAAAATGCTTGTTTAGATATGTGCGATAAACGAGAGCAGTCAGTTTGACTCAGTAGCAAAGGCATGTCTACCCTAACTCCTGCGATGAATAAAATTTTGTCTTCACATACATTTTTCATTCTGCAGCAGTAAATGTTTAGTATACTGTCTCACCCAATGATTTATGCTTATTTGGACTCTTAGAATCATGATTATTCTAGAGAATACTCAAACCTATATATTACATTTCCTTCAAGATCCTTAATACTCAATAGCTTTTTGGGTTTAGTGCATTTGTAGGTGCAGATCTGTAGTTTGCATCACTTGCCATTAAAGTATGCTAATGCAGTATTTTCAGTAGAGAAGGACATTTATTTTTATCAGCAAGCAGAGGTACTGCAATGCATTAAAAACAATTTATCTGGCCACCACTGATCTGTCTGAGTTCTGAATTAGAGGTTTTCTCTTGCTCTGATTTTCAGTTCAGGCTCCCTTAAAGTAGATGCAACATTCATATGCTCTTTTCCTTTTTTCTTCTTCAAATATCTCACTTTATAGAAGTTCCTCACTATGGTAGCATGGATGATGTTTCACTGCAGACACTACAGATTTAGGGCTGAATCTGGCTGAAGAAGAAAAGCAGAGAGAACATTAAGAGGTTTGCAGCAGCAGCAGGATCACACAGTAATGATGGCAAAGGGACAGACATAGCAAACATGAGATACTTCAGTGAAACCCAGCTCCATATCTCCTTGATGCCAGAAGAAAAAATCATTTGTTTGCAAAATAACTGAAGTTTTCTCAAGAAGGAGAGCCTGCCTGCCTGCACCCTTTCATTTCTTGATGTGGAAGTAGCTAGAAAGGGAGGAAAGAAATAAAAATATGACTCATGATTTTGCAGGCACCTGTACTTCTTGGTGATGTGGAAGTGGCTAAACTGTAGCTTTATTTCTGCCTTGTCCCTAAAAGCACAGAGCAATAAGGAAGGGGGAAAAAAAAGAAGAAAAAAAAAAAAAAAAAAAAAGTAAAGAACACCAAGCCATCAGTAATCTTCTTGCCTATTTTATAACCAAAACTTTCTATCATAAAACTACACAGAACTGACTGTGGGAGAAAAGCACTCTTGTGACAGCCTTGTTCAAAACCCAGTCAACCTAGAAAAAAATTCTACTCTGTGTTGAACTAAACCCCTGAAAATTGCATCTAGAGTGCCCAGAGCTGACAGAAGACCTAAGAGCTGCTGTAATGACTGAGGTCCTGAGATTTCTTCATTCCCAGCATCATCCTTATAGTCTGTCTGAACTCAGGCTGTCTCCAAATCCTCTTTTATATTGCATCTGGTAACACTGCTGTCCTACAAATGACCACAAACTAATATATCTATCCAAGAACATCCCAAAGTCACACGCATAATGAGAGGTTACATATCACATGAGTGCATTTCATTTTCAAGGTAAAACCAGAGAACATCCCTTTGGGAGTACCAGCTGTGTCACCCCACAGCTGTGGTTAATAGCCCCCTTGCGGGCAAATTATATGCTGTTCGTGTATCTTGGGCTTAGAGATCTTCATATTCAACAGTATATATATAGCCAGTAAGAATAACACTCTGTCTAAAGTCAAAGTATTCATTTAGATGCATGATAATAAATAAAATAAATAAATAAATACATGAATAAGTTAAAGAAGGAGAGAGGAACTAGAGATTAAAAACAAAACAAGCAAACAACAACAACAAAAACATGAATGAGAACATAGTCAGTTCTGTGGGACCAGCAGAGAAGCTGAATGGGAAACAAACTAATGAAATAACTCCAGGGGATATGATGGGGTAGAGGAGATGGAACATGAAAAGGAGGACAAAAGGACACAGAGAAAAAGAAAAACAAGTTGAAATGAGAAGAAACATTCTGAATTTTTTTTTGGAAAACAACAACAACAACAACAACTAATGAAACAAAATCATAAAATAGTAATTGAGCTGTTGTTTTCAGTGACTGAATATTGTTAGGCATCTGATCATATTGTTAGACATCTGATCAGGTGTCCTTTTTTTTTTCTTTTCTTTTTTTTTTTTTTTTTTTTTACTCTGAAGTAAAAAGAAAATAGGGCGTGAGATTTAAATTGTCAACAGAATTAAAATTCTGGAATCAGGGGAGCAAATAAAGAAAACTGGCTGAGGGGCAGGGAGAGTAACTTAAGTATCAGCCTCCTCTAAATGAATTAGGTATGATTCTTGAAAAAATAATCATTATTTCCCCTATTAATTTACTTTCTGAACCATTTCTTGCTGCTACAGAATGCATGGTTCTATGCCTAAGAAATTAAAATAATAAATTAAAATATTTTAAAATTTCTATTTTAATTTCAATTATTTTGGTCTTGTTACAAAAGTAATGTGGGACAGAAACAGATTCTTCAACATTTTGTTGTTTAAAGAAATTAAAATAATTTTATTAATTTCCTCAGATATTTCTCCCATCATCAAATTTGGAATAAGCAGCTAGGCTTCATTATCTCATTCTTCCTCCATGCAGGTTCCCCAGTCAAAAGTTCAGACATGTCTGTGGGAGAGTTCAGAAAAAAGTATATAGCCCTTACACTCTCTAGTGACTAATCAGTGCTCTAGGAGGATAATAACCTTAACAACTCAACGACAGGAAGCAAAGTGAATGTTTGATTTTGCCAACTTTTTTAAAAAGGGGGGTGAAGCAGAAAAGAGAACAATGAAACTTTTTAACTCCTTGATGATTATTATTCAAACAAAATTCAAAATAGAAGTACCAAAATTCTAAGACTTATACTTCATAACATTCCAATTAGTATCTAAGAAAGCCCCCAAGGCTTCTAAGTGAATAAAAAAGTTCAAATGAAAGGATCCCCTAGGAATAAAAGAAACTGTCATCTAAAGGCTAGTGAGCTGAATAATTAATAGGAAATACTGAAAACTGAATGTGATAATAGCAACCATATCATATTTTTGACATTTTTATTTTAATAATACTCAGTTATTCCTATAGTGTCTTCTATTTCTGTATAATGTATAACAATTCTTTATATAGACCAATAGTGATCATGTACATATAGAAACACGATGCCTGTATATGCGTGTGTATACATATACACTCATACACATATATTTGGATATGTGTATGCATATACACTCATATACATATATTTCCTTATTGTGCCTTCTTTTCCTACTTCTGCAGATGATGTACACATAAATCTGTGCCTCTCTCCCCACAGTTTTAATAAGAGTATGAAATGCCCTGTGGCAACAGGGACTTGTGCAGTCATCCCATTAAGATCGGTGCAGCTACAGGAGGAACTCAGAAGCAGCTGATTCTGTAGATGGGGCTGAGTGGGCATATGTATCTGGCTGAGTATTCTTGAAGAGTTTTAATGGGCCATCATCATGGCATGTCACTCTCCAAAATGACTATTTGTCATTCGCACTCTTAAAAGACAGTTTGGCAGCTTTAGGAGGTAAAAGCCATCTGTATACTCTGCATCACCATGTACTAATTGCATAATATCTACTAGGGGGAGAGGGCCAACAATACTGTATTGTAGCACCACCAAGAGCCTGCAGGCAACATAACATGGTTGGAATGGAAAACAGGAATGATTTTCCCTCACATACACACTTCAAGTTTTTCCAGTGTTCCAAGTTTTTCCTATGTAAATAATATGCATATCACTTTTTTTTTTCAAAACACTCTCAGTACACTAGTAGTTATGCCTTGAAGTTCTTATTCTGAGTTTTTCAACAAAATTGTGTCACTGACAAACCAAGCCATAGAGTAGTGGATTTGCTCTCTGAATTACAAAACAAAAACTATTTGTGCTTCAACATAAATAGATTTATTTTTTTGATTAAATCACATGAAAATACCACTGGAGTGAAATTCTATTTATGAATTCCTAAGTAATTGTTCTAGTAAATGTACTAGCAGTATGGAGGTCTCTGCATTTATTTATAATCAGAAGAGAGAGACTAAGTTCTCTTTTATACACACCACTAGTATTTTTACATGATCCAAATACTTGCTGCTCTATACTAAAACAATGCATTTCCTGATCCAATGATTTGATTTATTTTGTTGCCGAGAATCACTGAAGCTACAAGAGAAAATTCTCCTAAAGTCACTGCTCTTTATTTCAGCAGTATAATAAAGGATGTTCTCTTCCTGCATTCCCAACATGTAGCTTTTATGAAAGTGAACAGGCTTAAAAAACGCAACATGGCAAATAAAATGCAACATACCAAAGGCCCGAGCATACTCCATATAAGAACATCTCTGGGCTTGCAGATGTTCATGGACATAGGTGTCCAAAGGTTTATGCACGTGTAACATCTTACAAAAACAGTTTTCAAGTAAGTTCACTTACTATTCTTCTCAGATTACTTCACCACTATGCGTCTAACAATCCTTACTGATGTAAGTTTAATATACTTAAGGAACTATTTCTAATATACATAATTTCCTTAAATAAAAGATATATATTTACACAAGTGTATATGCATGTTTTTTCTAGTTCTTATAGTATTCTATATTAACACATTAATCTTTTTATTAATTATTTATGGTATTAAAGTTTTGGATTTTATTTATTTATTTGTGGTTTTTTGTTTGTTTGTTTGTTTTAAAGTCCAGAAAATGCATAAATGCACTATACCTTGTAGTACACGAAAAAAGGGGAGACAGGAGGGGAAACGATGTTGATTGCAGAATCTATACACCTGACATAATGCAAAATGAATACTTCTGGATTTTTCCAGTTCTTGGAAACAGAAATAACAAAAAAATACCAAGTTGTTTCTCCCCTATCACTTTTTCTACTTATCCATAATTCAGGTCTGGCATTTCAACCATAAAAGATGAGAGCATATAAAAGATATTTTTTTTCATCTCTAACTCCATGACCTAAAGAATTAGATGTAATAGCACTGAGTGGGAAAATAATCACACACTTTTTTGTTGAACTATTCATGTCAATAATACCAAATTTACAAACAAAAACTCATTTGGTATTAAAGTATTTTATGAGATAGGTATGTACTTATACTAAATGACTTCATTTTCGAGTAGAAATTATACCTTCATATTGTGTCTTTATCAAACTACTGATCTATAGTTTACTGTGATTATCCTGTTTCTGCTTCAACTATCCAAAATAGCTTGCAGCACTGCTTGGTTGATAATGATTTTCTCATAGGAGCCTGATTCCAAAGAACATTAGTACCAAGTACTAAGAAACAGATTCCTGGAGGGTGTAGAGGTTTTTTCTTTGTCTTTTTTCCTTTTTATTTTATTCTTTTTTTTTTCTTATTATTTTATGTTTATTTTCCTTTTCCGTTTCCTTTTTCTTTGTGTATGTATGTCTATTTTTATGCTGTATCCATTCCTGAAATTTTATTTGCTCTTGAAAGTTAATGCACTTGTGTGCTAATAGGGAGTGCTGAAACCCTAACTTCTAACAGTCTAGAAGACAACTATAAAATGTTGAACTGTAAACTGTGACAAATTTTGACTATAGAAGCTTATAGAATACTGGACTATGGCAGACAGCACAATCTGATCATTTTAATTACAAAAAAAAAATACCATTAAAAAAAAAAAAAGAAGAAGAAGAAGTAATTAACAGCATCTATAGACACATTAACTTTTAATTCTCTGCAAACAGTTAAGGACTTAAATAAAATTTACGAAACTATTAAAACAAAGAAGAATTAATATGTCAGTTGACATCTAGATTATATTTTTTATTTTCTTTTTACTTACAGAAATGATAATATATATGTCAAAGTATTGACATTTTTATTATATTTTGCTTTGTAAATATTAAATTAATATTGACTTTTGTGAAAACAGTCATAAAATCTTGTAAGTTCACTTAAAGAGAGCAAAAGAATCCCTTGGTTAACTTCTTATCTCAAAACATATTACTGTTAGCAGTGTGTTTGTATTTCATTTAGAATCTCTTTTCAGTCTGGCTTGATTAAGTTCTCTAAGATTTCTGTAGTGCTTTCTATTAACTGTTATGACTGACTAATAGCACTGAAGTTCAGAGTTTGTAAGGTAAAACTGAATAACAAATAAGTTATTATTTTCTCAGAAGCTTATAGGACTAGTTCCTTTAATTTTTATCTTTCCCTTACACTTATGTACACTTATTTCCCTTCACTTAAGGTAGTTTATCACATTCATTTTTACCCTGAAGTGTTTGTAATATCCATATCCATCCATCCATCTATGTTGACTAGTTAATTAACAGCTTGATTTTCAAAGTTTGCTCAGAAGAGTAAGGAAATTTAACACTATGTTACATCAAAGTAAATCTGTATTTTATAATTCTCTGGGTTAAAAAAGCATCCTCATTTCTGTCATCCTCAAACATTTCAGGACTTGCTTATGGAATCTTGTGCCGACCATATGCATAAGCACCGTTCTGAACCTGAGACTTAATCCCTGAGCAAAGAAAGGGTTCTTTAATAAACGGCAATGTGCATCACATTGACTAATTGTAAGAAGCAGCATTGAAAGCTTAAGTGATTCCATTACCTAAGTTCACAATGTAGCTGTTCAGTATTCAGAACAAGAAGTAGGATATGCACAGTAAATATGGATGTTTGAAAGTCTGTTTTAAATTGTTCTGATAATTTAAGTTGATCCCTTGTGAATAAATACTTTAAAAGGTTTGATTTCTTCTATTTTTTTTATTATTATTATTAAAATTTGCAGGTCTGCCAGGGCTGATCTCAAGATAGTACTTAGTACTTCATATTTTGATGGACATTTTCACTCCATAGGATTAAGGGCTGAGAAAAAAAAAAAAAAAAAAAGCTTTTAATGCGTGTGTCTTATGCTGTTTTTCAGAAAACATTTGAGGGGGAGGATAATGCATTAGTATTTCAAAACCATAATAAACTGCCTTAACATGAACAATGCTAGGTTAATTGTATATAAAGCCTTCCCGCTTAGAGGGATTTTAACAGCTGTACAAAAAGGACAATGATCTCCTGATGCCTTTTTCTTGTTTAGTGAGTATGAGGAGTGCTTAATAAAGACAATCTCAGCAAATTCTTATGCAGTCATTACACCTTGATTCCTTAAACCACATTTTGACATTTAAAATTATGAGAGAAGGTAGTTATGGATTAAAACTGAATTTCACTTGTTTTTCAGTAAAAAAAAAAAAAAAAAAAAAAAAAAAATTTATGTGTTCTTTGTATTTTCACCATAAGACATTCTTACTATGTTTCTTAGTCATTACCGTTAAATGCTGGCAACACAATCAATGTATTTGCCATTGGTGAACAAATGATTATTAAGAGGCAGATATTATTTTATGTTGGTCATGTGTACCTGTTTAATTTACATTAAAATTCAAATTGTGCAGACCTGTGTCTAATTCTGAAAACCATCTGGATTCTACTGAGAATCTTCAAAGTATTTCTTTAAAAAAAAAAAAAATTATGAAGGCTACAGTACTTTACATATATTGTGAGCTTCTCATTTACATAAAGACCCCTCTGGTTATCTAACGCTATATGTCCTTTTAGCAGTATACAAGATTTTGCATAAGGTACATAATTCAAATTCGTAGCTAGTCCCTGATAAAATTAGAACACTTCTGTCTAATAACCATTTCTACTTTGTTTCCATTCTGAGTATAGTCTGGTTCAATGAAAATGGAACAGACAATGATTTTCTTACAAGAACACTCCCTGCTTCTGAAGCACTGTGGTCATTACAGAATCATTAAGGTTGGAAAAGACCTTCAAGATCGCCTAGTACAACCATCATCGTACCACCATTGTCACCCACTACACCATGTCTGTAAGCATCAAGTCCAACCTTTCCTTAAACACCCCCAGGGATGGTGATGCCACCACCTCCCTGGGCAACCTGTTCCAATGCCTGACTACTGTTTCTGAGAAGAAATATCTCCTATTTCCAACCTAAACTCCTCTGGTGCAACTAGAGGCCATTCCTTCCAGTCCTATCACTAGTTATTGGTGAGAAAAGAACAACACCCAGCTCTCCACAACTTCCTTTTGGGTAGTTATAGAGTGCAATAAGGTCTCCCCTGAACCTCATCTTCTCCAGACTAAACAACCCCAGTGCCTTCAGCTGCTCCTCATAGGACTTGTGTTCCAGGCCCTTCACCAGCTTCGTGGCCCTTCTCTGGAAATGGGCCTCAATGTCTTTCTTGCAGTGAGGAGCCTAAAGCTGAACACTGCACTCAAGGTGTGGCCTCACCAGAGAAGAGTACAAGGGGACCCTGGTCCTGATGGCTACACTATTCCTGATACAAGCCAGGATGCCGTCAGCCAATTTTTAACCCAGCAGACTGTACCTGTCCAAGCCATGGGCTGCCAGCATCTCCAGGAGAATACTGTGGGAGACTGTGTCAAAGGCTTTGCTGATATCTAGGTAGACTTATAAACAGACTTTCCCTAATCTGCCGGACAGGTCACCCAGAAGGAGATGAGGTTGGTCAAGTACAACTTGCCTTTCATGAACCCATGCTGACTAGGCCTGATTCCCCAGCTGTCCGGCATATGCTGTGTGATTGCATTCAAGATGACCTTTTCCATCACCTTTCCTGGCACCAAGGTCAGGCTGACAGGCCTGTAGTTCTGTGGGTTCTCCTTATGATCCTTCTTATAGATGGGTGTCATATTAGCAAGTCTCCAGTCATCCGGGATCTCTCTGGATGACCATCCGGGATCTCTCTGGATGACCATGACTGCTGATAGGTGATGAAAGGCAGCCCAGCAATCATATCTGCCAACTCCCTCAGCACCCTTGGGTGGATCTCATATGGCCCCATGGACTTGTGACAGTCCAGGTGGAGCAGCAGGTCTCTAACTGTTTCCACCTGAACTGTGGGGGGCTCCTCGTCCCAGACTTCCAGATCAGAAGGCTGAGTATCCCAGTTTATCCCACATATCCCACGACGTCTTTCTTGAAGTTAGGGGCTCATAACTGAACACAGAACTTGAAATGTGGCCTCACCAGAGCAGAGTACAGGGGTACAACCACCTCCCTGGTCCTGCTGGTTACACTATTCCTGATACAAGCCAGGATGATGTTGGCCCTCTTGGCCACCTGGGCAAACTGCCAGCTCATGTTCAGATGAGCATCAATCAGCACCCCCATTTCCTTTTCCTCTGCACAGCTTTCCAGCCACTTTGTCCCAACCCTGTAGCATTGCATGGGGTTGTAAAGTATCGTGAAGGTATATAAGATGTTAGTATTATATATTCCATTAACTGCAAATAAGATCAGCCATCTGAATTTATTCTCATCTACTTTAAACTGTTGACATTAGTTGACTGTTACTAATTTTTCTGTCATACTTCTTGTATATACATACCATCAAGAATGTCCTAAAGGGGTCTTTTATTAAGCTATCTGACCATTTTCTTTCTATAAAGAAATCTTAAAACAATGGATTACCTTTGGAGATTAGAGTTTAAACCACTGTCATGCTTGCCCCCAGCATTCAAGACTGATCTTTGCTAAGTTTCACTTGACACAGCATGTAAACTTCTCTACCAGATTGTCTAAGCACTCTCAAAGCTTAATTGATCCAATTTGCATGTCTCATCCTGGCAGAATTGTGCATCATTTCTGTCCTCTTGGACTAAGTGATCACAATCTAATCACTTTGTATACAAAGCAGATGGAAACTTTCCAGCTCCTTTGCTATCCCCTTGCATACATCCATATTAAAGCTATTCTAATTCTACAACCAATCTGATCCTTCTGTATTTTTATAGGATTATTGTCTCATTGATTGGCCTTCTGTCACTAATTGTAATGTTCAGAAATTCATACTCAAAGCATTTTCAACTTTTGTCTTATACCTTCTGTGTGGTCCATTAAAACAAACAACCTGTGCCAAATAACCCCCCTCAGGGAAGTTCTGTAAGGTGCTTCACTTGGTGTGAATCAGCACAGCTTAGTGGTCTGCAAAGAGAGAACAATTTCCAATCATTGAGAAGATGCTCGTATATTTTTAAGGAAAAATATATAACCTTATTCATAAAATTTTGAGCTTTGTACATTACTAGATACTGATAAAATTTAATAACTTTCAAAAAGAAAGTTTTATTTTTAATTCAACAATAATTTTCCAAATAATAACTTTCTGCACATGAAAAAAAAAAAAATCTCTTATTTATGGTTGGGTTTTGCATACTTTTTCCCTTCAAAGATGTGCAGACTGTAGTTTAAATACAAATGCAGTTTACTAAGTTATATTACTTATGAATGAAGGAGATACAGCTTTTGAAAATAACACAAATAAATGTTTCCACACATTCACAAAAAAAAAAAAAAAAAAAAAAAAAAAAATCAGAAGCAGATCTGCTGAACTAATGAAGATAAAGGACATATAAGCTTCAAATACACTTAAAATTAAGCATTCTAAAATAAACAAAGGTCTGCTTAATCACTTCACTTGTTGTTCACAACTGAAATTTATATTCCTCTCCTTTGTCTAATTTATATACGTTTCCAAATGCAATTGTGTTTCCTCAGCCTCACTCTATTCCTCACATTGCTAACTGGCAAACTGTTTGTCCTCTTAATGGTCCCACAGATCCCATAGTCTTATGGGAGTTTGTGGTTGGCTAGTTGCCTGATTAGCTCTTTTGTTTCTTTCTTTTTTTTTTTTTTTTTTCCAAAATATGTTTTATTGCTTCTTTCTATTTTGTTTCTCCATCAATCTCTATTCATATTTTATAGATAAAATGAGAGGAAGAAAAAAGATATTTTTTCTGTTTTCAAACAAGAGTACATGAGAAACTTTGAAATGTGTTATCCACAAAAGTGAACAAACATTGGTGGTCAGTGCTCATGACAGCACTGGATATGGAATATCCTTAGGTTTGCTCTGCAGCTACTTTTAGAACAGGTGGAAGACTAGAAGACAAAAACAATGACTATATAACAGGAACTAGAATGCTCTATTTACTGCTCTTTTTTTCTCAAGGAGAAAGCGTACCAGTTGAGTAAGAGACCCAAGTTCTGTTCATATATATTCAAAAATTGTGGTAATAGTGACAGGAGTGGAAGGAGAATAGTTGTTCAATATTGAATCTAGTGAGTTAAATATTAAGAGGCAAAGAACAAACTGAATTAACACAGTAAACCAATTTTATCATTAAAAGGCATTAAGACAGTGAACAGGCTTTCTTTTAATGTTCTACTTGCTGAAAAGTGGTAGTACAAAAACAGCAATGCCTTTCTGCAATTCACATTGCAAACAGACTAAATGGATAAGTCATACATCGGCTTCCTGTGTTGCAACCTTGGTACAGTCTTGTAAAGACAAACTCTCGTTCCACAAGATGAATTATGCCTCTGGTTACATAAGTAAAACCCCTGCTGTCTTGAGACTCTGTTCTCATTGTGAAAATGTATGGTCCCTTAGCTTACAATGGGATTGTGCAGGTGTAACTTAGTGGAACATAACAAACAAGTCCATGGATGGCACTCAAGAAATAATAGAATGCAGTTTGCTGTCTCTCAGCTGTGTTAGCTCAGCAGGACTAATAGCAGTAATAAGTAGGAAAAATTATCTGCAGAATGGGCAGGTGTGACTCACATATGGAATTCATCTACTGAGAAACTAAGTATAATTTTATCCAGTCACTTTTAAGAGCAAATTTTCTGCTACTCTGCAAACAATCAGACACATATTTGACTGTTGTACTTAGTGAAGACACCTAAGGTGTGGAGATTCATGTTTCTGAGCTGCATTTTCCATGCTGCTGCTTCTGACAGTCTCACACTCCACCATGAAGGTATCCAAACCTTCATTTGAAGTAAAAATAAAAATAATAATAATAAAGTATATTAAAAAAAAAAAAAAGTATTTAACATTACAGCAAAACTTCAGGAAGGGTAATGGTACACACAACTTTAGGAGTATGAAAAACTCTTACTTTGCCTTCCAAGTCATCACTCAGAAAAAAAGATGTCTTCTACCAAACACTATTAAATAGAATCTTAATGCTTTAGCATTAAAAAATAAAAAAATACAAAATACAAAAACAAAAAAGCTTATTTAATTGCATTATTTCTGTTGCCACCAACAAAACCAAAGGTGCACTTTGATATCAAGAAAAAAAATAAGAAAGTGTCATGCCATTCATCATTACTGTATTTTTATTTCCAACAAGTCAGAATAGTTATCAGGGAAAAAGTTCTGGTTTCATCCCAGTACTCTCTATGATGGCACTTCTGAGTTTGCATCAGTTCTGTCAGAGTTCTGTTAGAAAAGATAATTTACATATGCAAGAATGCTAGACTCCAGAAAAAATCTGTAATATCGCTGACAAATTTCCTCACTGTAATATACTTAACTCTTCTGACCTTGATGGTTAAGCTGCAGCATGTTTCTCCTGTATCTTGCTACCTCACAAAATGATTTTCTGGTGAATTGAATCTGATCCACAACCTCTTAGCTCTCCCTGCTACAGTCCAAACTGTATTCCAAATTGTTCTTTGCAGCCTAAGGATTGTAATAAAGAAAGCATGAAATGGTCAGAGGTGAAAGGTGAACTGCTGTGTCTAATACACAGAAGGTAAAATTATTCCTGATTCAAAGGTAAGTATCTTGCATTTTTAGTGTAGTTTGCAGACAGACCCTTATATCTTTAAAGGTTTCAGAAGGATCTGTCATCAGGATGCTCCTCTTATCGTCGTCTTCCTCACAGTCTCATTGCTTACTTGGCAATAATTTTGGAAGCAAGACAAAGCACCTGGGCTCTCAGTCTGCAACATCCCTTATGAAAAGCATTCATTGATTTCACTTTGTGCTTCTGGAAGTAAAATTTGCAAAAACTGTCTGGAAAATACAATTTTTCAGCATAAGATCAATCCAGCATAATGGACCATCACCTTCTACCCTCATTCCACTTATAAATTAATAGATAAAAGGAAAGTTCTGAGTGTGGCACTGTAGCTTACATAACATGAAAAAAAATCTAATTTTGATAAGACATTAAAATTAGTCTGAAGGAAATGTTCTCATGTAGCCTGCAAACAGGTTGAAGGAAATACAGTGACATGAAATTGTGAATGTTAAAATATCAGTCTAGAAGGGAAGGTATCTACAGAGAAACTGAAAGCCCTTGAAGACCCAGAGGTATCATTATTTCATCCCCTTGACTCCAACAAGAAGTTTACTTCATAAGGTGCAGGCAGCTTTCCTTAGTGGTGAACCACAGTATTAATCCCTTTCCTTTTTAGCTTTTACTTTGGAAACAGGCTGGACAAGGACCAGATGCTGCCCTGATGGCTATACATACTTGCATCCTTCTCCCCATTTTCTAATAGCTTAGTCTTGCTTGGACTTCTTGAGATCTGTCTCTCCTTCATTAATCTACACTCCATCTTGCTTGGCTCAGCAATTCTTGGACATCATACTGATAGGAGGCTTTTCTGTCTTGTCCTATGTTGTTTGGCATGGTGATACTCATGTTTAAGACTTCTTCAGGTCAAATGCTGATTTTCCTGGTTTACTGCAGAAATATTTTATAAGAAATAATTAATTTTTTCCTTTTATGTCATCTGCTTCCCTGTTACCAGAAAAGAAACATCAAATCACCTTTCCGTTACTTTTTGTCTTGATTGTATTTGTTTTTGCTGCTCCCAAGTATCATACATGTAGATTACCTTGTCGTACATGGTATCTTCCTCCTTCCATTACAAGTGATCTTTCCTTACCTTTTTGTCCCTTTTAGCCTTCTATTTAGCAGACCTAGTCATCTGCATAATTCTCAAACCAGAATATGTCTGGATCTATGGCTAGATCCTCTTTTTTTCCCCATCTAAACTAACAATGCCTAAGTCAGCTAACATTAGCAGTTACAAATAAATAAATAAATAAACAAAACAGCACAATTATTCTCTACTCCCTATCAATGAGCAAGGTTCAATGTTTGGCCATGTCCTGGGAAGCAGGGTGCCTCAATACATATAACAGTTCTTTGGGAGAACAGACATGTTCGTAACAAGAGCCCCCTCTTCTCCTTCCCAGCTTCTGTTGTTGAGTGTGGCATGGGACCTGGTGCTTGCCAATGCAGAAGAGCCCATTAAAGAGATTAATATTGGAGGAAGCCTACATTGCAGTGCCCACACTCTGGTTGAGTTTGTGATCTTGAGGGATATGGGCCTGGCTAAGAACAAAGGCAGGACAATGAATTTCAGAAGATCCAACTTCCAGCCGTTCAAAGAATTAGTAGGTGAGACCCCATGGGACACGGTCTTTAGGGATAGAGGATCTAATAAGAGCTGGCAACCCTTTAAAGATATTTTCCTTGGAGTGCAAGAGCATTCTCATGTGTAATAAATCATTGTGTAATATTCTCATGTGTAATAAATCATGAAGGGAAGGTAGGAAACCAGTATGGTTAACTAAGGATCTGCTGGTCAAAGTTAGGCAAAAGAAGGAAATGCACAGATGGTGGAAACAGGACCATGTGCCCTGGGAAGAGCACAAAAATGGTGTCTAGATGTGCAGGGATGGGATCAGGAAAGCCAAGGCATTGACAGAAGTAAACTTGGCAAGGGATGCAAAGAATAACAAGAAGGGGTTCTACTGGTACGTTGGCTGCAAAATAAATGCTAGGGAGAGCATACCACCTCTGACAAATGAAGACAGAAAACAGGTAACAACAGATGAGGAAAAGGCAGAAGTACTTAAAAAATTCTTTGCTTTGATATATACTGGTGATCAGGCATCCCACATCTATCATGCCCCTGAACCTCTAGGTGGGGGCTGGGGGAGCAGAGTCCTACTCACTGTAAGTAAGCATAGAGCAAATTCAGGACCTCCTGATGCAACTTAACTACAAGTTAACTACAACTCAACTACAAGTCTAGTTGTTACTAGTCTACTAGTTGTACTAGTCTAGGCCCTGATGACATGCATTCCAGGGTTCTGAGGGAATTGGTTGATGTAGTCATCAAGCCACTCTCTGTTATATTTGAAAAATTATGGCATTCAGGCAACATCCCTGGTGACTGGAAAAAAGGAAACATCACTCCAATTTTTTAAAAAAGTAGAAAGGAAGATCTGGGAAACTACAGACTGGTGGGTCTCACTTCTGTGCCTGGCAAGATCATGGAATGAATCCTCCTGGAGGCAATGTTATGGCACATGCAGGACAAGGAGGTGATCCAAGACAGCCAGCATGGCTTCTTCAAGGGTAAATTGTGCATGACCCATCTGGTGGCCTTCCATGATGGAGTATCTGCATCAGTCAACAAGAGAAGACCTGCTGATGTCATCTACTTGGACTTCTGTAAGGCCTTTGACACAGTCCCACATGACATCATAATCTCTAAATTGGAAACATGGATTTGATGGGTGGACCATCTGGTGGATGGTCCCCTCCCCCCTCCAAGGGCAAGAAGTAAGAGTGGGGAGAGTCAGCGAGGGCAGCTGACTTAGAGACCAAAGGGATATTCCATGCCACATCACAGAATCACAGAATGATTCAGGTTGGAAGGGACCTTAAAGATCATCTAACTCAACCCCTCCAGCCACAGGCATAAATGCTACCCACTAGGTCAGGTTGGCCAAGGCCCTTTCCTGCCTGGCCTTGATGTCAAGAAGACAGTGAAAAAATAGACCTAGTGAATAGACGAGACATGAAGATGAACAAAAGATTACAAAGCTGACTAGGAAAGCTTTTAAAATAGTGAAATATATATTGCTTGGTAAGGAATGGTTATGTGGTAAAATGGAAGATGTGGGTGTGAAGGATGACAGCTTACATATATATAAAAATTAAGAACATCCAGAAACAAGAGGGATTATTTTAAAGTTTTCCATATAAACGCTATGCAGTATTAAATCCCTGAAAGTTTGTTGTAGGTTTTTTTTTTGTTTGTTTTTAAACATAGAAATATGCCAAGCACTTTCACAAATGCTTACTCTATCCATATGATATATGCAAATTGTATAAGAAAGATAAGTATTTGGCTAATTTATGGTATTGTTATTATACCCTGATTATGGAAACTTAAGAAATGACCATCTGCTTTTCACAGCTGTGTCTGAAAACTTTCAATTGTTATGGAATAACAAGCTAAACCTTACCTAATGCAGCACCTGTCTACTTTGTAAGAAATTAAAAAAAAAAAAAAAAAAAAAAAGTGAATTGTTTGATTTCCTAGTCAGGAGGGTTACAATTTGATACTTTGGTATGAAATGTTTAAGCAGCTTATCATCCTTATGCATGTATCCAAGTACCAAGTTCTTCTGCATTTTGGAAACGTTTCAAATGGAAAATAACATTATGGGCTTAATTTTTCTCACATGCACTCCACAGCAACAAAATTTCATGTCTCTCTGGTCCTCAATGCAATTTCTCATGATTTACTTAAATAGGAAGAGCAAATGGGACGGTATGACTATGGCAACAGTTCATGGAATTCATGCAATAAAATCTTCTTGTACTACCTGGAAAATACTATTAGGTATATTTCTTTCTACTCGGAAAGGACCAAAGAATCCTTTGTGATTTAGGTAGAACATTATGTTGGACTGCTTTTAGCTGTTTGCAACATATATCCTATTCACCCATATGAAACACCATAAAGCAGACCTTCAGAGCTCAAAGAACACTATGTGACTATACAAAAGGAAGGTAATTTTTTCACTGTCAAAAATGTGAAATGTGTTGCTACCTCTTGTCAATCAATCTGCAGTATTCTTCTTTAAGTAAACAGTGAAATAAAATATCAGTTAAAAAATCAATTAAAATGGACAAATAGTTTTATTCCAAAAAATAATGATCTCAGATGGCTTTCTAGAGTAAATAAAAGTGATCTTCTCAAGATTCTGGTTTAAATCTTCAATTATTCCATGAAAAGCCGCATATATTAAAAATAATAATAATAATAAAAATAAATAAATAAATAATAAAATAAAATAAAATAAAATAAAATAAAATAAAATAAAATAAAATAAAATAAAATAAAATAAAATAAAATAAAATAAAATAAAATAAAATAAAATAAAATAAAATAAAATAAAATAAAATAAAATAAAGCCTTTTTCTCAGCTGTTTACAACTACCTTGTCCCAGGGGAGCATTCTGAAAAACATCCTGAGACAGCAAAGTATATTTTGTATTTTCTCACATTTTCATGTGCAAAAGAGCTATATTTGTCTTGGCATTTCTATTTACCTGAAAGATAAAATAAAAAAAAAAAAAGATTCTTTGTTATATTATTTGTGATATGTGATTTGTGTAGTAGTGCTACTACAGTACTGTGTGTTCTAAACCAACATAAAGGACAAAATTCCACATTTTGCACAGGCATGCACAGGCATGTAACACCAGCAAATACTGTACCAAATGAAAGGCACTATTAATGTTAGCAAGTTTTAAGTTGAGTCACAAACATTTGCAAGAATGAATCCTAAATATATATAACTTTATGAGCATATTTACTGATTTTGATGATCAGCACCCTTTTATTATGGTTCTTTTGTCATTAACAGAGTTCCTTCATTGGCTATGTCAGCAAGTAGTACAATACAATGGGTCGGGATACTCAGGGAGAAACAGTCGGTGCTGAGGGACCAGTGTCCACACTATATGTTCTGGGGTTTTCCTTTAGACTAGCAATGAGACCAGTCTGGTCCCACTAGGAGTTTAATCGGTGCATTTATGGATCTTACTTTTCTAATTTAGTCTCGACTAACTGGAATCTAGCTTGCCCACTGAAATCCCGCTCCACAACTGGAATATACTAAATGGAAACAACAGACGTTAACTTCAGAAATGCACATCTGATCCAAGCAAAAATGCTAATGCAGATATATCACTGTCCTCTTTTACTTAAGCTAGCTGAGTTAACACAGTAATACATAGGAGAAACACACAGTAGCAAAATTTGTGCTTTTTTTGTTGTTGTTGGTGGTGTTTTTTTTAATGCAAATAGAACACATTAATAAACAAGATAAATATTTTCTCTACCATTTAAATTATAAAGTTGAATGTATGGAATGTAATGATTAAGAAAATGCAGTTGATACCATGAAAATATTTAAATTTGGATTTCAATATTATAATTAGGATGCAGGTGAAATGGTTATTTTCTATATTTCCAACAGTATTTGAATATATATATATTTAAAATCATAATTTACTTTGATTAGTTTAATTTCTTTTACTTTTATCAGTGTCTTGGGTAAAATGAAATGTGAGCTTACTTCTATCATATCCACCCAGCTCTCTCAGAACATAACTTAGCAACAACATATTTATGTATTATATTTTTGTTCAAAATGGAATGCTCAGGAAAAATATCATTGTTAATTTATGTGTATGATTTTTTCTTTCAAATGAAGCCACTGCAAAATATAAAAAATGCAATAATATGCTACTATAATAAAATCTTTTCTTATAAGTTTGAAAAAGTTTAGGTAGATTTTCAATTGCTGATAATCCAAATGCAACACTATGATGAACTATTCACCAAACATAATATGTAGCAAAGATTGCATTTATAGTAACTGGAGGGATATAAGCCACTGATTTTCCTGAACTCAAACATGACTTCTTCTTGTACCAAAAATTGTAAGGGTGCTCCTTTTCTCTTCAACTACCTTTTTCTCCTGAAATACTGAATGAAACAAAAATAATTGTTATGCTGCACTGCTTTTAATACGTATCAGTCAAAAAAAAATATTAGAAAGCTCTGAAAGTAAAATCTATTTAAGTCACTATTTAAAATACCAAAAAGAGAAATATAGTCTCTCTCTTGAACTGACAAAATTCTACTGTAATGACCCTGGAACAAAGTTAGTCAAGGTTTCGGAGCTGAGCTAACATGTGTCAATATACTCGTTTTTTCCTGGTTTTTGGGAAGGGCATGTGATCTATAATTAGGTGTTGACATTATTATTTTTTATTATCTTTTTATTTTTTTACCATGTAAACTCACTACCCCCCTTTAAAAATAAAAATAAAAATAAAAATAAAAATAAAAGATAAGAGATTTCTTACCGCCTTAAAGCTATGACAGTACGCATTAGGACCTCCTCAAACTTCTGCTCACAGTGTGTGCTGGTAATCATATTTGGATATATAATTTGAACAGTTAGGATTCACCTAGCAGCATAACTTACACCAATTTTTCTAAGAGTAACTTGTCTCTAATTTATGTGACAAAACTGTCTCTTCTAGCACAAAAAGCACTGAGAAGATATAAGAAGATATACATTGGTAGTACAAGGTAGCTAACAGGTACTCTGACAGAAGTGGGCAACGTAGTGTATTCACGTCTTTCTTCTTTCAGCCATTCCAACCTCAACACATGGTTAAGCCACTTCTTCCAGAGAACTTCATGATGTTGTGACAAAGATTTATAATGCAGAGATTTTCCAGCATTAATTACCACTTATGTTAAAGATGGTTTACTGGACACAAAAGCACCATTGCCTGACTTTTCAGGATCTCTAATATATTGTCCCAGATACTCACCTCAGCAGGTAAAAGTTAACATCAAAATCTGACATACATACATGGTATAATTTTATTGAGTACTCAAAAACCAAAACACACACATACATACACACAAAAAGGAATTTAAGTTGTGAAGCGTGAGATTGAAAAACAACAACAACAAAGATGCCATGGAGCAAAGAAGAAATTTGGCAGAAAAAAAAAAAAATGTGACAGAGCAGCAATAGTGCTGGACTATTAGAATGTGAGGTGAAAAGTGCTAAATACATGGAATGAACACCCAATGGACCTGTAGACAGATACTTGTGCTGAACAGTATAGGTATAAGAAAAAAGGCAACATGGAAAATATAGAGTGATAGCAGGTTACAAGATATAAAACTTTGAAGCATGTGCAGTTTGAACTTTTGAAAGCAATAGAAAAACTTCCTTTATCTTCACTGTCCTGAAACAAGATTTTTAGACAAGTAGCCTCATACTAACATAGATCCATCCTTAGGAATTTCAACCAAATTGTCACCTATAAAGGTTAGAACATAAAGGCAGGAAAAGATATTCTGTTATCTATTCATGTTGTTTAAAACAGTTTTGATTTTCGTGTTTAGAATAAGCAATATTTTATCTTATTGGAAAAGGATGTGAGCGAGTTATTGTTCTCAAGTTATTTTGGGGATGTTGATTGATATCTCCATATTTCACTGGATTGTATTCTTACTTCTTAATCTGTTACTGCCTCTTGTTTTACAAGACCTCTGTCTCAGGGCAGAGGTTTGTCTTAGCCTGCACTGCACCTAGCTCATGGTGGGGATTTGATTCCTGACTGGACATCTCTAACAATAATGGAATTCACATAATAATGTGAATACTGGCACTTCTTGGTAGCCCCGGTCCTACAGCCCTGCATTTCCAACACCATCAGTAAGACTAGAGGACAGAAGTAAAACTGGATAACAAGTGACAGACAATAAAGAGAGCCAATAGGACAGAAAACACTTTTAGCATATGCAAATGTTAGAATAAAAGATTAAAAAAAAAAAAATAGTCAGCTGAGGCAACAAGAGCTTCACTCACATCAAAACTGTAAAACTTCTCAAGCTCTCATGAAAATAAAGCATTTCCTGATAACCAGCCAAGCATACAGGAGACTTACATCTACATATGGTATGAAAATTAGCTTTCACTCTTGTTTTTCTGATTTGTCAGAGAGACCCATAAAATATAGTTTAAAATAACGTCCCAAAGAAATCTAGAGCAGAGCACTGCAGGTAGAGCTTATTAGTCTACTGAAGTACAGCACTGGTATTACACGATTATACAAATAGCATAGCTGTGCCACCGAATAAAAAGCTGTGATGAGGGCTACTTAATTTACAAATGTTGTCATCACCTTCACTAACCTTCCTCTTCTGTAATGCCACATGTTAAGCATCAATGTTCTATATTGTACTAAAAGATCATAAAGCTTCATGTCCTGGTTCAGTATCCAACCATAAGTCTCTCAACTCTATTATTGCTTTTAATAATGAAATTACATATAAATTGTCTTTTAGAGCTTGAGCATGCGGAATTGTCATCACTTTAAATCCCCTGCATAAAACCCATTTCTGTATCCGTTCAGCTATGTGAGTAAGACAATGACTTCCTACAAATAGGGAAAGAGGAAATTACACTATAGCTGTGCAGGCTAATGAAATAAACCAAGAAAAAAACAGTAGATTTTGGGTTATCCCTTCAGATAATTCTTCCTGTGTGCCTTAATCTCACTGTTCTCCCCAGAGATACTTTAGCCCTGTATGCTAAGTAGGAAACATTCAGGTTGTCAACTTTGTTATTTGGGGTAATCCAAACAAAATAAAGCATGGAATAACACAAAGCCCATAGTGACTCCCCAGCGATGAAAAGTCTGTGCTACTAGCAACTTATAAATAACAAGTTGAGCTGGTAAATTCATACCTCTTCTGTATGTCTGGGGTACCCCTTTACCAAGACCTATTCCTTCTACAAAGCAGATATGCAGTACTTGAGTATTTTGATTAGTCATTTGTTTCATTTGCAGAACTTGTGGTGGAATAATATTGACAAGAGTGGTTATGTCTGATTTTTCTTAAAAGGTCATCTGTTATCAATTTTCACAGCACAGAACAACAAAGAGTCGCTGCAATGGATAAATATCAGAAACAGAGCAGATTCGCATTTTCAGTTTCAGAAGTTGACTTTTGGGAGTATATAAAACAATACTGATTCAAAGATTATGTTAAAATGAAGATAACAAATAGAAAAAGAATAAAAATATATGTAACAATGAGGAAGGAAGTTTCTCTGATTCGTTATGCTATCTTTGTTTTCCACATAGTGTACACAAATAAAGATAAGAAACTTTTTTTTTTCCTCTCAAAAGGACTTGGGAAAGAAAAAAAAATTATTTCTGTGCAGAGCTGTAGCTACTCTCAGCTGGGTGCTCAGCTGCAGTTTTTCAGAGCAGACTTGAACATTTATCTTATGCAGGCTATTTGGAGAGGCAAAAGCCCAAGGCTGAGACTGGGCTCAGGTCTCCATGGGTTACCTCCACAGACAACAAGAGGAAAAAGAATCACAACCAACCTGCCTCCTGCTCCCTTATCTATAAATGTGGCAGCCTAGCCCATTTTGCCTAAATTTAGCCCTTATAACTTCCCTTCTTCTCCTCTCCATTTCCCAGAGTGACAGTAAAGTTGTTGTAGTGGGTTTCTAGAGAGATGAAAAGCTACTGGACTTATTTCTATTCAGAGGTTCTCAGCTTTCTCATTCACAGATGAAGTTCCCTCTGTTTCTCAGTGACTGGTATTTGGTACATTGCTATGAGTTTGAAAGAGTGTGGCCAATGCTTTCACAGTACTTACTGATTTAAAGTATTTTACCAAGAACGCTTATTATCCAACATAGTCCAAAAGTTACCACGCACATTTGAAAATGGCAGGCAATGAGCCAGGAAAAGAGATGCACTTTTCACTGTGTCTGTATGGCTTGTTACATATTGCAAACATATTGCAATAGGTAAATATCAAATGTGAATAATTCTGTCACACCAAAAAAAAACCAAAACAACAACAAAAAAAACCCACAGCCTTCTTCCCTCCAAACTGATGAGTCTGGAAGAAGCATTCTACAGTCTATACCAACAAATAATATACATTTCTGGTTATTCTGCTGTTCTGCTACTTAGAAAGCCCTTTCTCCACCTTGCTTCAGTGCATAACTGCAAATTCTGCTTGATATATCACTGTATCAATGATTTTCTTTGTTACCCTTTATTATCAGCCCTTCACATCTTAGAAAGGTCCAATAAAATAATAATAATAATAATAATAATAATAATAATAATAATAATAATAATAATAATAATAATTTAAAAGTTTATCTCAGTAACCATTGTGCTTATGTGCTTGAAACTGTCTCTGTCTCTAACCATCCATAAATCTAGAGCCATTGGAAAAGGAGTTTTGGTCTGGGTTCAAAAGAAAATAATAAAGTCAGCCATCAATTTTCACACTCAATCACATGGAGTTCTCAGCCTTGTTTCACTTCAAGTTTATTTGTGGGCTGCTTTTGATTCAGTTGTTGTTTTTTGCTTGTTTACTTATAAAAGACAAATAAAAGAATTACTGTCTGTGGCTTTGTGTAATTCCAATGCTTTTGAGGAGACCAACATTCTTGCAGGCAAACACTGGTGAAACTAAATAAAAGAAAACCAGGAACAAAACAAAACAAAACAAAACAAAACAACAACAACAAAAAAGCACAAATCCTACAAACAAACAAAAAGGACACACACACAAAGTCCTTCAAACTAAAAACAAAAACACACACACACACAATGTTTGCATAATTATGTAACAAAAACATGGGAAAACAACAAAAGAATATCAGACATAAAATTAGACTTCAACTGCATCCTTTTTTTTTTTTTTTTGCCTCTGCATACCTATCCAGATTTTAACTATGTGACTGTAAACAGATTTTAAAATATTCAGTATTATAGCATATACTATATAAATTTATACTATATATACTATATACATTTGTAATTTTAGGTATTTTTATATCAAATCATTTTAAACTGTTCTATATTATTATTTTTATATCCAAGTAGATTCAATTAAATTCATTTATATGGAAAATACAGAGTAAGACATTTTATAGAGAAATAGTAAACTGTTTCTGGAAAACAGAAGCCACCTAAGCTTCCAGCTAAATTATTATCATAGTTAACTGCTTCAATTCCTACATGGAATGCCTGGAAAATAATGGGGACTATCTGGATGGGTAAATGGGCTAAATAGTTAATTTCTTCAACTCTTTTATTAAAAATAAAATAATAAAAAAAATATGCTGTGCTGATTGATAGAAAGAAATTGTATATGTTTCAGTCCACAATCTGGACTGTTAAGCACCTCCCAAGAGGCACTCAGAATTACTCAGGATTGAATCCAAGATGATTAAAATTCATACCACAGAGAGGAAAGACCTACATATAAAAGCAAACAAAAAACAAAAACAAACTACCAGTAACAGCAACAAACTTCAATCACCTCTGATTCCTATTAATTATTGTAAAACTATTGGTGTTTCTCCAAAGGTTTCTCCAGAGTGATGGGAGAAACAGGACCCTGCTTCCTCAAAAAAATAAATACATTTAAAAACAAACAAACACCACTGAAAATAAACAACATATCAATAATTCAATACACTTATGATATGGATCTGAAATCTAAATATGAAAACATTGAAAAAAATATATTTTAAGTGAAAGACTCATCTTAACGAAGTGAATAGGAATCCTATTATATAATTTCCAAGGAATTGGATTTTACCTTGCATGATCATGTAATTAAAATGTTAAATTGCATGCAGCCAGAAGGACAGAATTAATGCCAAACATGGAATTAACATTGGTATTTCATGACTTTTAACTAATTTGCAATGTAACCCTAACATTCTCCAAATACTGCCTCATCCAAACAGAACTGCCTAGGGCGTTTTAAAATTGGACAGTGGCAGAGAGAAAATACTCCCTAGCACAGCTCCATTTGCCTGCTTGTTTCTGAAGCAGTTTCTCTCACAGCCATTAAAATCTGAAGGCAGGTTCCTCCTTCCTGGGTGTCCACGGTCAGACTGGCACCCTGCAAAGCATCCTGAACTTCAGGTAGCATAGGACTGACCTCCCCAGGAGCAGAATGCTCTGCAGAATATGAAGCAGAGTCTGGTTGCTGTTTCCACTTCACTTGATGAGAGAAGTGAGTTATGCCAGCTCTTCACTTTCCTCACCAAGAGGAAGGAAAAAAACCTACCCTTCTATCCAAATCTCAATCTCCTCAGTCCCTACCTGCCTACAGAGGCTTTGAAACAGGCACAGCAATATTTTTAGGTGGAAGAAAGGGGGAGGAAGGTGACTGCTGCTCACTTCAGAGTGGTACTCCATATAATATGTTAACACACAGAACGAAAATCACTTCTTCACCTCTTTTCTCCCCTGCATGGGAATGCAGCTTTGGTCGTGATTGCACCTCAGGAACCACACAGTAAAAAGCCTCTCCAGAGTGAAGGTTAGGAACTGGGCACATCTTATCTTATAAGATGCTCAGCAAGGGCTCTGTTTCCAGGAAAATGTGCTTCCTTTTGAAAGTGCAAATTTATGTCTGCTTTTCCTACAAAATGCTGGTACAAATGTGAATTCTTGAGCCAACAATTCATACTGCTGATACAAAGGCAGGCTGGGCACAGACTGTTACTAGTAAAAAAATAAATAAAAATAGACGTGAAGGGGTTGCTTTTCAGAATATATATATATATGAATGCTAGGACTCCTGGAAAGGACTGGAAAAAGCAGACTGTGAAGCTAAAAATAATCACGTCGTGTACTCCAGTGTTACCACAGCATATTTGGCCAAAACACAATAATCTAGTGAATATGAGAATTGCTACAGATCAAAACCAGACTTCTGTCAAGTATTTAAAGACATTTATTTTCCAGGAGAGAAATTCTAAACTGTAAGCCACACATCCTTTTATATCACCAGGTAAGAATGCCAAATATACTATTTTCCTTTCCAAATATATTATTCTCCCTTTCCTCTTCACTCCTCTTCACCCCACCTCCCTCCAAAAAAAAAAAAAAAAAAAAGAACACCTTACAAAGCCAAGTAGTTTCCAAGTTGAAACTGCTACCTAACTCTAACTTAACAAAAACTTTCATGATGCTTGAAACGAAATATACATATATTTGTTTATTCTAGTTCTCCTTTAGTGCTCAGTTGTGCATAATACTAGCTCCAGTTCAGAAAAACACGTAAACACAACCATAGCCTTAGTCACAAGAACAGATCGCCATTCAACTTGATTATTTGATGGCATGATTAAATTCTAAGTACTTAGCTGTGTTAACAAAAACATTAAGGTTTTTGTCTCAGTAGGGCAAATCAAGTAAGCTGAAATTCCCTGCACTCGTACATTTGAAGTAGTGGATTTCAGATTACATTTTTTTTTTTTCTGTAAGCCTACCATTTTGCAAAAATTTGTCACTCCCTTGTTTTCTATGCATTTGCTATATCTTAATGAGAAACTGCATTTATTGATTCTCATATTACATAGAGAAATGAGTTTTTCTTTCAATAAGATGATTACACATAAATGTTACATAGAAGTACAAGAAGGCTGGATGTTTTTTTTGTTTTGTTTTGTGTGGTGGTTTTTTTTTTGCTCAATACTTGCTGAAGCATATTACTCACCAGCACAACGCAGTGAATGAGCTAAGGCACAGATTCACAGCTGTGCTCAGTGTGTTCCACATGCAGCTATGGCCGCTGACAATAAGCCATTTGGGATGCCCTGATGCAAGGGCTTGTTCTGTGCTGGCCTGGTGCCCATCAGAGGGTGGGTAAAGCCAAAAGGCTATGCCATGCTCAGAGGGCAGTGAGGCCCCCAAGGTGCCGCTCTGCCAGCCAAGCAACATCAAAGCATAGCAGCAATGTAGACGTGCCCTCCTTTCCACTTGTCACACCCCTAGATGCCTGAATCTTTCTCTCTTGACCATAATAGTGCCAGTCTTTAGGGAACAAACAGGATAATATAGAAATGCTGTTTTCTGGGACTAGTTTTTTGTTCTTAGGAAAGAATATGCATTATTATACTTCTGTATTCCCACGTAACAAAACAACTAATATTAGTAATAAAATATTGTCTTTGTATCAGTAATCATAAAGCACTTTCATTATTGTACTCCCTTAAAGAAGCATAGACAATAGATTAAACTCTTAAAGAAAATCATGAGAGCGATCAGAAACATGATGCATTGCTGTTTTGAAGTGCTAAAGGTTTTTCTTTTTCAATCTGCATAACTTTTGTCCCATCCTGGTTTATGTCAGACACACTGACAGCGTTTCAATTTTCAGGTTACACCAGATAAACACATCAAAAAGCAGGCATCTGTACTTTCCAATGTTTGGTTAAATCCCCTACCTTTCCTACATAGAGTGGGTCTGTGCCCATGTATTCTTCCAGCACAAAGAATTGATTCCACACCCAGCTGCGTTTGGTTCTTGTCCTCCCTGATTGAAAGTAGGGCTTTGACCTGGACCTTGAGGGCTCTGCTTGATTCATCCCAGAAAGACACAGGAAAAGAGCTATTATCTGCAACAAATGGCAGAACTCCACTTTGCCCAACTTCATCTTTTTTTTTTCTCCTTTTGACAAGAGCAGGCACAATTCCAGTTGTCTCTGCAGCTCTAGCTTCCAGCAGGGTGTCAGCTGGGAGTCCAGTGATAATAATTTGTGGAGTGGTCGATTGGGAGAGGTCACCACTGCTGAGTAGCCTTCACCAAAGAAATGGCATAACAGGTACCTATCTGTAAAAAAAAAAAAAAAAAAAAAGGCAAGAACTGTTGTCGGAATTTCATTTATTTATTTATTTTACTAATGTAAATTCTTTGCAACATTTACATAATGCAGAAATGTTTATTTATGATTTTTCTAATCATCAACACGGTTGAGTTTACTAATTAGTCTGTGAGTTTAGACTTCATTCCTTGGATTTTGCTACTAGTGATCAATATGTATTTTTTATTTATAAAGTTTTCTTGTGACTGTTCTCTTAATATACCCATTTCCCCAGTACAAAGGCTGAATTTTCTTCTCCTTAAAATAAGCAAAACAAGTGTAATTATTTTACAGTTATTATCTTTGATTTTTCCTCCTCTGCCTGTTATAGTCAGCTTTACTTGACATTACTATGACATAATTATAAAACAGTTACAGACGGGAAGCAATATTAATGGAAAGGACATATGTTAGCTTCTCTTTTCCATATAACTGAAGAGTAAAATAACGGAGTATAAGATGAATCAGAAAAATTTGATTGATTCTTAGTCACAGTAGACCAGATGTTATGATTTGTTCTTATCTGAATCTGACTGGCTAAAAAGCCCTCCGAGTGTCCCCACTCATTTTTTCTACATTTCTAAAGCAAATATCAGGCATGATAAGAAGCATGTTAGAATAGCTTATGTACTTACTTTAACACATATATGTTCAGCAAGATCAGAAAATTATTTGATTTTGCGTTTTCAGTGAAACCTTACGTTAATGATGAATGATTTTTCAACAAAAATACACATAAGTTTTATTTTTCTGTGCATATTGTCTGCTTCCTTTTCAAAACCTTGATCATTTAGTAATTGGTGGAACTTGCCAAGAATAAAGAATCATTTACAAAAACTATAAAAACTTTGAACAACATTTAAATCAATCCTTTTTTAAAATGCATCTTACAGTTACAAACCTTCTCTGGCCAAGTAAAAATATATACATAATATAATGATTATACAAGTTCTGTTAGCCAGAACCAAATGCAGCTTTGTATTTCAAGGGAATCATCTGCATTAAGCCCAAGTAAGCAATGCTGTCTCTGAAACAGGCATTCTCCTTGTCTGAGTGAGCAATAAGGCAGACAAGAAGTATTTAAGAAGTGCCAAATACAAGGTGAAAATGAGGATGAAATTAAAACGGATAACAAGGCTTTCAATTAGAGTGAGCTGTTGCTACTTAGGAAGCCATGGAAGAAAGAAGATTGCATCCTTTATACATTATATTAAATCACATTATGCAGTAGACATTAAATCACGTATGCATTAAATGCTCTAGATAAACTCATATTCCTACCCACTACTATTAAAAGTGATTGGAATGCGATCTCTGATATCTGATTTCACTATGTCAGGCTCTTTTAGCTACAATACTATGTACCTACCATGCAGCCAAAGGTACCTAGAGGGCACAAACACGAAACAAATAAAAAGCTCTTCTGATTATAGACTGTATTTAAAGCCTTTTTATAGTAATCCCTTCTGTGGTACTGCCCTGCACCAGAAAGGCTTTGCTTAGAGAATGGTGGGATAAACCACAAACCCACTGAGCATGTATGCTAAGCAGCAGCTATTTGAAAGCTTCCATATGTGAAAATTTAGTGTCTATACATGCAAAACAATGGGAATAGGTGCTGTCTTACCTAAACATTCTAAATTTCAAAATGTGATGCACAGTTATAAAACACATCCCTCCAATCTGCACCAAGATATTTTTTTTTTTTGGCAGCAGGATTAACATGCAGGTGCCATCGTCACTAGCAGAGCGTAATTTAAAATGATTAATCCCAACTAGTCATAGCTAGGTTTTGATGTGGGCCATAGGGTAAATCATGACCAGGTGACATTGTAATAACCAAAAGGGCTACCATAGGTGTTAAGGAGAGTAGTTGGGCTTCCCAAGTGGCATATTCACTTCCTACCACTCCTTTCAAGTATGAAAAATATTGTCTGTATTACAGGCTGTTTGCACACCCTTTAGTTTCCTTCTCTGTATCTAAGCTACATTAGGTTAAATACATCTGATATTGATAAACTGTCAGTTTATTTCAAAGAAGCAGCAGATTGTTACTTAACAGAGATAAAAATATGAAATGGATTTTCTTAAGAAATGTCAGTAAAACATTTACAATATGTTAGAGTCTTTCCACTAAGCAGTTTGAAATGTCTTGTTCTTGCTCTGAACAGACATTTCAAATCTAGAATTGCTCTAACCTTTATCTCGAACAGTGTTCTCTTATATCCTTTCTTTTACACCTGCAGGGAAGTATGAAAGCCACCATATGGAGCTCCATGGTCCCCAGCCACACACCACAGCACAGAACTGAAAAACGCACCCAAAATACCAACTGAAAAACAGTCCATATGCTAGACAGCACAATCTGATGAAAAACAGAATACTCACACCCCCTGGAAAAAAATAAATAAATAAATAATGTTGTCATTTACTCATTCTCAAATCTTTTCACCACACAGTCTCCAGAATTCCAATTATTTTTGTTCAGCTGTGTGGCAGCACTTTGTACTGAAGCACTCTTCCCTCCCTTCCTCCCCTTCAGGAGGAATCTTCCCATTCCTCTAAGAGTGCACCCTCCCCCCCCCCCCCCCCCTTTTTTTTAAGGTTTTTATTTATAGTCCTTTCAGCACATCGTTTTTTGAGTGTCATACTTCCCAAAACAGAAGTAAAAGTGTCTGGTGTTTAATTCGTTTTTCTGTTTTGGGAATAATTACTTCTTAAATTGTATTAAATTGTATCTTTTGTTCTGATATAGATGTATATATTTATATGAAATTTTTATGGTTATGTGTAAAATGTATATATATTATGTTTTTGTTCAAGCATAACTAGCACTTTAACATCATCTGCTTTGTGAAATGCCTATGTATGAAGTTGATATGTAAAACACAAACAATATCATGGCATTCAGGAAACTAAGAAGTAAACTAAAAGGTTGCTTTTTTTCTCTTCACCAAGGCATAAACTTAATGTTCTGAGAGCACCTGCAGCTACAGATATGAAGACCAATGACATCAATAGATGGAATGAAGCTCTCTGATTTAGGTGCCTTCTCTATCATCAGCATTTATGCACTTGAGTGAGAAATGAAGGCAAAATTGACCTGCACTGTTTTGTGTTTAAGCATTCTCATTTATGAAATGGTAACCTGTTCTGTACAAACAGAGTATACAGAAATGAGAAATATTTGTACCTGTAATTAATGTCTTTAGTTACTCTAGGAAATTAGTACATCTTCATATAATGTTTCTAATTCCATTAAATGCTACTTCCCTCCTCAAACAGGGTCTCAGGTACAATAATGTCTCTTCAAGCTTTTCCTTCATGAAAAGTAATTTAGCTTTTAAAAATAAAATGAATTTGACTGCTCATGTATTTTAAGCAAGATGCTCTACCTTCTACATCTAAGCTCGTATTCCTTATTTACTTTACATATAATACCAAAATTCACAAATATAAAAAAATATAAACCCAAACAACCAGTGTGCAATTCAAAGAGTATGTTATGTGATTTGGACTGTGCTTGTAGTGTGTCTTACCATATCAGTAATATGCTGTCTAGGTGAACAACTGCAAGAAATCCCATCCTCCCCCCCAAAATATATATGTGAATATACATGTGAATATATATGTGAAGTTTGGGGGGGGGAGGATGGGATTTCTTGCAGTTGTTCACTTAGACAGCATGTTACAGATATGGTAAGACACACTACAAGCACAGTCCAAATCACATAACATACTTTTTGAACATATATATATATATATATACACACACAAACACACACTGAATATCAACTCTCTCACGGTGTGTTCTTAAATACTTGGTTCATCTATAAAACATCAGAATGAAAAATACACATCTGAAAAAATAATAACCTCCTTATTCAATATATACCATAAAATTTACATTTTCTCCCATCTGCTGTAGAGAAGTTGGGCTATATTTAAGCCACAGACTAGTAGCAGAAGTGTTCTCGTGAACACTGCTAATCTGAAAAATGTTACTACTCTACTTCGCCAAAACAATCTGCTAGTGTCAAAAAGACACCATTATGCACTGTCTCCAAGGGGCAATCTTGATTTGATGAAAACATTCAGATCATGAATAAGATCCTCAGCTTTAAGGAATAGTTCCCTTCACTGCAAGCAATTAAGGGCAATTTACACCCACTGAAAATCTCTCTGAATATTTTGTTTCACTCCATAATTTCTACAACAACACATCAAGAGTAGTCCTGGCTATACTCATGTACCCCTGAGCCCCACTAGATACGGACAAAACATGTATTCAGTCCCCTAGATGTCCTCATGAAAGGCCTCCTTCCCCACCTCTGAATTTTCCGTGGTCTCGTTGGGCCTTTGGTGAAAGCTCTTGAGGTCTTTTTGGTGCCACCTAAACTTTTCAGCCAAAGCACAGATTTCTACAGATTTCCACTCACACATTGCTGCTCATATCACAGTGCCAGCTTAATATATGAACCATATTATTTCCCTATCAACCTTGTCAGCCAAACATAGAATTTTGTCCATCAGCATATATTGTCCTAAAGTCTTTGCAACATATAAAATACTTCAGGAAGAAGAGGTGGAAATCCAATACCTTTTCCTAGACTCCACCTGACTGGATTACATTTCTCTGTTTTGAAAACTCAGTGTCAGTTCAGAGCATCCATTTAAGGTTTAAGTGAAGAGTTTTTCATTTCTATTGCCTCCCCCACCCCTTATTCTCCTCTCCTAAGATTGCTTCAATTTTTGATACTATAGCAAAAATTTACTGTTTAAACTCAGATCTCACTGTCTCTGGAATGGCAGCCCTGAAAATACCTGTGAGTAAATTTTATTTTAGCTTGATTATTTTAGCTTGATCAATAGCACACAGTTATCCTTCCTTCCCAGCCTCCCTCTCACTCCCCTACCAACCTCCCCTCTCACCCCTTCCCCATACACACTTTAGCCTTTCAATAAAACAAGACCCTTTATGTTGAGATAATTCTGAGGGTGACTATTGCCACTGGATCTTGAACCAGGATACCATAAGCACAGCAGAATCAGCAAGTGAGCCCCCTGACAGCTGAACTAATCTTGCTGAAATATTTATGTTTTGACATTCAGTTTTACAATGCCCATTGGAAAAGGTATCACTTTCTGTGGAAGAGGAAATTCCCCTTGGAGGAGCTGTAAGCTCACAACAATGTCACACATCTGAAATATCACAGGGACTCTTTTTGCAGGTACAGGAACTCTGTGATCCTTGAGACAAAAGGGTTAGAGAAGAGAACATGTTTAATTACGTTGCAGATTGCAACATCTGGTTGCAACATTTTTTCATGGAAATAAACAAATAAATAAAATAAAAAGGAGGGTGCCTTAGAGCAAGTGAGGTGGGGACCCTCCCATGAAATGAAGGTCTGTGAGTCAAGGCAGTATGATCAAACCTGTTAACTCCCTGTGCCAGATGACATTACATCTACAGACCACAACCTCCTGCAGCTAACTGGCCTAAATATTCACATGGGAGATCTGTAAATGGAGTGCACATCCTGAAGTCTGCATCTGGTTATCAAGCAAGAAACTATCACTGCTCCAAACATATGGCACTGTTACACTAAGCTGGCTCCAATACCCTCTGACTCAGGTGAAAGGACCTTACAACACAACAGAAAAACACCAGGCACACTTCAATAAATGATATGGCTTCACAAAATGCAGAAAGAAAACCAAGCGACTGTTTTTGGTGTTTCACAATATTCTGCAGTTGATTGTAAGACTTGATGTCACTGGAGAGTTCATACTTTTTTTTTCCCTACCTCTAGAAAAAAATGACAAAAGAAAGAAATTTTATATCGTTTTCTCCATATGAAAGTGCTTTGTTGGTTTTTCACCTTGCTATGGTACATTGGTACATTTTATAGATCTAGAGTTGCTGGAAAGGAAAATGCTAATTAGATCAGTTATTGAAAAGAAACGCTAGCAGTACTTGTATGTGTGAGACCAATCAAGTCAAATATTTAAACTTCCACAAGCTCAATTTCTGCAGCCTCATTTAAATTGAGGAATTTCACATAATACCTAAGGGAAGAAATGACTTCGTGGCATTTTCTTGCAGAACCACTGAATTCCCAGAGGAGGCACTCCTGCATTACTGCTTAGAGTTAAACCTAGTTTGACAGGCAGGACTGAAGTAGCCGTCATATATTTTATACACCCTTCCTCAGCTAGAATTTAATGATTTTTATTCCTACAAGAAAACAATACCCAGTAGTAGCATGAAAGCATACATTAAAAAAAAAAAAAAAAAAAAAAAAAAAAAAGAGAGAGAGAGATAGAGAAGAGAAGAAGTGTTAAACTAAAATAACTAAAATGAATAAATTGGATGGCTCAGGAAAAGCATTCATTGAAGAAACACTGAACAGATCAGATATTACATCAATATCCAAAAAAAAAAAAAAAATAGTCAATCTGCCACTAAATCTGCCTTCTGAGTAGTATATTCATATGACAAGCATTTTTAGTTGGAAATACCTTCTATTTTCATTGCACTTTGGAGTCAGTTTTTGTGCTGATTACCTTTGAGAAAAGGCTTAGCCAGGTTTACAGCAAAGTAGGACTTTAATTTAGAGTAAAACAACCAGGGTTTTGCATTAATAATGATTTTCTTGAGCCAAGCATCTGACAACTGAAGAAACATAGAAAAACATGGATAGAACACACTGAGGATCCATGAGAAGGATCCATTCTGCTTATCAGATAGGTCATGGGTAATCTGCAGTTAAACAAATGATTCACAATTACCTTTTTATATGTGTAGTCTAATGGAAGGTGTCTCTGCCCATGGCAGCGGAGTTGGAATTAGACGATCTTTAAGTCCCTTCCAACCCAAACCATTCTATGGTAAGATTTCTATGTTAAGATTTCTTTGCTATTAAATCAATAGCAAATAACCAAGAGTGCTTTGCAATTATATCAGTAAAAGTAGACTTAAAAGAACTCTGAAGCTGTCATGCGGTACATTATTAACAAACACATTTCTAATGACCTACAGCAGCCTTTAATTACAATAAAGTCTTCCATTATAAGGGTGAAATGCCCTCTGACTAAAACTCCAGTATTAAATGATTTTTTTTGTCTGTTTGTTTCAAGAAAACACTCTAACTTACCAGAGATTGTTTTTTTTCTTCACATTCACTCACATTTCTAAAATGCAGTGGTAGCTCAGATTATTAACTTGGATACTTAGTTAATTAACCCAGCAGTTTTTAATCTACTAAATTCTCAAACCCAGAATATTCCACATAACATAAAAAGTTGTCAAAGTCAGCTTTCAGCGTTTTTGCTCTGCTCTGCTTCCTGTGGATTTTACTGTAATTATTTTTTAATCTTATTTAGGCTTTCTTCATGTCCCCCCAAAAGAAGCGTGTCTAGATTAGATCCTCTGGTATTTGCAGGCTGTGAGAGATAGAAAAGTGTGTACAAGGAATTTAAACAGAATGTCACATTTGGTCCCAAGAGAGTTGGTTTGGACTTTTTTGGTGCCTCCCCCTCCCCCCCCAAAGATGATAACACCACAGTCACACTGAACTAGTTTCAAATGAGGCATGCTTATTGTTTCTATACATACTCATTTCACTTTTGCATTTTTAAAACTGTTAGGATATTACTAAGAGCAAACCAGCACCATTTCCCAACTAATCTTTATCTTCTGACCTGTTGTACATTCAAAAGCAAAATTCTAACCAAACTTACTTATACAACTTGCATGCTGTTAATTTAACTTGCTCATCTGAATAGCTCTTCACCTGAGATTAGATAGATCTATCTTTTCCAGAAACAGAATAACATCTACCTTTTACCAGAAACAATCTCCTACAGACTTCACAACATGTAACAGAGGAGCAATTAGTAGATACGATAAAGGTAAAAAAGTAAAGTCACACATCACTATCACAGAGAGACTGTTACAGAAAATGACATGCAAGAGTTTGGCTCCTTTATCTATTTATTTACTTATTTGTCCTGGAAAGCAATTTATTTTCTGCAAAGCTTTACGATCACCTATGTTTTAGCTGAGAAAATGGCAAGGCACTTTGTCTTGTTAGAGAGACTATAAAGTATACACTGCCCTTTCAAGTCTCTGCTTTGACTTGAGAAGTTATCTATCAGAACATGAGAGTTTTTTTAATCTTGCAATGGGAAAAAGATTAAAGTATCAGCATTTCAGTTCCTAGAATCAGAGTGCTTCACTAGTCTCAGTCTCCCCTCCCTCCCTAAATCCTCTGCTTTGCTGGGAAAGCTATCGTTGTTTGCAGAATCCTGGCTCACCTGAACTACCTCACCTTTGGAAAGCATGGGGTATGAAGGCTAAATCCTATATCAAAATGGGATATTTCCCTCTGTTTACTGACTAGAAGTTGGATCCAGATCACAAAATACTTCCTACTAGTGCACACGGTCTATTACAGGAAAGCAGGACCTGTCTGTGTGTGGATATGTGGATAAATGAGGGAACGGGGCAGGGGGGAAGGGTCAGTATCAAACTGCCAAGCACTGCAGAGCCTGCCTTACCAGCTGAATGCTAATCAAAGAAATAAGCTCCCATCATTTTCACATTTGCAAACTCCAGAACATCCTTGACATAAAAGGAAGAAAGCTCTGGGAAATAACTCTCGGGAAATTTCCTGGCCTCCGCAGTATTGCTCTGTAGCATGAAAGCTGGACTCAGCCAGCGAGGCAACCGCTTTGCTTTAGCGGAAAGGACCGAGGCAGTCGGGACTTGGTGCTGCCTACATTTTGCACAAGTCTGTAGCCCTCCCTTCCCCCACTCCATCTCCCCCCTTGTCTGCGAGACTTCTCCGAAGAGTCAGAGGGTTGCTATTGTTCTTTTTTTTTTTTTTTTTCCCTTCTTATTGCAGTAGGTGCACACAAGCGTGGAGCATCCGTGCTCCCTCTCACTTCCCACCACTCCCCGGCCACAGCCGGCGCTTGGGCGGCCTCTGCCAGCCGCGGTGCCCCGGGCAGCCCCTTCCCTTCCCTTCTCTTCCCTTCCCCGCCGCTCCCCGGCACGGCAGAGAGGAGACCACGGCGGAGAGACACGGAGGAAAGTTGCCGCTGCTGCCGCGGCCGCTGCCGAGCAGGAGCGGTGCGGGGCCGGGGGAGAGGAGCCGCGCTCAGCCCCCTGCCCGCAGCTGCTCCCACCACCCCCCCTGCCCGCACGGGAAGGCGGTGGGGGCAGGTGCAGCCGGCACTCACTCACCTGCCGTCCCTCGGCTGCCCAGCGCAGTGAGTATTTTAATCCCAAGGGCCGGCGGTGCCTTGGCGGAGAAGTGCTGGTGGGATGCTCCCAGGCGGCGGCCGGGCACCCGCCTGGCATCGGGGCTGCGCGCCCGCTCGCGCACTCGCCCGCACCCGCGGAGGCAGGAGTGCCGCCGCTGCCCCGCTCCTCCTCCTCCTCCTCCTCCTCCTCCTCTTCCTCCGCGGCACGGCACGGCACGGCACGGCACGGCACGGCACGGCGCGGCCAGCAGCGGGGCGCACGCAGGGAGAAGTGGGCGCCGGTGCCAAGCCCAGCTCCGACTGGGTGCGGATCCTGGCTGCGGGAGGAGGAGGAGGAAGAGAAGAAAGAGGAGGGAGGGAGGGATGGATGGATGGAAGGAGGGGGGAGGGAGGGAAGGAGACGGAGGAGGTGGGGATGCTGCTCTGGGCAGGGGATGTCACCGCTCAGCGGCCGGTGCCGGCTGCCAGCTCGGTCCGCGGGCGCGGAGGAGGCAGGGCGACTTTTTGTACCTCCAGCGGTGCCTATTGAGCAGGGACCCGGAGAGCAAGCAGCCTGCCCGGCCCCGCGCCCCGAGCCCCCCGCCTCTCCTCCTCGACAGGATATACAGATGGAGCCCTTTGGATAAAAATCAGGAGCAGGGCTAGGGGGTGGGGCGCGAGCCAATCTATCTCCCGATTTGCATTTGAAAACACGGAGCTGAAGGAAAGAGTTTAAGATATTTTTTTTTTAATACTCCCCTCCTCTCCCCTCCCCCAGCTCTCCCCCTCCCCCCCTCCCCGCTCATACACAAGCTTGTCCTAGGAGCCGTGATCAACTCAGCATCCGAGGCGTGAAGGGAAAGTCGCAAAACTAACGCAAAGTACCCGGGGTCCCTCCTTCATAATTCTGCCCTTTCAGCCCCCCCAACCTGCCGTGTTTCCAGCCTGCAACACCCCACCCCCAAAATGGCCTGGGCGGCCCTGGGGGAGCCGGGGGTCGCGGGGCCGCTGGGCACGGAGCTGTCACCGACCGCAGCAACCGCAACCCCCTCAACCCTGGTGCCCTCAGCCTCCCCAGTGCCGCTGTCCCTCCTCTCTCCCCAGCTCTGTTTGCAAGGGGGGAGGGAGAATAATAATAACAATAAAATAAAGTGTGTGTAAATAGCTGGAATAAATAAACCAGGTGCTCTCGTAGAATACACGGTGAAAGAGGCGCCTGTGCCAGGGGCAGTGTGCCCGTGCTGGAGCTCTGCGCACCGGTAGGAGGAGGAGGAGGAGGCTGCGCACAGCCCCGCATCCCCAGAGCTGCCCGGGGAAGCAGCTCTGGGCAGTGAATATCTGCTTTGTCTGGACTTGGTTCGGCTGGGAAAGCGGCAGCACAAACTTTCTGCCTCGTTTCAGCACTACTGAAGCCTTTTGGGTCTGCAGCATGCACGAGGTCTGACAGTGAAATGCGATCACCCAGGACTCAGGATGCCTCCTGCTAAAAAAAAAAAAAAAAAAAAAAAAAAAAAAAAAAAAAGGAGGGGGGCAGCAGAGGTTCCAAATGCTAGCGGAGCTGCTGAACTGACATTTTCCACGGACAAAAATATTTTTAACTTACTGTTTTTAGAACAATGGATCAAACCAAGGGCAATAGCAAGAAATGAGCCTTGGCCAATGTCTTTTGATTTATTGCTCTATGAGGAAAGCGTTCTCAACCTACTATGAACAGACTAATAATCTGTGTTTGTAATTAATTTTAATTCCTCATATATATACAATAAAGTGTAGTGTCAACAATAATGAAGTAATGTGAAGACAAAGTCACTTCTTAAAAAATAAAATAATTGATTTATATCAGGATTTTTCTTTTTTTCCTTTTTTTTTTTTAATATAATTTTAGTTTCTGGATGTGGTTGTAGCCTTTGAATTAAAAAGTGCAAAGTATATATATTTTTATAAATGTAATAGTTAATCTCTATGTGTTTCTTGTCTTGTAGCTTCATTTTCAGAGATGTAATTTCTGATGTGTCGCCCTTCTAACCAGAGAGTGGCAATTCAGCAACATGGCATTTGAGGACAGGAGAAGTGGTTTAAAGAGGGCAACTAGAAGCAATCTTCGTTCTGGATGTTCAGCAGCATCCGAGTGTGTGGTTACAATGCAATAGGATGTATTCAGGCAAGAAAATCCTGAAACATGATTGCATGCAATTGCTTAAGATTGCAATTAAGGATTCTTCTTTCCTTTGTCCTCCTTCCCCCAATCCCTAATGCATCTTTCACAAATTAATTGAAATAAGACTCTTTGCACTGATCCTTAAAGAGCAAAGTTCAAGGACAATTTGTCTTTTCACTCACAAAATATCACAAACACCTTTGCTCTATCTTCTTTCAAACTCATTCTGTAATGAAACCAGTACTTGGGAAAATTATCTTTTCATACTTAATTTGAAAGCTGTAACTTCAATGATGAAAAATGAAGGTTTATTTATTTATTTAAGAATATTTCATTGTTTGGGGATGGGATAAAATGAAAGAAGAATCTACAAAAGGTAGTGATCTTCATAAATTGTACTTACCACCTTCAAGCTCTTTCTTTGTTCCTGAGAATCAAAACATGGACTAAATAATTTTACCATCATTTTAAATCTTTAGAATAGAAGGATTATTTCTCCTTAATTTTGATTCTGATCCTGATATTCCTAATCAAGAATTGGAATAGCCAAATATCACCCAATTAAGAAGCTTTCATGTGTAGACTTTTACAGCGTATTTCATGACATTCCTACTAACTTAACAGACCACTTTCAAGGATGTGGTTTATGTTCCAAAAATCTATATTCTCTCAAGCAAAACCTTTAATTAAACTGTATGTCTGTGAAAATGCTTGAACTTATTTTTACTGTGTGAAAATAGGATAGATATTTTTGTCTGATTATTTTTTTCTAACTGCTTACACAGTCACATCAAAATAAAATGTATTGTACCCTTTGACTTTCACAGGAGCAAAACAGCTCGGTGACTCCAAGCAAAAAGTATGACTAAGCAGACCAATTTAATTTCATTGCCCTGGCAGAAGAAAATATAAAGAAGCAATTATTCTTAGTCAGTTTTGGCAATCCACCATTTTTAGTAACACAACCAAATGTATATTTTTTTAATACAATTTGTTCTTGACTGTCTTATTGGTGTATTTTTGCCAGTGAGTCAGTCCGTTCCAGTACATTGACCGAAAGATTTTGGCTGTGGTCCATACTTGACGTGCTGTTGCATTTCTTTCTAATATGGTTTGTACTGTATTTACTCATCGTGAGAGGTACGTATGTACCACTTCCATGGGACAGTCTACCGTTTGTCAAAACAAATATTAGACCTGCATCTTAGGCCCTGTAAAGACAGCTGCAGGCATCAAAGAGCCTATTGGTTCTGGCACCTTTCCTTTGACTTCTCAGTGTCATGTATGCCAACAAACAATTTGAGTTGTGATCCCATACTATATAGCAGAACCATAGGCAGATCTAGGACCAGAAAACATGCTCTCACACACTCTCAAATACTTCTTATACAATGAGGGCTTTGGTGGGCACTGCTTAGAGAGCATTTTGACCTAAGGCAGAAAATAGAAAACTTTTATAGTTCTCTTCAGTTCCCTGAACCACTGAGAGTCTCTCAATATTAATATTTCTATCCTTAAAAAGTATGCATTCAGAAACAAACAAACAAACAAACAACATCTGGTAACTGCTACCTGGATGCTGGTAAATCATTGACTATGTAGGTAGAAATAACTTCTATAATGCACTCAGCAGCAGCTTGCAGAGTTCCTTTGATATGCTTAGAGGCAAATACTAACTTTTCATTATGTTTCCTGAAATCTTATACAGATATTAGGTTTTCATGAGGCAAATAAGAGAGCTTGCAGTTTAAGATCATTTTTAAATGAAAACATTACTAACCAACATTAGCACATTAGTATGAGTACTAATGCAATTATAAATGACTTTTAAATTCGGGCTTCTGCTGTCCAGAGATATTATTTACAGGTGGCTATAATTCTGATGTACATTTCTCACCTCTCATATCACCATCCATTTCTGTGGTTACAGTAGTTCAGATTCAGATCTAAAATGAAGTATTGCTTGTCTGATGTTTAGTTTTCTTTTATTCTAAATTCTATAAATTGGAGAAGGAAAAACAAAAATCCTATTGTAATTTAAGACACTTACTGCCTTTAACAAGATACTCAATACAGGGATGTCTCAGCCATTCTCTGTCCACCCTGTTATGACTTAATTCCATACTTAAACTGAGTTTTTTAGTTAATTACATTGTTGCCTAGGTTCCAGGAGTTTCCCATATTCCAGAAACCTCCCATCAAGCCACAGTAACTATGGGGACTTACTTAATAATCCCCCAAAGTTCATCAACCTGCTTCATAGAAGACTTTATGCAGAATATCCTCTAAAGACTTGGCAACCCAACTGAGATAATAATATGAACTAAATTGTAGAAAAGAAAAGTAAAGGTGATTCAATTGGTCAAAATATTAAGCCTCCACAACCACCCATTCCACTTTGGAATTGGTACTTTATCAATTCAGTATTAGCATCACAGCTCTACCTGTCCTTCTCTCATTTCTCTGTATCTTCTCTTGTATTTCCACAGTCTTTTGATGACATGGTGGGCCCACATATGCTGGCATATGTGGTGATATATTCTCAAGAATGTTATTCTTCTTCAGAAATAAATCGGATTAATATAAGGGAATATAACTGTAAAACTAATAAGAATTTATTATTGCCTAAGGTAATAAATGTGAATGCAGATAAAAATGGAGTTCATATTGTAAGGAAGTGTAATTTTAAGAAAGTGTAGATAGAAAACTGGATTGTTTAATCCTAAAAAGGGTCCAAAATTAAAAGAAAAAGATTTTACCAATTAGAGTAATTTATCATTCACATAGTAGTAAGAATAGCACAAGTAGAAAACAATTGGGGAAAAAAAAAAAAAATTCAAAAATCTCACGAGAAGATTGTGGCAAATGTTAAGCAGGCTGTCAGAAGACTGAAAAGAGAAATGAAGAATTTCATTATGGCCACACAGGAATGAGCAATTTGTGCAAGCAAGGATAGATGGCTTAAAAAACCCTAACGCTAGAATGTAGGATGTGTGGCCAGGCGCCAGATACTATTCATCATATTATAAGTGGATGTACCAAGTTGGCCAGCACTGAGCTAGAGTATGGCAGGACAAAGCTGGCAGTGTTGTGCTCTAAGCACTCTACAAGAAGTATGGATTACCAATAAGGAAAAAAAGAATCATCAGGCAAAGAATGATACTGAGAATAAAAACATTAAAATAGTTTTTAAAACATTTGAATTTATAAAATAGGAGCTAGGACTAAGGGATAGGAAATAAGATACTATGATAAGAAAATTAAGAGAGGAAGAATGCTTCAAAACAGACTTTTTTTTCTCTTTCATTTGATGAGATCATTCAAATAACAATGCTAGGAAAGGCACAATCAGGATAGGAGCAACAGAAGAAAACCTAGTTCCTGAGAAGTGTAAACAAAGTGCTAACTACTTGTGTATCCTTGGACCTCATGATGTGTCACTCATGTCAAAAAGTAGCTTTCCAACAGATCTCTCACATAGCAACATTTATGACCATCTCTAAAATACTGTTGAACATAATAGCTCAAACTGCAAACAAATACATCCACAAACACTTGGGTCTCAAATTAATGCTTCATACCAGCAAGATCCTGCTGGTGGAGGAGAGGCATCACCATTTTTATAATAAACACTTCTCTCTTTTCTGATGTATGCAGAAAAAAATTAGGTTAGATAAGTTTCTGCTGGGTATTAGGCTCAGTTCTTCAGGGCATTCACACTGTGGCAAAACTAAGGTCAATTTTTCAGAGGAATTGCGCTGCAGACTGAGAGCATTTGTCTGATCCTATGAAAAGTTATGCATAGGAAGTCCAATTGACTTCAGGGATTTTTACATGCTCCAGGGGGCTACTACTGTGTAACAGCCTTCTGAAAATCTGCAGCTAAGTTATATGTGAAAAATCCCTATTTTATATAGAAAGAAAGAAAGAAAGAAAGAAAGAAAGAAAGAAAGAAAGAAAGAAAGAAAGAAAGAAAGAAAGAAAGAAAGAAAGAAAGAAAGAAAGAAAGAAAGAAAGAAAGAAAGAAAGAAAGAGAGAAAGAAAGAAAGAAAAAACAACAGTAAAAGCTCATACACAGCAAGACGTATTACTTCAAGTTACAGCCTGGATTCTGCATTTCTGTATGAAACTAATGTGAATAACTCCTTCATTGACCTCTAAGCCCATAGCTTGTCAATACAAACTCAAATATTTTCATAAACAAAATCAGAGATTACAGCTGCAATTTTAGAAAGATTTTCTGAATAATTAGCTAAAACTACGTTATTGCATCATGACTGATATTCAAGATCTCATAACCTTCCCTGTGTGAACACATTAGCAGAGTAAACAGATTTTATTTGTATATTTTTCCCCTGACCACAGCAATAATTGGACAAGCTCTCTCTCTCCTTCAAAATATAAAAATAAAATGCAACAACACTAACATTTACAAAATGTACAGTCTAAGCATTATATGCACTAGAAACACTATACGCAAGGATCTTGCTGGTGACCCTACTTTTTCACCTTCAGGCAATCAAACTTTTCATGTCTGAATGTTAAGCTAAATGCTAAACTCCTATACCTGAATATTTATGGAGAGAGAATTCTAAAATGACATGTAAGCAGTTGTACAGGAAGCAGATAGAAATTATTTTGTAAGTGAAATATAGAAAAAAAAAATATGACTATCTCCACCATATTGAACTGCTCATTCTAACATTTGTTGTGAAGGCCAAAGGAGACATCATTATATATATCAATTTTCAAGAAAGTTAATCAAATCAGCTTCCAACTTCCCCCACACGCACACTCCCCCCTTAGGAATCAACTGAAACATTACTTTTATGTTAAAAATATTAAAAGCATTACAAATGTCTTAATCCTATCTAAGTTCTACCTGTTTTGGGATGGATTCTATGTTCATTAAAACTGGGGGGGGGGGAACAACAAAACAGAACAAAAACCACTGGATTTGATAAGAGAATAATATGTTTTATGAAACATCTAAGTCCTTGTCAGTTTGAAAATTAACTCAGGGTACGGAGCACAGCACTTTGCTCAAGTCCTAATGAATGTGGTGAAAATCTCTTCTCATTGCTCTGAAGATGCATATCCCAAGACAGTATATACATGATAGTGTTGCAGGAATCAATATCGAGGTTTATCGGTTCCTATTTTCTCCTCTTACTTCTTGTGCCTGTAGGTGTAAGGAGAAAGAAAAAGGCTGAGGGCAGTTGAAAGAACATAACAGTCCTCTGGAATGTTCTTCTTCCCACATTTAGGAGGTTAATGGTGTAGTGCCCTGGCACCAGAATTAAGAACAATTCAATCCCCTTCACACTTTCAGTGTATTTCCTCCAGTCTGGCCTTTAGAAACACTAGATGCTGGTCACTAGGATGCTGTGTCTGATCATTCAGCAACATTGACCTTAGTGTTACCAGTCCTACATGCCTTGGTTTTTCAACAGAAGCACTGCTTTTGTTCTTTTAGTCACTAAAGTTTGGGTCATATTTCTGTTGTGAACTTTCCAAGACAAGACTTTTTTAGGTCACATATTTCTACAAATCACAGGACAGACAGAACTCCTAGGGGGAACTACCACTGTACACATAAATACTAATAATTTACTACCCACATCCAGACAATACACACTTAAGCCAGCTACTTTAAGTCATTTCATGTCATGGAGTTAGTGTTCATCCATACATTTTCATGTTACTTAATGACCATGGCCAGACAACCCAAACAAAATTCAATAAAACTGGAGGCACTGCAGAATTTCTTCTTGAGCACTATCTTCATCTAAAATTTTGTACTTACACAAAGCTTTGTTGCTAAACTATATAATTGAATAACTCAACTTCTTTTGAATAGCTTTTATTTAATTTACTGTGATTATCTTCAAAATATTGGAAAGCTGATAAGAATGGCTTCATGTATGAGATGCAATATACATTCTCAGTCCCAAGGCCAACAAAAGAATAGGTACCTTTTCAGCAGCAGATGCCTTCCGGAGGATAATATACCCACCAGTTACTCAGCTGCTTCATCTGTCATTTTTATGAAGGCATGTCATGGTTGGACAGAGCAAAATTGCCTGTGAAAAGCTGTGTGAGGAAAAAAAAAGGAGACAGAAACAGGTAATTGCCTCTTCCTAAGTGCTGGATAGAATTAGTGTTTGGGGGGAGTGAGGTGATGGGGAAGAGAGAAGAGTATACAGGAAAACAAACATAACAAATAACATCAAAGTGCTGCAGTTGCTCTAGCTCTATTAGTAGCTGTTTTAAAAGATAAAAGAAATTAGAAAATAACAGATGTGAAAGAATCTTAAGCATAAATTCCTTCACTCTTCTTATTAAGCATGGTTAAGATTTCAATTGTCAAATGTTCTTTAGTTCAGAGAATGAAAGCAACAAGGGAAAATTTAACTGTTCTTCAGCATTGTAAGTCCACTGAGCTCTATAATTTTCTGAAGATTTGTTTTCTGACACTTTCACCAGAAAAGGGAGAGAGAAGAGAGGAAAAAAAGTGTTTCACCAAAAGCATTCTGACCCATAAAAAGACCCAACTGTGTGTGTTGGGAAACATGTCCAAATGCTTCTCTATTTAAGGCTTTTTTCTCTTTCAATAAAATGTCAGTACCTCTTTGAATAGATATTGTCCTTGGCCAAGACCCTAGTGAAAGGCAACAGATGTTGCTAAGATTGTACCCAGGCTATCCTCTATCCTGTTTCATTTCTGAAAGGGAAAAGAGAGAAAGAGAGAAGAAAACTTGCTTTAAATCACTGGACCATTTTGTACTTCAGCAAATCTGTTTGCACATGCTCGACTGGCCTTGCAAAAAGGGCTCAGCCTTTTGCATTCAGCCTGAGGTCAGTCCTAATGCTCTGTTCAGTGGTCCTCACTCCTTTCACATGGAGCAGCTGCCTCTGATTGCTAGAACAAATTGAGGTGATTCAGGCCACCAGCAGGGCCATGGTACAAGTGCTTTTCACCAGAAAGGGAGGGAAAGCCTTAGAACAGGACCAACTGGGGTTGCCCACAATAAACCGTAGGATTAGATTTGATACACTCAATATTAAGACATGCTCTTGCTGAAAAGTAGGCCATAGTGACATAAACTACAAGACAGTTGGACTGAGAGAAGGGGAGAGAAAATGATGTTCAAACATTTATTAAGTTACACCTAATTATTTAATTGGCAAACATTTAAAACAGTAACACAGACAGTTCAGGCTGGGGAACAACTTGCTGTTTTAACCCTTGATGGAATATTATTGATGTAAGTGTGATTACAGACCAGCTTCTCCCCCGCTATAATATTGTTAGAAACATTACCAACAAGTTCTCTAAACTATTCCTGCTGTCAATTTCTAGAGAGGAATAATCATCATTTCTTACCATCTTATCAACCATTTCAGTAGCTCGAAACTGCCACACAGCTGTTAACTTAAGGGGTCAGGGGAGATGAAAAAAAAATACAAATGATGTAGATTTGGTATTTACCTCTTTTTAAATTCTTTCTAATCTATCAAGTGAGATAAGAGCATACAGCATATTAGCAGGGAAAGATGAAGGCATAACCCTCCCCCTTTCCCTGGCACAGCCAATCTCCTACAATTACTTGATTCAGTCCCAGATATCAGGTCACAGTATTTTCTACTGTGCGAAGGATCAGACCAACAGCTCTCTGAGGCTGAGGTCAAACAAAACAATACAGTACTGCATTAAGCCATAGCACCAAGCACTTACCACTTCAAAAGAGACATCATTATTTGATGCCTCTGACAGGAAGCAAAATCTCTGTGTGTATGTGGGAAATTCCACCAGACTGCCCCTCTCCCCCTCCAAAAAAAAAAAAAAAAGTTTATGTTAATTCATAAAACCATGGATTTAAGAATTTAAGATTGGGGAAATTAGCAATTACAGCATTTACTCTGTGTGTGCATTCAAATGGAAGTCTAACACATGACCTTTGAAATACACTCATTCATGAGGCAGTTTAATATGCTGAAGAAGAAAGGAAAAAGATCTTTGTATGTGCTTAGTTAACAGGTATAGAAATGGAAGCTAGGGGAAAAGATATGTAAAAACCCTCCTGTTGACTCAAAAAAGTTGAGCTGTAGAAAAGAACGTACCAAGCAGTATGCTAGTCTCTGCTACTTGACTTAACAAGAACACAAAACAAAACAGGTTTTAACTCATTGAATAACAGATAAAAATTTGAGATATATCTCAATCTTTCTTTACTATTTCATCCTATTGCTTGTTACACAGATATTAGGAAAAATAAAATAAAAGCTGTATATTGAAATAAGAGTTTTAAAATAAAAGACTCAAATAAGTCTGTATCTTCAAGATAAAAGTTCAGTTATTTTCCTGGTTAAAGACAATAATAGTTTGTATCATGAAATTTTCCTCATAGAACTTGTTAAACCTTTGTTTTCTCTAAGGCACAGGAAATAATATGTGTATGAATTTTGAAGAGCTGCATCTAAAAACTCACTTCTATTTGTAATATACAAGACAAAATAAACAGTGGCCAATGCCTATTAAATAAGGGATGGTTTTCAGCTATGTGAAGTGTGGAATTGTGTGTTTTGGTGACACTGACAACAAAGACAGCTGAAACATTCCTCTTCTCCTTCCTACCCCTGTGCTACTGCTCACCATCTCCTGTCAGCTGGGGTGACATCATGTGTGTGAGGCTACATAGTAAAACGCATTGCTCGATGATTCAGATTGAATTAGACAATGAAAAAAAAAAAAAAAAGTTATTTTTCCCATTTGTTTTCTTCTTCCAGGATCAACTTTTAAGCAGAAGTCTGTATCAGCACAATTGGGTGGAACAAATAGCAGGGATGAGAGAGCAAGAACAAGCAATAAGGAAATCTTCACTGTAAATTTCCTTCAGAAACCACATAACCTGGGGAACCTCAACATAAACAGTCTTTGGGTACATCTGCTGGTATATTATCTTCTTTTTATCTCATTCTATTAGTGGGTTATATGTTCTTCTTGTTGGTCTTTTTCCAAACCTTTGCAGTCATAATTTCCTCAAGTATAGACATTGAATGAGAAAGAGGAAGGAATTGAATCTTACTAATGATCTTACTAATGAATCTTACTTCAATGGTAAGATCTGGATATAGAAATGGGGACTTCTGCAATTAATCTGACAGAAAATATCAGTCACTTGCATGCTTCTGCCTACACTTGCCAGATTTGTACAGCATGGAAGCAGCAATGTATGACTGACAGTGTCAAATACAGCTGAGGAGACGGGCAGGAAGGGTATGGGTATTTGCCAGTTGTCAGTCCAAGGTGATACGCACTTTAATAAGATAGGCACAAGCGAACAGAAAGGGATTTGATTAATGCTTTGAAGGAAAAAAGTTCTCATCTGGGATGCTACTAGCAAAAAAAAAAAAAAACACATGCCACAATTGAGCGTGCAAAAGCTTGTGCCAGCCCCTTCTGGGTAGCAAATCATATTGAAAAAAAAATAATAACAACATCAGGTCATTTTGATGGTTCAAATATTAATATTCAGGTATACAAAATTATTTGATGATATCTAAATTATTTGGTGATATCTGGTCTTACATAAATAGACCTCAGAAGACCATAGGCTGAAACCCAAATACTCTAACCCTTAAAATTTAAGCAGAGAAGCTACCAGAGAAAAGAATCTTTAAACCCTCACTGTTACAGAGAATTAATGGATGGCTATAGTTAAGGCATATTTTAGTAGATGCGTTATCCATATCACATGTATTACATTCCAGGCAATTTCAGTACTGATAGGAACAGGAAAGACCACTATGTAACTAAGTCTGAATGTCTATGGTTTTAATTGGTATCACTCACTCAGGGTTCATAAGAAACTCTGATGAGTAAAACATGAAAAGGAAAACAAACAAACAAACAACAAAGCTTATTATTACAGAGAGTTTTACATTATTAAAGGACTATTACTACTTGGGATAGTTAACAAAATACATAAAGAAGCAGGCAACGTAACTTATTTAGAATTTCAAGAGTCTTTTGAAAAAAATCATTCTTCTGAGGATATTAAGTGATGAGAGGGGACGATGCACAGTCATGTTATGGATTAAAAACTAATTAGGAGACAGAAAACAGAGTAAGAATGTATTCCTGCTCACAACTTAGAAGTGAGTTTCTTTCCACAGCAGTGCCAGAACTAGCCTTATCTGCACCAAACCACATTCATTATTATCTACTATCCTTACAGATTAAAGGAAAAACAAATAAAAACAATTTCAAAACTTTAATTTTTTGTATTACACTAGGACTGGGTATACCACAGAGATGTGCTAGTCTGAAGGATACAATATGTTATAGTTTTGTTCTTGACTATTTACCTGGAAGAAAGAATTTATAAGGAAATGAAAACATCCACATGGTCTTTCTTTTTCTACCTGAAACAAGCTGATGGAAACCAAAAGGTTTTTCATTCATCTCTGAAGTGGCTTCATTCTCTATAGAGGCCATGGTTTTTGTTGTCTGTAGTTAGCATACAGGTTGATCACCTGGTTAATTTAGTGCTTATATTACATGACTACATGTAGTTGGTTGGCAATCTCAGGGCAATCAAGGACCTTCAAGAAGACTGGACAGCAGTTCAGAGATTTAGGCCACAATGGATCCATGGGAACCCTTCAGGTTAAACTGTGCTCATTCTATCCATTCATGGACATTCATAGGTCTCCCTTCAGTTATGAACGGTTCTCAGTAACAAGAACCTCTGGCATCCATTTGCATATGGCCATGCTGAAAGGCCAGGTGGTACTCATAACAACACTATGGTGACTATAGAGCATAGCCCTGTGAGAACTCATTATCTCAGTTTAGTTCACAAGTCTTACTCTGTCAGGCCCTTGAGGCTACCAACTACAGTTACTCTTTTCCTATTGAAATTAGGAGCCTATGGTAAGCAACTTCTCTACAAAGTAATAAGTCTTCTATTGCAAAAAGCTATCTACTCTCCTCTCTTGTTTAAATTAAATAGAGGCTCATAGTAGGTACAATGAATATGGACTGAAATGCCAATAAATTAAAAATGTAATTCAGGTTTTAGTATAAACTCCAGTCATGTTTTCATGGTAAAGGAGCTTCACTCTTTCCCACTTGTGCAGTATCCTTTTTCTCTCTGGAAAGTAAGATTTATCAACAAAATAATCTGAACCAAACACAAACTGAATGATTATGAAGGTTTTTGATCTTGGTTTAGTTTAAACCCAGAATAAGGAAAAGATTATAAATGAGAGGATTAGCATATACAGAAATTTACACTGCACTTTCATCTCCAGGCAGTACAATAATACCTCAGAGAAATAAAATCAGAACATGGATCCAATTTAGTTGACTAAAAATGATATGATGGAGGTAAAGATGCTTTTAGGGAATGAAAATCAGACAAGAGTTGGAGTTTGTGCACACCATTATTCCTTGAGTATCCCTCATGATGATTATAATTATGAGAGCTATGGTAGCCCACTGGTTCAGTCTGTGTACAAATGCAAAAACTTCCCAAAGGAAATCTTCCCAAAGGAAATAGCAAGAATTAGATTTTTGTATATTGAAACATTTTGTGCTTGGGGTTCCAATGAATCATTGCTTGCAACCAAAAACATTTCAAAACTCAGGGCAGACTATATGATATGGAGTGACTTTATGATATGGGCTCCAGGACTTTAAAGAATCCAATCCCAAACACTCTCTCAGGGGGAGCTCTGCTCATGATAGGCTATGGATCCTGTGCTGGTTTCACATCGTTGTCTAGCTAAACTGCACCAGAACTGCCCTCTCACTACCCTACCTCAAAGCAACTATGGGAGAAAACACAATGAAAAAGGGCTCAAGACTTGAAGAACCACTTACTGTCACAGGCAAAACAGACTCAGAGTAGGGAGATTAATATCATTTATTGCCTATCATTAGCAGATTAGAGCAGTGACAAACTAAAAGCAAATTGAAAATGCCTTCCCCTTCCTCTCTTCCCTCCTTATCTCCCCCCCAACCACCTAACCCCCCCCATCCCATCCCCCCTCTCCGACACCCTTCCCTTGAGTGGTGCAGGGGAATGGGGACTTTGGTCAGTCCATAACACTTCTTCTAGGCCATTCCTTCATGTTAATGACCTTCCCAATCTCCAACATGGGGTCTCTCCCATAAGATGCCATCCTTCCTGAAATGATCAGGACAGGTTTTGAAATGACAGGTTTCCCACAAACTGCTCTTCATGAAGCTACAGGCCTATACCATGGGGTGCAGTTCTTCAGGGAAGGACTGCTCCAGCACGGGTCCCCCATGGGCAGCAGCCCCCCCCCCCCAGACCCCTCCTGCTTCTGCATGTGCTCCTCTCCAGCTCCAGACCGGGGCCTGCTCCTGCGGGGGCTCTCCATGGGCCTCAGCCTCCTCCAGGCCACATCCACCTGCTCCGCTGGTGACTCCTCCATGGGCTGCAGCATGGAGATCTGCGCCATGTGGGACCCATGGGCTGCAGGGGGACAGCCTGCTCCACCTGGGGCCTCTCCACAGGCCGCAGGGGAACTTGTGCTCTGGTGCCTGGAGCACCTCCTGCTCTCCTGCTGCACTGACTGCAGAGCTGGTTCTCTTATCATTTTCTCACTCCTCTTTCCTAGATGTTGCATAGCAGTTTGTTCCTTTCTTAAATCTCCTGTTACAAAGGCGCAACCTGTGTCACTAATTGGCTTGCCTCTGGACAGTGGCGGATCCCTTTTGGAGCTAGCTGGGTCTGTCTCATAGTTAACATGGGACAGTTTCTGAAACCTACTCACAGAGACCACCTCTGTAGCCTCCCCTCTAACAAAACCTTGCCACATGAGCCCAATACAGATCTGAATGAGTACTGCAAATCCTACATAATAATTGAATAATGCAGTCACAGAACTAGTAACTTTGCAGAAACTTGTCTAAGTATATGTTGTGTCACCTTTTTACCTTACTAGAACCAATCCAATGATAAGCTCTTTCACTCAGCTTTTGTCCAGGAAGGAATGCTGTATCAATTACTGATCAGTTAAAAATTATAAAATGTCATAACATGTGAATGGGATATAGCCAGAGGAGTTGTGCAGTATATCTCCTCCTATGTACAGTGCTTCCTCAAAGCACTTTATAAACATGAACTACTTGTTCCAAAGAGCATATATTAACACTTATTTTCCTATATGAATCACCCTGAACTCTTTTACCTTAGGAAAAGTAACAGACAAAAATCAATGCTAAAAATTCCTTATAACACAGAATTTAATGCCATCAGCTTTCTTTTTGAAATAGAAACACTTTACGTTTAAATTTCAATGTACTTGGCAGTTGAAATGGTATTTTCACCATTTCTAAAACCTGACACTCATTTTTTTACTGTTATCCTTCTTATTCTTTTTCATTTATCCTATTTTGAAATTTGCCTATTCCATATTTATATATGTATGTCTATGCATCTATGTGTGTATATAAATATCTACAGGTCCTTCACTATTTATTTAGATAAAACTCTCGCTGAAGACAAGGAAAATTGTACTAGCCATAAAGTGATGATTTAGGATACAGATGTCTTTCCAAGATAAAGTGTTCCATAAAGTAATATTCCCTGACTCTTTCAGGCTACTTAAGTCTGAAGAAATGCCACTGGGTAGCATATCATGAAGAAGAACAAGCTCCCTTCCAGACCAGAGGCTTTCATTAATACGTTCATTTTCATGCAGTATGTTTTCCCTCTATACATTTTCTGGTACTTCTTTGGATGCTATTTAAGTTAAGAATAAATAAGGGGGTGGGGAGGGAACACAACCTGTGGGATAATTTGAGACTAAGCCATACTGATAACATCTACTTCATAAAATATTTGAAGTGCAATTTTAGACTACTTTTGATACTTCCAGTTCAGAATAAACACTGTTCTCAGTTTGGCTAGACTTCAAGTATAACTGTGATGCTTTTCCATTAGGAGACAGTTATAAAGGTGTTCTAACTGCTTACCTGACTTCGAAACCTTCAATCCATGCTCTTAGAACATGTATTTGAATACTGTTTAAACTCAGAAATTTAGATAAATTCCAGTTTCATAGGCATTTCCCACAAATAGCTAGAGTGTAATATACAGTGGTATAATGAGGTATATAATGTTATTTAATGTATCAGGTACTCTGATGTAACACAACACTTATGATAAAGTTTTTGTCTTTGTAGGATACCTAGGGGATATACAGGTTATCTCACAATCAGAAACAGTAAGAACACTCACACAATTTCTTCACAAGAACTCTGCTATAGATTTACACCCAAAATTACTTGGTCCAGTTAGACCAATTATTTGTTCCAAACAGACTTTTTTTTTTTTTTTTTTTTTTTTTTTCCTGAAAGCAGTTCTTATCCTTTGGTACAGAACTTAAGTGAAGTTCATCATAAGGATAAACTTACCGAAAACAGACAGGAATAAGCCACAGTTTAGACTTTAGATTTTTATTAGCATCCTTTTATGTGGACAGAGATTAAGATTTCTTTGCATGAATCAGAGGAGTTTTTTTTGTGTGTGTGTGTTTTTTTTTTTTCTTTTTTTTTTTTTTTTTTTTAATTCAGTGCTTATTTTCTCTTGGTAGAAAAATCATCTTGAAGAACCTAAACAGTACTTGTTCTAGTATAAGATATTTTACATTCAGTAAATACAACAATGTTAACACAGAAAAGTTCCCAAATAGCACACAAACTAAATTTCTTCTTCAGAAGTATCATGAATACATAGGGTCACTTTGTCCCAGGCCTGATCTCTAATTACAGAGATTATGGCAAAGGTCATTCCATGACTGCTTCCTACAAGACCTTTCAAAAGAAAATGCATTTTAAAAGAACATTTCTTCTCAAATGAAAAGAAGAATCAGCCTACAAAGCTGGTGTCTGATGAGGTTTCTACTTTCCTATAGACATGAAGGAACTGAACTGGATATCAAGTGCCCTCTATACTTTTGAAAATTGTAGTCATTAGACACTGAAACCTATAAAAAGCAATTCAATGCACTCATCTATTTTCCTGCAATGTGAAATGAAGAAATCACAAGTAAAAGTTCGAAGCAATGAATTTTGGAAATAAAAAGAATATTTTAAAGCAGAATACAAATAGTCAACAGAAATCTGTTTTTACAAGAAGAAAAACATAGAGAGAGAGAAAAAAAAACATCTGAGGGTATGTTTCCTTATTTATTATATATAAATTTCTATGGTGATTAAGAAATAATCAGTGTAAATCAGCAAGATGCTGATTTCACAGCCTTATCCTATGGGAGAAAATAAAAATTACAGCATGCACCTGAAATCAAAGTCAGTGATGATCATTATGGAAACTAATTTTAAGTATGTGGTAAACTAGGCTGATTTGCTAAACTTAAACCTCTGTCCCTAGCAAAGCCATCCATGCTCAGATGAGCAAGCTGAAAACAACAATCCCAGTACTGTAAGATTTTCATTGTTGTGAAGGTGTCAATTCTTCACACTTTGATCATTCTACCTTTAGTTCTCAAAGTCAGTTCCGTGTATCTGGGAGATATATTGATGGATGTTTCTATCAAATCTTAAGAAGTAAATATGCTCTGAAAATAAGAACTGCAAGAATATGACAATTTCAATTTGTTGTTTGGTTCATCTAATATTGAGCAGTAGTTTTGAGACATAATCAGAAACTAAAATGTGAATTCACTTTTCAAGTCAATTTGCTTGGTTTTGAGGAAAAAATGCATGAAACTGATCTGCTGGGACATTATAAGTCAAATCAATAAAACCATGCTATTTAGAATGACCGTAAATGCTGAATTTACAGCTCTATTTACAAGCTCTATTAAGATGATTAAAAGATTAAAATTAAAATATGTTTTATACAGTAAAGTGGATTCTGTAGTTTGTATATATAGTTTCTCAAAAGGTTTTGAATTGTATGTAAGTTGTATTTAGAAACAACTCTACAAATAAGCAAGTTCTTAAAAACTATGCTATTTTTAATTGTAAGGCATATTAACTTTGATATTGAATATTTTATTTTTAGTTATATCTTGGCACATAAGCCTCTCTTCCTTGTCCAGTGAGATTCTCTGCTTTACTCTGAATAGTTCTCCTTACAACTGAAGAACAATCTCTCAGAACACAAAATATGCTGCTGGGCACAGACCCCAGGTAAGGAAACACAGCAATTGAAAGATCCAATGACTGATAGAACTTGTGATGCAAGCCATCTACAGGGTCAGTTGTGTGTGGCACAACAGCTAAGATTGATACGAAGAAAATGTATTCTGCACTCAGCTTTCATTTGCTTGAGCCTGAGCATCAGGATTGCAGCTCTATAAATATATTGAATCTCCTCTTTAGGAAGAATTGCATAAACTGCACTTAACCTGGCCTTGCAGTTCTTTGGAGATTGCTCAGGAAGTGATTTTTTCCTCCACTTTTGTTTTGACCTCTAGTTTTGTGTTGATTTGGGGGCATTTTACTGACAATCTCACTGTGACTCTTTTTGCAACAGCATGTGCTGTATCTGAACCTGATGGAAAGACTGCACAAGTTATAGCTCTAGGACTGATATCCTTTCTCTGTTTCAGTTCATGTGATCTGCTTTAAAATGGAAGTAAATCTCTTACCATGCTTTCTTCTATGTCTTAATCAGGATCATCCTCTCTTATGGAAAATATCAGTGGTCAGGCAACAAAAATTTTCCAAGAAATATTATTTTAGGAAGAGTATTATTTGCCTCTGTATCACCAAAGAAGATTCCATTGGGACAAGTGAAATTACAGCCTTGGGTACAACACAAGGAAAGCCCTTGCCAATACTTATTTGATAGTTTCATTTCAATAGTTATTTTCACAGTTTGTGATGTTCCTGTGACTTTGTTGTCTTTAAACTGGTTTGGGAGTCCACTAGGCCCCTTTCTTTTGAAAAGTTTGTGCAAAGAAAAATTAGTGGAAATAATATATAAAGAAGCCTGAGTGCTTTCCTCCATATCCAGTTTTACAGGGTGGATCTAATGGTGAGATGTTGATGCAGAGTTGTTGGTTCCTGAGAAAGCATTTCCAATTTTAAATGTTAGTTATCAAAAGCTTGTATTTTAGTAACTTAGCTTAAAATAAAACATGTACTTGAGGGATTCTTGTTTTCCAGCTGTCAGATAGGTTGTCTTAAAAATATTTGCATTCAATATGTGATTAACTCCAGAAATTTCCATGTAGTGACTCTTTAAGTCAAATAAATAGTGAAAGAATTACCAGACTTTTCTTCACAAACATTTCTTGCAAAATATAGCGTGCAGAGGGGACCTTCCTTAACAGCAATCACCAATCCCAATACTTGAAATCTGTACTGCTTAAAAACAGACAACAAAACAAAACAAACAAAAACAGATACTCATTGTGAATATTAGAATTTTTTCATTCAGTGATTGCTGCCACATAAAAGTTTCTAGAATTCAATTAGTTGTTCATGAATTACACAACTTCCACAACAGCATCTACCTGCTTGGCTTAGATAGAATCATGAACTATTTTGCCTCTGAGAACTGCTTTTCACAAGGTTGTTCTGAGCTGCAGATTCTTTTATAGCCTTCAGAAAATAAAAAGACACTTTGCACTTGTGTGAAACTTTCCACCTGAGGCTCAAAAAGCTCTTCCTAACCCTTCTATTAAATTGCACAGTCTTTGTGGTACAAGCTAGCACCATTAGGATTGTACAGATAGGGAAAAGTAGAAAGAAAAACTCAGACATTTTACATCATCAGTCCTTAACAGAAACAGAGACTGAAGAGTAGACTAGATTCTTAGTATGCATGTAAAATAATACAAGCAGATTTCCATGTAGAAAGTGACAGAAAATAAAGTGTTTGTTGTTATTGTTGTTGTGTTGTTTTGTTGTTGTTTTTTGTTTGTTTGTTTGTTTTTTCCCTTTTTCTTTTTTATTTTTTTCCCCACATTTATCTGGAATGCTCAGGCATACCTTTGAGTATACACCTCCCGCCCCCCCCATTCCCCTCCCCCCCCCCAAAAAAAAAGAGCCAGCTACCACCACCAAAAATACCTCTCTGATACATAGACCATATATGGACCCTGTGCTGCAAATAGTGTTGGAAAACTTTTCTCTCTGTGTCTTCCCAGAAAGGGACACAACAGCCAGGGCAGAGTAAGGGGGTCAGCAGTGGACATCTGCTGGGAGTTCAGCCTACCCACTTTAGATTCAAGAAGTGGCCAACTAATGTACTGATCACTTATTTCTCTATCTTGTCAATCAACAACATTCCTAACTATATTGTGTTTCTCTACTGAAGCTTCAGGATGGCCTCTGTGTTGCACTGAGCATGTGGTGGTCAATTTTTTTCTTAACTTGAGGAAGAAACTGGAGGAAAAAAAATAGACATCTCAAAGTTGTATTTTCACTTGTGATCATGGTCATCCGAGGAATGCATGATGAAGCACAGCAAATCAGTCAGAGCAGGTTAGTGCATGTGGCATAATCTGGATAATTTATCTAGTTGACTGGTTTTAGGTATAAATTCTGACATAATTTTGAAATTTGTGTGTCTTGAAATGATGAATTAAGAGATTGTGAAAAGAATGTTTAGTCTCAGAAAATAAAAATATAGCGGTGAAGGTACTTCAATGGAGGAAATTTTGGACTATTTTGGACTTTAAACCTGTCGACGTCTATTCTGAAAAACTCCAGTGAAGTCAATAACCTTATTCTGTTTTTATGCATACTCATTGAGTCTAACGATCTTGAATTTCAATAGTGCCACCCCAAACAAAAGAAAATTGAAGATTTTTGACAGTGTTCTGTATGATAAAAATATTACAATATATTTTTTTCTACTACAGAAAAGATTAATGCATATGCAATGTACCAGCACACTATATTTTACATTCCAACTCAGAAATATACACATGTACTCACTCTCACAAGAGTATACAGTAGCTACAGTCAGATTTATGTCTCTGTGGAGCAATTTGAAAGTGTGTGATCCAGAAACTAAGCTGAACATTAAGCCTGAAGGAGCTGTTAAGCAACAAGGCTTTGCTGATTAAAACATGAACTTTATTTTAGTTTATGTAATTCATTTTGCATTTGGCTGTTTTATGTTAATTAACTCATATGCAATTTTTATTAAATTTACTTTAGGCCTTAAATGAATATTTCAAGTTGCTATTGACAATAGTTTATTGAATATCAAATCCAGGTTGAATGTATTGCAACATTTAATTCCCAACACAATTACGAAAAAGGAGCTACAAAGCAGAACTTTTCAATGGTCTAAGCCATTACCAAGGATGGTAAGTTAGGAGATACAAATCTAAATGGAAATCTTCACTGCACTCACTGTGTAGGTTGGAAAGGTCTTAGCTATTTTATACTGGGATCATGACTAATTTTTTGAAGATGAACAACCTACAGACTACTAATGTTTGGAAGAAGATATCTTGGAAAGCATAGTTATACTATGCTGAAGCCAACACAGGGCCCCAAAACTGAATAAATTAAAAAGACAGCTTTTTACTGTACAAGTGATAGAAGAGAAAGTTACCAGAGTAAAGTCCCAAACTTACGTTTCAGTGTTTTCATTTATAGGGTCATAGTTAGTTACATGTGTGAAGTACTTCAGAGTTTATAATGATTTACAAAGCAGTTTCAGCCCTGGTATAAGTAGATACAGTTTGACTGGCAGTTGTACTACAACTGTGTGTAATCTTTTAAGTAATAAGCTTTATCAGTAATGACATTTATTAAGAAGCACTATTAGCTTAGCTTTGCAGTGCAAGACTGAATTTGTTGGAGTGGGAAGATGATCTTGTCATTACAGGACAGAAGTTGTGAGTTCTATATCCAATATCACATACATAATATAACAATATACTTTATTATGCACTTTCTTGGAGAGCATAGGGTAGCATCTCTATATTTGAGTCATTCCCCTTCTTGTAAAACTACGTATACTGTTGATATTATTTTTTTTTCAATGTCTTTTTTTTTTTTTTATTATTACTGTCTCAGCATGGCAATCAAAAGGCACTCCTTTCGAAATGATTCCTTGCAGTCAAAGCTCTGTGGATAAGTTCACTGTTATCTGTGACTGTGTTTGCTTTGCTTAATTTTAGTTTTTAATATTTTGAAAAATGCAAAGTTGGCAACAGTGAAAAATTAATTTCACTTATCCACAGGCTAGGACCATTAAGAAAAGTGATGTGCATTAGACCATTTGACATCTGGAAACTTCTGAAAAGTAGTTCAGCTCTCCAATGTCTCCTCTTTTAAAGTCACTAACAGATAGCAACATCTGTTCTAATGATTTTTGCTGATTGTTATGCCTCACTAGCAGGAAACAGACTGAAATTAGCAGCTCATTTTGTAGGCCAAGCACTGCAAGTAGAAATATGTCCAGGTGGTCAGTTCCTCTAAAAAGAGTTAGATGAAATAGTCCTCTCTAGGAGCAGAAGGGCTGGCAATGTTGGCAGATGGTTACTTTAGTCATAGGAAGTAGATCTAATCAAGATGTCTGGTAAAAAAGAACTAGTTTTGTAAAAATGGTGCCATGGAGTTAAATGGCTGAGGAAATATAATGGCTTTTATCACCTTGCTTTAGTATTTTTGCTGAAAATAAGATACAGGGGTGTTTTCTCCCTCTAGAAAATGTTACTGTATTGTATAGGCTTTCCTGTCCACTGACCCTATCACATATGTGAAAATAGTTACAGAGTTCATAAATACGGAGTCCTAGACTTAGAGGTGGGTGTAGCCAGGAAGAACTAGAAAGATAATGAGGAAAAATATTTTTATATATATATACATATATGTGTGTATATGTATTTTTAAGACCTTCTCTGAAGAGAAAGGACAATACTCTAATTCAGTGCTTAGACAACTGCATGTGGATTAATTCCTTTGACTAATTTAGAAAACAGAAATTGCATTAGAAACACAATGGGGATTCTTTTATTTATTTATTTTATGATAACGCTTCAGGGATGAGTCTGGGAGATATTATTAAAAATGTCAAAATTACTTTTTCCCTTCTTCCCCATGACTTCTTTCTTAAGGACTTGCTGAATTCATGCCAGTAATTCTTCACATTAAAAAATACCAAAGAAAAGTGGTTCTTTGGAAATAAGTCTTTTCAAGAACCTGATGCAGAATAGTCATATTAGTGCTGAAAACAGACTGCAGATCTGAGTATGGGTAAGATGATCTACAAGAAATAAAGGTCATGCACAGGGAGATTTTTTGTTCAGCTACTGTCTTGAGTCCTATGTTTCTGATACATTGGCTGAACATGGATGCAGGATAATCTGAAGCCCATGCTCTTATTATTTTTGCTGACTGTAAGAGGACAAAATGCTGATTTGCACTAAAATCATGTTAATCATTAAAAACACGTACATTTTCTTTTAGGATCTCAAGCTATTATGCTGAGAAATAGGACAAATGTAATCTGTCAAAATAAAAATAATTCAATAAAAATAGTGATAAATTTCTACTTATTATCATGGTCTGTTCCGGCTTTTCTTTGTAGACTATGCTGCACAAAGGCCAAAAGCATGTACTTTAGATGCTTACAGTCTCTGTAAGAAAGGTCCTTAGCCATTTTTCAGTGGGTTTTTAAGTGCTTATGTTGTGTATAAGTGTAAATCCCCCCTGTAAAAAGCACTGAGAATGCTGGAAGATTATAGGGTGTGATTTACTCACATTCATATCCTGAGAGACAGAGTGCTTTGAAATACTCCAATGTGGGATGTAATCTGTTGTAATAGTTGTGGAAGTAATACATGGAGAATTATTTCATATGTAGACAATGAATTTTCACATATTTGAGAATCTCCTGGCCACCCTAAAGAGTCGTGCTTCTGATTCTCATGTTATGTTGTTTCTGACAAATCATCAGATGCGTTATTTTTTATTTAATTTTTTTAATGATGTGCACTTTTGCCCCACCCAGTGGCCATTACCTAAATTGCCAGGTCTGCTTATTTTGAGTTTCCCCCCTTCGCCCCATTCTGCAGTGTGGATCTGCCGCTGAAAACTGAATAAAAGCAGCAGCTGTCCCCTGTTGCTACCACGAGTATATCAGGCTATCATTATCTGCAATGACACTACCATCTGTAATGTGCTCTGGGGCAAACACAGGCACTGCCAGTAGCTTCAGCACCACCGGCAGATGCTTCATCATGCAAGAAGATGCATGAAGATGAAATATGCTATATGTGCATCCAAGTACTTGAGAAGAGATGGAGAAGAGAGGAGAAAAGAAGAGGGCAGCCAGAAAATAAATGCTGTTCATGTGTCTCATCAACAAGGATGGAAACAAGGAAGCACAGGCTAGGTCAGATGCATTACTCAATCTAAAGGAAAGAATAATGGGTTTAAAAATGAGACTCATTTTCTTTCACTAGGAAATCTGAGAGTCTATAACTTTTTATGGACTTTTATATCTTCCTTTTTTTTTTTTTTTTTTTTTTTTTTTTTATCAGTACCTTACAAAAATGGTTCCAAATTAAAGTAATAAATAGAAGTGTTTTTTCTCAAAATTCCTGCCTTCACTCATGTGGAATACAAAATGAAACACTTGCACGCAAAAGATGGGAACTAGAGACAAAGACTTTTTAGACTTTTTTTTTTCTTCCTTGTAGTGATTTTGTTCCCTGTAGATCAGACTTATATATTGAACTCCTCTCCTTTAACCAATTTCTCTGTTATTAAGATCTCAAAGAAACAGAACTCTCTTCCTGGACCTCATTGTCACATGTGAAGGTGCAACTGTAAAATAGAGATTTAAATCTTTTTCAGGAAGAAAAGACATTCTGGCCAATATATTATTTATTCATTTATTTATTTTTGATCTCCTGATTTCTTGACCTGCAAGACCTACATGCAAAGAATGCAGTTCTGTTCTTGTTATAAAAAAGATGTCTACAGAATATGTTCATTATATCATATGTCTATTTTAACACTAGCTATGCATCTCAGCCAAAACCAGGGCTTCGGTATCATACATTCTGTATTCATGCAACAAAAGAGAGCACTATTAATAAAATGTCTCTGCAAGAGCTACTTCAGTACTTTCTGTGGAAGTCTTCTAACATGAATTGCTGAAGACCTACATTTTAGTGTCATTTCTTCCTCACTCTTTTTCTTCCTTTCCCCATGCATAGCCTCAGGAATTTACTCAGTACCTTCAAGAAACTGAGTGCATGGCTGCAGGCAAAATCCAGCTCCTGAAATATGTAAATTGCATGACCCCTGACGCAATTGTGTGCAGCACATGTATATACATGTATTAGTAACATTTTTTGCACTGTTTCATTTACTTCATCAAAAACAACAACAAAAAAAAAGGTTGTTAAGACCAAAATTGATAAGTAAGTAGAGAAAGATATTTTTTCTATAAATATGTTAACTAGTTTTAATTGGTTTGAGGAATGGAATAGAAGACTGTCAAAATTCTGTGTCATAATATATAAGGAAAGACTGAAGGATTATGGTTTCCCGGTCCGGAAATTGTTGTACTTCACCTTTCGTTCAGTCTTTTAGTGTATGCTGCATTGCTGCTGGAGAGGAAAAGGTGTCAAGTGATGCCTTTGTATTAAGTGGTCCATTGTTGCCTCTATCAAGATTAATTGGGTCATTTTATAGGAGCCCTAGCCCATATGGTATTTTGCAGTAGGAGTTTGAAGTTTAACATACAAGCAGCCATCCAGACAGCAGCTCTGATCACACACTATACGATACCATATTTTTCTCAGAGATTTCCCGTCCAAATAAGCACAGGGTATCTTTGACATGTCTAAAGAGAAAATGATGTTTTTGCTAGATTTTCTAATATGGTAAAGATTTTTTTTATAATCATTGCAAGAAGTCTGTGATGATTTTCTGGATATTTGTCTTTACTTTTGATAACTTTCCGTACATTTCTACTTCTCTTCTGAAATGTGCCTATTTAAAAACATACTCCTAAAGAGTTAAAAGAGTTCAAGCTATTCTAAACTCGCTGCATTTGTCTAGGGGAAGTTCCAAGGGGTTTGTCAATTTTAATTAGAAATGGCACAATGATTGTGCACAATATAGCAGATTATCAGGGCTACTTGTTAAATTATAAAAGGCTGGCTAAGCTTCAGAGTGAAGCTACTGTCCAAATTAGCAGATTTGATAGTTTATAGTTTATGCTCACAAAAATAATTGCTTTTTTCTTCTTCCTTTTGCAGATTGTGTTCTTCGTCTGAGAAAAATACTAAGCTTATAGATCTCTAGCTAATTTCTGTGTATTAAACCTAAGTTCACAGCAAGTAAAATGCCATGTCCTTTTATATGCCTTATCTATTTTTAACATTTCTTATTTTTATGTTAAATTCACCACATACTCTTTGTTTTAGTATACCATGATTTCACATCAGAAGGTCATTTACTGTGAATCCTGAGAACAAATTTTTAACTAAAGGAAAAAAAAAAAAAAAAAAAAAAAAAAAAGCTGTTTAGCTATCTGCAACAAGAGATACAAATGGATAGAAAAAGGAAGAGTACTAGTCCACCTAATACCTTTTTCATCAGGACTTTCTAACACAGAAGAGACCTGGTTACCTGTGCTTCACTTGCTCCAGCTCTGAGACAGAAGCCATGTCTCCCTCTGACAATGTGGTCTATGGAAGACTAACCTGGTGCTGGACACACACAAAGCGGAAGTATAGCCTCCAGTATCATCCTCCAGCTTCACTGGATGATTTACAGTGTCACCTAATTTAAACTTGCAGGACAGCTCAGAGACTTCATGCCTAAGGGTAATGTGCCAGTTTTCTTGCCTGTAGAGTTAGCTCTGGAGGCAACACAAAATCTTTATGAAAGCTTAAGAAAAGAAAGGCAAGGACCAAATTCAGAAATCTTAAATGATAATATTTGAAGCATCAGCCATCTACTGACATTGCTGATGGTCATTATAATACATTTCCTCTATTTATTTCCAAGTATTAGATTATAATCAAAGACAGCTGAGAAGACATTAGAGAATGAAAATATTAAAATGGGAACTAGGAAAGAACCGTAAGTTTTAGGCAGCAATTCTGACTATGCCACAGATTTCTCTTAAAATTGCTGTCAAGTCATTGAACCTCTTTGTGATTTGAATGTCCACTGTTAATAAATGGAGGTAATGAATTCCTTCTTAATAAGAGGACTAATGACCACTGTGAAATAGGTGAATAGTATAACACAGGTAAAACAAGTATTCTTAGAACATAATTAAGAGAGGAGAGAAGAGGAGAGGAGAGGAGAGGAGAGGAGAGGAGAGGAGAGGAGAGGAGAGGAGAGGAGAGGAGAGGAGAGGAGAGGAGAGGAGAGGAGAGGAGAGGAGAGGAGAGGAGAGGAGAGGAGAGGAGAGGAGAGGAGAGGAGAGGAGAGGAGAGGAGAGGAGAGGAGAGGAGAGGAGAGGAGAGGAGAGGAGAGGAGAGGAGAGGAGAGGAGAGGAGAGGAGAGGAGAGGAGAGGAGAGGAGAGGAGAGGAGAGGAGAGGAGACAAGTGAAACAATGATTCACTGATTCTGAAAAAATAAAAATAAAATATAAAAAAAATACTGTAAGACTTCTGCATAGAAAAAAACAGTCTGAAAACTTCTAAGGGAGAAAATAAGTACAGGAGTGAAAATCCAATTCATGCATTCATGCATTCATTCCAGCCTCTCTGTTGATCATCTGATTGCATTAACACCTATAGGACACAATAAAGACAGTTTGAGAATGTCCCAGACCTGTTACACTGTAGGATATGTCTTCACTCTTTGCACTTACGTAGTCATCTCCCATCTGTCACTTGATCAATGCCTGGTTGGTTTGCTGAGGTCAAATGTTGCTGTTGGAATGGGGGGAAGTGCATTTTGGGGGGAAGGAAAGGACTGAAAATAAATTCTTTCTTCTTCTCCCCCTTTCCTTTCTCTTTTCCTCCCTTGCTCCCAGTCTCTCTCATTCTTTATTCTGCTCCCTTTCTCACATACTTTGCTGGTTGTTGAAACAGCATATCTTCACTAAGGTGTTTATCTCTAGATGGAATATATTATAAAGTAAACTTCTTTATTAAAGAATAAACCTGTATAATGATTAATTTCATTAAGCAACATCCTTCCCTGAAGGCACCTATTTGTAATGAAATCTTCATACAGTCTCTACCAAGGGAAGCAACATGTCTGCTAGGAGCATTGCAAAATAATTTTAAATTGACAAATATGATTTACTAAACTTTTTAGATGATTGAGTAATAATTCTTTAAAAAAAAAATCCCAATTTTTGATGCATTCAAGCTTTTTGTACTACATGGTGCAAAATGACCTTTTGCTTAACTAAAACTGTACGATCACTAGAGCACACCAACAACATGCAGAACCATAGTGAACTAAAGAAGCCTTAATTTTTAAATGTTGAATACATTGTGTATTTCAGAAATGAGAATGTTTAGTGATCATAGTTATTTACAATTGTTTTGTTTTGTTTAATCTCCGTATGCCACATTATTGAAAGACTGGCTGTTCTGTTATAAATTTAACTGTAAAAAATGTGAAAACTGTCCAACAAACACACAAGAAAGTCTTTTCTTAAACACTTAGTTTAGAAACATGAATAAAACCCTTTGTGAACTATATGGTAAGAATTCCAGGAGCTTGTTTACGAATGTTTATTGCCTGAAAATATCTTAATTCTTAGACTGAAGAAATACTTGTTTCAAATTAGAGTAACCTTCATTTTGGAGCAAGGACTTAAGTTTACAGTGGATGATGGTTTATTTTTGTTGCTTGTTTTGTTTTATTTTGTTTTTCTCTCTCTACAATTACCTTGTATTGGCAATGACTTATATTGAAGAAGCCTTTCTCTGAAGGAATAAAGAATTTCTCCATTGTGCACACTTTCTTACACAAAAGATCTACATTTATCTACAAAAGTTTAGACTCTAGTAAATAGGATACGCAGTGGATCTGCCCTTACAAAGGTTTGGTTACTGTGTGAAAATGCTAACCTCATCTATTGCTTCCTTTATTGCTGATTTTCTTTTTACCTCTCATGAATTCAGAGATAAAACATGCTTTGAAACCTTTTTAGATAAAGTTGCTTCATTCCCACAATTCACCCACTCTCTCAACTTCTGGAATTTGCTTGCTTGTTCTAATTTATTTAAATGTAGGCATGTTTCAGCATTGTTTTGTTCTGCTCTATATTAAAATGATTGCAAAGATATTCAATTTTCAGAACAGTGCTTAATCTCAGACTACAGAGTGGGCATTATAAGAAAAAAAATCTGATTATTCAGCTATGCAGCTCATAGTTTGAGTGTTGTACACAGGTCAGATTATGTCATTCCAATTGCCTTGTTATTGCAACTATGTGAGTAAGAAGTTGAGGAAAAGGGAGAAGACAAACAGAAGGAAAGCCTGTCTGTCATGATATGACTTTTCCAACTCTACTTGTTTGTTTGTTTGTTTGCTTGTTTTAAATAAAATTTCTATTTACTTCAAGAATGTGATATATTCCTTTGATTTCTGCATGCTTTTTAGGAAAATTTTTTTTTTTTTTTTTTTTGTGGTCAATCTATAGTTATTTTATTTTCAGCATTTGAAAAGTTGAACAGTACTTGCAAATGTACTGTCTAATGTGTGCAACATAGCTTATTCACTAATTAAAATGCAGTGATTGTCATTACAAGTCCAATATTTGCTCACAGTTGTTGCATGTTGATATCAGAGAGAATTTAAAATTAGTTTCCTTACCATAGCAAGATAAGTCCTGATTCCTTTTCCATGCAGAGCAATGCATTAACCACCACTGACACTCTCATTAACTCATGGAGCTCTGTTTTAGAGCTATATTTGGTATGCTCAGTAAGATTGTTTTTCATGCATATTTGCATCAGTCTATGTAGGTACATTTGTCTTTTACCTTTCATTTCCCTCTTTTCTTCATCTCTACATCAATGATGGGGTGAAATGAAAACCCTTCCAATGAAGAAAGCAGTTATAATTCTGTAGCTCTGCCTCAAGCACCTGAGACTGACAGATGATTTCTGTAATACTTGGGTAGACACAGAGCTGATTTCTAGTTTCAGACAAGGTCAGTTCTGCTCTTGTCATTACAGCAGATTCAGCATTAAGCTCTATGGTAATTTTTATATATATATATATATATATATATATATATATATATATATATAAAGTGTATAACAGCACTCCAACGTACTGGTTAGTACCCAAACTAAAAGCCCTCCATAATCTGCTTCAGTCCCTGTTTTCCTCTTACTACTCTTTGAATATCCCAAGTTTCCCTTTCAGTGTATCTTCCCAAGATGCAGAGGGCTGCCAATCCTCAAATATGACCCATCTCAGGCACAGGCCAGGTGGCCTGGGACATTTGTCCTCCTCTGGAATAGGAGGCACCTGGAACAACCTAGGCTTGCTGACCCCAAAGCAGCAGCAGCTTCTTCATGAAACAATGACCTTGTTGGAGCTTTTAATTAAAACCACAGCATGGCAGCATGGGGACGGAGACCTTTCAAACAGTTATTTTTCCTAACTTTTTAAGGAAACAGACAATTAAAATGACTTTTGATGAAGCTACTTTAAGCTGATGAAGGTGAATTGTACTGTACACAATGCAGCTGCCTGTGCTGTGCACTTATTTAGATACTGCATCCTGAATACAAAATGTATTGCAATAGGCTTCCCTGAGCATGGAAGTGGAAACCTGAAGTGCCAGAATGTGAGTCTTAATGAATGCGGCCACACTGCACAACCCACACCCATGGTGCTTGTGTTCCCACCAGCCACACACCCTCCTTTCTGCCTTACTGAATTGAATTTCAGCCTATTAGGCTCAAGACTCAAGCAAAAGAGATTTAAAGAAAGTTACTTAATATTAATTTGAATGACAAAGTATTCCATTAATAGGAAAAAAAATCAATAATGGTAACATGCAGTAAAAATGTTCAATATCTTATTCTGAAAATTAATAAAGTCTAGCTAATGATTTATTTGGTAAATATATCAGTAGATTTTCCAAACAATCCCACAGTAAAGCACTTTTAAATAATTCATACAACATGTAAGAAAATATATTAAATTTATAATTTGATGAGCAATATAATGAGTCATCAACAAAAGCCATTGTATTGCATGAACATGAAGAGTTATGAAGTATGACTGCGTTGTTACTAATTAAATTTTAATGGTTAATGTAGAGTTTCCCTATGTCTCTGGACACTAGTAAATGTGTTTTAGAATATGTTTGTTGTTCAAGATATTTAGAAAGCAGACTGTTTATTTATTTACTTTTCTTTCATTTTGATGAATTCTAATGTTTTTAAAATCCTGTAGTAAATTCTATGTAGAGATTACAAATCTACCCCACTAAAATTAATAAATGTTATTCTTGCATCTGCAATCTTGTAAATGAAAATTTGCTCACAAAAAAGTTGATAACATTACAAGATATATGATTAAAAAATGGTAAAGATTGGCTGGATTTCTTTTAGTTTATTTCAGTGTTTAATATCTGGTCTTCCCCAAGTTGAATGTCATTTATTTGGTAAGGTCATTATCTAGAAAGTAAATTCACCATGCACATCTATGAGAAACTCAAAATTCTCCACTGAAGCACCTCCTTTAGTTTTCATCAATTATAGCAGGATAAAATTAGGTTTATAAAAACATACCTTATTTAATATTGAATTTGGTAAGACCAAGTCACTGAATGTGATCTGCAGAAATACCTGTGTTTCTTCTCATATACACCTTTTCTGGAGCCTTAGAGATTTCAGAACATCACTTACTTGTAATTTAGCAATAATTTTGAATCTGATTTCAGAGATGAAGAAGAATAAAGTACATTAGACAAAGCACAGTATAAAACAGGGAAGACAGTTTTATTTCTGTATATTTAGATGCAATATTCAAAGGATTAAGGCCCTTGTGTGTGTGTGTTTGTTACAAACGAGTGGACAGTCTCATTGTGATTATTGTTGAAACAGAAAGCATCATCCATATCATAGAACAGTTGGGGCTGGAATACTGACCTGTTGGTTAGATGGTTGGCTGGTATCCTCCTTTATAGTGCTGGATGTTTGAAATTTCAAGGTTATGAGAACATCCAGAAAAACAGGTTGATTTTGTGTAAAATATTTCCATTGCAGAAACTGCTGGTTTACTTATTTATTTATTCATTTTTTTTTATTATTTTTATTTTTTTATTTAAGTAGATATTTATATATATTTTTCCCCTAGGAGCTGAAAACTCAGTACATTAAAAAAATAGTCATGTTATATTTTGGCCAAAAGTGCATCAAGGGGAAAAATCTTTGCTAATGAACCAAACCTATTGAGAACAATGGCATGAGACTTTTGAATGCCCATGGGGCATTATTATCAGCAGATGTGAATAAAAATATTTCAGCTGAGTATTTTTGACATTCAGGTGTTTTGTTTTTGTTGAGTAGATGCAATTTTCTGTGGAGAGCAGATGTCTTTCTAATTTATTTATTTATTTTTTTAGTCAAACCAAAAAACAGATAGAATATTTTTGATGAGGTAGTTGTGAATTTCCACGTCTTTTTTCTACACTGTACTATCAAAATACAGACTTATTTCATTACTGGTGGTTTTATTTTGCTTCCTCACTCTTATAGATTGAAAATGTGCTTGAGAGAGAGCATCTTTTCAAGTACTATATCCACTTTGATATTAACAAAAATAGTAAGAAAATAGGATAAAAACAAAAATGTAATTGCTTTTGCTGCATGACTGATTGCTTCCACAATACAATTAAGCAGGAGGGAAAAATTATTGCATCTTTGGCAGTTAATTCGGGGTGTAGCATACCACTAATCCTCAGAGGACTAAATTTTCTGCCAAAACTAAACAAAATGTTTTAAAAACATATCTGATCACCAGAACAGAAAAAGACAATCCAAACAGCAACAGCAAAAAAGATAAATAAACTTCACCTCATAAATCAGTGCCAGACTACAAACTATTTTAACTAAAGCCTCTCCTGCACTGAATGAAGTGCTCTATTTAAAGAAAATGTTTTTACCTTCAAGTGAGGTTGTTTTGTTTTTTCTTATGTTTTTATGCAAACAAGACCTCACTAAAGCATGCTTAAGCACATTGTATATTTATTTATTTATTTTTGTGAAATAATAGCTTCAGTGGATCCAAGCATTTGATTTTCCTGCATGACAAAAAGGTATTAGTTTTACAATATAGGTAAACTCAGACATGCATAAGTAAATATATCTGCATATTTTCATATATTTGTTTATATACACACATACGTATATACATGTACATACATATATTTTAACCCATTTGGCTCATCCCAGTCTACTGTTTCTCTTCAGGTGGGAACAGTTCTATTCACTTAAGAAGGTAATATAGCAGTAGTCTGCAGTGATATCACTTATTATCCAAATGTTTAATACAACTTTTGAGGGACAGAAAAGTAGCATTTTCCTTAAAAATGATCTTCATTTTATTATGAGGCTGTAGAATGATCAAATAAAAGCACTCCTGAATCTTGGCTATACAACTGTTTATTGTTTATTTATGCTGCACAGTTGAGAAAACATAACAGTGATATTTTAATGGGACTAACCACTGACATTTTAACTTCACTTAATTTCCTTGTCTTCTTTTTGAATCAAGAGGCCTGTTTCCAGAACACATGATTAAAGTTTGTTTTATTTAGAAAGGCAGTAATTTTTCTTTACTTAAAAAAAAAAATAAAATAAAAAAATGAAAATTAGAAGTCTACATATACAATCCATAAATTTAACAGTTTGCTTGTAATAGAAGAATAACCAATTTAAATAGCATAATATTACAGAACTTTGCAAAACCACTTTTTATCAAGATACTGGGCCTCTTGAAATTTTAATTCTTCCTTTCTTGTAAATGAATAAAAAGAAAAAAAAATAAAAAAGGAAAAGAGAAAATAAAATGATGGACTCAATAAAAAACACAGACAAGAAAGAACAGAGCCTTCTTTTTCAGGCACCTGCCTTAACCATGCCACACTTCATCTTGCCAGTGTACTGTCATATAGTAAAGAAATTTAGTGACAGGCATTAAGATGAGAAACTGAGCTCTGCTTCCTCCAGGTGGCAGAGGTGAAATCAAATTGGCATTTCAGTATGCTCAGAGTAATAAAGCTTTTGTGAGTGTTCTGTTTTTTTTGTCTTTTTGTTTTTTTTTTCATATCTTAACCTCTTACTTTGTTAAACAAAATATGTTTTAAATCCACTGCAATTACAACCAAAGAAAACAGTTCTGCAGATAAAGCATAAGATTAAAAGTATGAGCACAGTGAGAGAAGTCCAAACCCCTAACTGAAATATTTAATTATTTGCTGAGTTCAACCTTATTTAGTTTTGATTTATTTTTTTATTTTTTATTTTTAGTCTTTTTCTAAATCAGACTTTTGAAGAAAGTGTTTTGTTTTTTTATTTGTAATTTATTTAACTAACTGAAAGTTACTTATGGAGGTCAGGAAGCAGATGATAATTGATATTAAAAATGATAAATGATAACAATTGATAACTTTACCTGCTCTGTCCTGTACTTCCCCTGGTAACAGTAAATACTGTTTCTAACTCAGTGACATACATATATTTTTTCTTGAGAAAGCATGATCTTCTACTGAAATAATTCAAAATAAAATAAGAAAAGTTGCAATCTTCTACTTCTCTGACACAGTTTATTCATGCATCTTTCCTGTAGCTGTCAATTCTTAAGCCGTTTCGTAATAAGAACAGTCCTCATAGCTCAAAGTATTTTTGAACTACAATAATGGTTAGCAATAGCTCAAATCTTTTGTTCAATTCTCTACACAGATTCAGAGAAAATATCTGAACATACACATGCAATCTGCTGTTTCCTTAGCACAGAAACAGTAGATAGTATGTTACAGGATCTTATCAGGACCTTATACAGGAACTCTCAATTGTCTTATGTAAGAAATATAAACTAAAACAGAGCAGAAACACAAAATCTATCTGACTGTATTTAATTGTTTTTGTTTGTTTGTTTGTTTGTTTGTTCTTTGTTTTTAATTCATGTTTGTCATCCAAAGGAAGAAAAAAAAAAAAAAAGTCTAAACTTTGTACCTAAAAGAATCCTCAAGCAAATAATTCTATGTAAAAGATTAACTCAAAGACAAAATAATTTTGATGGAGTTGCCAAATAAAAGAATTCCTTTGCAACAAAGTTGCTCATTTTAAAACCAGTGATATTATTAAGAGACTTAATTGACATTTAATATGCCTTATGCCAAGGATACGCATTGGTGATTTCTCTCAGAATTTCCTGCATGAAATTTCAGCTAATGACATTTTACATAACACTATTAAAGATGTGTTCCTGTGATCCAGTGTGCTGATGAATCACACAAAAGAAAAGGTGGCTACAATGATGGTAGGCAAATGATGGTAGGTTTTTTTTTGGAAAAGAGATGGGTTAGAAAGTATGCAAATAAACCTAAGTCATGTTCATTCATAATTATATGTGGATGTTGAACATGGGGATTAACTACAATATGTAGAAGAACATACACTTAGGGTCAAACAAATAAATAAATTTAGAAATAAATTTATCTTGTTAAAAAGTCAGTTGAAGAGAGGTATAAATAAGGAATAGATAGAACAGAATAGGTGAGATGAATAAGGAATTCAACTTCACTTAAAAAAAGTCACTGAAAAGCTACTAACAAATTATCTTTTTATCTTTTTTTTTTTTACTCTTTGCCACATAAAACATACATTGAAATATAATAATGACATCTACTTAAGAGAATAACTACTAAAAATAACAAACTTTTAAAAATGCCAGTGGGAGGTGACTTGCTGAATATATATTTTATATGTAAAAAGGATAATTTAATGTCACAGAAAAAAAAAAAAAAAAGTTTAATATATGCATTTTTAACTTCAAATTAACCATTTCCCTGAAAATAAATAAATAAAAGTCAAGGAAAGATAAAGTTTACAAATAAGCCTTTAATCTCTCTCTCTCTCTCTCTCTCTCTCTCTCTCTGATCTCATTGTATTAACATCTCCAGAGTAATTCTGAATTGCCAGAATCCCCCACTCAAGGCATATGGAAACATTAGAAAGCTGAAAGACTCACAATTTTCAAACTTTGGTAATTGCAAATATCTCAGCACCTACTTTAGACATTATAGAACATTATAGAACTTTAGACATATACATGCTAAATTATCACTGGCTATCATTGGAAATAGACTAATATACACCAGCAGAACATTTCAGCAGTTGGTACTAGGGGGCAGTGACTTTCTACAGGATGGACTCAGGAAAGGAAGATATTTATACCAATGTAACACAGTGGTACTTCATACCCAGAGAATTTTCAATAAACACACACACAGAGTGAGACCCAGCAGGCCCAGTGACGTTCAGATCCAAATTTTATCTGTCAATCAAGAGTTTTGGTGGGGGTCTGTCACTAACATTGTAAAATAGGGCTCTGTTTTGAAATGTTTTTCTTGTCACTAGGCATAAGGAAATTCAGTGGATTTCATGTGTATGTATTGATATTAATTCAGATTTTGAAAAAAAAAAATCACACAAAATATAAAATTATTTGCATAACATCTGAACTGCTTGGGGAGTTGGAACACTACAGAAATTAGATCTGCATTCTATAACATTCACTTGCATTTCAGGCAACTAGGTGAGTTAATTTAATATTTAGTTAAAAGAGAATATCTATTTTTATTTTTCCTTTGTTATTCATGGTATACCAAGAACCATTTCATAAACTAGATCCTTTATTTTTAAGTATATAGCTATAATATATTTGCCAAATATAATTTTTAAATGAAAAAGCTTTGAAGGACACTCAATCTGTTTAATGTGTGACGGTTTGTATATACAGTGTGTGTTCTAATTTGACTGATTTTCCACAGCTGCTGTTCTACATCCTATAATCTGCATGTATGTGATATAAGCATAACCTTAATGAACAATATTCACACGTAAAAGTTCATAGAATCATAGAATATCCTGAGTTGGAAGGGACCCTTAAGGATCATCAAGTCCAACTCTTGACACCGCACAGGTCTACCCAAAAGTTCAGACCATGTGACTAAGTGCACAGTCCAATTGCTAATATAATGCTAGCATAGCAGCACCTTCCAACCCCTCTACAACTAGATGTCTGTGTCAGCATTTCAATTATAAGGCACCTCCTAATTTAGGGGATTACAACATGACAGTAAAAATTCATTGTGTTACAACTTGACATGTAAATTCTGAGTTCAAAGCGTTTTTATCAATACGGGTATAAATTGGTTTAGACATCATGAAGTTCTAGAAGTCTACAGTGCAAAAAGAAGACACAATGATGTTTTTTCATCACTACTGTAGATCAAATGCTTTGAAAGGTAAATCCACAAATGTTACAGCTGTTTATATGTAATTGCGATAAGTGACCGATGTAGTTATTTATTTTTGTATTAATGCAGCAGTAATCTCTAAGCTTTAAAACTCCCCAGTATTATGTTTGTTCCTTCCTTTTGTTTCTAGAATGCATATTTATTATTAGTGTTAATTATAATATACAGATTGCTTAGTATGTTCATTTTTAAATATACCAATTCAGAATTAAAACAGATCATGAGAGTATATGTGAGAACCTGTGGACTTGAAGGACTCTCCTTAATGTTATATCACTTAATGATTGCATATCCATGAATTACAAACTTTCCAAGTGAGTATTGACATGAAAAAAGCAATTGTTCCAGCTGAGAAATTACCATCTAGTATGTCAATAATCTACTTATCAAAGTTGCGTATTGCTTGGCACTGACACTAACTGCTAACTACAGCTCAGACATAGCACTATCTATTGTGGGAAGAAAATCATCTTCAGATTGTGACAGAGTTAGGATCCACAGAGGGAGATAAGTGGCAGGGATTTTATTCTATTCTTAGAGGGCGCTTGTAAGAGGAAAAAATATCAATAACAACTAGATCAGTTCTGTGACCTTGCAGAGAACTGTCCCTTCCAGTACTATTTCTAACCCTTTCATGCTGTTTTCAAAGCCCAAGAGGACTGCAAAGCATTATGAGGAACTCCTAGAGTTGAACCACACATGGAATGATGTATAAGGTTCACACTACCTCCTTTTGTTGCCTGATGGAAAAAAAGGCATTTGTGCTCTATGGGAAAAGTAAAAAGAAACACCTCTCATCAAGGCCAGCATACTTTACACCACCTGAGGTGCCAGAAAAAGGGTAGCTCACTGTGCTGGGTTGCCATGAACCATGGCAGCAGGGGAAGTTCCTTGGTAGCCAGATGCCAGCTCATGGTGCCAGAGTTTCACACAGAGCAACTCTGTACTGCTACGGCACTTCATCTAGGGAATGTTCGTGCATGAACTTGTCCATGTCACACCTTGTTGATGGCAGAAGATGGGCCAAATGAACCCCCATGTCCTACAAAAGGCTCCGCAGTCAAAAATATAGCTCCTAAAATTATTTTCCTAGGCACGTGTAAAATCTGTGCAGTTTATGACCATGTTATCATTCTTGTGAGCAAGGGAGCTCTGACCTTGCTGAAAGACATGCTTCTGTCTTTGCTGCCATGGATAGGCATGTCTGTGTCACTATTTTAGCAGCATGTGTCAGAGATCTAGTGTTGCAAGCAAATGCAGTAGCTTGAAGTTGTTGTGCTTGTAACATGTCCTGAAGGTTCAACAGACCTCCAAACACATTATGGAGACTTTCATGAGTTTCTTTACATTTAAGAATAGAACGTACAGATTTAGTTTGTTATAGGACAATGTCACAAGTAAGTAGCTTCTAAAATGTGAATTAATGTTAAAACTATTGCAAGTGAGGGAAATGTTTGTGATGGTGGAACAAAGCAGAGGATTTTGTCAAAAAAGTATTTAGAGAAGGTAAAGGAAAAAAGTTGGGCGTCCAATATAATTCTTCAGCGCCATGTACTGATATCATACATGTATATAAAATGCTTTTGGCTAAAAATGTTGCCATTCATACTAGTACATAAATCTGATATCCTCCTGTAACACACTTCAGTGCTCATTATTTTGCAGGAGCCTTTTAATTGGCAGCTGTTTTCTCTTTTATTTCTCAGAGTATTTTAAAATGCCAGAAGTCTAGATATTTGAAGTACCCCTCACTGTAATTTATTTCACAAATTGAAGTCAACATGTTTCTCACTGTCTTTAAGAGGTCATAAGTAGGCACCAAGTCTCAGAAATATAGGCTGTGATTTATGTATTTATACACACTTAGCTAAGATCATACCGCACACTATTTTGTCTGCTACTCTGTTGTTTCATTTAGAAATCTTTCTAACAAAACAAAAAAAAACAAAACACAAACAAAAAGAAAAGGCCTGGTCTTCCATATTGTATTAAAGACTATTATAAACACAAAAATGTACTTCAATCTTTCTAGAAAAGTAAAGTTTTTACTTTTTTATTTAATCCTGACTCAACACCGTGTTAATGGTCAGAAGACAGACTTGAAAGAAGCTTAAACTATTAGATGGCAAAGTTATCCTAATATGGACTCATTCATATACAGAAAGGGTAAAAAAAAAATGACCTTATTTATTAAAATTAATTTAATTCATTGCAGTACCCTCTAGTTGCATATTACCGAAACCAGAATGTTCTGGAAAATGAGGAGACTAGCAAGGGAAGACATTAGTTTGAAGAAAAGCATATTTGGAATTAGTATGATGGCAGAAGGTATTCAGTTTTACTGTTTCAGTCTCATGAGATAAATTAAAAATAAATGATTTCTTGAAGACTCTTATAAACACAAATGCATTTCCTGACTCTAAACAATTCCAGGAGAGGAACTGTATTTATTTGCTATTTGAAACCACTCCGTTAATATAAAACCATTCTCTTGTCTATATCTGTTAAAACCCTAAATTGACACCTGTGGAATTCTTAAATCTCCTTTATTCCTTATGCCCTATACTTATTATTGTTCAGTGCTTCTTGTGTCAGTGTGCACCTGCAGCATGATCTGATAGCAGGCACCTGACAACTGGTTCATTGTATGCAAATATTCGAGCATCACTTTTGCAGTTTAGTATAATTTGGTCCTAAGCATTTAAATTCTACTTAAAATCAACTAATGTCCTAACAGTATGAGTATTTTTCCTCCACTTTTAACAACCATAACCCACCTCCTAATACAAATCCAAGGATACATATGTAAAATGTAGGCTTTATTACTGATTTTTGCTCAAAATCCTGATAATATAATTTAGGAAATGATAACACTGTTTGTGAAAGGTCAAAATTGTCTAGAAAGATATTGGTGGGTTTTGATGGTTTTATCATTGTATTAATGTCAATGTGGTTATAAATTGAAGATAGACATTTCTGTTTAACAGGGTGGCTATAGATTTACCAGTTTGTGTACATAAAAGTTTAGGTTATGGAATTTCACATATTTTTGTCCAATAAAACATATTCACTAATAAATTAATAATTTTTTGTTGTTTTTTTTTTGTTTGTTTGTTTGTTTTTTGTTCTTCTTTTGTTTTTGTTTAGTTAATTTGGTTGGGTTTTGACTTTTGGCCTTCAGAACTGAACTGCTCATAAATACTGTCATAAAGCTATTAATTCTGTAAGTGATACTTTGAAATGTGAAATATGGTACTCCTGTCTTTCCTAAATCTGCATACATGTAACACATAAACAGGTATAATTTAAACACAGTGATCTAAATGAAATCTTAATATGTGATATTTCTATTTTGCTGTATTTAGAAGTGTGCTACTGGCCCAAGCCTAGTCAATGAGTAACGCTGGTTGTGCCTTTGTGAGAGCATATTTAAGAAAGGAAAAAAAAAAAAAAAAAAAAAAAGCTGCTCAGCAGCAACTGGAGGAGAGGATTGAGAAATTCTGAAAGAAAAAGCCCTGCAGACACCAACGTGAAGGAGGAGGGCAGAAGGTGCTCTAGGTGCCAGAAAAAAGTTCCCTGTGGCCTGTGGAGATGTCTGTCCTGCTGCAGCCTACGGGTCCCACATGGAGCAGATCTCCATGCTGCAGCCTGTGGAGGAGCCCCTGGTGGAGCAGGTAGATGTGGCCTGGAGGAGGCTGTGGTCCACGGAGAGTCCTGGAAGGAGCAGGCCCCATGCTGGAGCTGCAGTCAATGAAGAAGAGCCCACGCAGAAGCAGGGGTTCTGGGGGAAGCTGCCTCCTTTGGGGGACCTGTGTTGGAGCAGTTTGTTCCTGACAGATAGACCTCATGGTATGGACCCATGTGGGAGCAGTTCTGGAAGAGCTGTTGCCTGTGGGAAGCCCATGCAGGATCTGTTCAGGAAGGACAGCATCCCATGGGAGGGACCCTATGTCCCTTCCATGGGCAGGGGCAGACAGTGACCATGAAGGAGTGGCAGAAATGAAATGCTGACCACAACAGACCACAACTCTTATTCCTTTGTTCCCCTGTACCGCTCGGGGGTGAGGAGGTAGAAGAGGATGGGTGGTGGGAATGTGGTTTTGGTTTCTTTCCTTTGTTTCTCACTTCTCTAGTTTGTTAGTAATAGGCAATAGATCTTATTATCTCCCTACTCTTAGTCTTTTTTGCCCATGATGCTAATTGTTGAGTGATTGCTCCCTGTCCATATTTCAGCCCTTGAGCCCTTTTCATTTTATTTTCTCCTCCATTCTCTTTGAGAAGGGGGAGTGAAAAAGTGGCTGTGGCGGGGCTCAGCTGCCCACCTGAGTAAAACCACCACAAGGAGGTAGAGGAGGGTGGTTGGGGAGTGGAGGGGAAGGTATTTTTGCTTTTATTTTCTCACTGCTCTAGTCTGTTAGTAAAAGGCAATAAATTTTATTAATCTCTCTGTGCTGTGTCTGTTTTGCCCATGATGATAACTATTGAGTCATCTCTCTGTCCTTATCACAACCCTTGAGCCCTTTCCATTGTATTTTCTCCCCTTGTTTCTTTGAGGAGGGGGAGCGAGTGAGCAGTTGTGGTGGAGTTCATCTATGTAGCAGGGTAAAAGCAACACAGACACTCTAAGTTTCAGTGAAAAGTTGTTAATGTAGCCTTGTCAAAAACAGAAACCTTACTATTTTCTTTCATCCTTGCATCATAAGTAAATATTGACATACCATTATACCATAGATAAAAATGGCAACGTAGAGGTACTTTAAAAATAGATGACAATTTATTTGGCATTGATATACACCGCGGAATTGTAATCCTCTTGTCTTTCATTTCTTTCAAGAAACATTTACTATAAATATTTATTCCAATAGAGTATATTTCCCCACTTATGAGGGCCTAAAAATAAAGCAGAAGTCCAACTTGAATCCATGTCACTTCATTTTTTATTTATTTTTTTTGCAAATACTGCACACTGTTCTAGATACTGATTTCCATACCTGAAATCAAACTTAGACCATTTAGCAGGTAAAACAAAATGATTACTACAAAAGATACATTATGCCAACAGCAGTAATAAGTGTATGACAGTCAGCTATATTTGTCTAATGTAAGTTGTGGTCTCTATGAGAGAGTGGTGCCTTTCACACCATGCTCATAACAGATCTCTGCACAAATCAATTTATTTTTAGTTGGCTCAGATTAAATTCTCTCCTGTTTTTTCCTGTTCTGCTGTACTCTCTCTTGATCAAGTTCATTCTGTAAAGGAAGTGGCTAGACCTAACTCCAAAAGACATTTCTTATTTATATAGAATCAGGCACTGAGGGTGTATATGTGTAGGAATTAAATTCTTTAATACACTGATGGACACACTACTTTACCTTTTCTGTAAAGTCATTATTATACAATGACCAGTTTCTGTAAAAGAAATGATTTCTGACTTCTGGTAATTCACCTCAAGAAGTTCTAGGTCTTACTAAATATCATTCCACTGATACTTTTCATTTTGGTGGCCACTGACAGGACAGGAGGCAGTAGGTACAAACTGAAACACACAGAGCAACACAGCTGAACCCAAGATTTTTATTATTATTATTAATTTATTTATTTTTACTATGTTTTTACTGTGAGGATGCTCAAACACTACAATAGTTTGCTCAGAGAAGCTGTGGAATCTATGGAAATTATTATCTATGGAAGCAGTCAACACCACACTGGACACAGTTTTGACCAACCATCTCTAGCTGACCCTGCTTAAACAGAGGTTTGGATTAGGTGATATGAAGAGGTCCCTTCCAACCTCAATTGTTCTGTGATGCTGTGATTCTGTGATTATTCATAATACACAGCCACATTTTCTTCCTCTTTCACAGTGGAAAATTCACTTTCTGGTTCAAGTTCTGAAGGTATTTGTTTCTCTTTCTTCTTAGTAAGCATCTTAGTATGTCACTAAAAGCAAAAATTTCAGCTTCTTCACATTCACCTGCATTTGTTACTAGATGATGAAAAAAGGTATACCATTCAAAACCTTGCCTTAATTTCCTCCTCTGTTAATTTTTTTTTTCTAGATGTTTCAATAAACTTATTGAGATGTCTTAATGTTGTTTTAACTTAAGTTACCAAAGGAACTTTCTGTATTATTAGAGACACAGATGCATCTAAATTTTGTTGAACACAATCCATGAGGTTTTCAGGGCATGCCAGTTCATTCCATCCTGAGAATTCTGCAAAGATGAAATCTCCTCAAAGACAACAGTATTTCCTTTGCACACAGGTAAGAATACCAGGGAAAACATACCTTTTCCATTAATTTAATGCTAATCCACTATCACGGATTCATTAAGCATTTCATGACAATCCAAATATCACATCAAGACTGTATCATTTAGTGCGTTGAAAAGATAATTTTAGAATTTATTCACATATCTTTAGAGGAAACTACTGAGGTAGAAATGTTTGTTTCATATTAAAAATGTTTGGTGGCCTTTTTAGGATATATATTTATTGTCTTCTACAGTGTATGCAGCATAGTCAGTCTCCGTAAAGGTAAAGCTTTATAAACAGGAAGAAATAGTACAATACATTTCATTCCATTTCATCTTGTTTGCTCCTTTGATGAAATTATAGAAATTACCAAGAACAAAATAAATTGGAAATATCTAACAAATTATTGCTTTCTGCCTTTAATAATTTAGTGGACATCTTGTTAATATTTTATGTCACACCATTTCAAGCTCACAGATTACTTTTTAAATTTCTTTGGGGTTTGGCTCTTTCACAATTGGTTTGCCTGTCTGAAGAAAGCTGTACATCATAACTTGTATCCTCTGTTCATTAAATTATTACCTTTATACAATCTGATAAGGATCATTTATCTCCATCACATCTAATAGGATGAATAAATCAATGACATGCAAAAATACTTTCTTCTGTTTTGTAAGTCACATCAGTGTAAACAGTTTCTTTATCATAAAACTGAATTTGTTCTACAGGATAAAATCTGACCATGGATATATTTCTATTTTCCTGTAAACCCCAGTTATGTATCTTCAGTTGTCATTAAATGAAAATAATTGGTTTTATTTATTTATTTATTTACTTACGTATTATTCAGTTTTGTTTTATTCCTGGTGTTCATATTTCTAAAATTGTCTTTATTTGAGAGTTTTCCTCTTCATAGTATCTTCCTCCATGTTCTTTTCAAAACAGTATCTCAAAGCTTTTTGTCTGCTCCAAACACCTAAAATTCCTTTCCATATTTAGTACAGCTCAAAAAATTCTATAGAGCATTTGTGCACTTTTACTTTAATTCAGTTATTAATCAGAATTTTTTAAAAGGATGCTACTGATTCCACTACCATTTTTCTATATAGCAGGTTTATGCTTTTTCTTTTTTTCCACTTTTCATTATAGTCAGCCAAGAGAACATGTTTTTGATGTTATTCAGGAGTCTGTATTGTATTTGTTCCAGTTATTGATAACATGATTTTTCACCTTTTGTTTCCTCTTTGTGTATAGTTTTTGATATAGTTAATATTGTGTCATTTCTCCTTTACTTTTAGGTCATAGATTAGCTCAATGGTAGAAGTTAATAGCTGCTGATAATATAATGTCACTTCTGATAAAGTATATTCCAATTTCAAGATTTTTTTATCTCTCTCCTTTATAAAACCAGTGTGACTATTTTTAAAGATAACAAGTTCACACTGTTTTATAAAGAAGTAGAAGGAAGACAGTAAAAATTTGATTTTGCGCCTTTATTTTTGCATAAAATTTGTGACAATACCATATTCAACCATTTGCTGAGCCCTTTCAGGCACTCCACAATGTGTTATAATGTTATAAATGTATGTAATTCTAAAACACTATTTAAAACAGAAAGGACCCTCATTTGTATGAAAACTTTACTAAATTCACAGAGTTATTCTTGGCATAAACACACTTAATTTATCATTATTTATCTACCTATCTATCTAGTAATTTACCCTTACATATCTATCTACCTATGTATAGCTCTATCTCTCTCTATATATCTAGATATAGATAGATCTATATAGAGAGAGAGATCTATCTATCTATCTATATATATATAGATTATATATACATTAAATATGGATTATAGATTAAATATAGATTATATAGATATAGATTAATATCTATACATAAAAGACATAAAATGTAGATATATAGAAATATAGATAGATATAGATTATATAGGTATAGATATAGATTAGATATAGATATAGATGATATAGATAGAGAGATAGAGATGGAGATAGAGATAGAGATGATAGAGATAGAGATAGAGATAGAGATAGAGATAGAGATAGAGATAGAGATAGAGATAGAGATAGAGATAGAGATAGAGATAGAGATAGAGATAGATAGAGATAGAGATATAGAGATAGAGACAGAGATGATAGAGATAGATAACTGGCATGAGTTTTAACATAAAGAAAACTGATTAATGCAACTCCAATTAATCAATTTCTGAGTGGTTATACTTTAAAAGAGCAAAACCAATCACAACAAAAAACATCAGAAAATAATATTGCCACTCTTAATGTCTGGATTTGATAATACTAATATGACAGCAAGTATCAAATTATGTTTTAGTGTGGTGTTAACAAAGTAAAGATTTTTATTACATGGAAAGTATTTAGAATATACTTTCACGTATCTTGAAATGAGCTGTAGTCATCAGAATGCTACAAGAGCCTTTCTAGACTTTTAGAGAAAAGTAAAAACAAGAATGAAAAAAAATAATTTGGACTACCAAAAAAAAAATACAGAAAATGATCCATCACTGACTAGTATAGGTGACAATCCAGCAGACAGATATGGGTGACATTGCAGTGGATGTCTCCTCTAAGGCAGCTGATCTGGAAGAACTAGTGGAAGAGGCTTTCAATCAAGTTTGTTGATATATAAAACAGGAAATATGCCAGAGGATCATGCTACCATCCAGAAAGACTTTAACAGGCTGCAGAAATGGGCTGATAATAACCTCATACAGTTCAACAAGAAATGAAAAGACTTGATCCCAGGAAGGAATAAACCCATGGATCAGGACTGGCTGGGTGCCACACAGCTGGAAAGCAGCTTTGCAGAAAGGGACCTGGGAGTCTTGGTGGACGCAAAGGAACACAAGCCAACAATATGCCCTTGCCATAAAGAAAGTTATTGGTATCCTGATCATGATCATGGCCAGGTAAAGCAGGCCAAGAAGGGTGATTCTTCCCCTCTGCTCAGACCACTGATGAGGCCACACCTGCAGTAGTGTCCAGTCCTCATCTCCACAGTAGAAGAGAGACATGGACTTAGTGGAGAGAGTTCAGAGAAGGGCATCAAAGATGATGAAGAGACTGGAGCACCTTAGCTATGAGGAGGGGGCTGAGAGAGCTGAGACTGTTCAGCCTAGATAAGAGGAGGCTTGGAGAATCTCATCAGTGTGTATAAATACATGAAGGGAGGGTGCAAAGAGGATGGAGCCAGGCTCTTTTCAGTGGTGTCCAGTAAGAGGACAAGAGGAAATGAGCACAAACTGAAACACAGGAAATTTCCCTCTGAACATTAGGAAACACTGTTATATTGTTAGGGTGGTTGAACACTAGAACAGGTTTTCCAGAGATGTTGTTGTACTGGGTCTGGCTGGGATATTAACTTTCCCTGCAGCAGCCTATACAGTGCTGTGCTCTGCACTTGTAGCTAGAACAGCAGTGTTATCACACCAGTGTTGTGTCTGCTGCTGAGCAGTGCTGGCACAGCATCAGGACTCTCCCTAATCTTCCTAGGGGATGGGCAAAAAAGTGAGAAAAGAAACATCACCAGGGCAGCTGACCTAAACCAATCAAAGGGATATTCCATACCATGTGATGTCACACTCAACCATAAAAGGTGGAAACAGGAAGAAGAGGGGAGGGTGGGCTCGTTGTGAAAATGTTGATCCTCCTCCTGAGCACCAGCTATGTGCGTTGAGGCCCGGCTTCAAGGACGTGGACAAGCATTGCTCATTTGTGGGAAGTAGGGAGTAATTTCTTTCCTCTGCACTTCCACATAGCCTTCATTTTTATTTTTTTCTCTCCCTTTTCCCCTTTCCATTTTTTCCCCCCTTTAGTTAAATGATTTCCTTAATAATTATTATTGTTTTTTTTTTTTCCCTTTAATTAAATTATCCTTATCTCACCCCGTGAGTTGTTCTTTACTTCTTCCCCTTCTCATCAAAGGAGGGGGGAGTGAGAGAGCAGTTGTAGTGTTTAGCTGCCTAGCATGGTAAAACCACCACAGTTGTGGAGTATCCCTCACTGGAGATACTCAAAAACTGTCTGGACATGGCTTTGGGCAACCTGCTTTGGGTGGCACTGCATGAGCAGAGGGTTAGACCAGATGACTTCTAGAGCTCCCTTTCAACCTCACCCATTCTGTGGTTCTGTGACTCTGTGGTTCCATGACCAGTGTGGAAACACATAAATGCTTTAGTCAGTCTAAATTCCAGTTAAAACTTATAACAGTGAATTGCAGATATAAAAAAAATAATGCAGTATAAACTTTGTATTTAAAGGTACTAAATATTTACTTTTTTTTTTTTAAACCATTTTATTTCTTTATAGAATCTTAATGCAGTATTTTCTTGATTTCTTAATGATAACAGAAAATTACTTTTATGTTTTGTTTTTTTTTTTTTTTTATGTTATCTGCAGTCTCATTCCTTGACCAATAATCAAGCACGCAAAGTATTTTACAAACTCAATTAAAATCCCAAAGATGTTGCAATTTCAGTCTTAAATTCCTTTTTTATTTTTATTTTTTTTTTTTTCCAGAATAATGTCAGTTTTGAAATATGCAATATTAGGATTTTCTTTTTAGTTATTTTTATTATCTTCTCTGGTAACCTAGAAATTGGGTTTAAGTCTGCAGAGATTTTTGCTTCACATTTCTTAGATCACTGTGTGTTTAGGCTGACTTGCATTTTTATCTGCATCAAAGGGAAGGGAAAAGAAGAAATATGTTCTTACTGCTTCCTCATGCATAAGGAAAGAAAATACTTGAATAACAAGCATTCACAGCATCCCATTCTTCCACTGAATTGTTACTGATGCATCTCCAAAGACTCCTCAGTGTGGTCTGATTTAAAATGTTCTTTGAAGCAGCTACAAGCTTGTTTTGAACTAATTATCAAGTAACAACACACTATCATACTTGACAAGTTGCACAATTTCTAAGTAATGTAAGTCTTACTCTTCTGTTTTGTTTTTCTTTTTGATGGTAAAACTAATCCTGACCTTAAGGCATGTGAATAAATCTCACCAAAAGCTTGCTGAAGCAGATTTAGAAAGACAACTAGCCATTTATCATCTTCACAGTTGATAATATCTCCTGTGAAATTATATCAATTAAAGGCAGGAAAATAAAACAATGTGGTGAGAAAGCCTTGTGGAATATAAGTATAATTAAGAAATGGAGAGAAGATGAAAAATACTATGAGAAACTAAACAACTTGCCTGTACCTACTGAAATATCAATTACAAACTAAAATTTAATGAATATCTGATTTTTACTGATGAGAGTAAGATTATGATGCCCATGGTTTGTTGTGGGTTTAGTTCATGAAATAAGGATTTACACAGTAAGAATGAAAGTTGACAGTAACAAACATTAAGTTAAGGGATGTTTTCATTGTCTCTGCTGTACAAACACACCCCTCATAGATCTTTCTTTTACATTGATTGGGATCTTTCAAGATTAGCTTCCTCTTCTTCTTCTCCTTGTTCTCCTTCTTCTTCTTCTTGCTCTTCTTCTTCTTCTGCAAGCAACAGAAAAACTCTTGTTTCACTTAAAGAAACAGAAGGATTCTCCAGTTCTCTTTTCCATTACATTATTCAGCAGTTAGATTGACATAAGATTTATTAGATTGACATGAGATTTATTAACAGATTTTGAGGTCTAGGAAAAGCTGATACTGAATATTCAATTCTAGGGCACTAGAAATTCAAATCTTCAAACGTATCTCTAATTAATGCTCCTGTCAAATACATGGAACCATTCATTCCTATGTCAGCAACTTTATTATGTTTGTAACATACTGAGACTGATGTTCATGCATGTCAGGCATGCAACATTTTGCATTTTACCTTCATCACAACATACATCATACAAGGTGTAAGTGTCTCATTTAACAATTTATCTTTCAAAATTCAGTCTGAATGAGGAGGTTACTAGACTTTATTTTTTTTTTTTACTTTAACATGTCATTTTATATATGTCATATATAATTAAAAAATATAAAAGTTTTAGGCATTCCTTGCAATCTAAAGATTCCAAGTCAGATCATATTCATAGAATCATAGAATGCCTTGGGTTGGAAATGAACCTTAAAGACCACCTAGTTCAAATCCCCCCTGCCATGGGCAGGGATGCCACCCACTAGGTCAGGTTGCGCAGGGCCCCAGCCAACCTGGCCTTGAACAGCTGCAGTGGTGGGGCATCCACAACCTCTCTGGACAACCTGTTCCTGTGTCTCACCACACAGAATGAAGAATTTCATCCTAATCTCTAGTCTAAATCTTCCCTCTTTTAGTTTTAAAATATTCTGCCTTGTCCTATCATTATCTACCAATGTATAAGTGTTTCTCCATATTTTTGATAAGATCCCTTTAAGTACTGAAAGGCTGCAAAGAAGTCTCCCTGGAGCCTTCTCTTTTTCAGGCTGAACATCTTCAGCTCTCTCAATCTTTCTTCACAGTAGAGGTGCTCCTGCCATCTGAATATTTTCATGGCCCTACTCTGGACCCTATCTAACATGTCCACATCTTTCTTGTGCTGTGAGCTCCAGACCTGGATTCAGTATTCCAAGTGTGGTCCTAAAAGGGCAGAGTAGGGAGGCCAATCACCTCCCTTGCTCTGCTGACCACTCTTCAGAATGGAGCCCAGGATACAGTTGGCCTTCTGGGCTGCAAGCACATACTTCTGGCTCATTTTGAGTTTTTCACAGAATCACAGAATGGCTGAGTTTGGAAGACATTTCTGTCGTTCCACTCCTCTACCAAGCAGGGTTGCCTAGAGCATGTTGCACAGGATCGCATCCAGTGTACCAGAACCCCCGAGACCACAGGGCTGCTCTCAATGATTTCTTCTCCCAGTCTACTCACGTCTGGGATTGCCCCAACCCAGATGTAGCACCTTGGACTTAGACTTGTTAAACCTTATTAGGTTCATGTGGGCCCACTTCTCAAACTTGCCCAGGTCCCTCTGGATGGCATCCCTTCCCTCTGTTGTATCAACTGCACCACTCAGCTTGGTTGTGTCTGTAAGCCTGTTGAGGGTGCACTTGATCCCACTGTCTATCTCACTGATAAAGACATTAAATAGCACCGGTTCCGAGACAGAACCCTAAGGGACACTACTCCTTACTGGACTCTACCTGGATATAGAGCTGTTGACCACAGCTTTCTGGCGGTGGCCATCCAGGCAATTCCTTATCCACCAAATAGTCCACCCTTCAGAACCACCTCTCTCCAAGTGGAGATAAAGATGTTATTTAGGACCATGTCAAAGGCCTTCCAGAAATCCAGCTAGATAACATTGGTTGGACTTCCCTTGTTGACTAATGCAGTCACTCCATTATAGAAGGCCACCAGATGGGTCAAGCACGATTTGCCCTTTGTGAAGCCATGCTGGCTGTCTCAGATCACCTCTTTGTCTTGCATATGGCTTATCATTGTTTCCAGCAAGATCTGTTTCATGATCCTGGCGGATGAAGAGGTGAGGCTCACCAGTCTGTACTTCCCTGGGTCTTCATTTCTACTCTGTTTCAAAATAGAAGTGATGTTTCCCTTTTTCCATTCACAAGGGATGGCTGCCATGACTTTTCAGATACAATGGAGAGGGGCTTGGCAACTACATCAGCCAGTTCCCTCAGGACCCTGGCATTTGTTATCATGTCCCATTGACTTGTAGCTGTTCACTTTCATCAGGTGGTCTCAAACCTGCTCTTTGTTTACAATGGGAGGGACATTTCTCCCCCAGCCCCTGCCTACAGGTTCAGAGACTCAAGAGTTGTGGAAGCCTAACTGGCAGTGAAGACTGAGATAAAGATGTTGAGTACCTCAGGCTTTTCCATGTCTGTTGTTTCCAGTTCTCCCTTCTCATCCATCAGAAGGGGTACACTCTCCTTGCCCTTTCTCTTTCTCACCAGTGTACCTATAGAATCTCTTCTCATTATTTGGCATCCCTTCCCAAATTAAGTTCCGTTTGTGCCTTGGCTTTCCTGATCCCATCCCTGCTCCTCCAGACAGCATCCCTGTACTCTTCCCAGGCCACACGTCCCTGCTTTGACTACCTGTGCATTTCCTTCTAACACCTCAGTTTGACCAGCAGATCCTTGCTCAGCTATGCCGGTTTCCTGCCTTCCCTGCTTGATTTGTTACCCATGGGAATGGAAAGCTCTTGTACTCTAAGAAAAAAGTTCTTTATGAGTTGCCATCTCTTATCAGTTCCTCTGTCCTAAGGACAGGGTCTCAAGGGATCTCATCCACCAGGTCTTTAAATGGATGGATGTTCACTGTTCTAAAGTTCAAAGTTCTAAAGTATTCTGGTTATTTGATTCATCGGGAAGTTGTGGAGTCACCAACCCTGGAAGTCTTTAAAAGACAGATGTAGAGCTTAGGGATATGGTTTAGTGGGGACTGTTAGTGTTAGGTCAGAGGTTGGACTCGATGATCTTGAGGTCTCTTCCAACCTAGAAATTCTGTGATTCTGTGATCACACTATGTTTCTGTAATAGCAATTAGGTCATAATTTTCTAACCGCACCATGGTTTCCTGTTAGAGCGCGGGCACCACTTTTCGGTTCGCGGCTGAAGGAAAAAATGCATCCGACTCAATATGAGTGATAAAGCATAGTTCAACCTTATTGTCTGGATAGCCTAACTTTTATAGTGAACTCAACAGGGGCGGACAGTGTTTCCCACAAGATTATTGGTCAAAAGCACTCAGACAAAAAACTACAAGAAAACAACCCCACCTGCAAGAAAACAATCCCCTTGTGATTAGCAGTCACATAGACCTTGTCCTTGAAGCCAGCTGCTGGTAACAATATTTTTCTGAATTCCTCAATTGGGCAACGTGGGAACACTGTCATGGGAACTTCTCATAGTTACCATGGTAGCTTGGTTTGCTCAGCTACAGCAAGCCATGGGATTTGCTGAGGCCTACTCCTGGTTGCTGAAAACAAGCTCAGATCGAACAACTGTTCCACGGACTCATGTCCATGCCCTTTGTGCCAATTCCCAACAGTTCCCCACTCCTCTTGCTTGTTTCCTGTGCTGCATGCATTGTTGTAGAGGCACTTGAGCTGGGCTATCAGCCACTTCACCTTTTTAGAGGAGCTCTTCCTAATTCCTTTGGGGCAATTCACAGGTTGCTTCCTGTTGCCCTGTTGCCCTGAAGCTGGCTTGAGCTAGGGCTAACAGAAGATGGTGAAAAGAGGATCCTGACTATTTTTCAGCACAAGACAGTGCTAAGTGTTTTAAATAACACAGATTAAAATTAGTAATTTCTAGACTTTTTCTTTAACTGCTGCTGGAAAAAAAAAATAAAAAATAAAATAAATAAATAAATAAATAAATAAATAAATCAGAGGTAAGTATGCAGGTTGGTTTAGCTGTTTCCTTTAATCAAATGTACCACTGAGATCACATTTCATTACTTCTCACAGATGATATTAAAGGGGAGTCAGCTAGCTAGCTAGAAATTTAGAAGCAGCCTTTCAAGTTCACCTTTAGGAAGTTGTAATAGCTTTGCCTAGCAGCCTGTTTAGTAATGCAGCATATGGCATACCTGGCTTTAGACAGGACTAGAGATCAAATCTAACCTCATAAATCTCTCAGTTCATGACTACAAGAAGCTGTCAAAAACTGGATGTTGTTTCATTCTCCAGGGGCTAGTGCATTGCTCTGGATCTCTCTTAAGTGCCCTCTAGCAGCTGATCACCAAAATGTGTAATAGCCTTGGGAAGAACTACACTACCCTTTTGACCCCAGAGGTAATATTTTGATACGGCTTGACCTTAATAAGACCGCTAGCATAAGTGCCTAACAGTAACAGTAACGGAAAACCTTTTCTGAATAACAAACAGCTGAAGAAAACATTTTCTGTACACTCTGTAAATTATTACATTTACCTCTGGCAAGTATATTTAGATAAAATCACGTTCTGAATCACATTTTAGAATACTCAGATTTAACACCGGTCTCTAATCCAAAAAGCAAACAAATACTGGACAAAATTCTGTCACTTACTCAATTTTATCATTATTTGTCCAAAAAATACCACTGAATATAAAGAGCCGGGCTTTTCCTTTCTGATTTACTCTTTTATATTTATTCTACTGTTTAAATTATTTTGTTATTTCATTTTAATTTAGGATCAAGGATAGAATTGCAGATTCCTTAAGTATGAGGAGTATGAGGATGCTTTTTTTTTTTTTTTTTCACAATAATGGAATACTTACCACTTTTACTGACAATCGATTCTTGATCATTATTAGTAACACTATTACTTGGCCATTACAATCAAAACCTGACAAATTCCTTTCTTATTCCTTTCCTTTTGCAGCTGTGTGACACAGACAATGTACTCCTTTCTGCAAGTCTTACCACTAATACAGTTTCCTGCTGTACCTTGTGGAAAAGTACTGTCGTCTGGGCCACTGGGTCCATGATGATCTTAATTTCTGTAGGATGCCAGAGAAGTTAAGTGGTTTACATAGTGTGAAGAAATAATTAAGCTGCCTAGAAGCTACATGATGCATAGCAAAATAAGAGGTAAGAGGAGGACAGAAGCTTCAGTGAGCTAGATTTGCTGTACAGACAAGTAATTTGGAATGGCTGAAGTGAAGATGGGGCACAATGGCATAGAATTTGGCAGCAGCAAACCCTTTTCAGCAATGGCAGTGCCATGCTGCTTTTCCATTGCTGATTTTTTTTTATTTGTTTGTTCTCATCATCACTGTAGTCTAAAAGTACTTGCATGTACATATGTACATCGTGCAGACTTACCTGATTTTATTGTGTAACAGATTGTAAACTAAATGAAGATTTCACTCTATATGGAAAAGCTCAGGAATTTTTTTTTGACTTTTCAACCTGTGAGGAACACAGCTTGAGAGGCTAAGTATCCTTGAAAACAACCAACCAATTCTGTCCCTGATATGAGTAGTCTGTTCTTTGCCCCCCAAAATGCCTTGATGCAAAAGGCACAAAGGTGAGCTCCAGCTACTTTGACAGCTCCTGAAACTGTTCAGTATTTTTCTCTTATGAATAAGAAGTTCCAACAAAACTTATAGAACTGGGAAGAGTGTAAATTAGATTTTGAAGAAAAGCTATTTGTTAAAAGTTCCATAGTTATTTTGAGAAGATGAAAACATGTTCTCTTCATTGAAACAACTGCACAGTGTGTAATTTTTTTTATTGGATGACATTAAAGCTCACAAAAAAAAAAAAAAAAAAAACCTACAAACAACAACAACAAAAGCTTCAGGACGAATATTTATTTATTTATTCAGGCTATGAAATACACGATTACTTATGATCCTTTAAATAAGAATATTTTTCCTATTTATTGTTCATAAAAATCATAAGCAAAAGAATAGTGAAATGTCTAGACAAACCTTTTTATGGCTGAAGTGTAAATCTAGCTTTTTAGTTTTTATCGATTTCAGTTCCATGATACAAAAGTATTTTCCAGGTTAATTATATTAGTATAACAGGGCTCCTAATGAAATCTTTAACTCTGTTCCCTTGGTCATCCAGTGAAACTAATTGGGGAAGGTTTGCTTGTTTATATGTTTGTATGGAAAATGGTAGCTGCTATTGTGAATGTCATTGTAATTATGGTGGAAAAGATTTGTCAGAGAGGATACATGAAGAAGATGCAGTCAGACTTTGAATTATTCTAGTCTTCAATGAATCTTTATTTTAGACTTTGAATTATTCTAGTCTTCAATTAATCTTTATTTTACACCAAGATATTTCTCTAACATTTATTCAGATCTTATACATGCATCTCTCTTGGTACTGTAAACCAAGATACCAATAATGAAGACAAGGTATTTTCTAATAAACACTCTGCAAGAAGAATCAAGATTTAGAAGTCTTTTGAAAATCAGTTTCCAGTAGCGAATCAACCTTTGTGTGCATATGGCAACATGGAAACATATGGCAACTATGGCAACACCTGCAAGGGTCTTGAGAGAGAAATAATACATCTCTACAACTTTTACTTCCAGATATGGAAAGTGATAGCTATTCCATTCTGAGTGTAGCTGATGCACACACAGATCATTGCACACAGATCCTCATCAGATGCAAAGAATTTTGTAGAAAATAGTAAAGTCATCCTGAAAATGAAAGAGGAATTTTATCAAGTTGTTCAACAAGAAGAGAAAATAATGAATCCTATTTTCACATATTTTTGCACTCTTACAGTCCCAGTGCTTCACAATGATGTGCTTATCTGAGAAGTAGATCTGAAAGGTTAAGTGTGGACATACTCCTATGTAGGATTGATTGACCAATGCATATATGCATGCTAGCAAACTGGCTACTATCAAATGGAAGATATAAGGCTAAGTTCTTCCTACTCGTCTCTTAATAGGTATGCTAATTTCATTCCCCTATGCACACTTATCAACTAACTTATTTGATGTAATGGTCTTTTCAGATCTGGTTGAAATTGGTTAAAGAAGTAATTCAGGGGAAAACTGGCAGACAGATAAGGGGAAAAAAAAAAAAAAAAAAGTGGAAATGGACAAATAACAGGCAAATAGATCATATAATTGTCTAATTGCCATATTTCTACAGGAAAACAGTTCTATATATATAGTAGATATATATGTATATATAAAAGTATGTATAGTGTATATATATATATATATACTTCTACTCAATGTTACTGCATCTAAATTTGAAAACAAAGCAGCTTCTGAATCCCCACATCCTTTTCACAGAATCACAGAATCACAGAATTTCTAGGTTGGAAGAGACCTCAAGATCATCGAGTCCAACCTCTGACCAAACACTAACAGTCCCCACTAAACCATATCCCTAAGCTCTACATCTAAACGTCTTTTGAAGACTTCCAGGGATGGTGACTCCACCACCTCCCTGGGCAGCCTGTTCCAGTGCCTAACAACCCTTTCAGTAAAGAAGCTCTTCCTAACATCTAACCTAAAACTCCCCTGGCGCAACTTAAGCCCATTCCCCCTCGTCCTGTCACCAGGCACGTGGGAGAACAGGCCAACCCCCACCTCACTACAGCCTCCTTTAAGGTATCTGTAGAGAGCGATAAGGTCGCCCCTGAGCCTCCTCTTCTCCAGGCTGAACAAGCCCAGCTCCTTCAGCCGCTCCTCTTTGGACTTGTTCTCCAGACCCCTCACCAGCTTCGTCGCCCTTCTCTGGACCCGCTCAAGCACCTCCATGTCCTTCTTGTAGCGAGGGGCCCAAAACTGAACACAGTACTCGAGGTGCGGCCTCACCAGAGCCGAGTACAGGGGGACAATCACCTCCCTAGCCCTGCTAGTCACACTGTTTCTGATACAAGCCAGGATGCCATTGGCCTTCTTGGCCACCTGAGCACACTGCTGGCTCATATTCAGCTGACTGTCCACCATCACTCCCAGGTCCTTCTCTGCCTGGCAGCTCTCCAACCACTCATCTCCCAGCCTGTAGCTCTGCTTGGGGTTATTGCGCCCCAGGTGGAGGACCCGGCACTTGGCCTTGTTGAACTTCATGCAGTTGACCTCAGCCCATCGGTGCAGCCTATCCAGATCCTCCTGCAGAGCTTTCCTACCCTAGAGCAGATCGACACATGCGCATAGTTTGGTGTCATCTGCAAACTTACTGAGGGTGCACTCAATGCCCTCATCCAGATCACTGATGAAGATATTAAAGAGGACCGGCCCCAGCACCGAGCCCTGGGGGACGCCACTAGTGACTGTCCTCCAACTGGACTTGACTCCATTTACCACGACTCTTTGGGCCCGGCTATCCAGCCAGTTTCTAACCCAACGAAGCATGCGCCAGTCCAAGCCAAGAGCAGCCAGTTTCTTGAGGAGAATGCTGTGGGAGACGGTGTCAAAAGCCTTGCTGAAGTCAAGGTAGACCACATCCACAGCCTTTCCCTCATCCACCCAGCGCTTCACTTTGTCATAGAAGGAGATCAGGTTCGTCAAGCAGGACCTGCCTTTCATAAACCCATGCTGACTGGGCCTGATCGCCTGCTTGCCCTTCAAGTGCCGCATGATGACTCTCAAGAGGATCTGCTCCATGAGCTTCCCTGGTACTGAGGTCAAACTGACAGGCCTGTAGTTCCCCGGGTCTGCCCTCTGGCCCTTCTTGTAGATGGGCGTCACATTTGCTAGCCGCCAGTCAACTGGGACCTCCCCTGATAGCCAGGACTGCTGATAAATGATGGTTAGGGGCTTGGCCAGCTCCTCTGCCAGTTCTCTCAGTACCCTTGGGTGGAAGGAGCCAATTGCAACATTACAGTGCTTTGGAGAGTTCTTCAAGGCAGGCTGTGTGTGAGATACCTGCTTTTCATAAAAGAATTGCTCCCTAAACATCCTGGCAATTTGGTATAGACATTAGCTGATGGAATAACTCATATATAGGGACAATTGATTGCAGAAGAGAAGTGACAAGGTCGACCCTGGGATCAGGGATATGTGTATGCATGCTTGTGTAGATGTTAAGGCATAACATCTCAAGCTGAAAGCAACAGATGTATTTACAGTGTAATGTCATTCAGCCAGTCAATGCACTGGTTTGTTATTCTGCCATATTTCCATTACCATTACCTACTGGTATTAATGAACAGTATTTATTTATTTGTTAATGTCTTTCCAGTTATATATTAAGATCTGTTGAGGAATTATTTTTTCAGGTAGCATCTACAGAGTGAGGAAACTTGAAGGGGGCTACAGGGATGGCTCTGGCAGCTATGTGCAGCATGAGAGGAAGAGGAAGCTAGGATCCTCTGGGAGATGCAAGCATTGAGAGGAGTGATCAAGCAGTAGGCATCCCAAGGACCATAAAGACTGAGGAGCACTTTTTATGACTAGAAAGTCACTGATTCAATGATGTCTGAACCCAAAAACAAATACTGTCTTCAGTATTTGTCTTTCAGGTTATAATGGATGCTGGGAGTTATTTGTGTATTTATATACACACCTGTGTATATTTGTGTCAGTTTTTGCTGGTTCAGGTTCCAAGATATAGCAACCATTAAAATCCATTATGGGTCATGCTGTCTGAGATCTTTGGCACAAATATTTTCAAATTGCAGACATTACTTCTCCCTAAAAATGATCTTTCACATCTAAATAAATTATTTTATTTTCTACTCTTAGATAAGACCCCACTTGCCAGTTAACCATAAGAAATTATTTGAAATAATGTTTGTTGTTGTTGTTTTTAATGAATTCAGTGTACTGAACCACTTTCTCAGTTATCTGTTTTCTAAATAATTTTCATGCAATTTTAATATGATAAACTATGATTAGCAAATCCTTCAGATAATGACTAGCTTTGAAGATTTTTTCATTAGACCTGTAATGTGGAAGACTTCAGTATAGTTGGAAGTCTCCAAGGCTTAGAAACAAAAAGTCCATTACCAAAACTGAAGAAAATAGCTCATTATAGGGAAAAAAAAAAATCATCAGTCTAGAAGCAATTTTTAATTTTTTTTTTTAATGTTGTGACAAAAAAATTCTATCACAAAGTGTGCAGAATACAAGTACATATCATAGTAGAGTATTTTGAAGGCCTACTGCCTATAAAGTAAGGTGAGACCTAGAGATACCTAATGGTTTTAGTAGTCTTACAAAGTACCTAAATCATTACCCTGGGAAGGTGTTTATTTTCTCACTGCTAGGCCAGTTGTGTATGATAGAAAAACTTGCAGCAAGTGGGGAAGAAAGGATGTAATAACACATTCATCCACTATATCTTCAAACTTGAAGTGTCACCATCTTGAACGCTGCATGCAGTTCTAGTCCCTTCATTTCACAAAGAATATAGTAGAATGAGAAAAAGCTCAGAGACTGCAACAATAAAGATAAAAGATATGGAACAGTTTCTTGACAAGCAAAGATTTAATAGTTCGAGGCTTCTCAGCCAGGGAAAGGAATGACTGAAGAGGTATTATGATAGAGCTGTATAAATACTGAGACAGGTATGGTGTCAGAAGAGAGGGAATAATTTTTTGTTCCATCTTACAAAAAGGACATAAAGTAACTAGCAAGTGCTATTTTTGAAACAAAGAAGAAACACAGAGAAATCTTCACATTGTGTTTCACAACTGGTCACAGAGTGCTGTAGATGCTAAAAAATTACATAGGTGCAGAGATGGACTGGACAAACTCATGGAAGAGAACTCAATCCTTTGGTCAGGAAAGTCAAGAGCTACTTACTGTTTGATAATGATACTCAGGAAAATTGTCTTGCTGTATATTCTTGTCTTTCCCTTTTGCTCTTCTGTGGGCAACTGGTGCTGGTGAAAGAGACAGAGCTCTGTGCTGTACACAGCCCATCCAGCCACTCATGCATGCTTCGTTAGTTTGCTCTCTGGCTTTAGGAGCTGACTGATCTCTGACTTATCCTGCAGCTCACAAATACTATGTGACTATGTGAAGATGCAGTCATAGATGACTTACCCTAGAAATAGTAGTTCTCCCACAACATAACCTTGATAATGTTGGAAAATGCAATTGTGTTTACTCATATCTGCTGTGACAATAATGCAGTAATGCATCTTCCTTAAAGTTCAATGAAATACAAACAGCAGTAAAATTATTTTAAAGGTGTATGAAGCCAAATTTTGCTTTCCTGTCCAGTCAGCATGATGCAGCAGAATGCAGCATGGCTGAAAAATGTGTGGTTTTTTGTATTGTTTTGTTTTGTTTTGTTTTGTTTCCTGTTACTGCTTTTACACACCACTAAGTAAGTATTTATCAAATGTTTTCTCTGAGAAGGCTAAAGCATGCAGATGAAAAATGTCAGGGAAATTACAAATGGTTGTATAGGCTATGGGGAAATGATGTATGTAATGAATTAAATCTGCAGATTAGATAGAGAATACTAATGAGTTTAAACAATATCAGATCAAGGTACTCAGATTCACCAGAATCACTGAGCCAGAGCAGGCAAGTTTGTGCTCTCACATTCTTTCTCTCTCTTTTTTTTTGTCTTTCTCTGCAGCCTGAACAGATTAATTACTGGTTCAGTGCAAGGTTAATAATCACTACCAACTGCCAGATTCAGTTAAGAGTTTACTGAAGAGATATTAACAACACACTTATATTGCAAAGCTTGGGACTTTTCAATAGTCATCTCTGCCAGGAAAAGTGGAAACAAATTCAGTGAGTATTTCACACAGACAAATCCAGATTTACCACAACTGTTTAAAAACTGTGCCCCTCCCCTATTGTAATGTAAATGTGGCACAGAAAAATAATTTAGAAATAAAGTAGACTGGAATTGTGACATATGGATTTCATTTTTTATTCTGAAATATCTTAATTAAAGTGTTAATATCGAGGTGTTAATTTTATGAGGGGACATGAATTAGGAAAATCAGCAGGAATAAAGTTGCCATTTGAGGGTCGAGGAATAAAGGGGAAAAAAAAATCAGTAAATCAGTGTGCACGTGCACGCGTGTGTGTGTATGTGTTGGGGTAGGTGACAGAAGGATAAAGGATATTATGGACTATGGGATTTCCAGGGAGGAAGTATCCTAAAGAATAATGGAACAGTAAATCACTACTAAGCTGCATTTTTTAATAGCCACAACACTATTTCTTTTTTCCTGTGTAGGAAGTAATGTAGCAGATCTTTTAAAATAAATAATTGAGAATCTGACAGTTCCAAAGATAATGTCCTGCAGTGACTAAGGCAGACCTGTGCTTCCTCCAGACACACTTTGGGGAATCTGAAATGACTGACTGGAGGAAAACAAACAAACAAATTAATCTTAATGTCTTCTTACTGATGCACTTCTACTTACCGTAACAACAGCTGAGGTGATGAAGTTTGATATACTTTTGTTTGATATACTTGGGTTGATATACTGTTTCAAGATATACCCTTGAATGCTAGCATCTTGTTTGGCTGATGGGAGTTTATCTGAGAACCAAGAAGATGATTGTTTACCCTAACATGTCTCATTCACTTGCTCCCTCTACTTTCAATGGGGAAGTGGCTGATGCTCTAGGACATCTGGAAAGAAAAAAAAAAAAAAAAAAGTTGTATTTGTTCCTGGTATTCATTTGTTCCTGATTGCCATTGCCCGTCCCACAGCCATCAGATGCTGTGGCCCCTGGGTTGCCCTAGAATGGAATGGAAATAGAATAGAATTTAGAATAGAATAGAATAGAATAGAATAGAATAGAATAGAATAGAATAGAATAGAATAGAATAGAATAGAATAGAATAGAATAGAATAGAATAGAATAGAATAGAATAGTTCAGTTGGAAGGGACCTTTGTAGATCATCTAATCCAACTGCTTGACCATTTCAGGACTAAACAAAAGTTATGTTATTGTGGGCATCATATCAAATACATCAAACACTGACAGGATGGGACATTAACCATTTTTCTCAGAAGCTTGATTCAGTTTTTGACCACCACCAGGGTGAAGATATATATTTTTTAATGTTCAAACTGAAGCCTGGTGCAGCTTTGTGCTGCCTTCCCTCTCATCCTATCAGGAAGAAGAGACTGGCACTTACCCTGCTCAGGAAGTTGTAGAGAGCAAAGGACTCTTCAGTGTCCTTTTGTCCAGACTAGACAGCTCAAGTGTCCTCAGCCTCTCCTCATAGTCCCTTCCAGCCATTTTATTGGCTTTGTTGCCCTCTGGATGATTTCGAGTACCTTAATATCCTTTTCCTTTATTGTGGAGACCAGAACTGTGCACAATATTCAAAATGAGACTTCAGCAATGTTGAATACAGAGGGAGAATCACCTCTTTTGAGAGGCCAGCTATGCTGTATTTAATGTATCCCAAAATGTGGTTTGCCCTCTTGACTGCTAGGTCACACTGCCGACTCATGTTGAGTCTGTGTTGATACCTGCTCATCTCCCCCATCTCCATGAGCTTTCCCCATTTCTAGGACCATGCCTTCTACTAGGAGATTTGGCTTTGTCTTTCTGAAATAAGTTCTGGGGAACCCTTCTTTTCAGCATCATCTCTGTTTGTTTGTTTGTTCTGTTTTGTTTTGTTTTGTTTTGTTTTTCCCTAGGTCTCCAAGAGACCCCACTTTTCACGGTCTAAATAGTATATGCAAACACAACACACGATGAGCCTTCAAATTGGTGATTCTGTCTCATGTCTTTGAATTACCTGGAGCATTCAGGACATGCCATTTGTTTTTAATCTTGGTGTTATCAAAACTTACAACCAGCCTGTCCTGGTCACAGCAAGCAAGCAGCAGGCTTCCATCTGGAAATTCAAAGGTTCGGTTTTAGCTAATATTTAGCTGTGGCTAATATTCACAATGTAATCTTGTTGTTTGTTTGTTTTTGTTTTTTTCTATAACACCTTGATGGGACAATTTTAGGACTGGAGCACTAGTCATATGAGGGAGACCAAAAAATGCAAGTTCAGTGTTAGATCTAACATCCCAGCTACTTGTTTACTCCTAGTCTCCTCAATAACAGGGCAGTATAAGAAGTTGAAAAGTCCTGGACTATGTGTAAGCACTGTTCTGCAACATCTAAACCATCAGTTTTTTATCATCATTATTCTCATCCTAAATTTAAAACACATGCCAGCTAACAAGAAAACTCTATCCTAGCTCAAACCAGGACATAGAGTGACAAAATTACTATGTTCTTCTGCTTCATTGTTGAGAACGTCTCACTACTAACTTCAAATCTTCATAACATTAGATGTGATGATGTGTAAAATAACTAAAATAAATAAATAAAGGTAAAGTTTTTTAAAGCTACTTTTAAAGAACAATTCTGCTCAGAAAGCTGTATCTTAACATTTTGCTTTTCAATGCTTCAGTCCCTTATTTTTCAGTAATGGAATTCTTTTCACCCTAACAGTTTAACATACAAAAGAGGTGGAAAATATGTCATGTCATGCCCAGGTTCATCATAGGTTCATCAGAGTTCTGATGAATGCTGTTCCTAGAGAAATTTCTGATTTTCGATTGATGTTAGTGCTAAGTGAATCTTAGAAAAAACAAAATTATAAGGCTGAGAGAGCTGGGGATGCTCAGCCTGGAGAAGAGAAGGCTCCATGGAGACCACATTGTGACCTTTCAAGACTTAAAGAGGTCTTACAAAAGAGATGGAGAAGGACTATTTATTCAGGTAGATAAGGATAGGACAATGGTCTTAAACTAAAAGAGGATCAATTTAGACTAGACTAGACTAGGAGGAAATTCTTGGCTTTAAGGGTAGTGAGGCTACAGGTTGCCAAGTGAGGAACAGGTTGCCAAGAGCAATTGTAGATGCCAACCTAATCTAGTGGGTGACATCCCTGCCTATGGCAGGGTGTTGGAGCTAGATGATATTTAATGTACCTTCCAACCCAAGTCTTTCCGTGATGATTCTATGATGATGATATATTTTGAAACCTGCTCGTTTGACCTTCTCCCCAGATAAGTATATGATATGTGTATTCATATAAATGTGCAGATACATATATATGCTATTCAATATCTTATGTTTATAATAGAACTTCATAGGCTCCTATTTACAAGCAGTTAAACCAATTCCTAATATTCAGCTTGTCAAGCATTTTTCTTTTTGTTTGCTTGTCTGATTTTAAATATTCCATTTCTTTCTTGAATGTGTATTTTAACTTATTAGGGATGCATGTCTGAGTCATATCTCAGCTATGCATTGGAAGTACTTTAAATATCAGCTGAAACAGAACGATTTGGGATGACAGAATACTTTTTTGTTAATGAAATACCACTGTCCTTTTCACAGTTTTCTTTCTCAAATACACTTCCTTGTAAAATAGGTACGCATTATTAGTACTTCCTCAGCACACTTCAAAGTTGATAAACAACAACAAAAAAAAGGAATGCTCAATATATATTAAATGCAGACAGCAAAAAACCATGCTGGTAATGCTCTGTGTTTGTATCTAATTTTGTAATAGTTCATCTCTTGTTATTACTCAACCATAAATGAAAAGTTCCACAATGGTTTTAACCTTTCCATATTTCTCTTGTCTTCACATATATTTCTAAAAAAAAAAAAAAAAATCAGAGGAATTAGACACTAGTTTCTTGTGTTTCTTTCACAATTCTCTCTTTTTTTTTTTTTTTTTTAACAATATTAGTGTTTAATATACTTATACATGTTGACTTGCAATGGCTCATTATAAACAAAGTGTCCGAAACTGTACTAAGAAAAGGGTACAAAGTTCTAAAATCATTGAAAATCAAATTAAAAAAAAATAAACCATGATGTCATGTATGGTTTTTTTTGGAATACTTTCTCTGCATTTTGTAGACTGAATTTTAGTTTAATGAACAGACACAAAAGTTGAAAAGATATATTTTATTATAGATCTTTTTTGTTACATCTAAAATGCTACAGCAAGCATAAAACCAACAGAGATATTTTGCCCCATATCCAATCCATTGCAACTGTGTGTATTACTTTATCTTCTTATTCTTGAGTTCATAATCTTTTGAATAGTGACACTTTGAACAGAATTGTTGGTATTCACATGAGCATATAAATCTTTATCATAAAGCTGCATAATATTTAGGCCCTGATCATATGGACATTTATTCACAAACTGAACTGAGAAATGCATAAAACACTGAGTTGGGTAATTGTAGATTCTAATGTAATCTCTATGACTTTTTCAGCCACTTGTAAACTTCACTCCCCAGCACTAAAAGCTGGGAATAGAATATCAAGGTGTATCATCATCCCAGAAAGAAAAATTTACTTAATTGTAGAAAAAAACTTAAATATGTATAGATAAAATGTCATGAAAGATTTACCCTAATGAAATCTGAGCACCACTGACTGCCATAGAAAAAATAATAATCTATTTGCAAATCAAGCAGTGGGGTTTAGTAAACATCTCTTTCAACTAATCATTTCCATTGATCACTCATCTGACAGTAATCTTATGGTGTTGAGATAATTGTATTAGGCTCTGATTCAGTAAGGAGGAAAAAAAAAAAAGTGTTCAGAAAAGATACTTATATTCCAATCTCTGAACTAAAAATCATGTAATTTTTTTTTTTAAATTTTTTTTTTTTGAGTCATGGACTCAACAGGAAACTGAGCTGTTACTCTTGTTTTGAAGTTTTTCTAGTTAGCCAGTTTCAAAATATTATAACTGATATGAATCACTTGTCACAATATGAATCAAACAAGCAAACAAACAAACAAAAAAATTAGACTTTAAAGTTCATGTGTTTCTACACTTGATCTGTTTGATGATTCCTTGTTTCTACAGCTCTACCGCTGTTTGATTGACTAAAGCTGAAGGGGGTTGCTAGAACAGGCACTTTTACATTTAAAACAACTGGGACTTTTTAAATTTCTCAAATCTTCAGGAGTTTGTTTTACCTCCTAATTCACTGTGAGATTAGTGTTAAAAATAGGACATTAGCTCATCTTAAATTGCTTGGCTTTCTGTAGAAGTGTTAGATGCCCTACTCACACTCAATCCATGCATTCTGAATATGGCCTGCAAGATCAGCCAATAATGTAATATTTCACATTAACATCAGATTGGATTCTGTTCAAAATGAACATTAAATATATATATATATTTCCCTTTATTTCCTGTTTGGAGTTTTACATATAATTTTCACAGACTTAGTCACTCCTGTATAACCCACCCTACCTAGTCATTCAAGAAGCATTTGTCAAGGAGGAAGGCTGGTCTTCCATTTCTGAGGGTAATTTCCAACAGAATCGTCTTTCTTTCCATAGAATTACTAACATGCTTCCTCAGAAAAAAATGGGACTGGCAGACTGTAGGTGGTGAGCAGCAAACAGGTGGTCCCGCTGCTGCTACACATCTACAGAGTGTTAAGAGCACTCCACATGCAGTTATGATTGATGCTGGTACTGTCTTGGTAAACATGCTCCATAGGTAGACAGCTTCAACAAATGTGCTTTAGAAACACAACCCCTGCTAGGCATCACAGGGTTTCTTAAACAAGGAAAAATCAATATTTCAAGTAACTTTCTACTGTAAATTGCAGGTTCTCATTAACCTTTTCAGTTCCACCATGACAGAAAAAGGACTAATTTAGCAATGAAATGTCAATTCAGTCTAAAATGAATCTGTTGCTGAAACCTAATTTAAGAGCTCTGGGTCTCACCTTATCAAGACATCTTCATTTAAATGCATACTCTGACTTTTGTTGCTACATCAGACTAATTTGAAAAGCAAGCTTTCAACTGCAGCGTGAAGGGGTGATGGAAAGTGTGAAGGGGAAGCAAGAAGGGAAAGGAAGGGGAAGGATAACTTTTCTGTTACATTCTGCACTGGTGTGATTTTATTAGCTTAACCTAACTTTATGGTTAATTATTCATCAAATAATGCAATACATATTTTAGTGTGTTTCAAGCAGAAATCTAGATTTCAAAATCACATTTAATCTGATATTCTGTATAATTATAAGTGTTTTCATCTGTGACACTTGAAAACAATGATTTATTTAGAAGTTTCTGTTTAGAATTTTTGTAGAACTAAGAACATCTGATAGTAATTTGGTGGTTTGTAAATGAACACTACTGTTGCAGTGAGAAAGCCAGTGCATTAAGGCAGATAAATAAAATAAAATATAAAATAAAATAAAATAAAATAAAATAAAATAAAATAAAATAAAATAAAATAAAATAAAATAAAATAAAATAAAATAAATATATAATTAAGCTAAACACTTCCTCTGTTGTTGTCATGCACTACTGAACATGTTCTTACTAAGTTTGTTATTACAAAGTCTGGCAGATGTTGCTATATTGATTGCAAATTTCTTCTTTTTACTACTTAAAATGTGTAATTTCAGGTCAGTAACTAGAGTCTCAACTGAGCCAGATTTCCAAACATGCACTTAACCTCAAACTGACTTAGAACAACTAAAACGAGACTCACATAAAGAGTAAAAGGAAATGGCAAGGTACCTAATGGTACTAGGAAGGAGCTAGAATTCAGCACAAGTAGCATACTGTATTAAACTTTCTTACATGATCCTGACTGGGTGATACAACATCTTCTGTATAACTTCTCCATAGGAGTCTAATTCTGCCTGTAAAGAGGAACCAGAAAATGATTAACCAGATAAAAGAAGTAAAAGCAAAAAATCAAAAAATGACTCCTGATTCATTGCCAAGTATTTGAAGCCTGTGGATGGAGGGTGGTCATTAGAGATGCTAACTAATAATCCAATGTTGAGACACAGCTATAAAGTGTTAGGAAAATTGTGTTATTCTTTGGTGTATGAATTGTTTCTACACTAACTTCCATGTAAAATTATTTCTTTGTTCTTCTATGATATATCTGTTACATCAGCCTCATTTTCTTTTCTAGCAGGATATTTTGGTTTTGGTTCTTTCATTCAAAATTATTTCCAACCCCCCCAGGAGAATTTACTCACTTACTTACTTACTTATTTATTTATTGCCTAAAATCAATAGCGGCTACCATGTTAGGACCATTCTAAATAATCACCATCTACAATGCCTAGAATATAAGCATTGTCTTCCATTAGTCCTGTATAATTTTAGTCTTCTAACTCATACTCTGTGAAATTTTTCATTTATACCATTGCTACATTGAAAGTGAAGTTCTTTCCTAAAAGTAAATACTAAACGTCTGAAATTTCTTTTCATTTTGAACTGAATTGCTTAGTTGACTTACCAGGCAACATTTTTTGATTCTATAAATATTTTTAATTCAAAAACATGAAAATCTTTGTTACAGTTTATTACTTTCTTGAGAATACAGTGACGTATAATAAAAGAAAGTCCCTATATAAAATGTTCTTCAGTTTGGTGAACATCATACTCTTCTGATATGATGCAATTTCTAATGCTTCAGTACAAGCATGGTAAAAAAGCAAGATCTTTCACCTCTTGGGTTACTGCTGTTCTGCTATATGATTACACAGTAGTTGGCAATAACTCCATAAGTGTTTTAAAAATAAAGCATTATCTAGCTGTTGGACCCCATGAGCTTTCAGAGCAGTCAGTCTAGAAAATAAGACAGGATTCTGAACACTGAAATGTCTTTGTGTGTTTTTTTTTTTTTTACTGTGTCTTGTAAAATGCTTGTGGTTTCACCCTCAACATTAAAAAGCAAACAAACAAAAATAAAAACAAAAAAAACATGGTCCCGAGGAAAATTTCTTCATTTTTGGGGGGATATACAGGGATGAGATGTTCAGTAATATAGAACTGACAAATTGGAAGCTCAGCTTTAGAAATGAATCCATTATACCAAGTTAGCTGACAAAGTTCTACTGGTAAGATAATCCAGAAATGCTTGAAAATGTATCCCTAGGTCCTCTCTAAAAAAGCTTTCAAATATGTGTTTACCTAGAACAGCCCCTAAGTAAACAGATGTGAACGTATGTCTGAATGACATATGATCATGAGAGTCTTAAAACCCTGCATCTGCTAACAATTCCCGATGCAGGTGTCTGAATAAAACTGCTTAACAGATTTATATCTATATTGGAGCTCCCTCTAGTAGGTATGATGGAAGGTGTGCAGGTTGCCTGGAGAGATAAAGCCAACTGAAATACAAGAAACATAAAAGGAAATGAAAAACGAAGCACTTCCTTTCAAATAAGGTTAATTCATGCAACGAAAAGCAGTGATTGGAGAGACAGTGGTCTGTGACATAGGTGAAGATTTCCTAATCTGCTATCTTTCACTAGCATGATATCCAGTACATTAAAAAGAAAAAGCTAACAGGGAACAGAATTTATAGGACTATAAATACACAGGACACAATAAAGAGGAACATCAATTACTTTTCTCAAACAATCCAGCCTTTTATATGTTAAGTGTAAAAAGAGTAAAGAAGTTTATTTATGTTTCTGCATTCCCTTATATTTATTGTGCACTATTGTATTTGTATTAAATATAATTAAAAATAGAGAGATGAGTATAGATACTATAAGAAAAGGAAAATCTTTTTATGAAAGTTGCTATCAGATACAATCACACTCTATACATTAATAAACTGTCTTTACTACCATGTCATTACCAAATTGTTAGAAGTATGATGGAAAAAAATGTGTTTTACAAGCCAGAATGTTGGCATTATATAAGCTGATTATACTGCATAAGCTAATTAGCTACTTTTCATAAGCTAATTAGGTGGAGTAAACTAATGCAGTGATTTAAGAAACTCCTTTAGAGAAAGTTGCAGTGTTATGTTTTTTTTTAGGAATGTTAAGTTTTTTTGTTTGTTTGTTTTCTTTTTTTTTTCTTTAACATTCATTTATCTGGGGAGGAAAGGAAAAACATTTTTATACTTGAATCACTTGATTCCTTAGGATTGTGATCTGTATCTGATTCGTGATCTGTATTGCATCACCTGTCCATTTCTAAAGCAAAACTGGTGGCTTCCTGCCAGAGATGGCTTTTCCAAAAAAAATGGCATCTGGTACTGACCTTCTGCAAACTTTCAGCAAGTGCTTCCCAAACCATAGGTTCTGTAAGCACATCTCTGAAAAATAGGTATTTTCCGCTGATACCTTCAGTGGCTTTTTTGATGCAACCTTCTTCCATGTTAGCAGTACATATTTTGTTTACTGGTTTCACCCATTCACTCGTTATCCTCTTGATCTAAGTATGCTTTTTAATGATAGAAAATAAATAATCTGTTATTAGCCACAAAGTGGCAAAATAATTAATAGGATGGAATAAGATAAAATATATGGATTTTGGAGTTTGATTTGATATTCAAACAAACCATGAATTGCATGTTGAACTTGTAAATCAAACATTTTACATAAGAACATTATTTACCAAAAAAGACAAAACAACAAAAAAAAATGCAGGAAATCTTGTGCAGTAAATATTATAGATATACTAGTATATTGAGACAGGGATCCAAATTTCAAGGAAAAAAACCTTTCTCAAATAACTTCTGCAAGGTCTCATATTCTTCTTGTTTTCTTCCTAGATAATGTAATTTTGGCTTCCATCTTTCATTCAGGGCAAACACATTAGTAGGATTTTTCTGAGGTTAATGCTTTTTGTATTTAAAGCCTTTTGTTATGTTTCATTCCCCACACTCCCTTCACAGCTCCATGAGCAAATCTGGTATATCACAGTCACAATATCACAATCGCTCAAAATGTCAAAAGTAAATACTTCAAAATATATATGATTTGTAATATTACCTTTATGAAAATAAAATAATATTTTTTATATGTACTCTTAAGTCTATCAGCACAGTTGCATTCAAAGGCCATATATTCTACTAAAAATAAAAAGCCTGGAAACATTCTGTTGTTCTAAGACCAACTGGCATAGACTGGCATCATCAATAACACTTGGTATTGAGTCTGTGCTAGACCTTATATAATGTATTTCTGTCTCTAAAATAGTATTATCTTGTGCATGTGCCATTCAAAATGCCTTATGTGAGACAAAAGCTGTGCTGCAGCTCTTCAGAATACTGTTTTCATAACACTGAAAATGGATTGGATTACGAATGCTGAAGGGTAACAAGACAGCATCTGAGAATACAAAGTTTTCTGAAGGGAGTCGGAGGAAATGATCTACAGCACTTTTTTCAAAACTGCTTAATTGTAGTGAATGCTGCTGTGAGCCACTTTCTGAACAGTCTGTGGTAATTGTCACATACAGTACTGGTTAGGACAGGTCAAGACTGTGTCAGTGAGCCTCCTAACAATAAGGAGCAAGAGACCTCTTTGGATGTGCAGTTAGAAAGATTGTCACCTACAAGATTAAAACTCTTGCCCCTACATACCTCTGATGAACACTGGAATCTTTAAGGATCTCTGCATCTCAAGAACAATAAGGACAATACACAGAATGCTTAGTTTTTGTAGTGTTGTAAAGATTCCCAGATAAAACTGGTTCTTCATACCAGCAGAAGAAATGACTGGCCATGCAAAAGAAAGCAATAGAGTAAAGTGAATGTAAAGCATAAAAAGTATGTGCCATCTAAAAGAAACATAAAGCTTAACAGACATTATTCTGACACTAATCCAAAAAGAAAAAAAAAAAAAAAAAAAAAAAGACTAAACATCAATTTGACTTTTGATATAAATCACTCAAAAAGTTATGAAATCTTTTATTCATCTGTTTCTTTAAAAGCACACTGCTGGCAGCCTTTAGTTCAAGTTTCTGAGTTTGTGGAATCAAACAAAAAACATTACATAAATACAGCCAAAAAAAAGCCAATATTCTTAAGCCATCTTGTTTTTTTTTTCTTTCCTTTTCTTTCTAACAATCTGGGATTTGAAATAAAACATTGAATATCAGATTTTTCAAATAGCTTCTTACAATTTGCAGCCACTGTCAAAATCCTGCGGAGTATGATCTCCAAAATTTTTATGATACTTAAGACACTTGGAATAATTTTTAATAATATTGCCAAAATGTGGGGATTTATATAGAAAAACAGATTCACTGTTTCTCTAGTCCTTTAGCCATTAAATCTTTTTTTTTTTGTCATTGTTTCTGTGGAGTTAAATTCTGTACACAACAGATTCATTCACACCCAAAGGGACTCAGAGAATACAGGTCATACTCCTGGGGCTGTCTGCAACTGAAGGTCACTTCCAGTTGCAGATTTAACAGATGTGGTATAAAGCTCAGAAGATGTGTAGGTTCCATAGGTTCCATAAACCTGTTCCATACCTTATTTATGTCCTTCTGTTACTTGGTTCTCTCCCAAGTGCCTTTTGTGTCTTATTCTCTGATGTCTCTTTGGAAGACTTCTGGGACTAACAGCATTCTGTGACTTCCAAAATCTGTAAAAAGAATTTGAATGAAAAAGTATCTAAAGAAATGTGTAACTATTTGGCTTCAGAATGGATAAAACTCAAAAATAAGTTAATGGAAGCCCAGTTTACTACTTACCTTTTAAGCATGCCTTCTGCAATAGTTGGAAATCAAGTTTGTTCAGACTGCAAACAAGGTTGGAAAGCTAATTTCCCATAACTAAAAGAGTTGGACACTGTCTAATAAGAGTTGGACTGTCTAATACACTGTATATTTAAATGAATGGAGCCTGAATAGTAAATCTCTCCATCTTCATTGTGACTATTTTAGTGCAGCCTATTTGTAGACATAACTCCAAATAAAGACTGACAAAGAAGCATTGGTGACTATAGCTGGTGTTTAAATGTGCAGTTGAGTCTTTGCACGGTGCATTCATTACACCTTTTTCAAGGTTGCCTCTTCTCTTCCATTTGTGGCATTTATTTGTAATTGCCCACATCACATATCACAGTGACCAAACAAGTAAAACACAGGAACTTAACAACACTAGAAGATAGCTGGATAATTGAAATCTTTTTTTTTTTTTTTTTTAATTGAATTACATGCTATTAGACATGTAGCTTACAAGAAATAGCTTTTTTTTTTTGTGAAAATCCTGTCTAGAAATATGATGTCCACATTTCCTTTCCAAAAATGATGACTACTTAAGACAAATTCTATTTCCTGGTTTTGATTTTAGATTGTGATAAACAAATGAGTTAAATGAATTAAATGTATCTCAAATAAGGACAGACAGGTTAAACTACTGAATTAAAATGGCATGTTTTTTTGTTGGTGGTGGTGCAAGCATAGAAGGAAAGTGTTTGCTCCTTTAAGGGTACCTAGCCAAGGACCTTTTCCAAAGCAACAAGGGATAAAAAGACAGGGAAGCAGTGATGGAAAAGATGTCTGTTCAGTTGCACTAATCAGAGTATGTGAGAATGTGAGAATTCCAGCAGGGTTATCTGATGGAGGACTTCTAAGTTGGAGGACAGTGACAAGAAAAACCTAATCAGTTCTACTAATTGATGAGGAAAAAGACAGATTTGGGGAATGTTAATTCAAGCAAGGTTGTGAGGATTGCTAGATCAGGACAATAAGAAATAAAGAAGGGGGAACAATAAGCAAAATTATGATATACAGATGTAACAAAGCAAAAATGGAGACAAGAAACAAACTTCTCAGTTGCACTAGTTGCAGTTATATCAAACTACAGACACTGCTTCCAGGAAGACAGTCCTGGACTTGGAGACCGGTAAGACTCTGAACCAGGAGGGAAAGGGGGCAGAATGGGAAGGTACAGAAACTGCAGAGCTCTGCAAACCTGTTCGTGGTCGTTCAGGGACAAGGGGAAGCAGGAGGAACAAAGGTGACAGGTAGAAAAATGTTTAAAAGGTCTGGTCACACATAGAATGGGGCCAGTCAATCCACGTGTCTGGCTGATCCCTATGCTTGGTCACCATGGCCTGGTGAAATCTTACATTTTCTCACTAAATCTCTTCTTAACTCTCTTTCTGTGTACTCATATACAGAAATACACATGGGACCTGCGTCCCATGTGTATGCGTGTTCCAAGGAGTATGGTTTTTTTTGCTCCCAAACTAGCTACTGGGGAGGAGTGTCATGAAGAAGGCAAGTGCAAGGCTCTGCACCAGCAGCTGGCATGGGGCAGGAAGAACACACAACTTCTTCCTTGAGAGTGCTCTGAAAAGGATACACAGAACACTGGAAGAGCAGCCACAGAACTGGATTTCAACAGTTTTGATGAGATTAATTATTATGAATCTTAATGTTTTTTCCAAGGTAGTAATACTAACTCTAGCTACAATATAAACACGTTTTAAAAGGCATACTATAAAACATAGGAAAAAAAGCTTCATGGGGTGCAAAACTGTCACAATTGCTCCAAAAATAGTTTGGTAGTGCAGTAGTCAGAGCAGAGATTGATCACAAGCAGATCAATGTATTTACCATGAACAGCAGGATTATGTCCAAGCCAAATGATCATCTAGTGGATTGTGACTTTCTAGAAAACCCAAAACAGGCTGGTAGTGTGGTCTTACACAAACTAACTGCTCTTTGGGATAAATGAAAGACCTGAAAAAAGTTGATAATACCCTATACATCTTCTGCTAAGAGTCGGATAACATTTAACCTGCTTGAATATCTAAACATTATGCATGCATTAGCTTTATCATCACCATAAATCTATTCAAAATTGAGATGGAAAAATCAATTCAAAATGGCATTTAAAACATAAGCTTTTAAAAATGAGTAAAATTTATAAATTTTTAACCTTTGCTCACCTCTTGACAGGAAAGAGGAGGAAGGGAAAGGAGAGGGAGAGGAGAAGGGGAAAGAGAGAATAGGAAATGAAAAACAGTAGCAAAATTGCACTTTAATGGTGAGGAGCTGTTTGTTTTATATATATGTAATTTAAAAATAATTTGAAAAAAAGGCTATGATGTATCTGCCCATGATAATAATAAAATTAGGGCTGTCTTAAATCTCAAAGACTGGACAATACAAAATAACATAGTATGATATGTTTAGTATTTTGGTGGGTTATACAAATGACTGATACTGGACAATTTTATGTAAGTTCAAGTTTTATAAAAAAAAAGTTATATTTTTTCTACATAACTTTTATTTTTTGTTATCAGAATCACAAAAATTTGAAAGATGTTTATCAAAAATAAACAAAAACATTGTGACACAGGAAAATGAGATAGCTAGTAGTAGCTTGGAAAAGTCAAAAATGATCAAAGCTGAATGAAGTGGATGGAGCTTTTCCTTTCTCCCATGCTATGAAGAGAACTGTGAGTCATACCAATCAACCATAACTTTAATAACCTTTATCTTTGCATTTGGTAGTGCTAAATCTTTCTAAATTATTTCCATCAGATATTTCTTGGTATGGTTAGGTAGTATACTAATGTACCTTTTTATAAAATTAAACTAAAATAATTGAAAAGAAAGAAGGTTGGTGGGAGGAGAGAGAGGAAATGGGAGGGGAAGGAAGGAAGGAAGGAAGGAAGCAAGGAAGGAAAGAAGAAAGGAAGGAAGAGAAAAAGAATTTAAATCCCAGAAAAGTGGACCAAAAAATCTTCAAAGACATTGTGGTATTCAAAGTTCAATCCAGGATAAAGAGATGATCAAAACAGATATTAGTATTTCTAACAACCGAAGTAATGGTTAGATAATTTATAAATAAGAACTTGAATAGAAAAGCAGTAAAATTTGTTCTAGTATCAGCTAGGCTAAATAGAGGCTCACCCACAGTAAATATGCAACTTATAATAGATAACAGATGTACAGGTCAGAAACAAAAAATCCCATTAGTGAGTCCTTATGCAGTCTTTATTGTATCTGGACAGTTGTAATAAAATCTATCATCCATATATTTCATTCTTCAACTTTCTAATTTTCCTACACATCATTTGAAGGTTTTCATCATTAGTGTCTCTCTTCTCAAAGACAAATATGTATCATTATCAATTGTCAGCTTTCTCTCTTAAACTCATATCTGGCTTTGAAAGCCCGGTCTTCTTTCACTGTTTATAGCCCATATATGTGCATACCTGTTTCAATAATTAACTGCTCAATAAAGGTTTTTTTTTGTTTGTTTGTTTGTTTTCCAGATTCATACCTTCATACTGAGAAATTTTGTGGGGACTTTTGAAGTTTTTTTTTTTTTATTTTTTTTTCCCCTATTATTGGTACTTTTTATTTCAAGAATTCCAAATTAATATTATTAAGGAATATTTTACATGTCTGGTGTCCTCACAATTTTTTGTGAGGATCAGGAGGATCAGGTGGAGATTATGTAATTCTATACAGCTATAAACTCTAATTATGTTGAACAGAGTTATAAATACCAGTGTCTAAGATCATGCTTGAGCTGTTTTTTGAATTCTTATCTGTGAAACTGCCCTTGAAAATTTTGTTCTTGTAGGCAGCTAGCATTAGTAATAATAGTCCCATTATAGTTTTTGCTCAGCATAGGACCTTTGCAGACTTTGATAAATTTGTTCATTACATATATTGACTGATAATTTTAAAGCACTATTTCTTTGCTTTCCTATGTCATTTCTCAGTTGTCTTCTGATTAAACACAGTTCCAAGATCTGTTGTTGTTGTTTTGTTTGTTTTTAAATTATGTGTATATTTATTTATTCATTTGATACTTTAAAGTACATCTCAGAAAATGTTAATTACAATATGTAATAATAATTTTAAAGACAAATGTTTTAAAAGATCTCTTTATTTCCTTTTGCCGTATCTTGTAAGCGAAAGACTTCAGAATAAATCAGCATTAAGCAGAGCCTCTCTAAATAAAATAATTGAATAATTTTAAATAACTTTAAATAATTTAATAATAAAATAATAGAGCCTCTCTAAATAAAATAGTTAAAATAAATAAAATAAAATAATTTCTGGATTTATGACACTACTGAGAAGGAAAGTGAATATCCCTTTCAGTATCCCTTACCCATGATGACCCTTCTGTCAAAGCCCTCTGTCTTCCAAATTTCATTCCATGGAAATGGAACTAGCACATCTGATCTTTGGTGATGCAGAAAGCCACAGTTTAAATCAAATAAGCATTGAAGTAATAGTGGCACCTCACATAACATTACACCTCTGACTTGACTGAAGCATGTTTTTTTCCTTTCAGTTCCTCATATCCACTACTCCCAGATTTTCTGAAGTATTAACAGACCCTTTTCACTTGTCTTACTCTGCACTGGAAACTTATTTAAGGAGTTTCATCACAGTCATTTTATTTTTTTAATTAAAAACCTGTTCCAAAAATGTCTGGGAAAAAAATAAATAAATAAATAGATAAATGGATAGATAAATAAATAAATAAATAACGTGAATGAAAAGAAGTTGAACATTTCTTTTCTTTTTTTTCTTTTTTTTTTTCTCCTTAACCTCTCTGATAATATTATTACTGTAACTGTGGCTCATTCATGAACTTTTCTTTGATTTTTATAATGCATCTGCTAGGATAGTTGAAAGCAATAATTTTTATTTATTTTTGGAAGGCATACTATTTTCATGCAAAGCAATTTTTAAAAAGCATAGGAGTAAAATACACAGTCCTTGTTTCCATCCTAGGTAAAGGATTAGTTTAGAAGTATCATCTGGGAATACTTTGAGACTAGAGAAAAGTGATTCAGCATCATAAAAAGAGAGAATAACAACTTTACTAGAAAAAGCCATACCATGGGAAAAAAAAAAAAAAAAAAAAAAAAAAAAAAAGAACATTGCATCATTTATTTCTTTAGTAATAAAAAGCAGTGAAGTATAAAATCAAAGTTCAGAATATTCTGAACATTGGATATTCTTCAATGAAAACTGGCGAAAATGATGCAGTGATTGAGTCTCACTGATTCTGTAAAATGGCATAAGGGCTTTGTTTAGTAAAGCCAAACTGAAAATTCAGAACACATTTCTTTTTCCCAAGTCATAGAATACAAACTGGGATATCAAGTAGAAGTGATTTGCTTAATATGTATGATACAAAAGGGGATCCTAAGTCAACCTCATCATTCTGCTTCAGTGTCCCAAGCTGATTACAGAAAGGAAATGTACGCAGTTACAATCCAATGAATGATCCTCATTCCCTGTCTCTGAGGAAAATATTGTGAATTATTCATAACAGAAGCTTCATCAGAAAGGGGAAAGAAAGAAGATAGGTTATTTTTTACAACATTTCACTTATATATTTTCAAAGGAGGAAATGTAGTGTTTGAGTTTTTTCAGTATTTATGTAGCCAAGCCCATAGTTATGATTATGCGTGTATATTCTCAGAGACTCAGTTTACAATATAATATACACTGTGATCCAACACAATTTAATGCATCTCAAAAGAATGCATGATTTACTAGCCCTAATGAATGCAGTACTTCAAGCCTTCTTCCATCTGGACTTTTGTTATTCTGCAGTACATTTGAGAACAATTTAGGATTTCATTCTGCAACCACATGATATTTCATATAATTTCTAAAGAGATTTTTCATTTTGAAGAACCCTTGATTAATCTCTTTGTTTGCTCAATTCCTTCTGCTGGCTCTTAATTGTTTCCTGTATTAACATTTTTAATGAATTTAGAGCCAAAGTCTATTAAAAAATAAATCTATAATTCCATGGTAAAAGTTGTGAGACTTAGGGTTTTCTAATCTTTTTAGCTGCTCAACTCCCAGGATTCCTGGTTCACAGCAACTTTTTGGTCCAATTTCCTGTGAGAAAATCGGAATGTCTGTCAATATTCCTATCTAGGACATTGTGTAAAGTAATAATAAAATATTACACTGCTTATAGAACTTTTCACACAATCAAAGCTTTAGGGAAATAGTAACTAATTAAATGAGTCAGACCTTCTTGTTGTTAATGCTGTTCACAGAGCATGCTCATTTTTGTCATGATAGAACTTTTAGTGCTAATACCAAATTGACATTTACTGCCACTTGACAGAACATTTATCAATATCAAAATAGTTGAGAAAACCTTAGAATAACCTAAGCTGAGGAAAAAAAATGAGGAATCAGATGTAAATCACTTGGAACCTTACTACCAATGCCAAATCAGTCTAGTCGCTTTCAAGATGACTATCTTGTTCTACAGGGTTACGCCAGTCTTCTATGGACCTTTTAAACATCATGATAACAAAGGTAGCAGAAAATACATGTAATATGCAAGCGTTTAGTTAGAATACTTAAAGGTGTTCTTTGTTTGTTTGGTTTGGTTTTGCTTTCCAACAAACATCCACTTTGGAACTATCTTTAGACAAAGCAACAATATACAATTGTGTTGGTAATCTACAGCACTGCTGAGAGTGACAAGAATGTTTATCTCCCTGTAGAAAAGATTGATTCTACCATTTGACAATGTTTTTTTAAGATTGATTTTCCTTTGCCTTCAAAAAGGAATGAAGGCTGTGGTCAATCCATAATTATTAACAGACTATTAGTAGACTATTACTAACAAACTATGCAGTGAAAAAGCAGTAGAAAGTAAAAGCCAACTAAAACCACCTTCCCCCCATCCACCTCCTTCTGTGTCGTCCCCCATGAACCATGCAAGGGAATGGGGAATGGAGGTTGCATCAGAACCAATCGTAAAAAGGCTTCCGAAAAACTGCATTTTTTCAAGACGTTATGGATCCATACCACAGGGTGCAGTTCTTCAGGAAAGGTCTACTCCAGTATGGTCCCGGACACGTTGCTGGCAGCTCTCCCCAAGTCCCCTGCTCCTGCGTGGGCTCCTCTCCAGGGACTGCAGCTGCGGCCCGGGGCCTGCTCCTGCGGGGGCTCTCAGTGGGCCTCAGCCTCCTCCAGGCCACATCCACCTGCTCCACCGGGGGCTCCTCCGCCCACGGGGGGGCTGCAGCGTGGAGATCTGCTCCATGTGGGACCCATGGGCTGCAGGGGGACAGCCTGCTCCACCAGGGGCCTCTCCACAGGCTGCAGGGGAACTTCTGCTATGTGCCTGGAGCACCTCCTGCCCTCCTTCTGCACTGACCTGGGGGTCTGCAGGACTGGTTCTCACTTCTCTCTCCCAGCTGCTGTTGCACAGCAAGGTTTTTTCCCTTTCTTAAATCTACACTCACAGAGGCGCAAAAAACATCGCTTATTAGCTTGGCTCTTGCCAGCAGTGGGTCCTTTTGGAGCCAGCTAGAGCTGGCTCTGAGGTGAAACGGGGCAGCTGCTGGGCTCTGCTCACTGAGGTCACTCTTGCACCCCAGTTCCACTGTCAAAACTTTGCCATGTAAACCTAAAACACCTGAATGTGGATATGACTCCATTGCCATTATATATTTTGATCAATATATATATAAAACACTGGCAAAAGAAGTAGAGTTGAAAGGCATATTTCTACTGTAAATCATATACTGTTGGAGGAGAGAGGAGAGGAGAGGAGAGGAGGGGAGGGGAGGGGAGGGGAGGGGAGGCGAGGGGAGGGGAGGGGAGGCGAGGGGAGGGGAGGGGAGGGGAGGCGAGGGGAGGGGAGGCGAGGCGAGGGGAGGCGAGGCGAGGGGAGGCGAGGCGAGGGGAGGCGAGGCGAGGCGAGGGGAGGCGAGGCGAGGGGAGGCGAGGGGAGGCGAGGCGAGGGGAGGGGAGGCGAGGCGAGGGGAGGGGAGGCGAGGCGAGGCGAGGGGAGGCGAGGCGAGGGGAGGCGAGGGGAGGCGAGGCAAGGAGAGGCGAGGAGGCGAGAATATGGCAAAGTATATACAAGAATGCTAAAGTGATGAAGCACAAGAAATTATTACATTTTTTTCATATGATTTCGTTGTTCTGCCTTAAAATACATGATTTCATTAAATCACTTCATTTTAAATATATCAATAAATGTTCAAGATAAAAATGACAACCTTACTAATTTGACATGATAATAACATACTCTAAGAATATTATCAAGGAAATGTACTTTGGACAGGATATCTATAAACATAATTGTCTTTACTCAGTACAGCAAAGCCACCTGTACACAGAAGGGTTGTACAACTATGTAAGCATAAGTCTGTTTCTTTTTCCCATCAAAACCTGTCTCTGCACTAATAAATATAACTGCCTTATGCATTAGCTAACTGAATTAATTTCAAGGTGACTTTATTTAAAAAAGCATAAAATTTAATATGAATTATGGTAGCAAAACTGGCTTTTAAAATTAGATAGAGCATTTTAAGACATTAATATATATATATACATATATTTGTTTTAAAATAATGTTACGTCCAAATATTGAACGATTTTATGAATTTATCCAAAACTATTTTTACTATGATTAAATTTATTTTTCTTTTTAAATAAATATTTGTTTAGTAGCCAGAGAGATCAGCCTCAAAGTGAAAATGTAATTATAGACATGCAAAAATATTTTCCTTCAAATAGGATAGATGCAGTATGATTCTCTTTCTGGTATACTCATGCTGTTCTCAGATTACTAAAGTGTACTTAAAAATAGAAAAACTTCAGTGAATTTGAATGGAAAACACATAGCTTTTTAAGCAGGCATTGAAATATTAGCACAAAATGTCTATTGGATACAAAAAAGTAGCTATGAAAGCCAATGCAGTATTTGTGTAAGAAATTTTCATATTTTCATTCACAGAATTTATGTCTGGCGTCAGGAAAATAGCCCCAAATGGTATTTTTAGGTCATTTGCAATTAAGGTCAGACACACCAGTACTGCAAAACAATTCAAGAACCAAATGTCAACAGTGAGAGGACCTTAATCATTTTTACAAAATCCTACATTCTGCTTGAAGTTCTGGAGAAAAACAAAACAAAACAAAACAAAAAGAAACAAGCAAAAAAAAAAAAAAAAAAAAAAAAAAAACAAACAATCCGAGAAGCCATTAAATAAACGAACAAACAAAACCACAACAAACAGTATTATTAGAGGTTGTAATCTAATTTCCTTATTCGTATTCAGATTGCTGAATAAATACTGCGTTTCACAGATTCACTGTGTTTTGATTGTTTATGAACCCTATTTTCAAGCAGTACATTAATCTATAAATGTGATGTTTCTAATAAATAGGTACCTTTCATCATTGCTTAAAGAGTTCTGTAAAAAGGAACTACCATAAGGAATTTAGCTCAGTTAAAAACAAACCAAAACAAATCTATTTTGTTTAAATCTCTGAATGGATCTTTGAAAATTCTCTCTTAAGTGAGTCAGCTGCACAGATCACCTTGTCATTATTCAGACACGATAAATGGACTTTTAAAGGTGAGTTCTCTTAATTTATAGCATAGGAACTCAGCAGCCACCTGCCTAATGGAAGCAGCCATCCAGCTTTTATGGGTCCCTCTGCACACTTGCCACTAGCCTGTTAGACCTCTTATACCAATCAGGCTTTAGGTATAAATCTGTGCTGTAATATTTCACCTCTTTCTGACCTCCGCGTATCATACTTCCTAACATAAACAACAAATACAAACAAAGAGTTTCATCTAGTCACAGGCAGCATAGAAAACTTCTTGCTTTAACATCTGAGGTACCTAACCTTGTATTAAAAATCATTAGTCATCACAAATTCTCTTTTTCTCTTTTTGTGGATGCAAGGATGCAAGTCCTAATAATAATAATAATAATAATAATAATAATAATAATAATAATAATAATAATAATTAATAAATAAACTGTCCTCACATATTTTGCACATAAAGGCTGAGCTTTCACTGCTCTTTACAAGTATTCCTCTTGATACTTGCCTAATCCTGGCATCACATCAGCAACACATCCCCTGACTATCAAAAGGCTTTATGATTTCCCTCCTTCCCTCAGACTCAAGGAAGAGTTACAACCAACTGTGAGACAAAGACATCTGAGACACCTCATGTGTCCAGATGGCACTCCAGTCAAGCAGCATATAGTCTTTGAAAAATTTGTGAACATGCCTTTCCTTTTCCTAATGTTTTTCCCCAGTTCTACTGCAAATTAAAGCAAAATAAAGCTAGGGCAACCAATAAGAAAAAAAAATGATAAAATTAAAAATAAATAAAAAAAAAAAGTAAAGGCAGCATTAGAAAATTTAGACATTCCTGGGTGTATTGAGACAGGAAATTAAGGTGGCAATATGACAAAGTAATATACATTAATGGCATCAGTTGGCAATGACAGTGCCTAATATGTACTTGTGTTATTTTCCTAGCAAGAATATGTCTATCACTTAAGGAAATTTATCTTTAAGGAAAAAATATCATTCAGAGTTAGTTAAAATTACTTTAAAAGTATCTATAAGGGATTGAAAAATTCACAGTTATGGATAGCAAATACATCTCCAAATTTTAAAAAGAAATGTTATGTCATCAAAACTTATTTCTGTTCAGTAATATAAAATGAATACTGAATGATTTCCAAATACTGATAAAGAACAGCAGTATAAATCCTAGCTCATATCTCAACATCGCAAAAATCAGTAAAATGTGAAGAATAAAGGAAATGTATCATAGGCAGTCTAGTCGCTAATATATATATAAAGTAATCTCCACTGGGAATTTATCTGTTGTGTCAAGGATGTTTCTGTTCACGCTATGAACATTCCTTCCCCCTGGGGTTACATTAGCATTTCATTTATTTACATTGCCCCGTATCATTTAAATGTGATGATTGAATCAGCTATTGAGACATTTCACACACAAATATGTAAATATATCTTTTTGACTTCTTTAAAGAAGTGAACAGCAATGAAAATCACTGAGGAGAAACAGCTCTTACTAGAGGAGTTACATTGGTTATGAGATATTCCCAAGATAAAAACAATTCCAGCTTCATAGACCTAAACAGCAAAGAGCTGTTCCATCAAACAATGATAATTACCACATAGCCTGAAATCAGTCAAACAACCTCTGGCACATGAGACAATTTCACATATACCATTATAGGAATGTCTGGAGCAGCAGCAACTTATTGATGATGATATTAAAGTTAGGAGTGAATGTCATCACATCTCATTACAAACATCCATGGCAACAGCTCAAGATGTATTGAAGAATTATTAATATAGTTTTCAAATATCAGCAAAATCCTTGTGACAAATCCTCAGGTGGATCACCCAGGTTTTATAGTGGCAATCAAATCACAGTTATGTCTCAGGATCAAAGTTAATGCCAAAGTAAGTGCTTGATGGTAATTTATGTAATATGACCTACAAACTTCAGCCAGATCACAGCTGTCTCCTGGATTTGTCTGTCCCTGTTTCCCAAGGTCTGCTCAAATTAAAGATATATTTTTTGTCTTCTGACCTATGAATGACAGATACCAAATCTTGTTCATAAGTGTATGTTTGATTTTAAAGTGAAAGGATGCTTAGAGAAATTAACTTAATCCTGCCCCTTCATTAAATACAGTTTCTTAATTTTAAAGCAGAACCAACAGCCAGTGCACGTGGTACAAGGCAGGTTCAACTGTATAAGTCATTTTTTGTCTCCTTAGATACAGTAATTACTCCCACTTGCACTTTATGAGAAGAGTAGCCATTACCAGTTGGATGCAAATGCTCCCCTCATGGCCTCCTGTCAACACCAATCTGTTACAATATAAGTCCTGTGACTGTTTCCCAACAAATTGAGTCACTTGCTGGAGTGAAGAGTGTAAACTATGTCAAAGAGAAAGGTGTCATGCTTTTCCAAGAGAACACAAGCTCTTCACAATCCAAGCCATGGGTCATCTCTGATCACAAATTGTTGTACAACTGCAGTCAGCACAGTGGCTGAGCAAATAAACCTGTTAAATAGGCTTTCCTTAATCAATCACAGTTCCATAGGTATGTGTTTTCTGGGTCAGAGCAAGTGTGAGTCCTACTGGCTTGCTGCATTGATAGAGCTTACTCATACCTATCTAAAAAAGAAGAGAAATGAAAGAAAAGAAGAGAGGAAGGCAGGGAGGAAGGCAGGAAGGCAGGGAGGGAGGGGGGGGAGGCAGGGAGGCAGGGAGGGAGGGAGGCAGGGAGGGAGGGAGGCAGGGAGGGAGGGAGGGAGGGAGGGAGGAAGGAAGGAAGGAAGGAAGGAAGGAAGGAAGGAGTGTCCTTTGTTTTAACTGCCATGGAAAATGTAGTTAGCTGATTGACATCAACACAGATGGCTACAAATCATTATTCCAGGTAAGATAGTACAACTGATTTTATAAGAATGAAAGTTTAGTGGTTTTCTGCTACATGTAAGAAGGAACAATAGTTCATTGATTTCTATCTTTTCCTGTCACAAATTCTGATTAATATTTACTTAATTTGTAAATAGCCATGGGACAGACTGTCTCTGGCCTGAAATATGCACCACATATCAATGTACGGTGGGATTTGATTTTTGTGGGAACCCACCAATTTCTGAATTCCCCCCAAAAGTGAAATCAAAATCTTCAATTAAAATGGACTATATTAAGAGAATGGAAGGAAGCAAGGGTATCATCTTGTAAGAATCTGAAATTTGTTATATAGAATATTATCAGCTTGATGTGAAAATGTCCAGATGGCCTCAGGAAGTGAATCAGGGTCCTCACTGTCAGTGAAAGCAAAACATATATTGGGATATATGCAGACTGAGGTGTTTCTTACTTTCTGGTTTCAAAACTCACTTTGAAGCAGTTGAAATTTTTTTTCCATGAGCATCAGATGAATCTGTAATTATTCAGCTTTCTTAAAGTAAAGACTAATATGTTTATGCCTGGGCAAACCAAAATTGAGACACCCCAAATAGCTGCTATCTCTGAAACAAATAAATAACTTCAAAAGCTATAGAAGTCAGAAAGCTTTACTGTGGTAACTTAGTCTTATTACAAAATCATATAGACCATACTAATTCCTTAAGTTACTTTCTCCTTGAAAATCCTGACCCTGTTTGTAAGCATTCCTGCAGTGCTTCTCTGAACACTTACCAGCCATCAATACAATAAGGTATCCCCAGCTGAATACAGAATGTGAATATGGTGTTCTTCTGGTGCACTATAGTTCTTTTTAATCTAAACTAACAGTCCACACAGTTATTATAGTCAGTAGAGAGAAAAAGAATCACACAGATCACAGAATCACAGAATAGGTGGGGCTGGAAGGGACCTCTGAAGATCTTTGAGTCCAAACCCCCTGCCAAGCAGGATCACCTAGAGCACATTGTGCAGGATGGCATCCAGGTGGGTTTTGAATATCTCCAGAGAACGAGACTCCACAACCTCTCTGGGCAACCTGTTCCAGTGCTCTGTCACCCTCACAGTAAACAAGTGTCCTTGCATATTTAGCTGGAACAGGTTGATAGTTATCTCATGCTTGCATAGATGTTTAAAATAAATAATTTAATTCACAACCTAAAATAACTGTTTCTCTACATTGAATACTAAAGTTAGTTTCAAATTACTTCCTTTCAAATTACTTCCTTGGATGCTGATTTCTGCAAGGGAGACTTAATTTCAATTGAGGTAAAATACACACTTACTATCCTTTTTGTCTTGAAACTAGTCTTAACTTACATTTTCCCTCTTTCAGTTATAAAACTGATGATGTTTCTTGAAAGCATTTTTTTCTTATTCTTCCTGATCACTTCAATTTCATAAAGAAAAGCTCAACAAGAGAAAGAAAAATGTATTCTTGGTGAAAAGAAATTTCAAACCTGACAGCAGGATGTAATCACTTCTTTCCAACGTACATGAGGCAATGATGGGGAAAGTACTAACAATCAGAGGAAAATTAGCAGGCCAGATGGCTGGTGAAATTGTGACAAAATGACAACAAAATGAAAAATCTAATAAAAATAAGCAAGTGACTGAGGGAAGTACATGCAAGACATTAGAAATTAAATCACAAAGGATGAGATAAAATAAAAAATACCATTGGGGGATATAGAAGCCAGAAGATCAGAAAACTGGTTATGGAAAGAGGCAGGAGTTGTTATAGGTAGCAACAGATGTTTTCTTGTATCAAATTGATGAAAAAGTACAAAAGCAGTGGGAAAAACTATTAAGTATACGTCTTGTTCACATAATCTACTTAGTATAATCGGTCTGTGAGGTGTTTTTTGTTGTTGTTTGTTTTTTATTTTTCTCTTTTTAGGGGGAGTCAAAAACTCCCACAGAGAAATTATAGTGCAAGCTAGTGTAAGTAGCAATGGTGGTAATAATGATATAGATATTCCACTTTTCACAGTGACTTTTATCTTAGGCTTCAAAGTATCACAGAAAAAAAAAGACACACAAAATTATACAGGAAATTAACAAAGAATACAGAAATAACACTCAGAATTCTGATTCCCTATTCCAAAAGAAAATACTTGTAAAATTGTACAGAATTTTGTCGAATAGCTGCAAAATCTGTTGCCATGGGGATATATTTCATTTTCGCCAAAGTCAACAAGGATTTTCCACTGGCTTTCAGTGCAATGGAATAGAAATATATCTGAAAGAAAGAAATAAAAATGTTTCCTTATCAGAGAAGCAAATTAATCACTCAGAGAACAACATGAATGAGCAGAGAGAGGAGTCTCACTAATCATCACTTTGTAAGATATCAGTGATTATTAGGGCATTTGTCAAACAATGGGGGGGGGAAGGGGGAGGTTGAACAAAGAATTTGTTTTGTTTGTTTTTGGTTGGCTTTGTTTTCCAGTTCAAAAAGAGGTATGAAAGTTAGATGGTCTCCAACATTATTGTTTAGGACCATTGTTTAGGACATCATTTAGGACCATAAAATAAAAATATCTCATTACAAGGAGAAAGCTGACCAAAGCTTTCACTCTTAGTCTTATATCGTGTATTCTACCATGCTATGTCTATCAAAAACCCTTTCAGTTTAGTCATATTATGTAAAGCACTGACATAAGAACATTTTTAACTTACAAATGTGCCCAAAGTAAAATGCTTAATAGAAATGATGCTTTATATTAAGCATTGATCTAGGGGATAATTTTATACAAATTGAAAACTTAACAACAACAATGACACAAAACAAACAAACAAACAACAACAATGACAACAAAATAAAAATAGTCTGGTGAAAAGAAGTGTTTCTGCAGCTTACATGACATTTTTTTTGACAGATATGTGAACAAATTGGAGTCAAACTGTTTTGGTTTTGGTCTTTTTTTTTATGTTTTGGTTGGTTGGCTGGTTGGCTTTTTTTTTTTTTTTTTTGAAAGTGAAAGAAAGAAAATGTATCTAGTGGTCATAGTAAGAATAAATGAGAAGGGCTGGAACAGAGCCAGCAAGACTGGCAAGCCATGAGAACAGGAATGACTTCCCATGGAATGGGAAGCATCAGGAACTTGGATGATCATAGCCCCCTCAGATCTTGGCAAATTTACATCTCCCAGAAATTCAGCTGGATTTAACAGCATGGCAACATCCTGCACAGTTGGGGGCAACAAAAAGAAATTTGAAGCTGGTGTTCCTTTCCTGCTGAGTTTTTACATCTCCAGTTGAGAGGCAGCAGGCAGCCCCAGCAGAGTACCTTTATTTGTGTACTTGTTTCATGTCAAAATAGGGAATAAACTGTTGGAGTAGTGCAGCAACAAAGAGGAAGCTTGAGGTTTTCTAAAGGAAGCTCACCAGCTGCACACATAAAAATGTTCTGCTGGGAAAACAGAGAACTAATATTCCAAGGACATTTATGGGGAAACAGTAACAATATAATGAGCAAAGAATGGGCAAACCAAGTTGATAATGAGTTGGTACTACCATAGTCATTACAGGAGACTTGAGACACTGCAGAAAATGCTGGGGAGAGGATGAATGAGGGCATGCCATCAGGGACAAATATTGAGGCTTAATGGTCTGTAGGAAGTAGGAAGTTTATTTCTAATAGGGCATATAGGGCAATTAGAGACCTGTCAAATAAGTAAGAAATAAAAGAAAAAACAACATAAAACATCAAACATCTGAGAGCAAAAGAAAACATCCTTGCTACTCTGCCTATCATTAAAACTAGAACTTTTTCAGGTATTGAAAAATACTTGAATTGACTTTGTTATGTTGGATACTTTTTTTCCCTATCTAATTTTTACTATTAAACACACTCTTCATAAGGCTTTATTACTATATATTTCAGCATTTCTTAATCCAATAGACATATAGATGCAGGGAATAAATAGTATGTTAACAAGAAAGACTATTCCATTATTTCCAAAATAATTAGCAGCTCTGAATTAGAAAGCTCTGAAAAAATATTTCCAATGATAGACAGTGATTTAAGTGATAGACGATATTTTGCAACATCAGAAATATATATGAATTTATAAAATGTTATCATCACAGGAGACAAACCCAAGAAATGATAAATTCCATAAGACAGTTTATTATTGTACTGAAAGAAAAAAAAAAATGTTCAGATAATTTCAAGAAAATGAAATTTTGTAATAATTTTGAAGGGACCTGCATTTTACTTCATCACTTTTCCTGAACAAAAACTCTAGACAAATACACACACAAAATGCTAAGTTTTTTGAAGTTGCATCTTCTTCCAGTTTTGTGCTTCACCTTGAACATATCTAGTTAGTGCTTATAAATATTTTTAATTTGAATGAGTTCTTATGTGAAATGTGTACACAGAAAGACCAATAGTAAAGGTTTGTGTGAGGACAGGAGCTCTGTAATTCACAGTAAGGAATACACCCTTTAATGTATTTTGCATCATGGGTAGTGCACAGAATAATTTATCAAGTTATCAAGACCAGCAAAATGCAAGAGGTAAAGCTGATACAGTAACTACATTGATTATATGGCCATGCAGTTAATGCTCCTACTTCCCAACTATCTTGTTTTGAACCTCTGCTGTAAAAAATTACCATAGGTGTAACTAATTCAGATTACAAACTAGAAATTTCACTTGAATTTCACTATTTAAAAGTAATTTTATTAATTCACAAATTAGTAAGTTTAACCGGCATTCATCTTCTCTGAGCCTGGGAAGTTTCCTCTGTTTGGACAGTACTTCATTGCATGCTCATCTTCAAAGCTGTGTTTACATTAAAATTAAATGGTAAAAATCTAACCACATTCTGCAATATGCTTCTTATCCTGATCTACCACTTCCCTAGGACTACTTCAGCTACACTCATCAATGTTTGCTTACTTCTAAAGATGGAAATAAAACAAAAAGTGATGTTAAAAGGAAAATATCAGCAGGCATTCTACCTATCAGCAGGCATTTGGAAGCAGCAGGACTTCCATATTTATTTTCTATAATTTCAGTAATTACCACCTCTGTACTTGCAGTAATGATGCCACAGCAGGTGGTAATTTGTATGTTTTAGTGCTGAAATGCTCCTTATTAGAAGTATCATTTGGGTATAACATCCAGGGTGCCTACAAGTTGGTTTAGACAGCTTTCCTGATGCACTTCCAGCATCTGGCAAGCAATGCAATTAGAAGTATCCACAAAATCCAAATTCTAGCAGAATTTGCACCCAGGTAGCTTTCCATTCATAGTCTGATGCAAACCATCTTCCATTCAATTTAGCAAAATTTGAACCCAGATGATTCCATGAGTATATATATATATACATGTATATTCTTCATCTTCTCAGAAATATATATTTGAACTGAATTTACTTTTTAATAAAAGTTGCTTATGTGGAAGTACATGAACTAGAAGCTCTTCCATTCCCACAGGATGGATCCTCTACTACATAGAGAGAGGGAGACTTTCAACTCCAATGGCTTATACAATAGCTTTAAATTGAGGTATTCAAATGAAGAGACACAGGGAATCAGTGGATTTTATATCACACACCCTACCTCAGAAACAGGCTCTTTTTTTTTTTTTTTTTCATGATCAATTAACTGTTAGTCTAAACTGCATGACATTTAAAGAAATGCTATTTAAAAAAAAAAAAAAGTAATTTTCTTCAGTTTTAATAAATCTTACTTAACTAATAAGCCCTTTTAGAGCTTGTCCAGAAAAGATTTTAATAATTATATATCTAAATAATGAATTACTATTTATTATTATTATTATTATTTAATGCTAGCTGCTGTCAAATAAGCAAATTAACTGAGAAAACAGACGAAATCACATTTCTATTTTATTGGATTCCTATCTCCATATGAAATATATAGTACTTCCTATTATTTTGGCTAGATTAAAAACTATAAATATGCATATTTTATCTGAACTAATCAATTCCAAAACCTTGAAAGTCTTTCAGAAGTTCTTTTGCAATACACTTGGACAAATAGTTGGCAGTTTTCTCTATCTGCTGGTAGAAATGAAACGATGTAAAAAAAATATTTTCTTTAGGGGTGTGTGTGTGTGTATTTCTTTCTTTTTAGGAAGTACAGGAGAAAAGCTAAAAGAAATAAACATAACAAATTAAGAGTGAACTTCATTTAATTGCAAATAATTAGAATACATAAGACTGGTCAAATATGAAAAAGTGTTCCAAATTCAGAATGTTGTAGACAGCCAATACAGTTGTATTTTTCATATCTTTATAAAAGCTCTTCCTCGGTCTAAAACCATGACTGTTATTTGTATCAGTTCATATCTTGTAGTATAAATATAATTATCGTCTAATTTTCACTAGGATTATGTCTTATTTATAAAATATCCTTTGTTTTAAGATCTGTCATTGCAGAAATTATACCCCTGAAAATCAGAATATAATATGAAGTCTAAATAGTAGAATATATCTACAAGTGACAAAATAAGAATAAAAGGAGATACTAATATACCTTTTCTGGTTATTAAAGTTTTTGTTTTAAATCTGTTTTTCTTTCTGCCCTTATAGACTAATTCCTGCATAATTTCCTTTAAACACAAGTGTCCAAGGTGTTTGGATAGTCTAATATATCATGGTACCTTTCTTCGAACTGCTGAGAGACATAAATTAACTCTAATTTCTACTGCATTCTATAATTAAGAATTATTGATGAGCTAAACATTTAAAAACAGAGCTACAGATTTTCAAATAGTGACAAGTTTCACAAAAACTTTGTCATTTTCTAGGTAATGGAAACTCAATGCACAACATAAGTTAAATGTGTTTCAAGGACATAACTCACCTTATATTCCACAACTAGATCTAGCTGTTTCCTTGTTTTTTCATCTTTAGCAGAGCTTTGTCTGCCTTACATGTAACTTCTGAGCATAATCAGGATACACTCAAAACTAGTTTGTCTTTAACACAAATATATGTGTACTAAAATGGTCTAACCAACATCAGCTCATAAGTGCTTAGTAACACTGTGATGGCATAGTCAGAGGCCATGTATAAGCATTTTATGTAAGAGTGAAAGCATTTTGACCACTAAGGGATCTAAGAAAGACGGGTGTAGCTAAAGGGAGAAGCATCCAAGGTGCAAGATGAAGAACAAGACAAGCAGCAAAGACTATCAATAGGCACGACATCCTGCCAAATATCCAAGAAGGATGAATGGCAAAATCAAAGGCAAGACAAGCAATGGTTGGTGGTGAAAAGGAGAGTGAGAAGGGTAAAACACCAACAGTGACTGTGGAAGGATGAAGAAGACACAAGGCTCCTCTCTGACTGTTCTCATATAAATGTTCTCTGGCCTAGCCACCCAGAGCTTAGCAACTCAGGACCACCAAGGACGATGTGATCTGCATGGATCCAGCTCCAGGACATTTAACTCACTGTTAACTTCAGACATAATTCTTAAGGACTAAGAGTTTTGTGTAAGTAGTGAGTACACAGCGGTAATAGTTATAAATATGTAGGGGGAAAAAAATTAACCTGCAGTGTGTTTTTAATTAATACATGAATCTGTTAAAGTTTTGTTCCTGAAGTTTGAAGCTGACCTATCAGTTTTCTAAACATTCCCATCACAGCAATCTCTAATCCCTTAACTGAAATGTATATGCATATATATTCAGTTGTAACAACGTATAATCCTTCATAATATATTACTGTTTGTACTGTGTGTTGTCATGAGAATAAAAATAAAATTTATATCAGATACAGACCCTCTAAAAAATTCAGAGCACTATTGTTTTGTAAAGAAAAATATTTTTCTCTAATGTACCACTGCCTTCATTCATGCTTTTTTATGAATGCTTTGGTTTAATGACATAGAAATTGGGAAGTAAAGCACATGTCCAAAGTCTTAGGGGTACTTCTTTGTTTTAAGAAGGAAGAAAAAACAAAACAAAACAAAATAAAAAACAGTTTTGCATTACTAGATCTGTATAATTATACTAATGAAATCTAGGATATTCTAAGAAAACAAGTAATCTGCAGTAAATTACTGTTATCTTTGTTAAGAACAAAAATAATAAGGGAGAGTTTATTTATTTATTTATTTATTTATATGGCTTTGTACACAGTTAACAGCCTTGTGAAGTTTCAAATTGAAAATCTACTTCTGCATGATGTGCTACAATCATTTACTGTTGCACTGGGGAAAACAACAAGAAAGCAAAGTTCTAAAGGAATAATGCATTTATCCTTTCTTTTCTCATTTTCAAACAGTTATCCAGTGTACTTTTTAGAGAAAGATGGAGACGGATGAGAGAGCTCTATTGATCCACCTACCCCCGCCCCTCCTCCTCTGCCCAAGTGAATAGTGCCCACAAGCAAACTGACTTCAAAGAGACACATTGATTTGAACAAAATTTAAATAGGAAGGAGGACATACGCATGTGTGGGGGAAGAATTCCTCTACAATAACTAAATGCTGACTATCAAAATTTGACATATTTGAAAGAGGGTATAGAAATTTTGTTGGTTAGCAGAGTCATCAGAAGTCTGGTTACACCCACTTTGTTTCAGAGAGCTGTGTTAGCAAAAGACAGTCCCTGGTTTTCAGAGAAAAAGTAAACAATAGATTTCCAGAGACTGATACAAGGTCATGAGATTCAAAAAACTGGACAATATGTCCATAACTTTGTCTTTGTCTTGTTAATTTATGAGACACTCGGATTCTACCATAGGAAGGGAAAAACAATGTGCCAGAAAAGTTAAAAAAAAAAAAAAAAAGTGAAAACAAACTCATCCACGCAACATATATCATATAAATTCCCCTCTAGACCTCTCATTGCATTGTTTTGGAAAATAACAGTATAAAAAAGCAGCTTTTATTTGATTACAGGAAACTGTTACTTATTCAGGGAGACTTAGTCTCCCTTTCATGAGCACTTCCCTCAAAAAGCACGTTTAAGAGCCATAGATTGAACTACTTACCATTGTGAATAATTACAAAAACTGGGTTCAAGAACCTGAGGTATATTTTGTCAGCTTGGAAACCTGTTTCCTTTCTAACTAAGTCATCAGAGCTGGTGAAAGAATGGCTGCAAAGTTTGTTTGGGAGCATTACCTGAAAACTGAGTCATAGCAAATGTATATTAAATACATAGAACATAAAGTATGTCAATGGGTATTTCTAACGAGATCCAATATTTAAGATTATGTCAAGATTTATAACTCCATTTTTAAGTGCTCATAACTTGTTTGTGACTTTAATTTTCTTTATTCATTTCAGGTGAATCTACCATCAGCTAATATTTTAGTTCAATTTCTGATTATTGCCAGATAAAGATAATATTTACTAAATTTCCCAGCCTCTTTTTATGTTCAGTTCAAAAGCCCTATTCCTCTGATGTGAGTGGATGGGGTTGACTGAGGCAAATTTATTTGACTCTCATAGCACATTACTCTAAGGGCATATATAACATTCAAAACAAACTACATGCAGACCTACTCCGTGAATCATAAGGAAAAATTCAGTGTAATCTACACCTTCTCAAAGACTCTCCTTTTCATTGTATGAAAAGTAAGAAAGCAGTTGAGTAACTATAATAAGACAATAAGGCTCATTTTGTGTAGGTGAAATTCATTGAATATACTTCTGATATTTATGAAAACATGATTACCATAAGACTAAGAGGATATATGTTTATTTATGCAGTTTTTTAAGTCCTACAATTTCACAGTGTCCAGTTTTCTTAGGTCTTTTTAAATTACTTTGAGCAGAATAGCAGCTGTAGTCTGCTATTCTTTTAACTTTTGTAACTTTGATTAGTTCTTTGTGATGTCCATTCCCAGTAAAATAGTGCCCTTGTCAGCACCTCTAGAAGAAATTAATACAACAAAGTAGAAAGGAGTGAATTCACTGTATTCACTGTTGTGAATGAAGAATGTGAACTGGTTCAACGGCAACAACTTCCCGCTAACACACCTGTCATTCTTACTCCTAGAAGCAAAACAAACACAATCCAATTAATCCTTTCATGATTGCATATGTATTGCTCAAATACAGGCTTAAAACAGAGAATTTGTAATTTAGGGCTGAAGCTAGGTCATCTTCAAGTTCCTGCTTGTCACAATATCTAAGAGAATCTTTTATGATCTTTTTATGAAAATGTCGTTTTCAGATAAATAACCTGTTTATGATAAACCTGAGAGAATGCTATCTGTTGGTCTTAGTTATTCATTAGCTTTGAAGCTACAGGTACAGTTTAGAGGTTTTAGGACCAAAAGCTATTTGATCTTCCTGTGTTGTAGGTCTCTATTCTGTTAAACCTACCCCTCCAAGAACCGCAACAAAATTACTTTAATCTTATTTTGAACCTTAACTTTTCAAGGTGTCTTGACCTGGTAAAATTTTAACATTTTAGATTACAGATCTGAGATTGTCTCATTTATGACTCCTAGTCCTACAGTATGACGCCACTGTTCGATCTGTATTTCTGCAAAATGAGTTTTCTGGTGCACATTTTGTGCATAACATATTACCTCTCACTTTACTCCCCCCCCCCCAAAAAAAAAAAAAACAGCAAAAAACAAAATTTTTTTTTGTAACTACAGAAGCATTCATGGTAGGTAGTAAAATGTAAATATTCTTCATTTGGAGTAGAATCTTTTAATTTCTGCAGCTGAATTCATTTCATTCAATATTTATTTACAAAAGACCAACTAATTTTGTTATACCCTGTCCAAGAAGATCCTGTTGGTGAGGAAAGAGCAAAAAGATTTCATTGTTTTCTTCAGAAAAACAAACAAACAAACAAACAAACAAACAAAGAAAAAAAAAAAAAAACAACAGTATAACAAGCTGCTGCTAATGGTGGTGGTGAGTTTGGAAATTAATGGAAATACCACCATTGTCTTTAAAATGTAAGAAATGGTTTTTATTTTCCTTGAATTTTCAAAGAAAAATCAAGCTTTATCATAGATTTACAATTACTAATAAGATGACTTTTTGTTTGTTTGTTTTAGGGAAGGGAAGGGAAGGGAAGGGAAGGGAAGGGAAGGGAAGGGAAGGGAAGGGAAGGGAAGGGAAGGGAAGGGAAGGGAAGGGAAGGGAAGGGAAGGGAAGGGAAGGGAAGGGAAGGGAAGGGAAGGGAAGGGAAGGGAAGGGAAGGGAAGGGAAGGGAAGGGAAGGGAAGGGAAGGGAAGGGAAGGGAAGGGAAGGGAAGGGAAGGGAAGGGAAGGGAAGGGAAGGGAAGGGTCTCAACACTTTGTGAATAAAGAAACAGATCAGAAGAATTGTCATTAAATTAATTCTTCCCAAAGAGTTGAGAGACATAAATTGCGCACTGGCCAGATCAGAGCTGAAAATGAAGGTAAGCCCTGCAGATGCTGAAAATAGAGCCTATTGCTTGGATTTGTGGGTCTCAGGTTTTTGTTCATGCCTCCATCTTTGTTAAAGAGTAAAATGTGACAGAAGAGTTCCAAATATGTATAACATACATGTTTTACCTTCAGTCACTAAGCCAATATAAATAAATAAATAAAAGGACTTCACAGCTAAATATTCTTGAAAAATTATGAGGAAGCCAATGTTTTTCTCTTCTATCTTGATGACCTTGTGCCTCAGAAATACCGGGAGTCTGAAAATAAAATAAAATAAAATAAAATAAAATAAAATAAAATAAAATAAAATAAAATAAAATAAAATAAAATAAAATAAAATAAAATAAAATAAAATAAAATAAAATAAAATAATAAGTTTTTAATTTCTAATTCATGGTTTCTCTATTTTTTTCCTTTTTTACATTATCTCATTTGATTTATGTCCTATTAAGCAGTGTTGTGCCATGTACTTTATACAGTGAAAAAAAATAAAGAATTATGACAGGTATGATGATCTTGAGATATCTCAGGATATAATTAAATTGATTAATTTCAGAAGCAGAACAATAAGTCACTGTAATATAAAGTAGTTGTGAATCTTCTGAGTTAACAGTCACAAAAGGAAAGAAGAAATATAGAGTACAGGTGGGATTTGTTGTCTTTAAATTCTCACCTAACGTGGAGACACAGAAAGATCTCCTTGAGAGCTGGGTGTTACAAAATGATTTCCCAGGACAGTTTAGAATTTCATTTTGATTCACATCCAGTGTTGATACTCAATTAAAATGCACTGGAGTTATTGTTATCTACTTCATTCATTTCCTGATGTAATGACAACTTGATCAATACATCCTATGGACAGACCCATGTAATCACGCACAGTTGATTATGTACCTGTGATGGCTCAAGCCTGTCCTTACAGTCACCAGCTTTCTAGCTTTTTAGCTTACTAAGTTGGGCTAAAAAATGCTGCACTTTGATATTTATGTCTTACTAGTTGCAGTAACTTCAAGTAAAAACACTCTATAAAGAACATAATTATCATCCCTCAAAAAAGCATCTCATGATTATATACACTCACAAGGTAACTTTAAAGGGCTTTTAAAATTGAATACAGTATTTTCTTCTCTCTCTCTCTCTGTCTTCTTTTTTAATTTCCTTAGAAAAAAACTTCTAAGTGAAAGAAGTTCACTTAGAAAATTATTTAAAGATTTATTGTAAAAAACATCTTTTACTGAACATATGCTTTCACTGATACTCTACAGGGAGTGTTTTTCTAAAAAGCAGACCAAACAGCCTCTTTATGAGAATTTGGGAACACAATACAAAACTGCCAAGATACTTTCCATTTTATTAAGTAAATAACATCCACATAGGATGTTTAGAAAGATTGTTCTAGAGCAGCTGATTTTGCTTTATCTCTTTGATTTAGCTTGTAATACCTGTACTGCTTCATATAATAATATCAACGAAAATATTTGAACCTATATTTTTGGTGATTCCAAACTGTAAAATATAATTTTATTATTCTTCTATACTTTATCTGTGGTTCATACATTACAGAAATCCTGTGGAAGACAGCAATTCATATTCACTGAAACTTCTTGCCTCTAGCACACTTGATAATCCCCTCAAGTAAGATCAATTGAATGGACAATGTCAGTGCAAAAAAAAAAAAGTCAGAACATATACCTCAGGTCATCAATATGCACTGAATCTCTTCAAGGAAGTGCTGGCACACTGACATGATTAAAGCATAAAAGCATGTATCAGTATTTCCAGACATGAATATTAAATTTCAGTTCAACAGTCCATTTGAGGCACCCTGTAGAAGTTTGAGATAAATTGTATTTGAGACAAGCTGCAGTTTCCATCAACTTTATCAGTTGGAGGTCTGAATATACAGCACACTTGGGCTCTTGAAGATTCTGAAATATGGAATTAGAAGGCTTCTGAAGAATAAAAGCAGCAAAGAAGAATCATTAAAACATACGTGTTACATGTCAACACTATGAATACATTAGTAGCTGTACCTTCATTTATATCTCCGTAATAATAATTAAAAAAAAAAAACAGAGACAATAAAGAAAGTCAGAGTGACTATAAACAAATAAAGGAGAAAATCATTTAAAAAAATAATAATCTTTGAATAAATGCGTTGATAAAAAGATTGGGAACACTGTCATTTCCAGCCTTTTAAAGTAAAGCTGTTATTTCTCTCCTATTACCTGTCTGATCATATTCTAGTAGTCCTTTGCTTGTTCATGCAGATCATTTAGTTCAATGGTCTGGCTCTTTGTCTTTGCTTTCATCCTGGGCTGCCTTTATGCATAAAGGAAAATTCACTTGTTCTACCAACCAGTCATATTCTTAGGTTCAGTGCATTTAATTTCCAATTTTTGATTCTGGTAACATTCAAAAGTCTGTACAGTCTATATTTAAACAGAATATCTCCCAGTGATTGTTGCCAAAGTTCCTTTATTGTTTCTTTCCCTTTTATCATCTTTCAGATTTCTAAGACACAGACCAACAGTACACACCTAGGGACTGGAGAAGTTGGAAAGGACAAGTTTCAGAACAAAAGCAATTAAAAAGTGTGAAGATGAGAATGACAAAGCAGTTTGAAGTCTCTAGTGATAAAGACAAATTAGATATGTAAGTACTCAACATTCCATTTTCTAGCATGGGATTTATTGAACACACCTGTAAAAATGTTGCTTTCCTTTTACTGAAGGACTTTTTAAACTAATGCTCTCCTATTCTCTTATTACTATTTTCCATTTGGGGCCTGCATTACAGGCTAAATTGAATGACTGATAATTGTTGTTACATGTATGGCCAACACTGGCAAAGAACCATTGGTATCAAAGTGGAGTCAAAGAAAAAGTCCTTTCTGAGGCAAATCATTCTGTGCTACATAAACAAGGGGGGGGGGGGGGAGGAGGAGGGGAGGATGGACGGACGGACTGTTTTTTTCCTCCTTAATAACTCACATGTTGCAAAAGACTATGCTCTTATCAAAAAGTCACAGAGGTTGACATTGGAACAGTTCTTTTGATCTCATTTCTTCTGCATCCAGGTTTGGGGCCCATACCTTTTAGAGCAGGTCCAGAGGAAATGCTATCAGTTTTAAAATCATCAGAAGTATTTCTAAAACAAGTATGATGTTAGAGGAAGTATGCACTTAACATAGGACTGCAAACACAAACAAAAACAAAAATTAATCAGATTTTACACTGAAGTTGCTCATAAGGCATTCATAGACTTGAAGTCAATATTTTTAGGACTATAATATGAGGAAAAAATACCCGAGAGAGTTTTTTACAGTACCTATATTTATAATTCTACAGATGTTCATGGAAATGAAATTATATGACTTATTTTACCTTATTTTGAACAATGAGGTGAACATTCATAGAATTGTAGAATAAAATCACAGAATGGCTTGGACTGGAAAAGATCATCCAGTTCCAACCCCCCTGCCATAGGTAGGAATACCACCCACTAAATCAGGTTGCCCAGGACCCCATCTCCAACCTGTCCTTGAACACTTCCACAGGGAGAGGAGGAGGCATCTACAACATTTCTGGGCAACCTGTTCTTCTAGTGCTTCACCATCTTCACCATGAAGAATTTCTTACTTATATCTAATCTAAACTCAACTTTTTTAGTTTAAAACTCTTCCCCTTGTTCTATCTCTATCTGCCCATACAAAAAGTCACTTTCCATCTTTTTTTTTATAAGCCCCCTTTTTAAGTAGTGAATCATAGAATTATAGATGGAAGGGGACAATCACTTTCCTCAATATGCCTGAAAGGCTTAAACATCTCCATGAACGAGCCCTCTTATCATCTTTGTAGCATTTCCTCTGGACCTGCTCTAATAGGTATGGGCCCCAAACCTGGATGCAGCACTCCAAGTACCAAGCCACTTTCCATCATCTGTCAGTGGTCATGATCATCCAGAGAGGTCCTAGATGACTGGAGACTTGATAATGTGTTGTCCATCTATAAGAAGGGTCATAAAGAGAACCTCGAGAACTATTGGCCTGTCAGCCAGACCTCGGTGCCAGGAAAGGAGACAGAACAGGTCATCTTGCATGCAATCGCATAACATGTGTGGGACAACCAGAGGCTCAGTCCCAGTCAGCATGTGTTCATGAAAGACAAATTCTGCCTGACCAACCTCATCTCTTTCTATGACCGGGTGACCCACCTGGTGGATGAGGAAAAGGCTATTGATGTAGTCTACCCAGAATACAGCAAAGCCTTTGACACAGTCTCTCACAGTATTCTCCTGGAGAAGCTGGCAGACCATGGCTTAGACAGGTACACTCTTTGCTGGATTAAAAACTGGCTGGATGCTCAAGTCCAGAGAGGGTGGTGAATGGAGTGAAATCCAGCTGGCGACTGGTCACCAGTGGTGTTCCCTAGGGGTCGGTGTCGGGGCCCATCCTCTTTAATATCTTTATTGATGATTTGAATGAAGGATGAACGATTGGAATGGGTTTCCCAGGGACGTGGTGGCATCACTGTCCCTGGGGGTGTTTAGGGAATGGTTGGACCTGTTTCTCAAGGACATGGTTTAGTGGGTGATATTGGTGGTAGGGTGATGGTTGGACCAGATGATCTTGGAGGTCTTTTCCAACCTTAATGATTCTGTAATTTGTAATTACATTCTGTAATTTCCAATCTTAATGACTATAATTCTATGATTCTAAGCAGGGCCCTACAAATGCAGAATAGAAAGGGACAATCACCTCCCTCAGCCTGCTGACCATGCCTCTGCTGATGCAGACCAGGATACAGTTGGCCTTCTGGTATGCAAGTGGACACTTCTGGCTCATGTCAAGCTTTTCATTCAGTTACTTATTTTTAATTTCTATACCTAAGAATAGAGTCAAACTGATGACTATATACACACAAAGCACATTTTATCTTAGACTTCCACATCCTAATGCTCAAAATGAGTGTTGAAGTTTGTAATGAAATTAGGTCTTTAAACTGACTGACATGAAACTGAGCATTCATGTTTCTTAACTATTGTCATGTAGACCACAAACTGTGTAACTTTGTCTTTAATTTGTCTCAGTTGGTACTCATGTCTGTAACCTTCTGATACTGATATTTCTAAAATGGCTTGAGCTTTCCACAGTTAATATTAACACATTCATTTCCTTGTACATAGAATTATTGGTTTTAAGGTAGCCAAGATGAGGAGGGTTCAGTTATGCTCTGTGAACATACCTCCTAACTGAATCAGTTCGTACAGTATTATTTAGAAAAGTTAGGACTGCTAAGGACAATTGAAACTTAATGGAATTTTGATGGAATTCCATTCATGAAAATGGAATTTGCTATCTATGCAAACTCATATACACTCAGTAGAAAAAGAACACCTCATAAAGTCACTAAATTATTTGTTCTGTATTGCACAAAAATAAATAAATAAATAAATAAATAAATAAACAAACAAAATGCTCGATGACCATGTGACGAAATTTGATTTTGAATAAATAAATCCAAGTAAATCTTACAGAGCTGCATGTGTTCTTAATATTGACTGATGACTGATGACAATACCATTTCCTACTTTAAAAGAATCCAGATGATACAATCATATAATCTATCATTAAATTCCATTAGTTAAGCTTCCAGGTTTCTCTGATAAACTTATTGAGGAAACTCCATTTCTGCATTTGCTAAAATACACTGTTAATTTTAGCACTGAACTTATTGTGATTGTGTAAAAAGAAGGGTTGTATTAATGTAAGTCATTGAAACAATCTCTTTCTGAATAAACTTAACAATATGGTGTTAGATTGACAAAGCTAAGGACTACTGAGCTTGCTTCAATATTCTTTTATGAGGGTTTGCACTTGTGTGGCATCATCATTTCTAGTTATGCCAATATATATTTTCTAACATAATAAAAGTATTTATTGACTGCAAATAAACAGTAAAAAGTTGATTAATCACACAGTTAATTGAGACTCAGTTTGCCATAATTTTGAGATGAATTATGTGTTATTCATAATTATATTAGAAATACTCATAATAGTTTCATAGATGGCTTGATCAATAGTTTAATTAGAGACCTTCTTAGTTTAGAGAAAGACCCCAGATCTTTCACTGCTTTGCAATATGTTAATTCTTTCATTCTTATTCAAGGAAATAATGTAATTCCTTTTTTTGTTTTTCAGATGAATATGAGGAAATCCTCTCAAAACTAAAGAAACTGTTCCTAATTTTATAAGGAATTAATATTATGGTTCTTGTGCAGTGAAATTATGCCCAATTTTTCAAAAAAAAATTCTGTATTGAATTGTATTCTGACTTTGCTACTGTCATAACTGTGGAGAATTATGACTCATGTCTACATGAAAAATATGTGATATTTTCTCTACAAAGGAGAAACATATAGTTTGGTATTTACCGTTTGTCAGGGAAAAAATATGGAAATTAGTTGCATGAAGAAAAGACCTTTGAGACTGTAAGTACAAAAATGCATCTTATAACTCTATCTACTAATACACAACAACCCTCAGCTCTTTCTAAAGCAAAAGGTAAGCATACCCACCATTAGTGTTCTCAGTCTTAATTTTTAGTGCTTTCAAATTTTGTGCCTGTGCATAGCTTCAGAATACTGCTGTAAGCATATCTTTATATCAGCTTAATCATTCAGCTAAAGCTTATTTGCCCAAACAAACACCATGACAGAATTTTGGGATTCATTCTTTCCTTGGAAAGCTCTTTAGGAAGAACCAGGCTTGAAAGATAAGTAGATGGAGTTGCCATTGGCATGTGAACACAGACGGAATGTATGGTGCTCTGCCTGAGGGAGGATGAAGAAGCAATTGAGAGTTTATCGATAATAATTAAATGTCTGACAGGTATGAATGATGTTTTGTGTGTTTATGCTATGGCCTGATCAGGAACAGCAAGCAGATAATGGCTTCTACAGACAGCAAAAAGTGGTTTTGCTTTCATAGACCCTGGGTGCTCATGGTGGACTTTAACCACCCTGATATCTGAGGCAGGGACAACACAGCATGGCATAAGCAATCTAGGTTGCTGGTGGACATTGAAGATTACTTCCTCCTCAAAATAACAGGAAAGCCAATGAGAAGACCTGCTACTACTCATGTTCACCAAAAAGAAGGGGCTTACTGGGGATGTGAAGGTTGAAGGCACCCTTTTCTAGATGGTGTTTTCTGCATGAGATGGTGGAGTTCAGGATCCTGAGAAGAGGGATGAGAGCAAAAAGCAAAATCACCACACTAGATATTAGGAGAGGAAACTTTAGCTTCTTCAAGAATCTTCTTGATACATTCCCAAGGGAGAAGGCCCTGGAAGAAAGAGGAGCTGAAGAAAGCTCAATATTATTCAAGGATTCCCTCCTTCAAACTCAAGAATTTCTACCCCGCTAAGCAGAAAGTCAGCCAAAAATGCCAGGAGGCCAGCATGGGTGAACAAGGAGCTCTAGAAAACTCAAACAAAGGAATGAAATACACAGAAAGTAGACGAAGTGACAGGTAACCTGAGAGGAATATGGAAACACTCTTCGAACTTAGAGAGACACAGTCTGGAAAGCCAAAACACAACTAGAACTGAATCTGGTGAGAGATGTCAAATGCAAAAAGAAGGGAACGGATCAGAACTTGGAACTCTTGTGCTTTCTTAGAGCACAAGAACTTTCAATTCCCATGTGTATGAAATCAAGCAGGGAATGCAGGAAACTGGGATGGCTGAGTAAGAGCCTGCTGGTCAAACCAAGGCATAAGAATTAAACACACAGGTAGTCAAAGCAGGGACGTGTGGCCTGGGAAGAGTACAGGGATGCTGTTTGGAGGAGCAGGGATGGGATCAGGAAAGCCAAGGCACAAACGGAACTTAATTTGGGAAGGGATGCCAAATAATGAGAAGAGATTCTATAGGTACACTAGTCAGAAAAAGAAAGGCCAAGGAGAGTGTACCCCTCCTGATGGATGAGAAGGGAGAACTGGAAACAACACACATGGAAAAGCCTGAGGTACTCAACATCTTTATCTCAGTCTTCACTGCCAGTTAGGCTTCCACAACTCTTGAGTCTCTGAACCTGTAGGCAGGGGCTGGGGGAGAAATGTCCCTCCCATTGTAAACAAAGAGCAGGTTTGAGACCACCTGATGAAAGTGAACAGCTACAAGTCAATGGGACATGATAACAAATGCCAGGGTCCTGAGGGAAGGAACTGGCTGATGTAGTTGCCAAGCCCCTCTCCATTGTATCTGAAAAGTCATGGCAGCCATCCCTTGTGAATGGAAAAAGGGAAACATCACTTCTATTTTGAAACAGAGTAGAAATGAAGACCCAGGGAAGTACAGACTGGTGAGCCTCACCTCTTCATCCGCCAGGATCATGAAACAGATCTTGCTGGAAACAATGATAAGCCATATGCAAGACAAAGAGGTGATCTGAGACAGCCAGCATGGCTTCACAAAGGGCAAATCGTGCTTGACCCATCTGGTGGCCTTCTACAATGGAGTGACTGCATCAGTCAATAAGGGACGACCAACCAATGTAATCTAGCTGGATTTCTGGAAGGCCTTTGACACAGCCCCACATGACATCTTTATCTCCACTTGGAGAGAGATGGTTCTGAAGGGTGGACTATTTGGTGGATAAGAAATTCCAGATAAAGCCATGTATGGAGTAACTTGCTGTCCAGCCTGTGTCACCTGTCCTGGCTGTGTCTCCTCACAGCTTCTTGTACACTCCCAGCCTCCCCTCTTGCATAATGGTTGTCATGGTTTAACCCGGCCAGCAGCTAAACACCACGCAGCCGTTCGTTCACCCTCCCCCCTCCCTCTCTGGGATGGGGGAGAGAAATGGGAAAGTGAAGCCTGTGAGTTGAGATAAAGACAGTTTATTAAGACAGGAAAATAATAATAACTATAATAATAATAACAATAATGATGATAATAGTACTACTGATAATAATGTGTACAAAACAAGTGATGCACAATGCAATTGCTCACCACCCGCTGACCGATGCCCAGCCTAACCCCGAGCAGTCCAGCCCCCTCCCCCGGCTAGCCACCCCTATATATTGTTTAGCATGACGTCAGATGGTATGGAATACCCCTTTGGCTAGTTTGGGTCACCTGTCCTGGGTCTGTCCCCTCCCAGCTCTTGCTGCACCCCCAGCCTGCCCATTGGCAGGACAGAGCAAGAAGATGAAACGTCCTTGGCTTGGTGTAAGCACTGCTCTGCAACAATTAAAACATCGGCATGTTATAAGCACTCTTCTCATCCTAAGCCAAAACATAGCATTCTACCAGCTACTAGGAAGAAAATTAACTCTGTCCTAACTGAAACCAGGACAGCAGTATAGGTGTAGGCACTGCTCTGCAACAACTAAAACGTTGTATTATCACGCATTAGTCTCATCCTAAATCCAAAACACAGCACTGTACCAGCTTCTAGGAGGAAAATGATCTCTATCCCAGTTAAAATCAGGACACCTTCCTTTCCAGGAAGTCACTGAATATTTGCCTTCTGATGGGAAGTAGTAAATGAGTTCCTCTTTTTGCCTTGCTTCTTACACAGGTTTTGGTTTCCTTATGAAATTGTTTTTATCCTGACCCATGAGATTTATTTATTTATTTGTTTGTTTGTTTGTTTGTTTATTTATCCCTACCTTATTTTCTTCCTCTTTTTCCTCATGGGGAGAGGGAGTGAAAAAGAATGGATGAGCATCTGGCTGCTAGCCATGGTCAACCCACTAGAGACAAAAAGATATTAAGTCCCTAATGGCATTATTTGAATGTAGATTTACTTTACCATCTCAAGATAAATTGGAAATAGTCCTATACATTCACTTCAAGCCCTCATTACAAAGCCATAAAATACCTTCCTCTCTGAGTTTCCCAGATACTTTCCCTACTCTGCAATGATATTATATTTCCCATGACAATGCTGTTATCTATACTGACATACTCACTTATATTGAATCCCTCTTACAGCAAGAAGTATCTAACGTCTCATTCCTACCTAAATAATTTTTAATAACTGTAAAATATGACCTCTTACAAGTGCAGACCCTCATTATTATACTCTCATTATTATAAAACAAGCAAACAAACACAAATAGTTATTATTAATCTTTTTAGAGCAAGTGTTCTTAAATAATGTCTTTATCTCACTATGTTGGAATTCTTTTAAAGTATTTCCTTCAAAATAAATTTTGAACATTTTTATCACATTAGCTTAAGAGTGATATTGTATTAAGTTTATGTGGCAAAAGTTTGGTAGCAGGGGACTTCAGGGGTGGCCTCTGTGAGCAGAGCCCAGCAGCTGCCCCATGTCAGATAAAGAGACAGCTCCAGTCAGCTCTAAAGGGACCCACCACTGGCCAGAGCTGAGCCGCTGAGCCGCTGAGCCTGGGAGTGATGCTGGTTGGGCCTCTGGAAGAGCAGATTTAGGAAAAAAAAAAAAAAAAAAAAAGCAATAGCAGATGGGAGAGAAAGAAGTGAGAACCAGTCCAGCAGTCAGTGTAGAAGGAGGGGGAGGAAGTGCTCCAGGCATGGAGCAGAAGTTCCCTGTGGCCTGTGGAGAGGTCCCTGGTGGAGCAGGCTGTACCCCTACAGCCCATGGGTCTCACATGGAGCAGATCTCCACCCATGGAGGAGCCCCCAGTGGAGCAGGTGGATGTGGCCTGGAGGAGGCTGTGGCCCATGGAGAGCCCCCGCAGGAGCAGGCCCCAGGCTGGTGCTGCAGCCCATGGAGAGGAGCCCACACAGGAGCAGGGGGTCAGGGTGGAGCTGCAGCCCATGGGGGACCTGTGCTGGAGCAGTTTGCTCCTGACAGATGGACCCTGTGGTACAGTCCCATTTTGGAGTTGTTCTTGAAGAGCTGCTGTCTGTGGGAAGCAGGATCAGTTTGGGAAGTACTGCATCCCGTGGGAGGGACCCCATGTGCAGCAGGGACAGAGAGTGATCATGAAGGAGCTGTGGAGAAAACTGACTGCAGCCCCCATTCTCCATTGGCCTGAGCTGCTCAGGGGCAGGATATATAAGAAGGTGGATGGGGGAAAGGTGTTTTTTTGTTTGTTTGTTTGCTTGCTTTCTTTAATTTCTCAGTGCTCTAGTCTGTTGGTAATAAACAATAAATTATTTTGATATGCCTGTGCTGAGTCTATTTTGCCCATGGTGATAATTGTTGATCTCCCTGTCCTTACCTCAAGCTTTGAGCCCTATTTTCTCACCTTTTTCATTTGAGGAAGGGAGTGAGAGAGCAGTTGTGGTGGAGTTCAGCTGCCACAGATACAAAATAGATATTACAAAGGTGGCTCTTCATGTCTCAGCAACTTCCTAACCTGTTGATCTCTGGGGTTGTATTCAAAACAAGTTTGTGATAACAGACGTTAATCTCCGAAATACCAAAGGGCATATTTCCTTAAAGGATTAAGATCTGACTGTTGGGCTGAAAATATAGAGAAGAGAGAGAGAGATGCAGAGATATATAAGACCTTTCCTTGTCATCTATAAACCTATAAAAAATATATTAAAAATATCAGAGTTGAAACAAATCTGAGCAGTTTTTAGTCAGCTATTTTTGTTTGCTTGTTGTTTTTGCCATAACTGTCTAGCTTAAAGAGGAAACCGTTCTTCATCATCCCCTTGAAATATGTAACATCATTCTTGAAAAGATTCTGCTATTAGGACCGTAAGCTACAATATCAAGAAAACCATCCCTGAAAGGAAACTTTGAGAAGATGTATGACAGAATGCCCTCCTTATATAGAGAAACACTTGATGGGAACTATCGTAATTTCAAACTGAACAAAAGGCCACCCAAATTCTTTTCCTGCAAATTTATTTCTTAACTACCTTTTAGTCATAGAAATGTCTTACAATTGTCGAGTGGTTCCAGTCACACAGTTAAGAGCTCAAACTTTCATTACATCAAAATGTAAAAAGGTCAGAAAAGTCATCCACTCCACAGGTGCAAGCCTAGGAGGAGATCCAACTCTTAACATTTGTAAATAATGAACATCTCAGTCTGCATACTTTCTCTCAGATTGGAATTTTGTTGTTCCAAGGGAAATGCAATAATCTGTCTCTTCTGGATAAAGTGGATGATATTTGAAAACTGTCTAGAAATCTTTATAGAAGCACATAATCTATTGCAAAGATATCTGATGATATTATAGGTTGTAGCACATTACAGGGCTCAGACGTAAGTAATGAAAGAAAAGATCATCAGTTCAACTTTGTGCATAGAATACAGCCTTTTGAATTACTGTAAATCAAGATTAAGAAAAGTGTTGCTTTTTTCATTTGTATCATGGAATGTTGTTTCTCCTTTAATAATCACTGACCTAACTTATTTCCATAGAGAAAAAAGTTAAAATAAATTAATCTGATTGTTGATTTTAATTATCTTTGTATTCTTCTCTCACTTGTGAAGTTTTTATTAAGATCAGAAAATCCTATTTTCACAGGCAATTCTAGCTCAGGAAATTAGAAGTAAATATTTGAACACACTTTTTTATATTGTCAACAAATTTTATGAATTCCTTCTTATATTTATCCTTTAAGCAGTATAAAAATATGACTTACACATCCTCTTTGAATTGCATAGCTGCCTTATTTGTATGCTACAGAGTTAATATTAGCCCTTTTACAGGATATTTTGAGGGGCAATAATATAAAACACTGGTTTGATATTATAAGCCTACCCCACGTAGTACCACTTTGGGAAGAATACCATCCTGTGGGATGAAACCCACAGTGGAGCAGGGACATACAATGACCATGAAGGAGTGGCAGAGATGGTGTTAAGGACTGGCCACAACCCCCATTCCCTGTTCCTCTGCACAGGAGGAGGTAGGAGAGGGTGGATGGGAGAATGGGGATACTTTTAGTTCTCACTGTTCTGGTCTGCTAGCAATAGGCAATATATTATATTATTCTCCCCATGATGAGTCTGGTTTGCCTACAACAGTAATTGTTCAGTGTTTATCTCTCCCTGTCTTTATCTCAACTCTTGAGCCCTATTTCATTGCATTTTTTGCCCGTTTTTCTTTAAGGAGTGGAGTGAGAGAGCAGTTGTGGTGCAATTCAGCTACCCATCAGTGTGAAAGCACCACAGAAGTACATGAATGTAAATCTTCAAGAGAGATGATATTTAAGAGTAAACGTTAACATGTTACTAATATTTCCCCTTTTAAAGCTTTTAAATATGACTGATGATTTCCAGATACCAAATAACATATCATTATGCTATTCCTCTCTAGAAAAAGAAATAATAAATAGTAAAAGAAACTAAATAATATTTAATTATTTTAAGTGCAATTTAATTTAATTTAATTATTTTAAATGCAATTTTGCATTTCTTTAATCTCATTTGCATAGATAAGGAATGTATAGGTATAATTTTATGAATGAACAATTAAACTTAAGTTCTAAATACTATTATTGCGAAATATGACTGTTTTTCTGCCACCAAAGTAAATCTATCAATGGGACAGCTTTCAAATATAGATTGTGAAGGAAAATGGAAAGTGGACTCTCAGAATATTTACATTCCCATATATTTGTATTGATTTTTTTTTGTTTGTTAGTTTTACGGGAAAGAAAAAATTATATTTTCTCACCCCTTTAGAGTATTTAGGTGGCAGAGATATTTCTTGCCATAAAATAGATTTTAACTGTAATTCTAATGATACACATAGATAGAGATAAAACATATCTGTTTATCAGCTAAATGGCTACTAGGGAGATATCACAGACCAATAGTTATTCTGAGAATACGTTTGTTCCTGTAACTCTTTCAAACAACATCTGTTGTTATGAACAGGAATATGGCTTCATGTTTTGGTTGCATGGCTGAGAACAAATCTGTTTAATTGCATACAAGATGGAAGTTGTTCTGCACTGGAAACTAATGTAATGCTCCATAATTTATCTGTATAGAAGGTTTTTCCATACAGTGCTGACATAATTAAGAAGCTAAAGTTATTAAGTTACTTTGTCATGTGGAAAGTTTTAAGTTTAGTCCTTTTTCTTGCAGTTTATTTTACTGTTTCAAAGACAACAAAAGTTAAACCTAGAGGATCTTTCACTTTAATAATGTTACAATTACATTTGAATACACAGTGTATTCTATGGTAATATAGAAAGAAGGTATAAAAACAAAACAAACCTGCACAAACAAAAAACCAAACAAACAAACAAACAACAACAACAACAAATGTGGTCTGGTCTTCAGTTCACTTAGTACCTAAGCTACAGCTCAAATAATCTTTTGTTTGCTTTCAGTTGCAATACATGTAGTGTTTGTTCCACAATTTCCAATATTCCTCTACTAAAATACTGGACTCTTTTGGTTTGCTTCATTCACCTCTGTGATGACATAAAATTCCCAGTTGAAATGAACTCTCTTTGTTTTAATTGTCACCTTCTTTCCTCATAGTTACACTCCCCCACCTGCTTTTCTCTAAGTGAATTTTGGCTTATAGTTAGTCAGCAGTCATACATCAGACATTGCATCTGTCAAACCACAAGAAAAAGACAAGAATGAGACCTTGGGGACAGCACAGTATGTGAAGCCATTGGAAATGTTAGCATAATTCACTTAGATGGCGGGGGTGTAGGGGGGAGTAGGAGAGGGAGGAGGAGGGAGGGAATTGTTTTCCTTTCCTGGTGAAGGAAGTTTTGTTTTGTTTTGTTTTGTTTTGTTTTGTTTTAAACAGTTTAGCAGTTTCTGCAGCATGTTAGTGAGAATGGCACATTCTGATGCCAATATCCTGAAGTTTCTATCTGCATAAAAAGTTTGAAGATATTTTATCACTGCAACAGTTAAAATGAAGTATCTTCCTGTTTCTTAAAGCGAGGCATCTAACTGTTAATGAAAATTACAAGACACTTTAGCATAATAAATAATACATGACAAGGTGTGTGTTACTGTGAGATAATGTGCATCTCAGAGGCACAGTGACATATGCCTTGGAGTGTCTTAGAGTAATTATAGAATGGCTCAAAGTTAGAATTTTAAAAAGAAGATTCACGTGTTCTTAACTGTCCAGATGAGAAGCATGACTAATTTTTTTACTGTAATGATTAATGACAAGTTTAGGAGAGGAAATATAATATTGGTTTACTATTCTGTTAATTTTCTTAGTTTTCTGACATAACTATTATATTTATTGTTCTGTGGGACTGGACTTCTGCCAAGGTCTCTGTAATGACAGCGTTAAATAGTACTATAGATGGTGTAAGCAATCTGTGGTGAAACACTTTCGACTAGAAAAACTATTGAAATATAGGATTCAAATTTCCTTCCATTGGTCAGTCAGTTTGATTATCATTTATTCATCATTCTTGACTGAGTTCCAGATTTGGACTCTTGTTTCCTTAAAGAGCAACGGTAATAATCCTGAACTTGGTGTTATTGTAGGTGGGAAAGGAGACTGTTCATCCTTGAAGCCATTAAACTACATTCAGTACAGTTAGTGGCAAGTGGTTGGGTTGTACCTTTTCAGAAAATAAGAAAGAAAAAATGGGTGAAACAGCATGACTGTTTCAGCTCTCTCTGAGGGCTAGTCATGACTGATTAGCCCTCTTTCCCTTTTTCTCTGCTCCTTGTCCCACAGGAGACTTCTGGGGGAATAAGGAACCAGCTGCTGAAAATCTGTTTGTAGTGTTTTCTGGGTTTATTGCTGCAATAATGGCACCTCCAACTCTCCAATGAGTATTCCACATAGAAAGATAGCTGTTATACATTAGGATGCTCAGAACAAATATAAATATATATATTTGTTACAATATTCAATGTGGTTGCCTGACCATGTTACAGGATGTCCTTATATTGCATTTCTTTGCATCATTTTGAAAATAAAACATAACAGCTAGCACACAGTAGATGTTTCTTCCTTCTCAGAGAATCACTAGAAACCAGACTGAGAGGCAAATTACATGAAGAAAAGAGAATATTTACTTGTTTCTTATATTTACTCTGAGATCAGACACCTGCAATTAGTTTATCAAAGCCAACATGTAGTTATCATTTTTTCTGCGAATAAGAGTAAGGGGAGCAAGGAATGAATATATCTATGTGATGCATTTTCTGACTCTCATGCATTTCTAGATTAAAATTTGTAGGAGTATTTTTTTTTACAACAGCTCTTTTTTTTTTCTTTTTTTTTTTTTTTTTTCTGGTATTGTTGACTTCAGGTGAGCACTCAAACTCCCGCATGCAATGATTGCTGCATGTAAGGGTCTATAAAAACTCAAAAAGTCCCTGTACATAGCAATTAATTGGGACTGTGAGAAAATGCATTGATATTTATAATACACCTAAACCGTGGTTCCTATGGAGAATATGTGTGTGTTTTAATAATGGAGAGCTGTTTATAATATCCTGATATTGAAATTTATATGAAATAAACATATTTGTTCTGTATGAGACAATCCAACCCAGTTTAATATCTATATACTGGGTATCTAGAGAACAACTGGTCTTGCTGCTAAAGGCTGAGGCAAAGAAGGCATTAAGCACCTCAGCCTTTTCCTCATCTCTCATCACTAAGTTTCCCCCTGCATCCAGTAAAGGATGAAGATTCTCCTTAGTCCTCCTCTTCGTGTTAATGCATTTATAAAAACATTTCTGTTATCTTTAACAGCAGTAGCCAGATTGAGCTCCAGATGAGCTTTGGCCTTTCTAATTTTGTCCCTACACATCCTTACAACATCCTTATAATCCTTCTAAGTGGCCTGCCCTCTTTTCCAAAGATCATAAACCTCTTTTTTTTTTCCTAATCTCTAGCCACAACTCTCTGTTCATCCAGGCCAGTCTTCTTCCATGCCGGCTTGTCTTTAGGCACATGGGGGAAGGCCATTCCTGAGCCATTAAGATTTCCTTCCTGAGGAGTGCCCAGCCTTCCTGGACTTCTCTGCCTTCAAACCTGCCTCCCAAGGGACTCTGCCCACCAGTGTCCTGAAAGCTCAAAGTCTGCCCTCTGGAAGTCCAAGACAGCAGTTTTACTGGTCCCCCTCCTGACTTCGCTAAGAATAGAGAACTCTACCATTTCGTGGTCACTCTGCCCAAGACAGCTCCCGACCACCACATCTCCCACCAGTCTTTCTCTGTTTGTGAACAGAAGGTCCAGTGGGGCACCTCATTAGACATTATATTCTCAGATTCACATTCCTTCTAGATTTGTGGTTTCACATATTCCCAACCCCTAACTCCCAGCCTAGTTTATAGCTATTGGGTAGAGCACAGAAAGAAGACTTTGAATGAAATAGACTCAGCAGTTTCTCACTTGACATCAGGAGGGGGTTCTTCACAGAGAGGGTGGTTGCACACTGGAACAGGCTCCCCAGGGAAGTGGTCACTGCACCGAGCCTGTCTGAATTTAAGAAGAGGTTGGACTGTGCACTTAGTCACATGGTCTGAACTTTTGGGTAGACCTGTGCGGTGTCAAGAGTTGAATTGATGATCCTTAAGGGTCCATTCCAACTCACGATATTCTATGATTCTATGATTCTATGATATATATAATTTTTACTTACTGGGGTGGTATGCCAATCGTGGGTAACAAATATGCACCAGTATTAGTGAATTACATCAATGTGGCTGCTATGTTTTGTGCTCCATGAAGTGTTGTGAATCATTTGCTCATCCATTCCATCACACTTTATAGACAATTTGTTAGTTAGGATTCCCTCTCACATTTCCTCTGATTTCTACACAGAGAAAATGTATCTATCACAGGAAGTTTAAGATTAAAAAGCATAAGTTTTAGCCCATGAACTACCTTGTTGGTGTTAGTTGGAAGGCAGAAGAATGAATAAACTCAGAAAGAAGTAGAGGGGAGAGGAAAAAATTTTAGAATCAGGACATTTTAGCAGTCAATAGCCATAAGATTAAGCAAGCTGAAACGTTAAAGCATATTTTGGTGTTTAGGTTCCAAAGTGATTTATCTGTTCTCTTTCTTTCTTTAAAGTAATGTTCTTTCCTCTGGAGTAGATTTTATTGTCAACTTAGAGTAATACTAGAAGTCTACTTCCACCTTTCAATATACACCAGTCAGCACAGTTTATGTATTGTGATTATTTGTATGTGTTAGGTTATAAATAGTGAAAAATCTCCTTTGCGCAATGCTTCACTGTACACATCTACCAAACTACAGTTAGTAGAAATATAACATAGAACAGTGTTATATTAGACCTGTTTCTATTAAGGTTGGTTACCTCTTTGTTCCAGTATTTTTCTTTAGCTCAGTTCATTATCTTCAATGGTAATGAATAAAATGATTTAAACATCTTATGTAACTTCTCACTAACCAGTATGGAGTTAGCTCTCTTACTCCTGGTCATGATGGTACTTTTCTAAAGTACTGATACAACTAATCTGTTGAGGTCAAGCTCTGCTGTTGCCCATATGAATTTTCATGATGAAAATCATGAAACTGTGATGAAAAATTACAATAAATGCAGTAATAAGTTATTACAGTGATAAATTAGGAAAAGAAAAAGTGCAACAGGAATAAGAACATTGGGATTGAGGTGCTTCAAGGCATCATATAAGTGTGAAACTTTGATTAACATTGGACCTTTTCCTGGGAAAAGACTGGGTAAAAACTACAATCACCAAGAGACTATACATGAGCCACACTGGTCATGCAATATGGAAAAAGTTCTGAGTCTGCTATCCAAGTGGTCATTCAAAGGAAGGTCACTACTATGTATACCAGCAGCTGGAAAAGAGGACAGTTATGATTGCCCTTCTACAAATATATGCTTCTCTTTAATGGTCATTTGAATATAGTGACCATTCTCTACATACAGTTTGCATTTTGGTTCCCTAAACCTAATGCGTTGTTGCCCATATGCCAAATTTTTACTTTGCTTATTTTTGTTACTAAAAAAAGTAATAACAATAACAAAAATTATTATGAGTAAAGGAGTGGAATGTCTAGGATTATGTTCCTCAGGTAAGAGATGAAGGGGATAGCGCTGGGGGTCATGTTTCCTAAATAAATTCTTCAGAATTACCAGGCTAGGCTCCAAAAATTTTTTTTCAGTGAGATATCCAAGGGAAATGTTTTTGTTTGTTTGTTTGTTTGTTTGTTTGTTTGTTTGTTTTTTGTTTGTTTGTTTGTTTTTTAACATAGATGGAACACAGCAAAAAGAATATGTAAACTTGAACGTTAGACATCTAATAGTGTATTTTGTTGTCTTATATTGCCTTACATCATATAGAAAAGTATCAATAACATTGTCCTTTATTGGACTTACTGTATGTAAGGATAAAAATCTTGAAGTAGCAAAGTAAATAAATGAAAGGGTCTTATTGGTAAGATTATTGTAGATACTTTATATTTTAAAGGAACACATTTTTATTCAGTATATTAGCAGGTAAAGATGTACTGAAGGATATTATTTTTTTTTTATTTGACTAACAACTAATAGAAAAGAGATATAACAAAATATTAGTATATATCATACAGAACTTTTAATGCTCTCTCTCTGGTCAAACATTTCAAATGTAAAAGGGATAAAAAATGGTGGAATAAACAGAAAAAATGAGCTTCAAGATAAGTAATTCACTTGAAAATAATGGATTTATTTATTTATTTATTTATTATTTTTTATTTTTTCAACTGAAAATAAGATAACCCGCTATATCCCTTTAATCAAAAGGAAAACCTAATTCACTGGGGTTTCAAGACCTATGAAATTTAAGGCATATTTACTATATAATGTTGAAATTCCAGTTTGCCCTGAATTTACAGTTATAATAAAGCTGTATATCAAAGTTGTGTTTATGTGCATACCCTAAACCCTTAGTTACCAACTTCCTGAATAGTGCAGGAACATCCCTGGTATTGTCTGCACAGACAAAACAATGGGCTGGTTGAAGACAATGGGCTCTCTGGACTCCTACTTGAGAAGGAACTTACTAATTATTATTATTATTAGAAGAGCTCTCCAGGTAGTAAATTAAGATAGTCCCAGAGATTTACCAGGGCAGTTTCTGCTCTTCATAAGCCAACTAAAAGACTGTCTTATACACGTATGTTGTGATTCCTGTGCCCTCACCTTGTATTTTAATTATGAAATATTAAAGGATTTTTTTTTTTCACATAAAAATGACAAGAATCGTAATAGCTACTGGTTTTGGTGTGCTGTTTGTTGTTGCTTTTGTGGTTGTTTTTCAGTTTGCATTCCTTTCAACTACTCCACATGAAAATGCCAACAAGGCCTTTCAATATATAAGAGCTCAAAAGAAATGTATGTTGAGAAACAAGGCAGGCCATGTAATTCTTAGCTTCTGTATTTACATATAAACCTGAGTAGAACCAGAAAGCTTTATAAGCCATCACAATTCACACTTTTAATGAACAAAGGTTAGAAGCTTCCAGAAAGAATCAGTTCAACAACCAGATCAATGAAGAAATACTAAAATATAAGCATATCTGTCAACTTCCAAATCCTTATAGAGAAAAATGCTTTATATTAAATAAATAGTGTTTCAGACATAAATAATTTTTTAGAGTCAATGTACTGTATTTTGTGTATTGTTAGTTTAAAAAATAACAACAACAACAGCAAAATCTAATAACTTTGACTGCATTATAATTGTAGGAAAATTAATCCAATATGTACACACCACATGTTAAAACATTGGCATGTTCAATAGGATAGTAGATCAGATAGAAATATGCCTTATTCAAAAGAATACTTATGCCATAGTGAACAGGGCTAACAAACTTTGAATGATGATCAGGACAGTATTTCCATTAGTTTAAGATGGTTACTCCATGACAATGGATTTTGATATTATTCATCACAGTGCACTAATAATCATAGTGTGTAAATACTATAAACGAATAAATAATTAATAAATTAATATTTTGGTGGTAACAGTCACATTTTTTCATTTTAAAATTAATACTGAGTTTGGTCTACAAGATTCTTTACAGCTTGGTCAAAGTAGGTCAAATACTTCATTAATCATTCAAATACATTGATAAAGCCCAATCAGAAACTGTGTTTAAGTGAAGAGGAACTCAGAAACTATGAGAGACCCTATTGAGGAGTCCAGCTGTCAATAAGATTACAATACAGAAATGATACTCTAGGTCCTACTCCAGACCTATCAATTTTCTTTAATATTTTCTGTGACTCCTCTTTGCTTGCACCTATACAACTCTGTCAGATAACAGAAAGCCTCCAGACCAAATAGCTCAGTATCTGCCTGACAGTGTAGGTAAGCTATGCTTCTGATTATTACTTTTACTGTTTTTGTTAGTTTTCTACAAAAATAAAGGTACATCATTCTAGTATTTATTCAGAATGGTCAACACTTATCAACTTAAAATGGATCAGAGGGCTCAATGTCCATGAAGACAGTATATGTGACTAACATTTATAAGACATTGTTACTGTGGAAAGGTATTTTATGATGTAAGAGATTTCAAAAGATACTTTTTCGACTATTTACTATGAATACTCCAACACTAATCCCAATACAGCAAAGGAACACCAGAGTATGAAGTTTATTGAACCATAAATAAGAAGGATATAAAGTTAATGCAATACTTTTTTCTTTTCTTTTCTTTTTTTGTTCTTTCTTTCTTCCTTTTTTTTTCCTCGTTCTTCATCTTTGACCACTAACCTTTGGACATATATCACTCTTGTCAGAGTAACAGATAACTACAGGAAGCATCTGTAAATTAGAAAGCTTGAGATACATCAGCTCTGCCGTTTCAGGAGACAATTTGTTAATATAACTGTCAATTTGTTAATTTAACTCATCAGAGAGCTGGCATTGCAATGTAGCTGAAAAATTGATAGCTTCATAGAATTTAATCTCGGGTAGAGCTTTTCAAAAATGTAAAGATGTAAGCCATATGATTTTAATTAGTCACAACTTTGAGCCCTTTATGTAGCAGGATAATCATATTAACAGATTTTATACCTCATTCAATTGATTTTCAGGAATCACTCAATTTCCAAAATGTTGTTTCCAAAACTAATCTAAAACTACAAACTACAGCAAACACTGCTTACAACACCACCAGTTAGAGCTAGTCGTGTATCACTCAAATATCACAAGTTAATTACAGTCAGACTCATTTAGAATTTGTGATCAAGGTGGACACATATTTTATATACATGACTCTAGCCAGACTTAATGATTAAAGCCAATTAAAGCTAAATATTATTTGATGCTGGAATCCACGTCAAGAAAGCAATATTACACACTGAATAGTCCAGTTATAATATATTAATAGTCTAAGGGTCTATATTATCTAATTAATATGGAAAATTCTTTTTATTAACATGGTTGCTATTCAGAAAATTCCTACCACCTCCCCTTTTTCTCTGGTGTTTTGCCTACCTTTGCACTTTCCCCAGTGCAAGGTTGGGAACATTGAGTTTTCTCAACATTGAGTTTGCTTGGGGCTTATAAATATATGTATATATGTGTATATATATATATATGTCTTAACACAGTCTTCTTTCTTCTCAATGGTGCCCAGATAGACCTCTGTAACTTTTATAATTACACAGCTGCCTTTTCCAATCCTAAATCTCTTAAAGTCCTAAAGGGCATTTTTGTCATAGTAACTACCTAGGTCTACCAAGCCCTTACTATTTAAGGTATTTAGAGATGTTAAGCTAAAACAGGTGGGAAAAGAGCCACTTAATGACTAGGTAATTATGAAAACAAGTGAAAATCAGTTCAGGCAAAACAAGTTCAGAAAAACCCTAAGACGCCAGGTTAATAGGTCTATGTCTTTCTCCTGGTAATGACAAAATCATATTTACTTGGCTACAGGAACATGAGCCCCTGATGATGGCATAAGCTTAAGAGGCTTATATTCAATTATAATAACTGTGCCAGCAGCTACCAGTCTCTATGATAAGAAGAGCCATCTATGATAAGAAGAGCCCTATGAATGTATATCGTAAATATCTGATTCAGGAAACCCAATTAACTAAAAGCAATGCACACAAACAGAGTTATGGACCTTTCAAGAGCACAGCTTGGGAAGGATGACAACATCCTTCAGGGTGACCTCATCCTGCAGTGGTAGTAGAGAAGATACTGAGAAGGGTAGCTTCACAAGGATGAATAGGTGGGTAGGTAGGGTAGGTTGCAGTTTAGAAAGGAGAGGACAGAGGGAACGTGGTCCACTGAGGTATTCAAAATCATTATTACAGCAGATGAGATGAATGCAGGACTGGTGTTCTCCAAATCATAATGTACAAGAAGCAGGAAACCCTTTATAAGACTAGTTGGAGAGTAGTTTAAACTTGATATAAGAAATTACTTCTTTACGTAGTGGGTAATGAATTTCTGGAGCTTGGTTCCACAAGACGTTGCACAGCTATGCAATATCTGCAGGTTCAAAAAGGGACAAGAGAAATTTTCAGACAAGTTTGAAAACAAATACTGAAATACTGTCCACAAAATATCACATCTAGATGCTAAGGGACCACAGAAAATGGTCAGTCTTGCACACCCACCCTAAATAGTGTTTTCTATTTGTAGTGGGTTTACGTGGAAAGGTTTTGGTAGCAGGGAGCCATAGGGGTGGTTTCTGTGAGAAAGATCTAGAAGCTGCCCCATATTTGGGAAGGGCCCCATTGTTTTCCAGAGCTGAGCCAATAAGCGATGTTGTTTTGTGCCTCTGTGAGAACATATTTAAGACAGGGAAAAAAATGCTGCACCACAGAGCAGCTGGGAGAGTGAGAGCAGTGAGGAATGGCCTTGCAGGTGCCAAGGTCAGTGTAGAAGGAGGGGCAGAGGTGCTCCAGGCAATGAAGCAGAAGTCCCCTGTGGCCTGTGGTGAGGACCATGGTGAAGCAGGATGTCCCCCTGCAGCCCATGGAGTACCACGGTGGAGCAGGGTTCCACGCTGCAGCCCGTGGAGGAGACCACGGTGGAGCAGGTGGCCCTGCACCGACGGAGGCTGTTGCCTGTGGAAGACCCCTGCTGGAGCAGATTCCGGGCCGGACCTGTAGCCCGTGGAGAGGAGACCACGCAGGAGCAGGTGACCTGGCAGGAGCTGCTCCCGTGGGGGAGCCAGGTTGGAGCAGTTTTCTCCTGAGGGATGGACCCCGTGGTACGGACCCATATCTGGAGCAGCTCTGGAAGAGCTGCTGCCTGTGGGAAGCCCACACCGGATCAGTTCGTCAAGGACTGCATCCCGTGGGTGGGACCCCACAGCACAGGGGACGAGAGTGACCGAGAAGGAGCGGCGGAGAAGAAGTGCTGTAGACTGACCATAACCCCCATTCCCCCGTTCCCCTGCGCCGCTCAGGGGGAGGAGGTGGAATAGGGTGGATGGGGGGAGAAGGTGCTTTTGGTTTCTTTCCTTCGTTTCTCACTTCTCTAGCTTGTTAGTAATGAGCAATAAATCTTACTATCTTCTTATGCTGAATCTGTTTTGCCTGTTACAATAATTATTGCATGATTTTCTCGTCCTTATCTCAACCCTTGAGCCCTTTTCACATATTTTCTCCCCATTCCTCTTTGAGAAGGGGGAGTGAGAGAGCGGCTGTGGTGGAGCTCGGCTGACCACTCGAGCGGAACCACGACACTATTGCAAGTGTCTGAGGCAAAATTCAGGGTTAGACAGAGCAACATATATGCCTTATATTCTTAGGTATTCTATTTGTAGTTAGGACTGTGTCTGTGTAGTGGGTTTACATGGCAACATTTGGGTAGCAGGGGGCCATAGGGGTGGCTTCTGCAGGAAGAATCCAGAAGCTGCCCCATGTTAGATAAGTGGCCACATCCAACCTGGCCAGATCCAAGCCAGCAAGTGATGTTGTTTGTGCCTCTGTGAGAGCATATTTAAGAAAGGGGAAAAAAGAAAAAAAAAAAAGAAAAGAATGGAGGAGAGGAGAGGAGAGGAGAGGAGAGGAGAGGAGAGGAGAGGAGAGGAGAGGAGAGGAGAGGAGAGGAGAGGAGAGGAGAGGAGAGGAGAGGAGAGGAGAGGAGAGGAGAGGAGAGGAGAGGAGAGGAGAGGAGAGGAGAGGAGAGGAGAGGAGAGGAGAGGAGAGGAGAGGAGAGGAGAGGAGAGAGAAAAGTTCTAGTCTTACACTCTGAAGATGAGACAAGTGAAACAATGATTCACTGATTCTGAAAAAATAAAAATAAAATATAAAAAAAATATATATTTTTATATATAGGGGAGGGGAGGGGAGGGGAGGGGAGGGGAGGGGAGGGGAGGGGAGGGGAGGGAAGGCAAGGCAAGGCAAGGCAAGGCAAGGCAAGGCAAGGCAAGGCAAGGCAAGGCAAGGCAAGGCAAGGAAAGGAAACTGTTGGGGAACAGCAACTGGGAGAGAGAGTGAGAAATAGCCTTGCAGACACCAAGTTCAGTGAAGAAGGACGAGAAGGAGGTACTCCAGACACCAGAGCAGAAGTTCCTCTGTGGCCTGTGGTGAGGACTATGGTGAAGTAGCCTTGATGTTCCACAGAAGAGCAGATTTCCGTGCTGCAGCCTGTGGAGTAGACCACAGTGGATCAGGTGAATCCACCCTGAAGGAGGCTGCAGCCTGTGGAGAACCCCTGCCAGAGCAGATTCCAGGCTGGACCTTCACCGCTCGGGGGGAGGAGGCGGAAGAGAGGGGGAATGTGTTTTTTGTTTCTTTCCTTTGTTTCTCACTTAGCCTGTTAGTAATAGGCAATAAATTTTACTATCCCCCTACTCTGAGTCTGTTTTGCCCATTACAAAAATTGAATGATCTCCCCGTCCTTATCTCAACATTTGAGCCCTTTGCATTGTATTTTCTCCCCCTTCCTCTTTGAGGAGGGGGAGTGAGAGGGCGGTTGTGGTGGAGCTCAGGTGCCTACCCAAGTAAAACTACCACAGTCTGTCACCATTATTAATCTCAGTTATCATAGCAAACCTCCTTTTGAAATCTAACCACATTCTTCACTTCATTCCTTCTACTACAAAATCTATGACTCAGCCATATGCAGGCAGGTTCCCAAGTCCCCCCACAGCCCTACCAAGCCAGTCCTTTCTGTCTATATTTCATCATGAACATTCATATTCAATCTAGCGTTCTGCAAATGTGACAACTGCTGAATATGATTTAGATACATACAGCTGTAGTGAAACAAGCACTCAAAGCTTCCTGTTACATTCTAATCTTGAACATTAAAAGACAGGATAAAAACAACTGCCACAGGTTCCCTTGTGGCAATAAGCTCTATGTTTTGCATTTTCCCTACATTGTTCAATTCTTTTTAAACAAGATGTCTGAAATATTAAAGCAAATGCAGCTGCATGATTCAATAAAAAATGTGTAAATGTTTTTTTCTGACAGTTTAATGTCAGAGAAGTTACTGCAAATTGTCAGAGAAAGAATTCATGTAAAGCAGAAGCTTTAAATCAAACTGTCCGGACAGTTAATCTTACTAAAACTGTGTCTTTAGACTCCATGTATAAAAGTCCTCTTAAAAGCCAACACTGAAGATGACTTTCAGCCAATCTTAGCTTCTGAAGTCACATGAGACCTGGAGGATTATATGAGCATTTGAAATTTGTTTTTCCTCATGTTCTTTATCCTATCAGTTTGTCATAACACCATCACCTTGCAGAGATGAGAAAATTGCTCAGAAACACAAGACACCAAGTTCAACTAATGATCATAAACTATCATTAACTTTAACTGTGGAAAATCTTTTTCTTCACAAATCAGTTACTGCACCTTTTAAGGCAAACAGCAGAGTTAGGTGCAGATTATATTCAGTAAAGCTGTTGTTTCTTAAAACCTCTTCTTAAAGCATCTCTCTGTTGGATTAATCAATTCCATTGTAAAACCTTTCCATTATGGACCAACACAATAGAAAATGGGCTAAGTAAAAATGCATAATACATAACATTTCAGAAAAATAGATGCCAGAATTGCATATACTATGGAGAGGTAGCATTTAAAGTGCATGCAAATCAGATTACACTATGTATTTTTTTGTATTTTTTTTTTCTCTCTCCCTCTCTTTCTTTCCTCTCTCAATTTAATGTATTAGGCACCTTCTATGTGTAGAGAACTCAAATGTGGTCCATATCTATTGCATTCCATGATGTAGCGTTTTATGGTTTTTCACAACATCACACATACTTTTTTCTTTCCTGCACAGATAAGGTCACAGCAAAGCATTCCATTCTATACTATGAGAGTATATGAGAGTATATACTATAAGAGACATTCTATATTATGAGAGTATCTCAAAACAGTACCTGGAGAAAAGCTGTCTCTTTTTTCAGTTGTCTATGAGTTACATATTTGTTTCTATTTTGTTATACTGTCATATAGGACATATTGGGACTTACGTTTACCTTCTATAGATGATTACAGTTTTTTTTCTTTATATTCACAAGGTCATTTAGTGAAAAGCAGTATCAACTGAGCGCCCACCTCCACTTCTGTACATTTGAAAATCATGCACATATGAATTATGGTCCTGTTTATGCAACTATTTTATAGTCACACTTAAAAGGGTTGTAAAATAGTATAAGAGTTTGTCCCCCAAAATTACTTCCCATTTTATGCCCAAAAAACTTCCTCAGTCTAAACCTTCCTCAGTTTGTTACATGCTACAAGAATTGATACTACAGAGTGTCTGGTATTTGTCTTCCATCAAACCCTTTCCATCACTGAGCATTTCTGTGAGCTAGGGAAAAAAAAAAAAAAAAAAAAGGTATTAGATTCCTTTTCTTCACAGTTACTTGCATATTCAAGACTTTGAATCATTTTAGAAGAGAGTAAATTTTGATTTACCTTGTCTGACATCCCATCCGTGCATTTCATTCCGTGCATTTCATTCTCATAAGAAACCAACCATCAGAAACAAATTTCTAGCCAGAAGGATCCTAAGTCAGTCCTGGTGATGTAGGTGAAACCAAACTAAGCTGTATTATAAGCTTCTGATATAAGATAAAACTTATATCAGAAGTGTTCATTATTACTTCAATTTGCATGTGTTGCTTCTCATTTTCATAACAGAGAATTTCATGTATATCACTACATCTAGTAGAGTAAAAAATATACAGGAGATCAAATCTTTGCTAATCACAAATATATGCTAGTAAAGCTAGTACATTACTATATGTTATTCCTGTACATATTATACAAATAACAAACCCCAGGAATTTGGAGTTACTCAGCTCTTCAGTGATTACCTTGCAACATTTGTGAAGTCTCTGTTTTTAAAGTTTCGATAGTAAAATATCAAGAGAGATTGTTTCAATATTTTAAAACTTTTTTTTTTTTTTTGTCTTCTCTCTTTTCAGCCTAGAGTTTTAAATATCTGTATGCTTCCTGGGTTGCAAACTCTAAACTTTCTTTGTGGAACAACTATAAGATACAACTGTAGTGATGTGAGAAATAACAAATTTCCAGTCTTTTCAAGGTTAAAAAGAACATTAATTTTTTGCATAATGGCCCAGTGAAGCTATTCATATATATACCCAAAAACTACAAATCCCTATTCCCCAAATACTTGCACACACCAATACTTTGAGTGGATTATTTATCTCAACCCTGAGGTGGATTTTTATCATTATTTGATATACCCAGTGGTAGCTGAAAAAATATGAGAGTAGTCTCTAAGACTGGAAGAAGGCATTTAGCTGATACACATTCCCAGCCATTTTCTTATATTCATAAATTTACAGTCACACACAGATATATTCAGTGAAGCATGTTCAATTCCTGCAGCCTGAAAAGTGACTGGAAAGCATGATGGTCTTCAATCCAAAAACAGAGCTTCACAGCATTTTGTACTGTACTGAATGCTCAGCATAGTGAAATCACTCAGCAGAGTGATTTAAACTTCAGTATTCCTCTCCACCATGCAGTTCTGAAAACTTCTTTTTCCCCACAATCTTCTTAGTTCCTTAGTTTTCTTGAAAGACAATGTGAGTGGTACAATTTATTTTTTTTTTTTTTTTTGGGGGGGGGGGGGAGGGGGGGCTGGGGGGAGTGTCAGCTAGTTGCTGACACTTTGAATATAGAAATTAATTAGCATTTCCATAACAGTGTAAATATCAGTCCCTGGAGGCATGCAGTCAAGATAATGAACACCAAGATTAACAATACACATTACAGACACCAGGCTATTATTACGTCTTAATGACATGCAAACAAATAGTCTTCAAGTAGTCAAAAGATGCTGTGTAATAATGGACTTCTCAAGGCTATAAACTGTATTAGAAAAATACAGTGCTTGTTCAGATAGATGCACCGCACAGATTCAGTTAGCAGACTATCTTGCAAGGGAAAATATTGGAATGCAAGACTGTGAAAGATACATAACAATAAATATCTCTCAGTCATGTCTAGACTTTCACCAATTTTATGTTTTTGTGTGTGCATGTGATACTGTGACACATTAATTGCAAATAATAGTAGTGAGTTTGTTGATATATGCAAAATGATGTTGTGGGATACCCAAATGAATATTACAATTTTCAGATATTGTATCCATCTTTCCATCTTTTCTTATTTCTATAATCTCACAGGGTGCTGGCTCTGTCAGGAGCTGCTTGCTCCAAGTAGGATTTTTCAAATTAACCTACTTTAGTTTATTCACAGCCTGATTAAACAGATAATTAAAAGTTACAGATGCATAGCAATACTAAATTACTGTAGCTTGAATACATTTGTGAGAAAGATTCATTCAGATATTGGCAAAGACCCGAGTGGCTATGATGATGAAGATCCACTAAAGTTCAATATTTTGCTGTCTTCAACACATTTTTCTATTTTTTTTCTTATTTTAATTAATTTGGGCAACCGTAGAAACCCAAAGCACTTGTCAAGCTAGTATGAGGTTACCAAGCTTTGAGTTTCAGTCATTTCTCACCAAGCTGCACCAAGAAAAAATGTGTACATCTATATTCACAGTACAGACTCTGCAGATGAATTATTCTATTTAACTCTACAGGAAACTGACTTGTCTTCAAAAATTTCCTACACTCTGCAGACACTTGTTAAGAAATAATGACAGAAAATGGCCTTTATTAGTGTAGTTCAAAGACGAGATTCAAAGCAGAGATAAAGTAGGTGACTCCCAATTTTCGGTTTCTGTGATGCTAGCCTACGGAAAAAGCCTGTAATTGGGATCCACAGGATTCTACTTTCTGTGAAGCAGAAGCAGTGAACCTTTGGCACTGACACAGATTTGGGCTGACACAAAAAGTAATATGCTTACAACACTTTTTTAAAATTCATTTGGTACCAGTTACAAAGCAAAGATTTCTCCCTGTCTGCTGTTTCTGAAACTACTGACTAACTTCGGTAAATATTCTTTTGATTTCTGAAAGTCCCAAAACCTTCAATTACCTTATTTAGTTGAGAAGCTGATTCCTTTTCTGTTTGAAAACTTGACAAGAATAAGAAATACAGAAATATATAACTTGAAGTGATTCAAGGAACCATCCAAAATGCTGAAGTATGGCTCTAGACACCACTGTTTTAAGTGGTAGGCAGAGGAACTCATTCAGCTATTATCTTACTCTGATTATCTGTTTTACATGCCTTTGGACTAAGTTGTGATTTTAGGTTTAAAATTGCATAAAACAAAGAAACTAAAGAATATATCTGTCAAAATATCTACTCATTTTGCAGTTTTTCAAATATGTTTCAGAAAACAAGAAATGAGAAGAATACAAGAAATCTCTTTCATGGCACAGAACTTTCTTCCATATTAGGATATGAGAAGTCTCATAAATAAATAAATATTAATCTGCAGCAGATTAATTACAAGGGGCCCAGTATATGTGATTTTGGATATGATTTTGCCATCACTGGTCAAAGGCTATGGCCTGTGTATTGATCTGACAATGCTAATCTCTGTTTTTTTTTGGCTTTGTCTAAGACTGATCTAGGTTGTTTGTTCTGAAAGCTCTAACAGCTTCCAAGAAAAGCAGTGCCTGTCTGCTCTCCCGTTTCAGCTTTCTGTGTGATCCCTAAGGTGTGGAGTCAGAAGGTGACAATCAGCAACTCCGCTTAGAAAGGATTTGAGAGAGAAAAAATAAAATAAAATAAAATAAAATAAAATAAAATAAAATAAAATAAAATAAAATAAAATAAAATAAAATAAAATAAAATAAAATAAAATAATAATAATAAAAAATAATAAATAAAAATAAAAATAATAAAAAAAATAACAATAATAGCTCCAAGAAGAGATAAGATAGAGATCAAGAAAACCTCACAATGAACATCATACTTCTCACATACTTCTCATCATACTTCAACACTTGGGATTCTGATAACCTGGTGCAATCCTGCCTCCTATTCTTGAAGGACGGTAAGATTGTCAGCTGAAGGTTGCAAAAAGGTGAGGTGGAAGGATGAATTCTCTGGAAAAAAACTGTGGAAGATTTTTTGTTAAACTGCAAGACAACAAGATTGCCATGAAAACTCCTTAATTTTCTCATTTGCCCGCCCTCATTAGCATACATCTAGCACTTGTTTGTAATATACCCTGTTTCTACCAGGTTTCAAATATAAAATTTATTATGTGAAGGAACCTGATTAATATCTAAGCAATCTATCTGTATTTGATAAGACAACTTTGAAAACTAAGGTGTCATCAGTTATTCTTTATGAAGCCTGGAGAAGTGGTGGCCTTTATTAGCATTGCGTTTTTAACTAAAGAATTTTGCAACTCCATAAAACATTGTTCCTTAACACAGCATAGAGGTCAGTTTAATTTCACTAGCTGCACCTCAAAGAGAACTATGCACAGGCCTAGTGCCTGTGGCATTTTTGTTCACTCACATGAAGAATGCTACCTTACAAATAGTGTACTTTAAATTACATTTTACCTGCTGTGAAGACCTGTGTACTTCTGCAGTGAAATATGTTTTAATTTGGAAGTTGTCAGTTCCTCAAAGGTGAAATTTCTAGGCATTGTTCCAAATGAAATCAATATATAATATTTTGTTAAAATACATCAGGAAGAAAAAAAAAAGAAAAAAAAAAAGTAAGATTGGCAAGTGTGTCTTTATGAAGATGTCAGAGATAGGGCAATTCCAGATTGTTTTATTTATGTTAATATTTATTGCCATGGTGAATGTAAAAAAAAAAAAATAATGAAAGATGAAAGTAGAACATTTGTTTCTGCTGATGTCATAATACTTCAAAGGTAACACATGAAATAAATTAATTCTTAATTTTCTCTTTAACATCTCTGCATACATGTTGGAAAGCTAAAGTGTGAATGTTTTTAATTTCAAGTACTTTCTCATTGGATTTTACTTAAAGACTATTTCTTCAAAGTGAAGTTACAATCCCTCCAGAATAAATGTGCTAAGGAGCTTGGATCTAATGTTACCAATATTAACCTTGATTCTGTCATTTCAATCAAATGATGAGAGACGGCAGTGATCTTTATTTTTTGAGTAATATTGCTGCATTGATTCCTAAAATATGGACACAAAGTTTTGAGGTGTCAGAAAGATAACGGCTTAATTGTCATGGACACATTTATTTCATTTATATTTTCTGTTTTCCCTATATTCAGCATGCTGATATATGAAATATATCATAGAGAAAAGATATTATTAGACTTAAATGGAGGATAAAATAAATTGTGAAGGCCTCTTGTTTCACAGTGGAGTTACTGTTGCTTATCCAGTTTCTAAAATGTCCAAAAGATACAGCTGTGTGGTAAAAATAAAAATCTAAAGTATTTTTGTTTTAAAAGGATGAAATAAATAAATAAATAAAGCCCTGTAATATACCTTAAAAAAAAAAAAAAAAAAAAAAAAAAAAAAAAAAGTAAGACCAGTGGTTTAAGAGGCAGCATCTTTTAAATGTTTCAGTGACAGGAAAAGAAAAATAAAAAGAAATACCTGGGATTAAAGTGCAAAACTAATTTTCAGTCCTGTATTTTGTAGCTAATAGATCTATCATCAGTTAAATAAGGGAATATGTTAGGTGAGTTCTATGACCAAATACATTTCTCTGATCTGAATCCATCCATCTACATTGTTAAAAGGCCATGAAATAGTTTCTTTGATATTTTATTATCAATGAGCTGTAAAATTTAACAGCCAAGCCAACAGTAGCTGAAATCTCTAACTTCAGGGAAAAGGACAATATGAAAGATTTAAAGCCCAAGTGACAAGACATTCAAAAGTATAAAATGGATGCTCAGAAAGAAACTTTGTTAGTAAAAACCATTAGTGAAACATACAAAAAATCAAAAGGCTTTCTTTCAACAAAATATTCTTTTGACAGTTTTCAAATTCCAAATGCTCATTTCTTCTTCTGAGAGAGACTATGCTTAATGCAAATGTGTTTTGTGCTCTCTACTTTAACTGAGCAAAACAGTCAAGGGGATCATTGCAATTCAGATTCATTCACTGCATCACCCATCACTTGCATAGACTAAGTGCTGAGGATGTCAGGATTGTCACAAGCAAATGTTGTTGTCATTCACGGAAAATGAGTATTTAGAAAAGCAATAAAACTAACTTCAAAAAGTAGGATATCATAAATGTGCAATAACTTGTGATAGTTGTCTACGTTGTTTTGATGTTTACAGGTAAGAAGATGCAGAAAAGAGAGGCAGAGACCAACCAAGTCATATTCACTTGAATTTACCAACAACTTTTAGGTCTAAGGTTCTGCTCTTCATTGCTGAAAAGTCTCACTTTCTCTCCACTAGCATCAGTTCTCATGTGGATCACAGTGCCGACATTGAGGAAAAATAAATAATAAATACATTTTAAAAAAGAAAAGAAAAAGAAAAGAAAAAAAAAGAAGAAGCTATGACAGGGTGAATAACACTAGAACTGCCTAAAGGAATTATTTGTTTTAGCTGAAAACTGTTGAAGCCAAACCAACCAAAATAATAATACAAAAATGTTGCTGTGGAATACAATTCTTTCTGAGTCCAGCCTATGAACAGTAGCTGATTTCGGAGTACATTTGGAAAACAACTGTTAGTTTTTGCCTTACTGAAAATATCTTCTCTGATTTTTAAGAGGCAAATAGCATCCTTTAGAAAACAATAAATCACTAACAGTTTAGAAGTCTAATAAGAATAGCATTTACTCTATCAATAATTATCCACAGGTATATAAATTTCATAGGCAATTTTTTAAAGTGAAATATAAATACATAAAATAATACAGATATTTAGCTATTCACAATCCATTCCAATTATTTTTGGCTATAGATAGGTAGACTGATGGGAAGTCTTAATCAAGCATTAATGAAAAATACTTAATGAAAATAAATGCTCAGTGCATATCTGTAGATACTCAGATATTCACAGGTATGATCCAAAAAGTTGCACATTTTATCACTTGTAAAGACATAAAATTGAGTAGAATCTTAAAAAATATATGTAAGTATTACTTAAATGTAAGTACTCATAACTTATTTTAGATAGGGGCCAAGAGGAACTTCATGAAGTTCAACAAGGGTCCTAACCTCGGGAGGAATAACCCCAGGTATCAGTACAGGCTGGGAGTTGACCTGCTGGAAAGGAGCTTTGCAGAGAGACCTGGGAGTCCTGGTGGACAGCAGGTTAACCATGAGTTACAAATGTATCCTTGTGCCCAAGAAGGCCAACGGTATCCCGGGGTGCATTCGGAAGAGTGTTGCCAGCATGTCAAGGGAGGTGATCCTCCCCTTCTACTCAGCCCTGGTAAGGCCACACTTGCAGTACTGTGTCCAGTTCTGGGCTACCCAGTACAAGAGGGACATGGAGCTACTGGAGCAAGTCCAAAGGAGGACTACTAAGATGATCAGAGAACTGGAGTACCTGTTGTATGAGGATGGACTGAGAGCTGGACCTGTTTAGTTTGGAAAAGAGAAGACCAAGGGGTGACCTCATCGATGAGTATAAATATCTGAAGGGAGGGTGTCAAGAGCCATGGTCTTTTCAGTTGTGCTCAGTTTCAGGAGGAGAGGCAACAGGCACAAATTGAGTCACAGGAAATTCTGTGAGGGGGCACTTTACTTTTCACCCTCTTTTCTGCGAGGGTGACAGATCACTAGAACAGGCTGCCCAGAGAGGCTGTGGAGTGTTTTGATGAGCCTGTCTGACTCCATCTCTTGGCTGTTAGTAGCTTATTGGTGGTCTTTTTGAAAGGGCTTGAAAGATATTTGCTGATCTTTATAATGACAGTTGAGTAAACAAATATGTATACATTTTTCTTAAATTCCAGTCTCATTGTGAGTAAATGGAAAAACAGATTCATGTAGTAATAATAATAAAAAAAAAAATCAGGCTCACAAAGAGTTTAATATGAACCAGTAAAGAAACAAGAAATAGAAAGAAAGAAATGGAGAAGGAAAAGAAACAAGCAAACAAGTAAAAAAAAAATGAAGTATTTTCTTGATGCTTGATATTTATCCTATTTGTGCAAATCCAGATTAACTCTCGTATTAATTAAACCTCTGAGCCATGTAAACAAAAGGAAAGATAGTAGTTCAAATATTTACAGGAATATGGCATATAAAATACATGTATATCAAATATTTCTGACATATCTACATTATACACTCTGTAAGAAGCTGCCTCTAGCCCAGTTCAGTAAAACAATAAAAGATGTGCTTAATCCTACTGAAGAAAACTCACATGCATAAAATTCACATACTCTGATTTTTCCAGCTTGCAGAAAGAAAAGTGGTGTTATTATGAGGAAGTCACTTGGATCACCTCGTGATATCAGGTTTCAAAACACATACTTAAAAAATGAAATAAAAAAAATACAACTAACACTGGCTGTAAAGCAAATCCTGAAGAGACTAAATCCTGGCATTTGGGAATGATTTAGTTTAATATCTTATTTTGAGTTACAAATCCTCTTTCTTAATTTCTAAAATAATGTAATCAATAAATTGTGATTAACAAAGGATATTTCCCTCAGATCTTTACAGATTTCACAAGACAAAATTAGTCTGGATATGATCAATACCTCAGGTAAAAAAAATAATAATAATAATAAACCTTCTAAGAAGGTACCACAGGTGTTTGTGATTCAATATGTAACACTTCTTTTTGTCAGTACTGGTGAAGTTCCAGAGCATGGTGTTAAAAGAAAATGCTCCGTTGAACAGACTTTATTCTTTTCTCATGGGCTGTGTATAATTGAGGTTTTGACCACTCACAGTCATTAAAGGTTTCATAGCTTTGCTTTGGAAAAGCTGATGTGCTGGTCATATTTAATTTTCTCTGTTTAATTTCTGTACTTCATCTGGAAACAACAGCCTTTCTTCTTAGTCTGTCAGCAAGTTTTCTGTGTGCTGTCTGAAGAGCTTCTGTGGGTGTAGATTTCCAGGGTGTGAAGGTACCAAGCTCCTAGGGATGCCTTGGAGGTCCACATCCAGCTCACAGCTGGCAGGACACAATCTTCCTTTAGTACAGTTGGGAGCAAGGAAAACAATTTCCAGGCCTGCTGGTAGAGTTATCTAAACTACATCCATTTATTCTGGAAGAAGTTGAAGCACTGAGGATTTTAAGGAGCCCTTAATTCAGAAAGAATCAGGAAAGATGTCACGGTTTTATGTATTAGAATATTTGTCTTTCTTCATCCTATATTTCAGTCTGTTGTCACTTCAGAAAGAGATGTATGGGTTCTTACTCTTACTCTGTTAGTAATAAGTTTTGCTTTGTCCCACTGATATTTCAATGCATTTAACAACAGATATTTCTTTCCAAGTGGATTCATTTAGATTATTCTTATTTTAGTCATTCATATACTTTTGCAGTGGGAGATGTGAGAGATGCATATTGTCTCTGAGAATAATCATTCTCTCGATTGTTTTGACAAAGTATGATTAACAGTTCTAAATTTTCTTTTGTAATCTTTTTTTTTTTTTGCTAAATGTATTTTTTTGTCATTTATGCAAAAATCAATGGGTTATGTTTTTGATGTAAAATAGATAAATTCTATAGGTGAAATACAAATTTTATACACATTTAAACACATTTTTTTCCATTCAGTTTTTACCACTGATTCATTTAGAGATGATTCCTAATACTTGCTTTTTATTTTTAATTTTGCTTTAAAATGAAAGAAAAAAGTAAATAAAGAGACAAACTCTGAGTGGCACATCTTATTCTACTGCTTCATATAGTGATGAAGAGACCAAAGGGGAGTAAGAGTTTGTAGAACCTCAAAAAATAATGTAATTCGTTTCACTCAGCAACAAATCAACAGATTATTACTGGAAATAAAGAGGAGGTTTTCACGTGTTAAAATATTTTCAGTTCCAAATTTACTAGTGAGAAGTAGCATTATTCAGACTATGGATTTCTGTTTTCTCACTCTATGGAACATCAGACTATGAACTTTAATTTCAATAAGTATTTGAGTAGTATCAGGGGATTTTTCTTTATTGTATTTTAATAAAGTAAGTCTCTGGATATTTCATTCTTTGCAGTTAGGAATTAGGCTTGCTAGCTATTGGAAAGTCATGCAAGTCACTACAAATTTAACTGTTCTAAGAATTATATATTCTATCTGCCAAACACACATATATAAATAAATAAATAAATAAATAAATAAATAAAAATCAGTAACTTTATAAAGTGAAAAAGACCAGCAGTGTAACATGTGTCTGTCTCAGCAATGCAGATAATGCAGATATTAGAACCAAAAAAATTACCTTCACACATCAGAACTCTTGCACATCCCAAACAAACTCGGTCTATTCTAAATCACAATCTATTCCTCTATGCTACTTTTCATACTGAAATATCTACTCCAAAAAGTATACTAGTTTCATTTTGGATGAAACTAAGATTATACCAGATTTTACAAATCTTACAGAAAGAATCTTTACACAAGATTTTGTCTCTATTTTGCAGGAAGTTTCAAGTTTCACCGTGTGATTTCCTAATTTTGGCTCAAATTCTCATTTGCCTCAAATTCTCATACAGATTTTTGAGGCTGTTATTAAAGCTTTGATTCTACCTCAAGCTAATGTAAGGTAGTGTCATCTGTATTAAATGGATTGTTTTCTAGTTTGAAATGTGTTTTTTTTTTTTTTTCTTTTCTTTTTGTGGATGTTAGAGGGTTTTAATTTATAGCTCATATATGAGCTAACAAAGCTCCTGTTCATAGAAATTTATACACATGTGCCATGTTAAGAGTTTAAAATCAGTCCATTTTTTTAATAAGTATGATTTTTAGTAATATAGTGAATCTTATAGTACTGTTATACGATGTTTGATACATCATTCCTTATTTGAATAAGTCTTCTGTGAAGAACAGCAAATAAAGACTGTAGAATGTTACTGATGAACAGCTGAAAACTACACTCCTTATATAGACATTGCTGATAGTTGCTTTTCTGAAAAAGTTGCAAATAATCCCCCTGATACACAAGTCTAATCCATATCTCTTTCAGTTTTGTCTCTCCATCCAGGATGAGGTAGAAATAATCCCATTAGTCTTTAGGATAGATCTAGTTTTACTTCTGCCATGAATTATGCTTTTATTTTTAACTAATTTCTGATAGCATAAAGATCCTTTACAATGGTCTCCCAACCATATCTTTTATTTTTACAGAACCACCTACACTCTGAGCAAAGTTTCACTACACCATACCTTCTGTATTTTTCTCACTATGCTATTTTTGACTACATTTTAACATTTCACAGGGATGTAAGGCTACAAACACACAGTGCAATCATCACCCTTGCAAACTTTCTGATTTCTATTTTTTACTAAGCCCAAAGTGAATGAAAATGCAATAGACATATGTCTGTTTCCACAAAAATAAATAAATTGGAACGGGAAGTGTTGGAGTCACTGTCCCTGGGGGTTTTTAAGGAAAGGTTGGATGTGATACTTAGGGACATGTTTTAGTAGGTAATATTGGCGGTAGGGGGATGGTTGGACTAGATGATCCAGGAAGTCTTTTCCAACCTTAATGATTCTATGATTCTATGAAATAAATAAAACCTTAAGTATTCGTAAGTATTTCATCTGTTTTCAGATGAAATTAAACGTACCTCAGCATGTTGTGCCTACAATATGTAATAACATTCAGGTGCAAACTGCCTCTGATACATAACAAGGAAACTGAGAGGCAAGATACATGACTTAATTAGTTGAAGTTTTATCCAATTCATGTGGGAGCTATGCAGTAGTAACTTCTATACTACTGGTCCCTTTAATGAGATACCTTGTTAAAAGCCTTTTGAAAAGCCAGGTAGACTTTGTTGTCACTCACAGATGTTTGCAGAAGGCTTGCTGAGAGCTCTCTAATGTTTCCCAGTTTTTCCAGAGAGGCTTTTCTCCACTTACTCACATAGTTCACCTCTCATTACAAAGCGGTAGTAGCAAGTGGTTTTGAGTATCTGAGATAATCACTTTCAGGAGGTAATTACAAACTTGTCTGTTTTCTGTGATTTCTGTATCTTCCAGCTCTGTCTCTGCTGGAGTCTCCATTCCAAATTACTAGTGGGTGTGACTGCAAAGGTACCCTTCATAGTCAAAGATGCTGAGATCAGCTCTCCTCTGTGTTTCCTTTTTATTTGTAAAATGCCATCCCTCTCATATTCTCAGTGGTTGGAAGGACAACATGCTTCACTGATTTATTTTTATTTTTTAATTATTATTATTATTTTAGCATTCTTTTGATTTTGCTTCTGCAAAATATGTTGAAACAAAAGAACACTTCTAAGCTCCTTAGTTCTGTTTCTTTTCCCTAGCATGTTTGTATTTGAAATTGTACTAGACTCACTTTGTTGCCCTTGTAGGCAAGTAGGAAGAAACTGGAGAACTTTTGGTTTTCCAAAAGTTGCCCACACTGGGTTGTATATGTAATGCACTTTCAGTAAGATTTCCTATTCCACTAAGGGATTTCAAAGCCTATCTTTCATACATAAAAATAAAATGTAAAAGAAAATTGTGTTTTCCTTCAGTTTTATACCATGAACAATCAGGAAACGATCGGGAAAACATATTTAATACACAGAACTATATATGTATAGTGGTATACATATATATATATATGAACTAGAGTATGAAACTTATGTCTTGTATTTCAAGATTTTAATATTCTTCTCTAAAATATACAACTTATTCTGGACAATTATTGTAAGGTAAGGTTGCAGTTTAAAGAGATATACAACAAAATCAAAAGTGTATATAATGTTTGAAAGAAATGAGAAATATAATTTTTGATATGTAAAACTTGCTTTGTCCATTTGCAATTCTTTTTTTGTTTTAAATGGTTCATTTTATTCCCTTGGTTTACAGAAATTTGAATGATAGGAAGATTCAATTAAATACTTAAAATGAATTCTTAAGCAACTATTGACTGTTTGAAAACATTCAAACAAAACTAAAAAAATTAAAAGAACTAGATTCAGAAAGAAAAGACTTGGAGCATCATTTCTTTCATTGCTCCCCACCTCAGTAACAACAACATCAGCAGCAATCTCACTAAATAAAATACACATATATATTTAATATAAAAAGAAATAGCAAGAAAGTGTCACTAGTAGCAGTAATTTTTACTCTGTCTACATTATTGAAAAACACATTTTCTAAAAATCATTCAGAATTTCCAGTTATGTACATAGTGAAGAAAGGAAAAAAACAACAACAACAACAACAACAACAAAAAAAAAAAAAAAAAAAAAAAAAAAAAAAAAAAAAAAAAAAAACAGCGACATCCTAAGGTTGATTCTAGGAAAAAAAAGCTTTAAAGACAGATGCACCAAAAACAAACAAACAAGCAAAAAAAAAAAAACAAAAAAACAGTTGCACAAACTGTTATGCAATACTGATCTGAGGGATCTGAGGCAGACCACTAAGTAGTAACATAAATTCAATGTAATATTTTATTAGGAATGTGGTAGAATTATTTGTTTTATTTAAATAGAAAAAGAAATTAAGTACAGATTCATAAAAATCCATACCTCTTACTTGAACAATACAAAAAAGATAATGAAAGCAAAAATATGTCTTTTTATTGCTATTAGAAAGTTTTTAAACTGCATACATACTCTGAGTCTGTGAAATGTTTGACACCAACAGCATGCTGGCAAAATTACTTCAACATTTTTAGGGCAGAATTAAAACCGTATTTTCTTCCAATGCGGGTAAAGATTGGTGGAAGGTGTTCTTATATATAAATCAAAAGATGGAACAATGCAATACTTACCACTGGCCTTTTCCACTGCTTCCCTTCATCCTCTCTCTCTTGCTTCCCTTGGTAGGCCATTTGCAGCCCATAAACTTTTGATGCAGAAAAAAACACAGCAAGAGAAAACAAAATAACAACTGCTACTGGGACATTGCCTAGATCAGAAAACCTGAATAGGATGTGAAGCCTACCTGTGCAGCCATCTTCTCACACACATCATTTTAAGAAAAGATGAGAAACTAGTATACATATTCAACATATAAGAATGGTCATCATTATACATTCCTAAATCTCCTGTAACTCATCAATTACATTTTATTTGTTATAGTCTTTGCTAGACTTAATTAACTCATTTAGCTTTTTGCCTATTTCTACATAGGCAAAGGCAACAGAAATAAAAATTGAGAGTAAGATCCTGGAATTTCTTAACTCAGTGGGAATTTTGCCACTGACTTAGGATTTTGCCCCTGCTGCTTAACACTCTTTAATAGTGAATGTACAGATGATCAGTACAGACAAGACTGCACCGACATTGTAATACATATGTGTATTGTTTTTTGACTGTTACCTTACAAATTGTATGGACTATGATATCTAATGTGATACTAGGAAGTACCCAGGAGATATCTGTTTTCCATAAGGACATTGTCTCCTACTAGCAAGGGAAAAAAAAAAAAAAAAAAGAAAAATAAATAAATAATTAAAGGACTACATATTGAGGTGTTTGATTAAATAAATCTGGAAAACACTTTTGAAAAACAGAAATCTGACACTGCTCCAGTTCACAGTGAGCAGCATACGAATTAGCAAACAGCACCAATAGAGAAGCAAATTTTTAGTCACAATTAGTTTTTGGAAGAAAAGTAAAACAAAAGCAGAGCCATATGGACTTACTTAATGAGAAATTATGGTGTATAATATGCTTCTCTGATTATCTGTGGCTTACGTGACCTTTATTTTTTCTTAATCTAATGAATAATATGTGTGTATATCACTCTCACCATCTGCATTAAGGACCACCCCAGCAGAAGTGCTCCAAAACTTCATGCGGGTTGTACCTCATAGGTAGTAGAGGCTTAGTGATCATCTGATATTCCAACAAATACAAAGAACTGAATGGTATGTGAGGAATTTTTTGCATTAAAAAATATTGCATATAAAAAAAAAAATCACATGCATAAATCAGGTGAATTATGGGTTGGCAGTATGCATTTCTCACAGTTGTTCCCAAGCCACAAGTTGAAAGAAATTCGTTTAAAATGTGATTGGGGATGTTTATATTTTTCAGGAATAGCAGGGTAGCCATGAACACTATTAATGATTACAAAGACACATCTTCAGCAATTCTCATTTTGTGTTTTTCCCTAAGCAGATGTAGGACCATCTATAAGTGTCTTCTCACTGGTTTTGACCTACCTTGGCTGTAAAATCTCTGGAGACAGTGACAGATTTTAAGAACAAGCAATAATGCCTTCATATACCATTTACAACTGATCAGTTGTTCAGCAAGGTGTCCATGAGTATTTAGTCAATTTAACAGACAAAATTGCATCCATCAGTATGAGCGACCCCTTTCAATTACTTTATCTGTGCACTTGAATTCTGTTAACATAGCTCTGAATGAGCAAATGTTTCAATGCTTTGCCCTTCAGTTTCATATGATGCAAATATAGGTGGCACTCTCAAATGGAGCATATGGATCAGAGGAAAAGGGAATTCTGTTAAGAGGTTGTGGAGCTTGGTGAATGTAGAATCAGTTGCCTGCTCAGATTTCATGACTTTAGGCAAGTTTTTTAGGTGAAGAAGCACAAAAATGATTTAAGTTTACTAATTAAGGTTACTAATATATTTGTCAGTTTGGATATGTCAGTAAACTGACAACGTTCTATGTCTACCTCACAGGAGCAGTAGTGTACAGTTAAACAGAGTATAAGTGAATAACATGTTTACATACACTAATGGGACACACAAATACAAGTAACAAATACTAAGACATTTACTCCTTTCCCTAACTTTGCATATCTTGTTTCCTTTTTAAAGTACCTGCATATATTTTGCTCACACAACACCCTAAGACAGAAATTCTGAGCCAGTCACACCAGCCAGAAGAGCACAATACCTATTTCAGCCACTTTCCCCAATGACAAAATGTAATTTTTTGAAAGCTTACTAGAAATCTCATTTTAAAGTTTTCTACCCAAAATCTCATTACATGATTTTATTTAGTCATCTCTCAGCTACCGAAATTGTGATGAAACTTGAGTGTTAAAGTAAGGCTATACAGGAAGAGTATCTTGGTCTCAACTCTGCCAACATTACTGAGCAGTTTTATTTTGAAAACTGACCAGATTTTTATTTTTCTTTTTCAAAAAGGCAACAAAGCAAGGTTTTACTAAAAATCTGATATAAAGTTGAAAAATCTATTTGTCAATCCATAACACATTCAGTAGGAAAAAAAAAAATAATATATATATATAATAGTGTTCTCAAAATGCACCAAACATGTAATTAATATAAAGATCTCTACAAAACCAAATGATATAGTTGTATAGTTCAATCGCTCAAAAAAATATCCAATTTCTCACCAAAAAACATACCTGTAAATTCATATCATGCCGTCTTCTTTCGACTGTTTATGCTCTTGAAGTGAAAAATAGCTAGTGGATTTCTTTCATATTCATAGAGCAAACAAATTAAACTACCACTGTTCAGTCACTTTCATTTTTATTGATCCCTTCTCTCTCTCTCTCTCTCTTTTTTTTTTTCTTTTTTTTTTTTTTTTTTAATGCAACCAACTGTTTACCATACTATTATAATGGAATTGCACAATGTTACATAGCATCTTTTTATTACTACTTTTTACTTTTAAAGCTCTGGATCACACAAGCTACAGGGAAGAAAGAAAAAGAAAAAAAAAGACGAATCAAAATCACATTAAAATGTGCTGCTTTTTTTGGATGTTGAACAGTCATCAGTAATTCTTAATTTTCAGCTACATTTTATTTGCAAAACACCACAGTCAAATTCATCTCCAGTGTAAACACTTTAGATGAAGAATGAATTTCCTTATTGATGTAAAGAAAAGGACTCTCTTGTAGAAATGCAAGACATATTTCTCATTGTCCACAGTATGCATTCTCACAGACAAGCACAAAGAATAGGAAAAGTATGACCTTCTCAATTCTGACCATTAAAAAAAAAAAAAAAAGTATAAAAGTATTTAAAATGAATCATTGTCCTGGTTTCAGTTAGGACAGAGTTAATTTTCTTCCTAGTAGCTGGTAGAATGCTATGTTTTGGCTTAGGATGAGAAGAGTGCTGATAACACCCTGATGTTTTAGTTGTTGCAGAGCAGTGCTTACACCAAGCCAAGGACGTTTCATCTTCTTGCTCTGTCCTGCCAATGGGCAGGCTGGGGGTGCAGCAAGAGCTGGGAGGGGACAGACCCAGGACAGGTGACCCAAACTAGCCAAAGGGGTATTCCATACCATCTGACATCATGCTAAACAATATATAAGGGTGGCTAGCTGGGGTAGGAGGGCCGGACTGCTCGGGGTTAGGCTGGGCATCGGTCAGCGGGTGGTGAGCAATTGCATTGTGCATCACTTGTTTTGTACACATTATTATCAGTAGTACTATTATCATCATTATTGTTATTATTATTATAGTTATTATTATTTTCCTGTCTTAATAAACTGTCTTTATCTCAACTCACAAGCTTCACTTTCCCATTTCTCTCCCCCATCCCAGAGAGGGAGGGGGGAGGGTGAGCGAATGGCTGTGTGGTGTTTAGCTGCCAGCCAGGTTAAACCACAACAATCATGATGAAGGACTGCAGAGTTTAGTGGAGTTTATGGAGTCAAGAAAAAATACTAAACAAAAATCAGTGGCACTATTTGTTAAACAGCCATTATATATTACAAACACGGAAGCCTGGCTGCTCATTCAGCTCTTGTTCATCAAGGAGGTTTTGCTCCTGGCTTAGTTGAGGTGTCATTTCCATCCAAATTAAGGAATTAGAAGTTTACTTTTTTTCTAGCCCTAGGCTACCATACCTGTATTCTAACGTTCTCTTTGCTTAATTCTCCTATCAGTCTTAGTCACCATAGGATAAGACACGCTGGAGATCGGAGAGAGAAACCTACTGCTAACGGAAAGAAAACTGCATTTTCTTTGGATAACAACACTGTTTTAAATAGAAGTGTCACATGAGACTTTAAATTGTGTTATGTTATGTTATATGCTATTAATTTTCATTTCAATTTTTTTTGTAGGTTTTTTGTTTACTTTTTTTTTTTTAAATATGTTAACAGCAAAGGGAGGACTAGAGAAAACATTGGTCCATTACTTAATGAGGATGGTCACCTCATGAACAGGGACATAGACAAAACAGAAACATTTAATGCCTTCTTTGCCTCAGTCTTCAACACCAATGATGATGGGATCTGGGACCTCGGGTGCCCTAAGTTGGAGGACCATGACTGCAAGAATGATAAACTCCTAGTCAACCCCAAACCTGTGCAGGATTTGCTGCTCCACCTGGATGCATATAAGTCTATGGAAACTGATGGCTACTCAGAGAGCTGGCAGATGTCATTGCAATATACCTCTCTCAATTAATATTCAACAGTGAATCCAGAATTCACTGTTGGGAATCTGGAGAGGTTCCAGTTAACCAGAATCTGGCAAACAGTAGTCCAATTTTCAAGAAGGGCAAGAAAGAATATCCTGGTAATTACAGGCCTGTCAGTATCACTTCAATGCTTGCTAAAATTATTGGGAGTTACTGAAAACCACCAAAGGACAATATTGTCATTGGTCATAACAAAAATATGTTGATGAGGGGAAGGTCCTGCTTAAAAAACTTAATTTCCTTTTATGACAAGGTCACTCTTCTAGTTGACCGAGGGAAGCCAATTGATGTAATCTTTTTGGGCGATTTCAGTAAATCTTTCAGTACAGTTTCTCATAGTATCCTTCTGGGTAAAATGTCCAGCATGCAGCTAGATAATAAAATAACATGATAGGTGAGCAATCAGATGAGGGATCAGTCTCAGATTGTTCACAGAATCACAGAATTGTCTAGGTTGGAAGAGACCTCAAGATCATCGAGTCCAGCATCTGACCTAACACTAACAAGACCTCCACTTAACTATATCACTAAATTCAACATCTAAACGTCTTTTAAAGACCTCCAGGGATGGAGACTCAACCACTTCCCTGGGCATCCCATTCCAATGCCTAACAAACCTTTCAGTAAAGAAGTTCTTCCTAATATCCAACCTAAAACTCCCCTGGTGCAACTTTAGCCCATTCCCCCTCGTCCTGTCACCAGGCACATGGGAGAATAGACCAATCCCCACCTTGCTACAGCCTCCTATAATGTACCTATAGTTATAGTAAAAGGGGTTACATCAGGCTGGAGGACAGTCACTAGTAGGGCTTCATTTTAGGGCCAGTTCTCTTTGATGTTTTCATAACTGATTTGAACGTAGGACTAGAATGTGTTTTGAGTAAGTTTGCAGATACCACTAAATTGGGAAGAGCTGTTGAATTTATCAAGGGTAGAGAGGCCTTGCAGAGAGATCTTGAAAAATTAGAAATCTGGGCAATCACTAACAATATGAAATTTAACAATATCAAGTGCCAAATTCTGTGCCGGGGGCAACCCTGGCTGTAGAGTCTGGGGGACGAGATACTGGAGAACAGCCCCACAGAAAGGGTGTTTTGGTCAATGACAAGTTGAATACGAGTCAGCTGTGTTCCCTGGTGGCCAGGAGGGCCAACCATATCCCAGGGTACATTGGGCACAGCATTGCTAGCCAGTCAAGGGAAGTGACAGTCTCACTCTACTCTGCAGGTGGCCGCACCTTGAGTACTGTGCACAGTTTTGGGCACCACATATAAGAAGGACATAAAATGATTAGACTGTCCAAAGGAGGGCAGCAAAGATGATGAAAAGTCTAGAGAGGAAGACATAGGATGAGCAGCTCAAGTCTGATTGTTCTGCCTAGAGAAGGGTAGACTTGAGGGGGGATGTCACTGCATCCTACAGTTTTCTCATGAGGGGGAGTTGAGGGACAGGTGCTGATCGCTTCTCTCTGGTGATCAGCAATTGGGTGTAAGGGAACGTCATGAAGCTGTGCCAGGGGAGGTTCAGGCTGAATATCAGGAAAGGTTCTTCACTGAGAGGGTGATTGAGTACTGGAAAAGGTTCCCCAGAGAAGTGGTCATGGCACTGAGACAGCTGGAGTTCAAGAAGCATTCGGGCAATCCTCTCAGTCATAGGGTCTGATTTTTGAGTGGTGCTGTGTAGAGCCGGGAGTTGGACTCAATGATCTTTTCAGTTCCTTCCACCTCAGGATATTCTAAGGTTATATTATTCTATGATAAATCTCATTATTGGAGACACAGTAGACCTACCCCAAGGTGCAATCAGTCAGAAGTCTCTTTTTGGCTTCATTGGATTTAGGCAACTCCCAAATTTGAATAGAATTTTTGTAAAGTCATCTGAGAATATATTGTTTAATAGTTTAGCTACTCCACTAGGTTAAAATCACTTGTTTCTTTCCATTAAGTTCATTAATTTAATACAAAATAATCACCTTTGACACTTTAGAACAATGTCACTGCCATGAAATTTTGTTTCATATTTTAAAAGTTCAGCAGAAGGATTATGATTTCTTCATCAAAAGATATATTTTGGAAGTAATTATATTCAAATGTATTCCTTTCAAATTCCATTGGGGTTTTCCAGAGAAAAATCAGCATTAAAACTCAAGAGCTTGTGACCTCTAAATCCAGGCTATAATCTATTGTAATCTACCAGACCATGCTCCACTAATATATGATCAGTGACAAACAGTATCACCAAAACTCTTGCTTGATATCTGGTTCCCAATATGGCCATACCATTTTTTAAGCATTTAAAATAACCTTACCAATGGCAAGGTTACCAATGTTAAGGTTATTTACCAATGATATATCCACTTGGCTTCTCAGTGGTACTAGTTTGTATATAACTGTCCTTAGGAACAGCAAATCTGATAAATCAAGAAGGGAAGGTAGGAAGCTGGCATGCCTGAAAAAGGATCTGCTGGTCAAATTTGGGCAAAAGGAAGAAATGCACAGATGGTGGAAACAGGGCTGTGTGGCCTAGGAAACACTGCCCAGATGTGCAGGGATGTGATCAGAAAAGCCACGGCACTGACAGAGATAATCTTGGTGAGGGATGCAAAGGATAACAAGAAGGGGTTCTACAGGTACATTGGCCACAAAAACTAGGGAGAGAATACCACATCTGACAAATGAAGATGGAGAACTGGTACCAACAGATGTGGAGAACGCAGTGGTACTTAAAAACTTCTTTGCCTCAGTCTTACCTGGTGTCCAGGCTTCCACAACTCTTGAGTCCCTAAATCTGTAGGTGGGGGCTAGGGGAGCAGAGTCCCTCCCACTGTAAGTGAAGAGCAACTTTGGGACCTCCTGATGCAGCTTAACAACTACAAGTCTAGGGGCCCTGATGACAGGCATCCCAGGGTCCTGAGGGAGTTGGCTGATGAAGTTGCCAAGCCACCATCTATCATATCTGAAAAATTATGGCAGTTAGGTGAAGTCCCCAGTGACTGGAAAAACGGAAACATCACTTCCGTTTTTAAAAAGACTGGTGAGTCTCATGTCTTTGCCTGGCAAGATCATGGAACAGATCCTCCTGGAGGCAATGTTAAGACATATGCAGGAGAAGGAGATGATTCTGGAGAGCCAGCATAGCTCTGTGCAAAGACAAATTGTGCCTTACCAATCTGGTGGCCTTCTATGATGGAGTGACTGCATCAGTCGACAGCAGAAGACTGACTGATGTCATTTACTTTGTTGTACATCTAAAAGCTGTGGATGATCTCTGAAAGTGTTTTAGGCCAGGTTGGATTGAGCTCTGGCCAGCTTGATCTAGTGGGTAGCACCCCTGCCTATGGAAGGGGGCTTGGAACTAGATGATTTTTCAGAACCCTTCCAAGCCAAGCCATTCTATGATTCTGTGATTTTATCATTGTATGATTCTATATGTATGAGGTATCTGATATCTTTCATAAAATTGTCTGATATGTTTTGATCTGTTTATAGCTTCAGCCCTTACATCATTCTGTGGCAGAGTTCCACAATTCAGTGGTATAATGTATGAAAATGTTATTTCTGTTGTTTTTCATCCTGCCATACAATAATTTAAACCATTACCCAGAAAATTCTGCAATATAAGAAAAAAAAAATAATCTTAAGGGTAAGCACTTCCCTCACTTCCTCATTCCCCTTCTCTTTCTTGTATTTTCTTTTAGAGTAAATATCTTCTATTGCCTTGGCTTGCAAAGTCTGCAATTAATATTTATCATTGCAACAAGATGTTTATATATCCTTTCTCTTGATTTTATATTTCATTCCACGTGACATTCTTTTGTGAAGTGTTTTCTTTTTGAAACTCAGTAAGATTCTTTGTCTCACTAGAATCTACTCAATCACGGGTTATTTGATCAGCTGTAATTTTATTTATTTATTTATTTATTTTTTACAAAAAAATAAAGATTAAATACCTTCCACAAGCTTTACTAAGTGCAAAGGTTTTTAGTTCATGTGAATTTCTTCACAGATCTCATAAGATGACTGTTTTCACAGATAATGTAGATTTTCACCTTAGAAAGCAATGTAACCTGTTTAACAACTTAGTTGTTAACACTTATGTGTTGTTGCAGAGATTTCAGATAAATTGCAAAAATTCCTGGTAAGGGTATAGGCAATCTTATCAGGTATATGGAACTTCACTACTTTTGCTGTATTTGAAGTGAATGAAGGGTTGTCAAGTAAAAGCAGACTGACATGGAAAAGGAGGGTCTTTTCCCCTAATATCTAGCCTATGGACTGTGGCAGCTTAGTGAGACTAAAAACTTGAACAGCTCTTTCTTCCAAAGCCATGCCCTCAACATTTTCTCTCTAATATCATCCTATCAAGAAAGACTTAATGTTTTATGGTTTAATTTAATTGCTTAAGCCTTAAAGTTTACACGATGCTTGTAAATAACAAAAAAGTACACCCTACCCTCCTTGGAATCCTCAACTGGCCAGTGTTTATGTGAGCAAACCAAAGTTGGTATAAATATTTAATCTCTTGTGGTGGTTTTAACCTGCTGGGCAGTTAAACTCCACCGCAATTGCTCTTTCATTCCCTCTCCTCAGAAGAAGAGGGAGGAAGAAAAAGTATGCTAGGAAAAAAAAGGGGGGGGGGGGTCATGGGTCTAGATAAGGGTAATTTAATTAAAGGCAAAAAGAAGAGGAAAAAAAAATACAAAACAAGCAAAGACTTGTGCAGAAGCACAGAGAAAAATATATATATTCTCTACTTCCCACCAACAAGTGGTGTTCTGCCACGTGCTGGGAAGTGGGGCCTCAATATACGTAGCTGTTGTTTGGGAGGACAGATGTCTTCATAACGAGTTATGAATCTCCAGAATGATTCATAACTTTATGACTGGAGGGACTGAAGGGATGGAGTGCATTCAGATTCCATCCCAAGGTGATGTTGGCTTATCAAAACCAACTAACTAGAACAGGTTGTATAACAGGTAGAATTTCATTTGCCCTTTCTGTTGGACCACAGTACCACTTTAAAATATGCAGTAATTCACTAAAAAAAAATAAAAAATAAACATCTGATAATTAATCGTCTTCAGTGTCTTATTGCAAATATTGACATCAGTATCTCACAGTGAACTGAAAAACAAACAAACAAACAAACAAAAAAAAAAACACAAAACTTTCCAAAGGACATTGTAAAAATTAAAGTTAAATTCCATATCACCTGTTACTGGCATATACAAGAGCTATCAAATGTCAGTGTTTTTTCATTGATTTAATGATAGAATTTTCAAAGCATCTTTTGGACTTAAAAATTCAAAGCATTTAAAAAAAAATATGAAATACTATTTCATTTTCAATGTATTTGGGACACATGTTGAGAATTTTGACTGAATATCTGAAAGCATTAATTTAGCCCTAGACTTAAATATTGAAAGCTATCACTGAGATGGTACAGTCTGATTTCTTCAAAAATATGCACTACTTTTCATAAGCTTAACTACACCCATTAATGTTTTGCCCTTTGTGTGATGAGATCAAAAGATCTCACACAAGGGACTTGGGTGCTCGTGTCATCTAGGGACAGCTATTTCTGTGGGAGGTGCTTGGGCTAGAAGCAGCAGAAGAATTTTGAAGAATATATCCCAAAGACAAAATTTTGTCTATGAGCTTTACAGGGTGAGTGTTCACTGCTGTTGGGTTCCCTCATTACTGTCCTTGAAGGCATCCAGGCTTTTGCAGAGTATCTGTACCTCAGTTAGGTTTATCAATATATAGTTTCCACTTGCTGACAAAAACTTTTCTTAGGTCAAATCTTCACAGCCCATATATATATATATATGAAGAATACCTTGACCTCTTCATATATATATATATGAAGAATTACCTTGACCTCTTCTTTCAGTTTTATCACATTATTTTTGAGGAATACGAAAAAAAAAAAAAAGTTTTCCTTAGTGCTCTTACTTGAAAGGAAACAAAAAACATAAACATATATGGTTTAAAATTAGGAATTTGGGGGTCTTCTTCAATGGGATTGCAGTATTGGTGGATAAGGGAAGAGCAACTTACATCATCTACCTGTATTTGTGCAAAACATTTAAAACTGTCCTGCATGATGTCCTTGTCTCCAATGTAGAGACATGGGTTTGACAGAAGGACCACTTGGTGCATAAGGAAAAAGTTGGCTGTTTGTGTTCAAAGTGTTGTGGTCAATTGCTTGATGTCCAAGTAGAGAACAGTGATATGTGGTATTCCTCAGGGTTCAGTATTGGGACTGGTGCTGTTTAACATCTTTGTTGGTGACATGATCAGTGGGATTGAGTGCACCCTCTGCAAATTTGCAGATGACCGCAAACTGTGCAGTACAGTTGACACACTGGAGGAAAGGGATGCCATCCAGAGGGACCTTGACAAGTTTAAGACGTGGGCCTGCGAGAATCTCATGAAGTTCAACAAAACCAAGTGCAAGGTCCTGTACCTGGCTTGGGAGAATGCCAGATGAATACAGGCTGCTCAATGAATGCATAGAAAACATCTGTGAAGAGACTTGTGGATAAGCAATTTGACTTTAACCAACAATGTACACTTGCAGCTCAAGAAAACAATAGCATCCTGGGCTTCATGAAAAGAAGAGTTAAAAACGAAGATAATAGGATTTTTGACAGGCAAACAGATCAAATTATGATGAAATCTCTGTAGAGTAGAAAGTTCAGCTTTTTTGATCCAAAGCATATATCTAGACTTGTTCTGTCTATATCTACTTTACAATATTTTGTGTCAGCAGTACATTAAAATAAATGTTTCCATTCACAGAATCAAGGACAGAAATGAGGAACCAACTTTTCTTTCTGTTCCATTCCAGTTATAGAAAGCTACTGCTATATAGCCAGTCACTGAATAATGTAATCTTTTTAATTTTCTTTTATTTTTTCATTATTGATCTCATCAGCATAACAACTTTATTAGCAAAAATTCAAGTACTTTGGCCAATTCTCAAAGAAAATACCTCTTCTAAAATCTGAAAAGGCCCTTAAAAATTAAAGTGTACATAAGACAGTCATTAGAAAAAAAGTTACTGGAAAGCTTTTAGATATTAAAATGTGACCTATTACTGCTGGGAAAATCATTGCAATGGGACAGTGCTTATGTAAATGTTTTCAAGCAGCTAGGTATGAGAATAATGAGCTGTATGTATACAGTCTAACATAGACCCAAAGGAGATCTTTATAAGACAATAGTGGCATTGTGAGGAAATGCAAGCCAGGAATTGTCCAAATGTAGCATTTCAACTTTGTACATTGTTCTGTGACTGAAGTTTGAATGTGTACCTAGTTTATGGACAAAGTAACCTACTAATTAAATTTGCATCTGATATAGGAATGACAGATGGCAACCCATAGGACATAAATGTTAGCCAATATAAGCAACTTTTTTAATTTTGGAAGTGATGCCAAGGCCTATGGCCACTGATTTGAGCCCAACCAGTGGTAATGCGGCCCATGCTGATTATGTGGGTATTAAGTGGACAATTACCAGTTAAAGCAAACTGCAGTTGATGTATACAGTAACATATCCAGGAGATACCTAATATGAAGCAGGTGCTTCTGTTGTTTTAGACCATTACTTCAGCATGACGCTACATGTTGCCTGCCGCATTTTTATGAAATTGCAGAGCAGACACTGTGACTCTGCATCATGTGCAATAGAACTGATGTTTAAGCCACTAATTAACCTATACCCCCTGTGAAGCACACCAGTTATCCTTGACTGATGAGAAGAAATCAGAAACACAGAACAGTGGGAAAAAAAATAATAATTCAGTAGACATACCAGATGCACAATGAAAAATAAAGGAGTAAACTTGTCTTAAATGCCTTGCCTATAGATCTTAGTTCAGAGGACATCACAACCTTAATTTGCATAGAATGACAAACAAAATGCCCATGAGTATCTCTGAAGTATGTCTTCTCCAAAGTATGTAGTTGGCAGTCTGAGCTCTATCATGCAGGATGAGGGAGAGATTAAATTCATATATAATTCCATCTGAAAAATAATCCTGAATTTCCAATCAGAATTACCCATTTTCTAGCATTTTTATTTGACATATTCCACATACTAAAGCTATTTATACTTAAGTGGTAAGAGTTTACAAATACTAGATGGCAGGATGTCCAGGAGGAAAAAAGAGTAATATTCTGCTTAACTGTAGATCACAGTATATTGCAAATTGCATTCATCAGTGGAAATTTTCTATCTTAATATCGTCTTTTGGGATATCTTCTTTTTTAATTTCAGGGAACTATTTTCTGGAAACTTAAATCAGGAAATGATAATAAGGAGAAAAAAAAAAAAGAAAAAAGAAAAAAACAGATTCCTTTAAAAAATAGTATTATAGATTTTCAACTTTTCCAACTTAATTATAAGTTGACATTGCATTCAGAAATTCAGTCCAGTGTGTATTTAAGAAGAAGCTGACCATCTGCTTTATTCATCTGTTTTATTCATACATATGTCTATGTGGATAAAAGATATTCAGAATATTAAATAATTAAGTTGTATACATGCTCACTGTTTATATTGAGATCTGTATATTGGTTTACTTATTGATTTGTGTTGTATTTTCATATAGTCTGGCTATATATAGCCACATAAGTGGAGTATACGAAGCTATATGTAAGTGGAATATTTTAATTTAAGTTAAATAATATAAGTCACATCTACTGTGCTTTTGAATTTTCTTCTGTTGAGTATCATTCCATTAATATTGTCAACACAATCTGCTGTCAGTATTGCAGGTAACTACTTTTCAAACTGCAGAATAATCTCTTTCTAGGTAAAAAACTCCTCTGTAGTAGTGACACAAATATTTTTCTGATAACAGTCTCTGTGCTATAATTTGTGTGAATCTCTGGTCCAAATAGACAAATAAACAAATTCTCCTACATTTTTTTTTCCCAGTTAATGTTCCTATAACTTTCATGGTGGATAATTTACAGTTGATTTCTCCTGGAGAGGGTTTGGCACAAGATTAAATAGCTAGTTTATGTGCTACTAGTCCACACTGATTACTTAATGTTGCTGTGGAAGTAAGGGTCAGAGCAGATAAGTACAAAGGGATATTTTATTCTTTCAGTCCTCCAAGCACATGATTCTCTGCTTTCTGTAAGTTACCCCCCTGACCTACATCATATGCTGAGAAAGTGTTTATCAGTACAGAACATGCAGGAGGATTATGTGGGCAGAGCATCTAGGAACTGCTGGAAAATGGAAAAGCTTGCAGGTTGCCATAATATGCTACAGTTTAGCACTAGGTTCAGAATAATATGAGGGAAGGAAAAAACAAACAAACAACAAACAAACAACAAAAAACAAACAAACAAAAACAAGCAAACAAAATCCCCACCATTTAATTAGAAAAATGAAGAAAAAATTTTATTGGGGGACACAAATCTACCTACATAAAAGAATTAAATTCAGAGCAATTTCCATAACACAAAGTATACAAAAAAAATAAAGAAATGCAGTTTTATGTTTTGCGAAATTGTTTTAGAAGTAATAGTTGGTTTTTGTTGTTGGTTGGTTGGTTTACAAAATATAATCCAAATTTATGTTATCAGAATATGTTAAATATTTCACTTTCTATTTCCCAGTGGAAAATGAAAACACACATATGAAATTAAAATCTCTTTTGGAAGATGATAATGTGAAAATTATGGTTTTGGTTGTTTTTGTTAGTTTGTCTGTTTTTTTCTTAAGAAAATGAATGTGGTAGAAAATGCCTGAGGAACTATAGTAAAACACTTTCATATTAAACTTTTAATAGAATTGAACTTTAAACATAGCTTTTTTCTTTATTTGTTTTTCTCCCACTCTGCTATAGATTGTGAATACTTTTCTACTTTTTACAGAATAATTCTTTCAATAAATATAGTGAAATGGTGCTAAGCCATTCTGCATTTCAATACAAACCGTTTGCAAATGCTCAAAAGGTAGTTTTTGTGGCATACATCTTTTTGTCTTCTAAGTCTTAATTCAGAAAATGAAATAAAGGAAATCTACATTAAAAGACAACAATTTCCTTGTGGGATGCATTAAGAAAATTCCATTCACTTCAGTATAATACCTGTTTTTCTCTTCTGTGTATTTCTCACTGTCATCAAATATTGCATGTGACTTGATGTTTGCTTCTAAATTAAATTAATTTTATACATTCACTAACTTTATTAAAATTCAATGAATTTACAACAAAATAGATTTCTATCTGAATTCATAAAGAAAATATTTTTTCTATGCTGTGTAAGGTGTGTGAGTGCACATAATACTATCAGTTTCTTGGAAGGAAGATTGAAGATCATATTTGTAACAATTTCCTATTCCTGTTTCCTACATTCATAAAACATATTTGCACTCGAGTACTGCTCTGTATCACATAGAAATGTCATTTTTAATCTTTCAGTAAGTTTTATCATTTTCCAAACAAACAACAACAAAAAAATCCAAACACAAGAAGATTGACTATGCGAAAATGAAGGTATAATTCATGATTAAGTAGTTAGCTACATTTTTTTTAAGCATGTTAAAGAACATGTTTCAACTAATGGACAACACCATAAACATTAGCCAATACAATAATTAACTACTTAATTTCAAGACTGAAGCAGAGGAAACTTTTAGAACACTCTTAAAAATAATATAAAAATAAATATGTTATAAAATCATTGAACAGCTTGGCTTAGAAGGGACCTTAAATATCATCTAGCTCCAACCATTCTGCCATAGGCAGGGATTCCACTTACTAGATCAGGTTTCCCAGGACCCCATTCAACTTGGCCTTGAACACTTCCAGGGATGGGACATTCACAATTCTCTGGGCAACCTGTTCCAGTGTTTCTCCACCCTCTGAGTGAAGAATTTCCTCCTAACATCCAATCTAAATCTCCCATCTTTTAGTTTAAAACCATTCCTGTTATTGTCTGCCTGAACAAGAAGTTGTTCTCCAACTTTTTTTTATAAGACCCTTTTAAGTACTGAAAGGCTGCAATGAGGTCTCTTTCACTGGATCCTCATGTTCTTCAGACTGAACATCCCCAGCTCTCTCAGCCTTTATTCATTGGACAGGTGCTCCAGCCCTCTGAACAACTTAGTTGTCCTCCTAGGAAGGAAGGAAGGAAGGAAGGAAGGAAGGAAGCAAGGAAGGAAGGAAGGAAGGAAGGAGGGAAGGAAGGAAAGAGAGAAAGAAAGAGAAAGAGAGAAAGAGAGAGAGAAAGAGAGAGAGAAAGAGAGAGAGAAGAGAGAGAGAGAGAGAGAGAGAGAGAGAGAGAGAGAGAGAGAAAGAAAGAAAGAAAGAAAGAAAGAAAGAAAGAAAGAAAGAAAGAAAGAAAGAAAAAAAGAAAGAAAGAAAAAGAAAGAAAGAAAGAAAGAAAGAAAGAAAGAAAGAAAGAAAGAAAGAAAGAAAGAAAGAAAGAAAGAAAGAAAGAAAGAAAGAAAGAAAGAAAGAAAGAAAGAAAGAAAGAAAGAAAGAAAGAAAGAAAGAAAGAAAAGTAACAATGAAGATCAGGAACATACCCCAATATTTTGATGATGTTTTGTGATGACAAAGTGTAACCTGTGATTTTCAGACCCTCTTGGGAGACATGGAAAACTGCTTCATAACTTCTAAGATCACATGACAAGTTACATTTTCCCCCTTCTGGTCTAGGTGTGTGGGTGGTGGGGCCAGTTCTGTGAAGTGGTATTTTTGACAATGAACCAATCAAACAAGGTCTGGGAGCTGCCTCTGTGGGGGTCTCTCTTCCACCCAGAGGGACTGCTGGAGCTCAGGCTGAGGTACCTGTAGTGCATGATCTCTTCATTAACTGAAGCCACCAACTTAACACACCACATTGTTCTCTCCAACCCGCCGCGGCCATCCCACAGCTCCTTCTGGCCCTGGTTATCAGCATCAGCACTGATCTTTCCCTCCCACTCAGGAGCTGTATGATCCGAAGTGTATACCACCTCAGTGATGTCCCTGCCCTGCCACAATTGATGAATTGTGACTGCCAGGACTGCCAGCTTTCCTCCTTCCTGGACACACCTGCCCCTGTTGCTTCCTGACACACACTGCCCAAAAGGATTTTAGTGGAAAAATCATCTCCCAAGGTCACCCAGCGCATCGGAACTCCCAACAAAACATGGAAAACAGCAGAGCATATATGAAGGATCTTCAGTTAATTTAAAATAAGATGGCAAAGTTTGAAATTTTTGACTATAGCATATTTCTTGTATTCCTAATGCAATCCCAATGATGTATTGGAAATAATGAAGCAAGCACCAGATATTCCCTTTCCATAATGAACTACTAACAGAAGAATTTTAATATGGCTGTGGATTGAGACATCAGTAGCAATGGGGAAAAACATATATAATTTTTTTAACTCAATCTGTAACTGGGTATCTGCTTTTTTTTTTTTTTTTATCAGAAGCAAAATTTAATGCATTATCAGAAGTACAATATTCTGTATAAAAAAAAAAAAAACATAAATAAATAAAAACATTTATGATTAAATTTTAGGAGGAGACCATCTAAACTGCTTTTAAAAGCATGTACAATGACTAAGTTTACCAGGATATTTTTGACATATCAAAAAGAATGAATTATTAAAAATTAATACTGACAGGCACTATAAAAAAGAGGTCAACATTTCTTTTCAAAATAAAACAAATTAAGACAAATTCTCTTCTAAGTAAGACAAGAATCTTCGTTTTTGTTGTGTTTTTTTTTTTTTTTTTTCAAATATTCAAGTGCAGCTGTGTTGTAAGCAGTTAGTTTGATTAATTGTATTCCAATATGAAAAATTTAGCTAGTTATGTCCACCTTATGTCTACCACTGTTCTTGAAGATTTCTGAATAGCTTTATGGGTAGAAAACTAGGAGGTCTCTCAAAAAAATGCTACTGTGAATCCCTTTGTGCTGATGTACCTGAGTTCTCCCAGGGTTAACAAAGTACAAGGGTAAGTATCACAGCCTAATAATTCAGACAGCTTCATTCTTCACATTAGTTCAGCAAAGATCAAATATTCTCTATTTTCAATAATAATAGAAGATATATTCCACTGGAGTGACTTTTTCAAATAAAAGAAATATCCATGGATGCATTAGAAATAGCTCTGGTTGTTGGAGCATGAAAGAGAGGAATTAAATATGACCAATATATGTTTTATGAATGAGAGTTCTGTTTGACATAGTGGAACTTCATGATGACTGGAAAAATTAGCCTCACATTAGCAAGGACTATTACTTGAAAAAAAAAAAAATCTCAATAAAATACAGGAGTTCTTTCAAATCTAGATTGTTTGTTTGTTTCCCATTTGCATGTGTAATTTTTTCCTTCACAAGTATTTTCTATAAGTTTTCTGCATGAAGAACATAAAGATGGAGTTCATTCTTCTTATATGCATGAGAAATAGGTAAACTTCCTTTCCACATCTAGCAGACTCAACAACCATACTTGTCAGTGGCTCAGAGAACAGAAATTCATTAAATTGCTCATTTTCTTCAACTAGTAACAACTCCAGTGCCAGCAGTCATCCCTGGATAATGTCAAAATATTGAGGAAATAAATTACACCAGTAAGCAAACAATGAGGTTTGGGGATCATATGCCCCATGCAGTGTTTTTAAATGAAATCACCCTCCTTCTCCCCACAAAAAAAAAAAAAAAAAAAAAAAAAAAAAAAAAAAAAGATGTTCAAATTTACTTTCTTTTTGCTTGCATTTGTCAAAAGAACAACAGTTGCCAAGGAGAATTTAATAAGTGAAAGCAGAATAATATTATCCATTTATTGATAACAGGCAAGGGTAGTAAAATAATGTGTTCAAGGCAGACTGTGGTTTAGCAAATCAGGTACTACTGAGTGCCAACTCTGTAAGATACCCATGCCAATTTGTGGGAGGTAGTTTTTCAGTAGCAGCATCTGGCTTTTTGGCAGACTTTTCAGGTTGTTTCACTGACAGCTTCATTTTCCTCTAAGTTGGTCACTTGGCTATGTTATTTGTCGGGTGAACAGTTTGCTTTGCTCTAAAACACAACATTTTTAGTACCTCTCCTCTTGATTCTTCATCCTTCTATTGTGATTTTTTGCCTGTATACCTGCTTGATAGCAAGTTAGTCTATGAGAAGTCTCACTGGCGTTAACTAAATTACTCAAAAAGTTGTCCTAAAGAGACTTGTCAGCATAGATATACTAGTGTCATCATTCCAGAAAACACTGTTCATAAAGGAAGAGATTATATCAATTAAAAGGTATTTAGCAGGCAGAATTAATCAGTTTCCTTAGCCAAATAAGAAGCTACATCAATCACAACCCTTCAAACTTGGGATATTCTATGATTCTATGATTCACTGCTGCAGTGTTTTCAAAAGTAAGTATATTGACTTAGGGTTTCTGCCAGCAGGGTACACCCCAAAAATCTGCACAGGTGCACTTGAAAATAGTTTTGAATGCAAAATAACACACGATTTAATGAGGCAAAGGAAATCCTGTTCTAAAGGAGCCATTTACTCATAGCAGAATAAGAGGATACTGCACACTACAGAACAACCTCCGTTCAACATCTCTGTCCACAGCGCTGATAAATATAAAGCACTTGACTTCACTTATTTGAGCTTCTAGCATTTATTCCTCTTTATTTATTCTATTCATGCAAACAAAATAAATGTATCATAGCAAAATTTCCTTAATTAGTATTTTTTCCTGCATTTGACTATTAGATATATTCCTTTCTAGATAAAATAAATTGGAAGTAATTTTTAAAAGATATATAATTTTTTTTACATTGAAAGTATTTCCATTTATCAAAGGAGTATTTACAGAAGTAAAGAAATTTAAAAATGCTTTTTGACAATTTAATATGAAATCTCTTACAAAAATATTTATAGAAGTTCTTTTCCATAGCACCATACCTATTAATTATTTTGTATTTGGCTGTTGGCATTATTTGGGAAAAACAAAAGGTAGATATAACAGCTGGAATTTATAATAACGGTATTTCTTTCTTGTTTTATCTTCATACACATGTTAAATATATGGTTATTTCTCCTAAAGTTCATCTAGCAAAATATTTTGGAGATGTCTAATATATTGATCCTGGCATTGTGATTAGCAGAATGTTAAAAACAAGGATTTCTAGTTTCAGTTGCTGACAGCCAAACAGTCTCATCTTCCTAATCGTAAACGGGATTCATAGTGCTCTGAAAACCTGCTCTTTGAAACTTATGCCAATAACCACTATATATTCCAAGAGCAAATAGATTAAAAAAAAAAAAAAAGTTTTAATTATATTTTATATAGAAATTCTGCTTTATTGTTGTTGGACTGGTTTTATTTTTATTTATTTCTTTATGCATTCAATAACCCAGTGTACAGAAAGGTAAAACTATTTCTCTACCTTTCTCTACCTCACAAATTATAGCAATGTCTATCACTATAATGCCTTGAGGCTCTTTCTTCAAGCAACTGATTTATGCAACTACAGATTAGAAATGCTAAATAATTTTTATAGTGATTGATAAGTTGTGTATTTTATCCTATACAATAGATTATAAAATCATACATGTATGGGGGGGGGGGGGGGGGGGGAGAGAGGAGGAGAGAGAGAAGGAGGATTTGAGATTAAAAGTAGGTTATGTATTGTCTTATTTATTTCTGTCAATCCTATACTTGATCAATGGATGTCAACTCTTTCTAATCAATGTTGACATTGACAGAAAATATTTGTAAAAATCAGAGATTTCAGATGAAGATCCTAAGCAGTGATCAAGAGTTATCCATTTAAACATCTTGTATATTTACACCAAAAGCAAAGACAAAACATCCTCCCAAATGCAAACATTTTTATCTATCACAGTACACAAGCATGGATGTACATCAGGGAAAAAAATAAAGGTTTCTAGAGAAGTAAATCTGTCTATAAATAGCATTGTGGTTGTGAATTTAAGTCTCTGTAAGACTACAAAGATTTTCTTATAGATAGGCAAAATAAAACTATGTGAATGCATCAGTCTTAAGTTAGATGATAAGATTCATATCACCTGGAACAGTCCTACTTCACATTCAAAAGGATGGAAAAATAGCTTCGTGTTTATTTAGAAATGCGTTTGCTGAGGTTATGCATAGTGATTTAAAACAATCAAACAAACAACAACAACAACAAAAAAATACAGATGAGAATGAAATTTAGGACCAACCTTAGTTTTAGGAGAACCAGAAGAAAGCAATGTATAGTTCAATGCCCCATTCAATATGGTTCTTACTTTTAGCCATGAGATGTCTCCAATTAAAAAAAATAAAAATAAATAAGTTACAGGGTTGGATATCCCACTTCATGCAGTACACAGGAAAAACATTGATTTACCTTTCCCTGCCTATAAAATCACATATAAACAAGACTTAGATGAAAAATCATAAATCATTTACCAAAAGTTGACATTAAATAGAGCAAGTAAGGAAGAAAACATATTATTTAAGGGCAAATAATTAAAAATAAACAAAAAAAAAGTTTCATTTCAACATTTTAGACATAAATCATTCAAATTTTCTTTTTCAGTACAGCTGTTTCAACACTTGTCCGTATGTAGCAAGAACAACAAAAAGAAATAATAAAATGATTATCCTTCTAAAATAAATGTTATATTCTGTTTTAAATCGATAAGATATGCAGTCAACTCAAAATTGTTTTTGATTTTTCACTGTTACCAGAGAATCAAAAAGCATTTATTTATGTATTTATGTAACACCCAATCTAGAACTCCTTCTGAATGACTTTTCATACAGAGAATTCAGGATGCGCCTTTTTAACACTTTCATTAAGAACAGAGATAACACACATTTCAATGAATTTTTATCAAAAATAAACTGAAATATACTTATAGACACAAAATGCTACGTGTTTTGAATAGAACCAGTTAGAAGTCATTTCACATACCAACTGGGCAATTATAGGTTCCAATTCATAGAACCAAAGAATCATTGAATAGTTTTGGTTGGAAGGGACCTTAAAGATGATTTAATTTCAACCCTCCTGCAGTGGACAGGGATGCCACTCACTAGACCAGGTTAGTCATCCAATTTGGCCTTGAACACTTCCACAGACGAAATAACCACAACTTCTCTGTGCAACCTGTTCCAGGGCCCCACCACCTTCTGACTGAAGAATTTCCTCCTAACAACTAATATAATTTATTTATTTGTCCAGGAGAGATTTAAAGGTAGAAAAAGAAAAGACAGAAGTGGGTAGAGCTGTAGTCATATTCCTCTGGAGGCATTAAAGGTTGCAATACGAAAATTTATCATTATGGCTAGAGCCAATACATTACAGTACAAAATGCCATGATTCTAGCTTTCACTGGAACAAACAAAAATCTGAATATAATACTAAACATAATACTGCTGAAATAGTATAACTTTGCCACTTTGTTTATAATCTTAAGAATATAGATAAAGGGGAAAAAAAATCAAGCACAACCTCATGGCTTTCTCAAACTGCTTCCAGGTCAGAGGTAAGGTTTATGTTATTAAACCTTTCAAATACAGGTTGAATCAAAAAACACTGGGCATAACAACTGAGATAAAATAATTTCTGCTAAATATATCCCCAACTCTTCCCATCTCTGCATAAGAACACTCCCAGTTAAATGCTCAATGACACATATCCTTGACTGGACCACATTACAGATATTTAAGCCTGTATAGCCTTTTTCTCAACTTTGAGAGTTTAAATAAATGAACATGATACAAATTTTCTTCCTAACCCAGCATGAAGTATATTGAAATTCTATATTTAAGAATTGCAAACTCGTGCAAATATGTCATTGGAAGACCTGTCTCGTCAGAAGATCAGATATAAACATTCAGTGTTTTCAACATTTACACAGACTTCAATGAAAAAGAGTTTTGCTTATTTGTTTTCCTCATATTACATTACATAGATTTGATTTTAAGATATGAAGAATAATAATCCTTAGGCAGCATTAGGAAACTTTGATATAAGAACCTGAACTGCCCACAGCAGCAGTTTAACACTTTATTTAACATATATCATATCATGAATGGCACTTCTGTCTCAGCAATTTTATTATATATGTCTAATTCAGAACTTTTTACCTTGTCCAAAAGCATTTCCTCTGAGCTGAAAACTATTAGTTTATTTTAATGCAGTAACTTTATTTCTAATAATGAAAACAAAGCTTGGACCAAATGAATAAGATTTTGAAGAACTTCCCAGTAAGGAGCTTTGAATATCCTCACATTTCAGTGCTAAGATTAAAACCCGTTGTTTGGAGAGTAGGATAATTTAAGAGATGCAGAGGTAAGAGAATTTCCCAAATCATAACTGAAAAGATCGTATAGAACCTGTGAGAATTCGAGATGGGAATTTTTGTTAAAGTCAGTTTTTCCATCATTAAGCCATATAAATCCTGTTGATCGATGCACAAGAGACAAGCTGACAAGTTTAAGAACACATTAAAAAGTCACTTATTTTACTTACCTGCTCTGACTACATTGATGAGCCATCACCTCACAGTGAAATTTATATGTGTTGAAGAAGGATTTTTTTGGTTTTTTTTTTTTTTTTTGGTGAGAAAATAAAGATGGGATTGGAAGGTTGAAGGTTTAAGCAGCATTAAATTATATTGAAAACTAGAATTATTTTGCAATTGTAGGTCTTGCCACATCTGATAAATTATATAAATAGATGTATTTTACATTATTTCATAGATTAAACAAAAGTACTTATGCACTCACTGTTATGCATTGTCAAAACAAAAGGTAGCCTTAGAATTAAAAATTGACTATGAGAGGCATTCTTTAGTAGTTCACAGAAAACTGAGTTTATATTTCAAATCTCTAAAACAAAACTAAACAAAAAAATCTTTTTTTACTCCATCTTTGAAGTCAGGGACTATCTGCTCTTTTGTTTTTATGCATTAATACAACAAATATAACAGTTTTAGGAAAATACTATTTATTTTTGATCTATAACTAATATTTTCTGGAAATTCCATCTGAAGGAAGAAAGAAATGTATAGTCATTATAGCATTGTAAGAGACTTGAATGATTTATTAGATGAGAAGCCCTGTTAGCAAAGGTTTTCTGAGAGACATGTTGATGGACAATAACTTGTGTCCTGCTTCTGTGTTTTTTCTCCTTTGGACTCAAGGCTGTGCTTAGTGGAGTTCACCTTTATGCAAAAATCACTTCCCCTCCTGTGTTGGGTCTGTCTGAGCTGGAGTCACCTTTTCTGACCTGGGCTGGTTCACCCCTCCTTAGGCAATATGGTGAGCCCCAAGGAGCCCACTTGCCTTTCTTGTTAATAAAACAATATTTCTACATCTGTTGATATGTCAGATTTTTGTATTGCATCAGGACACAGCTGATGTTTCATCCTCAAGGAACCTTACAGTTCTTTTTTATTTCCCTTCACAATTTAGGAAAGGATATATCCTGAGTGTAGCTGCCAGTATCAGCAACACCCATTAGATATTATATTTCATGTCACAAGGAATGACTGCGAAGGATTTTGCTCTGCTTCACTTCCACTGAATTCTGAATGACCTACATGCCTTTTTCCCAGCAATCAAAAATAGACAGCTTTAATGAGAAACTGTCATTTTGTAATCACTTTTCTCCTTCTTTTTTCAGAATATAAATTTCATAAGTGTGGTCTTATAAATATCTACTGTGGGGCCATGAAAGGTTGATCTGAGTACTTATGAATTCGGAAGCTGTCAAATTTACCTTGTGTATCGTCACGGGTGCTGACTTGAACTCTACTCTGCTACTCTGGAGTATTTAGCAAAGGTCAAACAGGCAAATTAAAAGTCTCTGTGAAAAAAAAAAAAAAAAAATCATGCCAAGGAATGCCACTGTAAAATTGTATCAATATGTACATTTAGTTTACATCTCACAATGCATTTCAGACACAGGTTTTGCAGTAGAAATTGTAACATAAACAGAAGGTGAGGGATAGTTTAACAGATCAAACAGATCATTATGAAATGCTCTGGGTAGTTGTAGGATTTTGGCCAAACCATTTTGTCAAGTACTACAAACAATGTTGGGTAGTTGGTCTTGGCAAAATCCAATTTATACCCAGGGTACACCGAAATTATGCACATATTCATTTTCAGATTTTCAGTTCCAAGATTACTCATTATATCTTCTCTACAAAACAAAATGTGTGACTGGCTAATACAATAGAGATTCTGTTGTGCTTGGTGTTGTAGAAACAGCAAATGTAGGCTGCAATCTAAGCATGTTTGTATACTGTTCTTATGTGCAATAAATGTATACAATACATATGGTCTTCTGCTACTCATTAGAAGAGAGTTCATATGCTCTATAAAATCTAGGTTGAAACATTTTTAGAAAACAAAAAGTAAATCTTAGTATTAGTTGATTGTATCATTCTTTTAGGAACCTGTTAATTCCTTCCATTTACCTTCTTTTTCTACTTTCATACTTATAAAATCTAAGGTGTATCAGTTTACAGTTCAGCTGTGTGTTGTAGTATTCTCAACAAGAAGACCTAGCATCTACTTGTAGTTGAAGGCTAAGTCTTTACATCTTGCTTTCCAAACTGGAAGAAGAGTGCTTTGTTTAAACATCATTTCTGACGCATCTACAGGTATCCTGCATAACATTTCCTGTCTGAACTGGAATCTACACCTTCAACAATTTTTCTGAAATCACAAAACATAACCATAATTGGTTACTGTCATGTATTTAAAAATAAATGAAACTCGGAATTTTTAGAGCTGCTTTACTTCCTATGAATATCCAAATTTTGCATCCCTTATTTCTGTTTCTTGTTGTTGCTGTTGTTGTTGTTTTTTCTCTTTCACAAAAACACAACCCAAGTTGCAAACTTCTGTATTCGATTTCTCACTGTTTACATTACAGCTTTGTCTAGTGCTACATCTACAATACCAAATCATTACTGGCTTTATTTTTAAAAGGTTATCAACCTTTAAAAAGTAACAGAAAGGAGTAGAATTACAGAGTTGTACTGCTACCGTTGATGGAATAGTCAAAGTAACTACCCTGGAGAAAAATGAGTCTACAATAGGCACATATAGTAAAGCAGCAACAACAGTTCCCACTCGTCTCTCTGTCCCTAGGCCATGTGGGTAGGTCCATCCAGAATAGATGATTGTTCACAGCAACAGAACTTTTCATGATATATTCACATTATATGTCACACGCAGGAAGTTCTTCTAGGTTTTATTTCAACCCCAAGGAATCTTACTGTTACTTTTCCTTCCCTCCACAGTTTAGAAAAGGATATATTCTAAATGTAGTTGCTGGTATCAGCAACACCCTTTAGATATTATATATCATGTATGGGATTCAGGCCTTGAGACTGAACAGGGCTTTGTAGCACACAACTCTGAAACTTGTTGACTTTAGCACTGGCTATGCTAACCTCCATAGGGAAAAGACTTGGTCTTTTGTACAGATTATGGTACATAAGCTGTTTAATTTAGACACAATATGCTATACGCAATAAAATATTGCAGGCAGCAGTTAGGAAAGGATCCTGAAAATGACAGGAGAAGTTTATTCGCAGTTACAGGAATAGGTTGATTGTCCAGCTGGTGAACACACTCATCTTTCTGTCAGCCTGAGAATGTCATAGAGTCTTTCTAGCAGATGTTTGCTGACTGAAACCTAGATCCTCTAAAGTCCTATCAGAAGATCAAAAAATTTCAACTTTTTTTTTTTTCATTTCTTGTTATATTTCTGTTTCTGGCCTTTAAAAGCAAGCCTCACATACATTGCAGAGGTATATCTCTACATTGGCACCTGCAAAAACTCACTGGATAGTTATTTTGCAATCTGTAATTTGATTATTACTTTACTTACAGACCATGTATCAACATGGATTCCATTCTTTTTTTTTTCTTTTTTTTTTCTTTTCTTTTCTTTTTTTTTTTTTTTTTTCTGTCAAAACCTGCATTAGAAATAAAATCTCCATATTTTGAAATTAGTGTAATAAGCGTTAAGTTATTCAGAATACAAAATTACACTTCATTCTTGTGGTAGGACTCAAATTGCAATTTGAAATTCAATGAAATTCCTTTTCCTTATGTGCTGTTCAAGTATATAAATTTTGTGGTCAATAATGTCTTACAAAGGATCTGGAATACACTTATAAATCCTTCCAGCCTATTCAATAGCAATGAAAAGGTTGTGATATAGCTTTGCTTCTACTTGTTATGGTGTGAAGTGTATTTCATCACCTTATAGTCCTTTATATATACTGGCATATGCTCAAAAAAAAAATGTTGTTTCATAGTATAAACAAGTACATCTACAAGTAGATTCAGCTGTGTCAGTTTATATCCACCGAGTGTCTGTTCCAGCCTACTAATAGTTCAGGTGAACTGAATTTCATCTTTAACTTGTGTGGTGCAATTGCTTGAAGTAACTAGGAAAATAAAACTAACATTCACATTTTAAAGAACATGTACAGCATTGAAGAGGCTTTCAGGGTAGTGTGTAGCTGCATTACCTGAGTGTTCCCTAGGCTTCCAACTCACGCTGAGAGAACCTGGTGTCCTAGCTCTAAGGAACAGTACAGAACGTAGAGTAGAGTGGAGACACCACGGCTAGGCTCTGTGACCAGGTGGGGACTTGATTGTTTTTGCACATACCGAGACTGATAAACTGCACTTTTTGCTACCCTGAGCTGAGGACCTGTCATGGTTTGACAAATGCCGCACCCTAGTGTACTTTTGATCATTATAATATCATTTTAATACACACCTCCATCCCAAAAGCTACCCAGTTCCAAGGTGCAACCACCCCACACTGAGCATGCGCTCTGAATTTCTCGGAGCCTATTACTTTCAACAGAGACAGGAAAACTTTTCACCAGTCATAACTAAGATAGGCTTGACTAGAGTCACTCAAGCTCCACCTAAAAGATAGAAAATAATATAAATTGGCCTAAGAGAGAGGGGATGTTAGGGAAGATATCATTGTTAGGGAAGATACCACCGTCAGGGGAGATACCATCCTGAGGGAATACACCATCCCGAGGACCTCCTAACCCCTCAGATCAGTTGATGGGCTGAACCTCACTCCATTGGGACACCTTTGGGTGAGATTTGAACACTTGGTTATACTGTGTGTCTCCGTGGAAACTTAGAAATCTCTATAGAGTCTTTGTCCCTTTTAATGCATTAATTTCTAGGCCGTGCACCTGTGTATTTCATGCATGCTAGCTTGCTTTTGCAGACAATAACTATTGCCTGCAATCCAAAGATTACCTGTTGTTGTAATAAATTGCACTTGATTGCATTGTTCCTAGCCATGATAGTTCTCGTTAAACACGACTAGAGTAAGGGTGGTTATATGTTATTGGTGAATCCGTGACCGTGGTAGTTCAGTGCTCTGAATCCAACCAGACACCTAAAGGTTAATGTGTTACTGGTGAATCCAACTGGACCCCTAACGGTTAATGTGTTATTGGTGAATCTATGATTGTGATAGTTCAGTAACCTGAATCCGACTGGACCTATAACAATTAATCGGCTACACCCCTTAACGTGACAACTTGTATTTCAAATGAGGAGGGGAAAAAAGAAAGAAAGAAAGAAACAAACAAACAAAAAAAGAAAGCCAAAGAAACAAGTAAATAAAAATAATAACAATCATAATTAAAAAAAAACATTAAAAAACAACAACAACAACAACAACAACAACAACAAACAAAACAACAAACAAACAAACAAAAACAAACAAACAAACAAAAAAACATAACTTCCATTTGGAATGGAACTTGGTGGAAGAAGGCTAAAAGCAGAATTGCAACCCTGGACTTTCGGAGAGCCAACTTCAACCTCTTCTGGGACCTGCTTGGGAGTATCTCATGGTTCTAGCAACCTTCTAGTTGCTAGAAGGCTAGGTCCCTTCTAGGTTGCTAGAAAGCAAGGGTGCATGTGAGAGCTGGGCTACATTTAAACAGCACTTCTTCCAAGCTCAGGATCGGTGTATCACTAAGAGTAGGAAATTGGGGAAGGGGGGGGCAGGAAACCTGCGTGGATGAGCAAGGAGCTCATTGATATGATCAAAAGGAAGAGGAAGGTTTATGAAATGTGGAAAAAGGGCCTATCCTCTTGGGAGGAGTATAGAAGTGTTGTCACGGCCTGCAGGGATTCAACAAGGCTAAAGCCCAACTAGAAATGAGGCTTGCAAAAGAGATAAAAGATAATAAGATTTTTTTTTTGTCTTTTTCTTTTTAAAGTATGTAAATAGTAAAAGGAAGACTAGGGATAATATGGGTCCCTTGCTGAATGAGGGGGGTGTCCTGGTAACGGGAGACACTGAGAAGGCAGAGATACTGAATGCTTTCGTTGCTTCAGTCTTTGCTTCAGGGACTCCCCCCCGGGACTCCTGGACCCTGGAGGGAGGATAAAGAGTCTAGGAAGTGGAGATCTCCACTGTTGTTGGCAAGAGAATGGTTCGGGAGTGTCTGAGTGGGCTCAACGCACACAAATCCATGGGTCCCGATGGGATGCATCCATGTGTGCTAAGGGAGTTAGCAGAGGTGATTGCCGAACCACTCTCTATCATCTTTGAAAGGTCCTGGAGAACAGGAGAGGTGCCTGAAGATTAGAGGATAACCAATGTCACTCCGATCTTCAAGAAGGGCAAGAAGGAGGATCTGGGAAACTACAGTCTCACTTCCGTCCCTGGAAAGGTGTTGGAACACCTTGTTCTGGTTGCCATCTCCAAGCAATTGGAAGAGAAGAAGGTTATGAGGAGTAGTCGGCATGGATTCACCAAGGGGAAGTCATGCTCGACCAACCTCATTGCCTTCATCGCCAGCTGGGTAGATGAGGGGAGAGCAGTGGATGTCATTTATCTTGACTTTAGCAAGGCTTTTGATACTGTCTCCCATGAGATCCTAATAGCAAAGCTGAGAAAGTGTGGGATAGAAGAGTTGACAGTAAGGTGGGTTGAGAACTGGCTGACTGGCTCAGCTCAGAGGGTGGTGATCTGTGGCGCAGAGTCTGGCTGGAGAACTGTGACTAGCGGTGTTCCCCAGGGGTTATTGCTGGGTCTGGTCTTGTCCAACATCTTCACTGACGACCTTGATGAGGGAATAGTATCTGACATCAGCAAGTAAGCTGATGACACAAAGCTGGGAGAAGTGGCTGATGCGCCAGAAGGCTGTGCTGCCATTCAACAAGACCTGGACAGGCTAGAGAGATGGGCAGGAAAAGACCAAATGAGGTTTAATAAGAGCAAGTGTAGAGTGCTGCACCTGGGAAGGAACAACCACATGTATCAGTACAGGCTGGGGGATGACCTGCTGGAGAGGACCTCTGAGGAGAAGGACCTGGGGGTCCTGGTGGACGACAGGTTGACCAAGAGCCAGCAGTGTGCCCTTGTGGCCAAGAGGGCCAATGGCATCCTGTCATGCATTAAAAGGAGTGTGGCCAGCCAATCAAGGGAGGTGATCCTCCCCCTCTACGCTGCCCTGGTCAGGCCTCACCTGGAGTACTGTGTCCAGTTCTGGGCTTCCTGGTACAAAAAAGACAAGGATCTCCTGGAAAGAGTCCAGCGGAGGGCCACAAAGATGATACAGGGCTTGGAGCATCTTCCTAATGAGGAAAGGCTGAGAGACCTGGGTCTATTCAGCCTGGAGAAAAGAAGACTGAGAAGGGATCTCATCAATGTGTATAAATATCTGAGGTGTGGGAAACAGAGGGATTTGGCCAGCCTCTTTTCAGTGGTATGCAGGGACAGGACAAGGAGTAATGATCACAAGATAGAGCACAGGAAGTTCCACACCAACATGTGAAAGAACTTCTTCACGCTGAGGGTGACAGAGCACTGGAACAGGCTGCCCAGGGAGGTTGTGGAATCTCCTTCTCTCAAGATATTTAAGGCCCAGCTGGATGCCTACCTGGGCAGCCTGCTCTAAGGAACCTGCTTTGGCATGGGGAGTTGGACCTGATGATCTTTTGAGGTCCCTTCCAACCCTTTCAATTCTGTGATTTTGTGATTCTGTGATTTCTGTTGAAGGTTACACCTTTTCTCTTGCTTTCAGACCATTCAAGAATTGTCTGTCATGTGAAAAGAAAGTTAAATGGCATAACACAGACCATCTTCTTATTGAGATAGGAAGGCAAAACAAGGGAATAATTAAAGCAGCTTTTTACATGATAAGCCATAAAAAATAACTCTAGCTGTAGGAAGATGCAAATATCTACACTTACCTTTGAATGTTTTCAGGAAATCTGTAACTTAAGGTTTCAGTGTGAATCAAATTTTTATTTCAAAATTTACAGAATGAACAAAACTTAAGCAGTATAAATCACTTCAAGAAGAATACATACATGTTTCCGATAACTTGAATATCTTTAACAATTCTGATTTGAAAATAAATGAGTTCATCTTGTTTTCCCCTCTGTATTGTTATCCAACATAACAAAAACTGTGCCTCAAAGAGAATGCAAATGAATGAAAATCTTTTCATTTCAAAAGGAGAGCAATTTAAGAGCTGTGTCTTCTACCTGGGAAAAACAGGAAAACCTATGTATGGGTGGATTTTAAACATCTGGATCATTAATGGATCAGTAAATATTTCATTTATTATAGCATACCGTACTAATACAGCGGGTAGAGATAGGTTGTTACCTAGGAAATACTTCTAGAAATTTTAAAAGAAAAACCTGGCCTGAATTTTCTAATAATTAATTGACATCGGTGGTGCCAAATTCAAAAGTGATAATAAAATGAAAAATTATTTTATTTATAATATTGGACAGGTAGATGAGATGTTGAAGAATTCTTAGCCAATAGTAGAACATAGAAGTGAAAAAAGCAGAGGACAATTCATGAAGCTCTGATTGTGCTGTAAGACCTTGTTATGTCAAGTCGAGTAGGTAATCTACAAATGCATCACTGAGAAGAGAGATTATACTGAACTAGTTTAGTTTCACCATTCACCTGTAGAAGATGTAAAGGCAGATACTACACTTTTCATGGTTATGTTCTCTTGATTTTGATGAAAATTCAGAACGCGCTGTACTGATGCAAAGTACTACTGTAGCAGTTATTACAACAACTTCAGTAAGAGTTGTCTATGAATATAAAACACTGACATTCCCATAAAAGGAACCTACATCTTAGACGGGGATGTGTGTTCCCATTAACATTATTTGTTTTATTGGTATGTTAACTATACATACTTACAGATGGCAAGCCTGTAAAGATGAGACTTTCTTTCCTTTTATTTTTGAGATAATTTTGTAAGTTTTAAACACTTAAATCTAATTCCAGTTTAGTATTTTACCTCCTTAGAGAGTGTCTCTCAGCTTGGTGTAGTGAGTTTAGGGAGTGTACAAATTATGTTGATGTAGACAATGGAGATGGAGACCTATGTTTTACCCAGTCATGGAGCTGGTGATGAGTGTAAATGATGCTCTTTGTGTTCACATTTTAATGCTGTTCTTTCTTGCAAAGGTCTCAGCATACATTTTTACTCCATTTTGGTATTTATTTTTTGAAAGAAATATCTAGTTTGAAGAATGAACATTGTCATAAAAAGCTTGTATAATTTTCTTAAAATATTTTAATGATTGGTTAATATTAGAAGCTGACTTCAAACTATATATTTTTATGTTAGTATCTTTGTGGTATTTCATCTTTGTGTGAGAATGTGAACACTTTCTATACTTTCATTGGCATAATTATTATTTTTTGAACAATATGGGATTGTAACTAGCAGTTATTTTTATACACTTGCTTATGGAAAAAAAAAAAAAAAAAAAAAAAAAAAAAAAGCTCACCACATAGAAATGTTTGTTTTACTTAATATAGAAACATTTCTTATATCACTTTGTATTACTAATACATGTACACTGAGAACTACTTTTAAATTATGAAACTAGTTGCAGTTATATTGATATGAATTGCAGATCTAATAGCAGTAATAGGAGACTACTCTACAAAGGAATGCCAGATGATATTAAGAGATTTTTCTATTTATTGGTTCAAGAAGTCAGCAAACGAATTGTTACTGTAACATGGTTGACACTGGGGACTTAAAATGATACTGCTTCTGCTGCTAAGTTATGCTGAGTAAGGTAATGTAAAGTAATGGTGGTACAAAAGTGCTGAAAAATCATAAGCATGTATTCCAATGCATATGATATTTATATTAAGAAAGCAAATAAAAATTAGGAGTGACAGCATGCTTAGTGCCTTATGCAATTCAGTGTTTAAAATTCAAGAGGTAACAAGGCCAAAACCAAGAACTGTCAAATACATGACACTAAACAAAACAGAGAATGTGAGTGCAGAAGAACGCTAGGTTCTAGTGATCAAATTCTGTCTTCATCTCATCACATGCATAAAGAAACTGAAAGAAAACATTCTCTGATGTTTAACTTGAAGCTGCAAGGGAGAAAGAGATAGGCACATTGTACAAAATATGCTTCCTTTGGTAGTCTCATTTAAACCAACTTAGAGGGAAATTAACAGGAAGGGGGAAAAAAACTATTGTTTTAACTAGATTTGGAAGAAATACAGGGCACACTAAATACCTTGTAGAAAAATGAATGAACTGAGCATTTAGTTCTACTCTTCAAACTGGCTGTGTAAAGGAGAGAAAGAGAGGAAGAAAGGGAGAAAGCAAGAGAAAGCAAGAGAGAAAGACAGGGAGAGAGAGGGGGGAGAGAGAGAGAGAGAGAGAGAGAGAGAGAGAGAGAGAGAGAGAAAGAAAGAAAGAAAGAAAGAAAGAAAGAAAGAAAGAAAGAAAGAAAGAAAGAAAGAAAGAAAGAAAGAAAGAAAGAAAGAAAGAAAGAAAAATACATATGTCATAATTCTCAAATAGCAAAGTACTGCTATACAAAGAACTATACCTTGCATTTTGTTGAGTCTTCTTGGGGATTCATATCTATATTAGTCTTTTAGATTTGAGTAAAATTTGCAACCCCTCTGTCTACCCAGGTGCCACATACTGAAGAGTGGAAACACATAGAATTAGCACTTATATCACTGAAAAAAAAAAAAAAAAAAAAAAAAAAAAGATTTTTTTCCTGTATCCACCATTCCACGGGCTAATAGTCACATATTTTGTTCATGCAAGAAAACTTGCACAAATATAAAAGTTTCCTGTTGAACTGGTCGGGTTCTCTGTAGATCATGTCTGGGTATAATGCTACTGCAGAAATGAGTAACAGAACATCTAATGTCAGACACTATTTCTCACGTCTTAAGAAGGACCTGGCAATTATCACTGGGAAAAAACACATACAGGAGAAAGATGTTGAGAAATGAGCTGCCAGTAGGCACTTTACTAAGCCATGTTTTTGTGTGTCTATATGGACTGGAATATTCTCTGCTAAGTCCCCAGTGTAATTTTTCACCACTTATGTATGTGCAGTACAGATGAAAGGTCACTGTATCATTTCAAGCTAGTAATAAAAATTAAGAGAAAAAAAAAAAAAAAAGTGTGAAGCATCAAGTATTTTTCTACCCCTACAAATAAAGATAGAAGCAACCACTCCTGGAGGCCCTGAAGTACATGATGGAGCCTACATTAGCAGTTGTCATGAAGTTCTTCAACTAAATCCAACTAAATTTTAATTTGATGAAATTATCTTAACTGGTAGTCAGAATCAAGGGCAGAAAAAGCAGAATCAAGTCCCAGTGACTGGGACTACTCATAGAAATATTGTAGCTGACCTTTCTCAGGTGTTTAAAATAAAAAGTATGTCAATACTTTTTCCTGAGCCAGGAGGGTATGCAAAATTGCTGATAGTGACATTTGTGGGCTAAGTGCATTTGGCAGTGAATTTTGGATATTTTGCTTCATTAAAGTTTAATGAGCACTGTGCAGGAAGACTGCAAATACTGCTTTGTTCTAATGTGTCACTGTAAAAATTGTCATGTGCCAGACAGCTTAAAGATAATGATTTTTTAGTGTTTTTTTTTTTTTTTTTTCCTGATAAAAACTTGTAGGCCAGATAAAACATACCTTGTGTGTCCCCACACCCCCCTTTCAGCAAAAGTTTACATTATGACAAGAAAGGAAAACATTCATACATTGGTTAAATACCCTCATTTTGTTAATGACCTCTAATCTAATTCTTGTATTCAGTGAGCAGTCTCTTTTTGCTGGGTATTCATGTAGCTGATGTTTGAAGTGACTCTATAATTCATTGAATTCCCATTGGAAAAGACTGCCATGCTCTTGAAACATAAAAATGGCATATGCAGATCCCCATGTCTTTGTTTTAAATTGAGCTGGACAATACTGGACAATAAAATCAAGAAAAAGCTGTGTTGGGAGTTCTACATGCATTTTTTGAATTTGCTTCACAACCTTTTTCTGTTATTCATTCAGAGAGTTAAATTCAAAGGTAACTCTCCTGCTGCTTTCTTATATCACTTTCAGAAAACAAAGTGTTGTCAATATCTTGGATAATGGTTCATTGTAGTTATTTCACAAGTAATATAGATTACCAGAAAGTGGAAGCAGCTGTCAGGAGGCCTGACTAAATACAAATAGGATATATTTCTGCTCTATACACTGATGCATGTGAAAGAACTCAGGAAAGAAATGGATTTTCTGGTACCTTAAAGGTTATAACTGTGTTGTTTTAAACAGTTAGACTGTGAGTCCAGATATAGTTCTATATGAACCAGGCAATAGGTTACTTTAAACCAAGCTGCCCCTCATCTTGTAGCAAATGCAAGTTAGTTCAACAAGTTGTACAATTATTGGGCCTTCCTTTGGAAAAAAAAAAAAAAAAAAAAAAAGGTTGTGAAGTTATGTTGCACAGTCTGTGAATTGATGACTTAGACATTTTGGTTTTAATAATGATTTTAATAATTTAGCCATGAATATTTAATGGTAATTAGGTTTTAACACTTCATAATTTTTAAAAATTAAACTTTGTAATTTTCAGTATTTTCTTACCTCTTATTAAGCATTAATATTTGATTTGTTTAAAAGTTTTTTTTCAGTAAGAATTAGAATTTTTAAACTATGTTAACAAGGAAGTCGAAATTTATTCAGAAAAATAAATATTTTAATAAGTGCCAGGTGCAGATACTTTATTACTGTAAAAATGTCACACTTTCCTCCAGTAAAAGGTAGGAAGAAAAGTAGATGCAGTAAGAATGAAATCGAACTTATGTGCTGCATATTATGTACCTAGACCTCTATTCTGCAGGAGGAAACTGCTGAACTTTTATGGTGTATGGCAAGCACCACTCTATTTCCAGATTATATATTTCCACATTATCACATTATCATGGAATCACAGAAGCATATAGGTTGGAAGAGACCTCCAAGATCATCTAGTCCAACCTCTGACTAACAAGTGGAGTACTAACAAGTCCTCCACTAAACTGTATCACTGAGCTCTACTTCTAAACGTCTTTTAAAGACTTCCAGGGACAGTGACTCAACCACTTCCCTGGGCAGCCCATTCCAATGACTAACAACCCTCTCAGGTAAGTTCTTCCTAATACCCATCCTAAACCTCCCCTGGTGCAACTTCCCATTCCCTCTCGTCCAGTCACCAGGGATGTGGGAGAACAGACCAACCCTCACCGCTCTACAGCCTCCTTATAGGGAGTTTAGCAGAATACATATGAAATTACGCTGCATGTACAAATACCAAGCACATGTACAAAATATGCTCAAATAGATCAATACTAATTTTATGAGGTTATGATATAAACCCAATCACATGATATACCCCACATTTTCATCCAATATTGTTTGAGCTAACTGAAAGAACTAAAGAACTGAAGAATAACACTACCATAGAAATGGTCTCACATGAGGAGGCTTCTTACAATTTAAGGGAGCTTAGAGTTCATTACACTGTTATTTTTCTTTTTTTTTTTTCTTTTTTTTTTTTCCTGATTTTTGTCATCGTTGCATTAAAGGCAGTTTGGCACGACCTAGTCCCCTTGTCAACCCTAGTCCTCTTGTCCTCAGATATCAGAGAGGGTGAGTGTGCCTGGGCTTAGATGTTAAGTGATGCCATTTGGCACTATAAATCTGGTTTCATTCAATGTATATTGAATTATCACAATCACAGATTCACAATACACTTTCAGTCTTGTAAATGACTGGTGTAGTTTACAACAGGAGTACAGGTTATTTGGATTACCAGTGATAAATACACTGCAAAGCACATGCAAATACCAAGAATATGACAAACACAACTAACTACACATGCTAACATGAAATAACTCTATAGAGACTTTTAGGTTTCTCAGGGAAGCACTTGTTATAACTGAGAGTTCAAATCTCACCCAATAGGCATCCCTATGGAGGGGGGGGAAAGGTTCAGCCTATTTACTGATGCCAGGAGTCAGCGATGTCCTTCCAACTTGTCTGTGGTGGTGTCTTCCCTCATATTTTCCTTCTGTTGGGATATTTTTATACTGTTTTCTTACTTTTAGGTGGAGCTTGTCTAGTCATATATGTCTTCATTGTGATTGGTATATATTTTTTCTTGCTTTTGTTTAAAGGTATAGGCTCAGAGAAATTTAGTGTGCATGGTCAGTGAGGGGTGGTAGCACCCTGGAGAAATCTAGGCTTTGGGCTGGAGGTGCATTTTGGCATTATAATGAGATTACAATGAACAAAGTTGACACAAAGGACATGACTTGGTTATCAGTTAGAATCAGGGCTGGCCATGCAGCCCATCAGTTCCACAACACCATCCAGTTCTCCCTGTAGTGATAGCACAGAGCCTGGCTGTGGTATCTTCACTTTGCTCCATACTATATCTCTTAGAGTCAGCACACCAAGCTTCCCTGGCATCACCAATAACTTAATTCATTTAAATAATGTTTTTCACAGACTGCATAATTATTTAGATTTAGCTAATATTACTTAGTGGCAGAGATAGAAACTGTGGATAAAGCCAAATTAGAGGACCTAGGGACATTTCTGACGTAATGTGGCCCTGGAAAATCCTTGTTGCGTGCACAGGACAGCTCTGCAAGAATATTATTTCCTATGTATGTGTATCCCTGGAAAGGAAACTATAGCATGAGAGTCATTCTTAGTCATCTTAGAGAAACATCACAACTTAACAAAGGCCTCGATTAATGTGACAGTTAACAAGACGATACCTAGGTCACACTATTGTGTACACTCATGCATCAACTTTTCTGCATTTCTACTGAATTCTGGTAGATCTCTCCATACTGTTTAAGATTCAAAGACATGATATACTTATTTCCCTAACAGATCTTTTGTCCATTGTTCAGATAATATATATATATATATATAATCTAAATATATATCATACAGTGGATAAAAGCTAATTTCTGCTGGTTAGGACTCCAGCAATGCCTCACTCTGAACACACTAATTGTTTTTGGTTCAACATAAAATAAAAAGAAGCATATCTCCAAAGTCTTCTGTATTGATGTGAAATGATGATGATAGAACTAATTACCATTTCATTCAGCTCCTGTCCTGAATATTTCAGTAAGTTTAAAGTAACATTTGGAAACTAAAGCTCCTGCAGCTCAGTTTTCCAGACGTATCTATGAATTACCTTGTATACAAGCATGCAATGCTTTTCAAGATCAACCATCCAACAAATCCATGATTTTAAAACCTTGATATAATGACAAATTTTCAAAATATGTTTAAATAAAACAGTAGATATTAGCTTTCAGTATGTTGGTGAAACTGTATTTTTTGCAATTCTAACAAAAATATATTAACTGTAGAATACATGTTAACATCCTAATGACATATCAATATGGCCTTGAAAATAATAAAATAAAAAGAAGGTAATGTATTTTAAAAAGTGGTCTTGGGGCACAGAATAAAGTGAAAGATCTTCCATATACACGTTTGCATAATTGCTTCTGCTAGAGTGCACGAGTTCAATGAGTTAAAGTTTGAGCACAGGCACTTAACCTTCTGCATGATATGCATTTGATTAGAAGCTTTTGTAGTATTCTACCTAGACTGAAATATATGATCTTATTTACAAATGAAGTAAATGAAAAAATTTACAAATGAAGATCATTCCTTGAGAAAATTCAGTTGAGTAAGAACACCAAAGATATTGATAATAATTTCTCTAAGTCTACGTTTTTAGAATCAGTCAAGTATTTTTTGTGAAATGCTTTTGATATATATATAGAGATTTTCTCTATGGAATATGCAAAATATCTTGGAAGTAAAACAAAACAAACAAAAAATCAAAAAAAAAAAACATGTTAGAAGGAGACTGTATGAGCAGTCTATTTTTTTCAAAAGGAAAGTGATTATCTGACCACTGTCCAGAGTCCAACTGGAGACCAAGAGTCAGCGATGGTTCTGTTAAGATGAGTTGCAATACCTGATGGGAATATGCCAACACGGGGACAAAACATCTTGTCCATAGCTGGAATCAGTTTTTGAATAAATGAAAATGGTGGAAATGTATTACACCAAAGAAAAATAGCTTATTAATGATTCCCCCATTAAAAAAATAAAATAAAATAAAATAAAATAAAATAAAATAAAATAAAATAAAATAAAATAAAATAAAATAAAATAAATAAAATAAAATAAAATAAAATAAAATAAAATAAAATAAAATAAAATAAAATAAAATAAAATAAAATAAAATAAAATAAAAGTCTGATGTTTATTAAGTGGAAACAACAAGACAGAAACATGTATTCATACCACTAAACCAAGGAAAAATGGAACTATTGTAAAAGAAAAGACAACACTAGCTTCATTAAACATTTTGTTTTTCAGTTTTCATTCAAATGTGATCTAAATCAATTGGGAGCCTTGAAATTATTTAGTGGCAGGAAAAAAAAAAAAAGTTTTTGACCATTAAATGAACAATCATTATTTACACTTTAGTATAAGTCATTCATATGTTTTCATGTTTCATTTAAATGTTTCATTTAATCCAATATACTTGGAGATAACCCCACATACTTCGATATTCTGTGTAACATAAATTCCCCATGGTTTTCTAGAACAAGTGCTTAATGTAACTGAGAGCAATGAGATGGAATCTCCTCTAGGCATTCTGGATTAAATGAAACAGCGATGTTTTCCTTGGAGGATTTTTTAAATCCAAATTTGAGTGATTTATTACAAAAGGAATGTAATTAACACTTCACATTTATTATTTTAAAGCACCTTGATGACATTCATAGTTCAAAGCCATGTTGTTATGTCTCTTCTACATACAGCTAATATTTGACTTGGAACACCCAAAGGCACAGACATAACCGGACACGTTGGCAAGAAATGGAGTCAGAGTCCTCTCTACTTCATGCTACTAACCTGTGTACATGGAAGGAGCTGTGCTAACACACTGTCATTGCCTTTGCCAGATCTGAGAATAGACAACTTTAAAGCCATGCCTACACTTGCATTGAGCTGGAGATGAGCTGGTAGTACAATAAAATAAAAACTTCCTACATTTTTTTGTTTGCTTGTTTTTCTTTTTATCTAAAATGAGGTAAAAGGGAGAGGCATTTTAAACTCTGGATAATTAAGCAGCAGATTTCTGACTAGGGACTAACTGCAGGATTATAAATTAGTGTTATATGATTTGCACAAAGACAGAGAGGGCAATACGTGGGCACATTTTGGAAACAACACAGAGGCTTCCAGAGGCTTCATTCCAGAGGCTTCATTCCAGAGGCTATTAAAGGTGAGAATTTGTTTAAAATAAAAGGTTCATATTTTCTTTCATAAATAAATAACTATGCTCTTCTAGATGACATCTGGAGTGCTCTTGGTCCTGTCAAAAGTCTCCTCACTTTTATCCTGTATAATGTCAGCAGGGGCTTGAACAGAATTTTTTGGCAAGAAAGATTTATACCTGTGACCTTGATACAGTGCTGGACTTCCTATTTGATCGTTTTTATTCTCTTTGTGACAGATTTTGAAAGCACAGTGTAAGAGTTTCTGATGAATGTAGTGATCTTTTCTTGCTGAGATCTCATCCTTTTTTGACAGGTGAGTGAGTCACTTTAAGAAAACCATGACAGCACTTAAATGAATCCTAGTTACTTTTATTGTAGTCATGTATTGCTACTTTGCACTAATCAGCTACTTTGCATTAATCAGTTTCATTCATTCAGGTAAGATCACAACAAAAACAATTTCTTACTGTGTGCATATCAATAAAATTAGTCTATGTAGATCATCATATCTGAGTCAATCTGAGTGCTACATAACTAATTATGGCTTGTTTGATGGTCACTAGCAAGGGACAAACTTGTAATCCATGCTGACAATAATAAAGAAATCCAGACAACTAGATGAATCTGTTAACATCTTGACATTGACCCAGTGAGCTATTACACCTGAAGACACAAAGGTTAATCTGAGGTAAAAGTGTAGAGGGCATCTGTTTCAAAGAAAAAACAGTGACCTTAAAACTGGATCAGGGAGAAAAACAAAAAGAGAGGTGCCGGGTGAGGGAGTAAGGAGAAAGATTTGCTGAGCCAAACACTTTCTTGACAGGCAAACCAACCACCTCCAATGGAGCAAATACAGAATTTCCATCAAGCTCATGTAACTGCACTGATATGGATTTATGTTCAAAAATGGTACGGTGATTGTGGAAAGTTGTGTCAGTATTAATTATTGTAACTATTTTGTTTGGACGCAGAAGTGTTTCAAAGCACTGTGTCTAACTCAGGAGAAAAATAAATGCTAGGCTGGGGATTTCTGCATCTTGGTGTTCTGAATGAACAGCGGAAAAAATGTCACAAATGTTTGTGCAGATTCAAGGGCAATTTCCACTCTACTAAATTTTTATAAAGAGTTGACAGAGAAATTATATTTTTTTATTTGGGATCACTATTAAAATTCATTCACTGTGTATTTCTAGAGATCAATATTTTGCTAAATAATTAGTAATCATTATGGTCTGATTGATAGACAATTTCAGTGCATGGGATGCAGGACTGTGGTAAAATAAACTAAAACTCTAGATCTGAAAAATTGTGACTTGGATATTTGTATCTGAAGTCTGTAGTTTAGGATGTTTATCTTATCATGAGTGTGACTTACTTTGAAATTAAATTTTCCTTTAGAGACTAATTTCTGCACAAGGAGTAAACAAATATGGCCTTTCTTTTACCATTGTTTCTCTCTTTATAATATTTGTTCTCGATTCAGTAAAATCCCTATGTGCCTTCAGAATACTGAAGATGAAGTAACTTCAGTCTTGAAAGTGATTTTTTCTGGCATTATTGAAACAGTGCTGTATGTTTCCAGGCACACTGGTAATAAACTACCCCTGCATATTGATTTCTTTAGCATAGATATATGTGGTATGTTGGTGAATGGTCTTATTAATATTCATTAAATTTTAAATAGCTCTCCTTTTAATGTGTCTATTTAGGAATGAATAATTCATGCACGTATAGGAGGTTCAGTGCTGTCACTTACAGTATAGACCTTTAGTGATCTAAGAAGGTATTTGAACTGAAGGACACTCTAAGGTGTGCACAGCAATTGAAACACTGAATACTGCTCAGCTTCCCATCATCAAGGGCATATTTTTATGTTGAAATTTCCCTGAATCATCATTCTTCTTAAAGCACACATTCTCAAGTATGCTTTAGTAGAATTGGACATATAGTTTACATATTCATACATACTTTACCAAATCTTGAACAATTTGTTCAATGTATAAATGCTACACGAGCTACTTACAAGGCTTCATATCCACATTATTTGTTGGTAATTGGTGAGAATGGTGGTTTTGTAAAACATGATAAACATGCCAGCTACTGTCACAGAAGGTAGATTTGCATTAGAGACAACATTTATGTTGTTTTCAGTCTTACTTTATGCTTTGTCTTCACTTCTCAGTATTTGGAAATCCCAAGTCTCATGTTCACTCCCTGCTCCAAAAACATGATACATGCATTGGTATATATATATATATATATATATATATATATACACAATATTTTGTGTTTTTTTTTTGTTTTGTTTTGTTTTTTTTATGGACCCATATTGTACTTAGCTTCTCATTGTATGTGTAATGTGATTGGATCTCATATTAATGATGATGATTTATTATATATGATATAGAGTTCTGATTAATAACACAATATTTACGGTTAAATATTTGTCATAAAACATGCTAAAAGCTTTTGATAATTCTATGACAAATTTGAAAGTTATGTCTGGTGATATATTGGTATCTGATTAGATGACTTTATTTGGAATAAATTATATCTCCTTCTTTGTGGTCTTCTTATACACTTTCTCTTTCATTAAAAGCAACAATCTCAATGTAGCTTCAGATGCTGAAGAGTACAGTATAAAGTATAAAGGAAACATAAGCTTGCTAATTTCTTTCATTGCAAATGATCAGCAAGGGTATGATCTGGAAGGGTAATACGAAGATCATGTTATCACCACCTAAATGTATGTAGCAGCACTTATATGTGAGGTTATACAGAGCCTTTAAAACTCTGCTACGTTTTCTTTTTCAACCATGCTCTCATCCATGGCAGTTTCCTGTATCATTTGTCTTGATGTGCCACCAGGATGTCTTTTTTTTTTTTTGATTAGCTTGAAAGTAAGATTTTATTTAAGTGAAATATTCGTTCCCTTTCTCACTCCAAAGAACTTATAAGGCAGACCACAGAGAGAAGTGGCCAGTTATTTGTTACAAAAAGTCTGAGAGTGTATGAAGAAAGGAAAGCTCTGTGGTCTGAACTCATGAACACAGAATTATAGAACCATGGAATCAGAGGATGTTTTGTGTTGGAAGGGACCTTAAGGTTCTAGCCTCTGGACATAGGCGGGGACAGCTCTGACCAGACCAGGTTGCCCAGCTCCAGCCAACCTGGCCTTCAACACTACCAGGGAAAACCTGTTCCAGTGCCTCACCACCCTCTGAGTAAACCAGCCTAATATATGATCTAAAATTAGCTTTTTTTTTTTTTTTTTTTTGGTTTAAAACCATTACTCCTTATCCTCTCACTGCATTCCTTAACAGTCACTCTCCAACTTTCTTTTAGGCCCTCTTTAGGTTCCAAAAAGCTTCTATATGGTCTCCCTGGAGCCTTCTCTTCTTGAGGTTAAATGACACCAGTTTCCTCAGCCTGTCTTCATAGTAGAGGTGCTCCAGCCCTTTGATCATCCTTGTGGCACTCTTCTGGACTCCCTCCAATAGGTCCAAGTCATTCTTATGCTGGGGACACCAGAGTTGAAGGAATACTTGAGCTGAGGTTTCATGAGAGCAGAGGGGAAGAATCACCTCCCTCTACCTGTGGGCTATGTTTCTTTTGATGAAGACCAGGATCTGTTTGGCTTTCTGGGCTGTAAGCTTACATTACTGGCTCATGTTGAGCTTCTCATCAACCAACAACCTCATGTCCTTCTCCTCAGGGCTACTCTCAATCCATTCTCTGCCCAGACCCTATCTATGCTTAGGATTGTCCCTTGGACCTTGCACTTGGCCTTGTTGAATTTCATGAGATTCGCATGGGACCACCTCTTGAACTTGGAAAGGTCCCTCTGGATGGCATCCCTTCCTTCCATCTTGTCATCTGCAACACAGCTTGGTGTCATCAGCAAATTTGCTGAGAGTGCACTTGATCCTACTGTTCATGGTGCTGAAAAAGATGTTAAATAGCAATGGTCCTAGTACTAATCCCTAAAGAATGCCACTCATCACTGATCTCCACTTGGACATCAATCCATTGACTTCAACACTTTAATAGTGACCATCAAGCCAACTCCTTGCCCACAGTGTGGTCCATCCAACAAATCCATGTCTCTCTAATTTAGAGACAAGGTTATCATGGGGAACAGTGTCAAATGCTTTGCATAAATTCAGGTAGATGATATTGGTTACTCTTCCCCTGTTCACCAGTGCTGTAACCCCATTGCAGGAGCACACCAGATTTGTCAGTCATGACTGACCCATAGTGGAGCCATGTTGGCTGTTACAAATCACTTCCTTATTTTCCATGTGCCTTAACATATTTTCCAGGAGGATCTGCTCCGTGATCTTGCTGGGCACAGAGTCGAGACTGACTGGCCTGTGGTTCCCTGGGTCTTCCTTTTTTTTCCCTGTTTAAACATGAGAATTATATTTCCCCTTTTCCAGTCACTGGGAACTTCACCGGGCTGCCACAATTTCTGAAATATGAAGCTTAGCAGCTTCATCTGTCAGTTCCCTTAGGACCTTTGGATGCATGTTATCAGGTCCCATGTGTTTGTGAGCATTCAGATCCTTTAGATGGAGTTGCACCTGATCTTCATCTACAGTAGGTGATTCTTCTTTCTTCCAGTCCCTGCCTTTGCCTTCTGAGACTTGGGCAGGAAACTTTACTGGAAATGCTAGAGCACTTTCCAGTAAAGACTGAGGCAAAAAAATCAGAGTATCTCAGCCTTATCCTTATCCTGGGTAACCAGATCTCCTGTTTCCTTACAGGCAGGGCTCACAATTTCCCTACTCTTCCTTTTATCATTCAAATTTATCCTTTAAAAGTAAAAGGATTCAAACATAGATTTTCAGATGTATGCAGCTCTAGATTATATTATGGCCAGTGGATTTTCTTACAATTGGGTACTGTTATTTGTGCCATTTCAGTCAACTTCGTAGCATTAGGACCAGGAAATGCACATGGAACTTTCATGATGAAGCTCAGAAATTGAAGGAAAATTCATAAAGTTAAAGTTATCCTGAACAGCTGAAGTGTAAGATGGTGTCCAGGATTTTTTTATTTTATTTTATTTTTTTTCCTAGAGGAAGAAGGAAAAGGAGAAAAGGTCTGAAGCCACACACACACGCACACACACAAAAAAAAAAATCTGTCACAATTAACAAAGAAGCCACACTGCAGAAGGTACTTGCCCCATCCTCCTCCCTCCCCCCTCCCCCCCTCCAAATTATATTAATTTGTCTTTGGAATATCTGGAGAAAATATTGCAATAATAATGCAATGTCAAATTATCCTGAGGGAATTTCTCTTCTGGCTCCACTGAAAACTTCTGTCAGACCATTAGAGGCTTTCAAAGACAAATCTGACCTCTGTGCCTTATACTGCAATGCTACAGAAAGCAAACTAGCTAGACAAAGCCAGGTAAGTACTTCAGAGTGTTACCTCTTCTGCTAGACTCATCATCAGCATAACTGTTCATAACAGATAATATCAAAGCACTTGTTTCATTGTTGCTAATTTATAAGTTTTGTTCTCTTCTATTTTGATTTTACTATAGTACATGTGTAGGGTAAGGTTTCTAATAGTTTTGCAAAATGGAAATGTTTAGCTCTACAGAGGATCTGGAAAACAAACAAACAAACAAACAAAAAACTACTGACAGTCACTACAGTACATTATTTATTTTGTTGTTCTTGTAATCTAATTTTCACAAGAAAATTATCACTTCCTCATGAGATGCCACTCTGTTCTATAAAATACCATGGCCCATTTTTCTATAGCACCACTTTATGCTTACTACATCAGTGCGGCTTAATTCAAAATGATTTCTTGCCTGAGTTCAGTCAGATCAGTTAGAAAAAGGTAAGAAAACAGGTTGTTTTGCAGTCCATACTTCCCATGTACATAGCTGAGAGGCAGACAGGTTGCTCTGGGAAAAAAACAAATGCCATGAGTCTTGTTTATTTGTGACCCAGAGTCTGAACTATTGCTACTGAGGACAGACCAGTCAGTGCACTATGCCCATGAAAGTTTCACTGTCTCGTCTGGTACTGTGAACTAAAACTAGAGTAAGAGCATACATTATCTTGAAAACAAAGCCATTTGTTTCTGACCTATTGTTAAAATAGGTGCATGTCTTATGCTTTCAGCTCACAGAGAGATGCCACGAAATTCAACAGCCTTCTCTTCCTCTTAAAACTTGTAGAAGCAATTTGCATTCTGTCATGTTCTCTCACACATGGTGTTCAAAACAATTAAAAGAAAATTGCACCCATTTTGCTCAGTGTAGCAGGCTCAAAATTTCAAAGCTAAGAAGCACTTCTCAGCATGAATAAACCGTGAAGTGCTTTTGAAAATAAGGTTTTTAATGATAATTGACATCAAAACCTTTATTTTCTAATACATTTCACAGTTTGTGCTGGTCGGAAAGTGAGTGTTTTCTTTGAAACTTCCTTCTTGCTATACTGAACAGAAGTGATACATTTTCTTTCAAATGAAAACTAGTGAACTGATTTCTTCATATGTACAGAGTTAAAAAAAAAAAAAAAAAAAAAAAAAAAAAAAAGACTATCCAAAGCTCTAAAGAAACTCTCTCTTAACCTCCCCCACACACACGCATCCTATGTTCATATTCATCTGGGTAGCTGTAAAACACAGAGAACACAGAGGCTCATATAGAGTGCAGTGCAGCTTCTTTCAAGTGCCTAAGAGAGGAAAATAACTTCCCCACTCCATAAATCTAACTTAGATATCATGAAAAGATTCCATTCTCCTTCCTTCAGCAAACAGCCCTCCCTCCTGGCGGTGCTTTGATCAACAATGTACATTGACAACTGAGTAACTGTAAAATCAATAGTAAATGAAGAAATCTCATAAGGCCACTTTTGAGAATGAGAATCATGATTTTTTGTTGTTGTTGTTTTTTTTTTGTTTTGTTTTGTTTAATCCTAAAGTGTTAGCATGTGTACACATACTGAGCTTTACAGGTAGAAAGAGCTTCTAACAAGAAGACACATAGTTAATGACTTCTGTGCATAAGCAGATATAGGGGAGGAATGGGTTAAAAGTGGAAGATTGTCAGGGAAAATGTGATCAGAATGGAAGACTGGCAGGGAAGATTGCAAATACGCGCAAGTAAACTTGCAGCTGGGAATGTGTAAAGTCTGTGGAGCAGCAATGTAGAAAAACATATAAATTATGTCTACTGCTGTTTGTGTTCGGTATGTTTGACAAGTAGCACATCTGTGCATAGATAACATAGGTGTTTGGTGGACTTGGAGGTGACTGAGCTCCTGGCCTTGGTACAGAGAAGATCAAAGCAGCTCAGTGAGAATCACAGCACCGTGGTAAAAACTGCACCTGAGTGTAATCTTAATAAAAACAGGTGAAACGAGCAGGCCAGAGATCTCCTAGCATGGACCCTATTTAACAGTTCCTGTGTTCCCACTTGTGTGCCTGTGCTCGTGTACCTCCACTCAGGTGCTGCTTTGGGGATCCCCTGGTTGGCGAGGTGATAGAATAAATCCACTCTGCATTTTAGCTGTGAGTCTGTAGTCACTCCTGTTGCCTTCCTGTGCTCACTCACACACCAGGCTTGATATCACAAGTCAGAAAAACAGCAACTGAAATACTTGAGATTCTGAGAAAGGCATTGAAATCTTTGGGAATTTGAGTTAACTGAAAAAAAAATAGACAGTAGTAAGAAGGAAATCTTCAAAAATATCTTGAAGGCTTGACATAATTTTCTATAACAACCAAATATAAATATTTTTACAACACAGAGATAATTAGAAGAGAGGTGTAAAATTCTTGGTTTCTTGATCAGTGCATTCAATGATCTTAATGAATTAAGGAAATACTTTGGGAATGAGAACATGGAAACAGTTGTTCCTATTCCTGAATAAATCTAAAGTATATATTCATAAAGTACAGACATTTTCAGAGGACAGACCTAGAAGAAAATTTCTGGGTAAACTAAACCATTGGATATATAGATGTGGTGAGAACAGAGGGAAAAAAAATGCCTCCTGAAATTGTGAAAAATTAAAAAATGATCTTTTTACAGTTCCACAGGTCAATGGTTTTGGTGCTCCGTAAAAGTATCAGTAAAAACATATTTTACTAGTCAAAAGCAGTTAAATGACAAGTTTTATTTTGCCTTTGTTTTTCACCCTCTTCCTTTTTGCCTGTCACATATTAACAAGACGGATTTTTTTTTCTGTACTTTCCTACAAGATTTCACAGAATCACAGAATTTCTAGGTTGGAAGAGACCTCAAGATCATCGAGTCCAACCTCTGACCTAACGCTAACGGTCCCCACTAAACCATATCCCTAAGCTCTACATCTAAATATCTTTTAAAGACCTCCAGGGATGGAGACTCCACCACTTCCCTGGGCAGCCTGTTCCAATGACTAACAACACTTTCGATAAAGAAGTTCTTCCTAACATCTAACCTAAAACTCCCCTGGTGCAACTTAAGCCCATTCCCCCTCGTCCTGTCACCAGGGAGAATAGACCAACCCCCACCTCGCTACAGCCTCCTTTAAGGTACCTGTAGAGAGCAATAAGGTCACCCCTGAGCCTCCTTTTCTCCAGGCTGAACAAGCCCAGCTCCCTCAGCCGCTCCTCGTAGGACTTGTTCTCCAGGCCCCTCACCAGCTTCGTCATCCTTCTCTGGACTCGCTCAATCCCCTCAATGTCCTTCTTGTAGCGAGGGGTCCAAAACTGAACACAGTACTCGAGGTGCGCCCTTACCAGAGCCGAGTACAGGGGGACAATCACCTCCCTAGTCCTGCTGGTCACACTGTCTCTTATGCAAGCCAGGATGCTGTTGGCCTTCTTGGCCACCTGAGCACACTGCTGGCTCATATTCAGCCGACTATTAACCATCACTCCCAGGTCCTTCTCTGCCTGGCAGCTTTCCAACCACTCATCTCCCAGCCTGTAGCTCTGCTTGGGGTTATTGCACCCCAGGTGCAGGACCCGGCACTTGGCCTTGTTAAACTTCATGCAGTTGACCTCAGCCCATCGGTGCAGCCTATCCAGATCCTCCTGCAGAGCCTTCCTACCCTCAAGCAGATCGACACACGCACCTAGCTTGGTGTCATCTGCAAAATTACTGAGGGTGCACTCAATGTCCTCATCCAGATCATCAATGAAGATATTAAAGAGGACTGGCCCCAGCACTGAGCACTGGGGAACGCCACTAGTGACTGGCCTCCAACTGGACTTGACTCCATTTACCACGACTCTTTGGGCCTGGCTATCCAGCCAGTTTCTAACCCAACGAAGCATGTGCCAGTCCAAGCCAAGAGAAGCCAGTTTCTTAAGGAGAATGCTGTGGGAGACGGTGTCAAAGCCTTGCTGAAGTCAAGGTAGACCACATCCACAGCCTTTCCCTCATCCACCAAGCACGTCACTTTGTCATAGAAGGAGATCAGGTTCGTCAAGCAGGATCTGCCTTTCATAAACCCATGCTGACTGGGCCTGATCGCCTGCTTGCCCTGCAAGTGCTGCATGATGACTCTCAAGAGGATCTGCTCCATGAGCTTCCCTGGTACTGAGGTCAAACTGACAGGCCTATAGTTTCCCGGGTCTGCCCTCCGGCCCTTCTTGTAGATGGGCGTCACATTTGCTAGCCGCCAGTCAACTGGGACCTCCCCCGATAGCCAGGACTGCTGATAAATGATGGATAGGGGCTTGGCCAGCTCCTCTGCCAGTTCTCTCAGTACCCTTGGGTGGATCTCATCCGGCCCCATCGACTTGTGCACATCCAAGTGCCGTACCAGGTCACCAACCAGTTCTTTGTGGATAGTGAGGGCCACATCCTGCTCCCCGTCCCCTTCCACCAGCTCAGGGTACTGGGTATCCAGAGAACAACCGGTATTGCTGCTAAAGACTGAAGCGAAGAAGGTATTAAGCACCTCCGCCTTTTCCTCATCTCTTGTAACTAAGTTTCCCCCTGCATCCAGTAAAGGATGGAGATTCTCCTTAGTCCTCCTTTTTGTGTTGATGTATTTATAAAAATATTTTTTGTTATCTTTAACGGCAGTAACCAGATTGAGCTCCAGATGAGCTTTGGCCTTCCTAATTTTGTCCCTGCACAGCCTCTCAACATCCTTATAGTCCTCCCTAGTGGCCTACCCACTTTTCCAAAGATTATAAACCCTCTTTTTTCTCCTAAATTCAAGCCACAATTCTCTGTTGAGCCAGGTTGGTCTTCTTCCCCGCCAGCTTGTCTTTGGGCACGTGGGGACAGACCGTTCCTGCGCCATTAAGATTTCGAAGAGCACCCAGCCTTCCTGGACCCCTCTGCCCTTCAGAACCGCCTCCCAAGGCACTCTACCAACCAGTGTCCTGAGCAGCACAAAGTCAGCCCTCTGGAAGTCCAATACAGTCCAATTCATTAGTACCTATGGATTAAAACCTGATTTATCTGATGAAAATAAGAGTTGTTATTTTTTTCTATGTGTTTTTGATACAATGCTAACTAGATTTTTTTAATAGACAGGTTTCCTGCTTCTGTTTTATACATATTCACTTTATAGTGAATATATAGTATAGTTTATAGTGAATATATAGTAGCTTAGAGTACTGGAATTCTTGGTGTCCTCACTGAGTGACGCATTAAAGATTTTATCATCAGTGTTCATAACTATTAACATCATAGTGAAGAATTTCTTTACCTTTAAATAATGAAATAGAAGCTTGCAAAACATGGTAAATAAGTAAATGTTTTCCTATAACTTCCGAGGAATGTAAAGATATTATTCATCTGTTTTGGATAGAAATGATAAAAATCACACTTTAATCTTATCTCCTGTACGAAATGATACAGATTTTAGTTGCATGTAGGCGTAGTTAAAGTATATTTCTCAGAGATAATTCAGTCCATTCCTCTGCCGTGAACAGTATTAACTGTATCTAAACATTCCTGCAGACATCTGTCCAACTTCTTCTAAAACTCACAAGACTAATTTCTGGAATCTCCTAGACAATCCATTTCCCAGTTTAAGTACCTGTACCACTAGAAGTTTTTTTTGTTGGTGCTGATGGTGTTTTGTTTTGTTTTGTTTTGTTTTCTTGACTCATGACCCAAATCTCCTCACTAAAGTTTAAGCCTGTTACAACTTTTTCTATCCACAGTAGTCACAGCATTATACCCATCCTTTTAAAAAGTAACTTTCATGTGTTTGAAAACTCTTATATTTTCCCTTCCGTTTAATCTTAAAATAAAATCAAACACAACTAATTAACTTTTTCCTCATAGAAAACTTTTATATTTGGAACTCTTTTGTCACTTTACTGTTGATGAGTTGGAGAAAGTCAACATCTTTCTTGAAATTTGGGGTTGTGTCTAGACTTCCTGGCCCAGCAGAGGAATTATTGTATTGCATGGTCCTTTCTCACAGCACTTTTTTTTTCCTTAAATATTCTGATGTTTTTTCCCTACATATTTATGTCTTTCTTTCATATTTGTTCTATATTGTAATTTAGACCTGCCATGTACATTTCATTAATGAATATTTTGTTAATGAAGAGCTCATGAGCTTATTATTGGGTAATTCTTAACTTCATGTTGTGGTATATAGTTGCACAGTTTGGTACTTCATAACTTCTAGGTGCTTGACTTGCCTAATTATCTTTTAATACAGATTTTCATATTTAATTATTGTTCAGTTTACCTTTGCACATGACAAAGGTTCTGCCTGATTTTCAAAGTATAAGTGAAAAGAGAAAGGGCCTGTCAAAACAGAAAAAGATAACTCAGTCTTTAGATTCTTGTATTTTCTTCTTTTCACTTTTTTTACTTTTTTTTTTTTTTTTTTCAATGTAATTCATTTAGGGAGGAAACAGGTAGGTGTTCAACTGTGTAGTTGATATCTGTCTCAGCAGTTAAGCGAGGAGTTGGGGCCAGCTTCATATTTAGTAATTAGTGCCTTTTTTCATATCTCTTCTCTCTTTTTCATTGTACTCAATTATTTCTAATTTCACTACAGGAATAGCTCCAGTGACAAAGAGGTGTGAATTCTGGAAAGACATCTGTTTAACAGAACATAACAATTCTGCAAAAATGAAATTCCAAATGTTACAGACTACAATAAGAGGGTTAAGAAGGTGCCCAAATGAACACAACTTGAATTTCATCTTTGGCCTGAAAGCAGGGTTCACAGTCTCTGAGCAGCTTACTTGTGGTAGTGCGGGGGTGCGGGGAAGGGGCAAACTCCATGGGGAGCACAGGCACCCCACAAAGACACTGGTAAAGCACAGCACAGCTAGAGTGAAGGTCACTAGAGCAAACACTCAGAAATATACTTCTTCATTCCCCTGCAAGGGAAAGGAAGAAAGGCAATGACCTATTAACCAAACATCCTAAGTACTTCTATACATAAAGATGACTCATCCAGAACACCTGCTAGGATTAACTTGTTTAAGGAGCAAAGAAATAAAATAATAAAAAATAAAAAATAGAAAATAGAAAATAAAAATAAAAATAAAAATAATTAAAAAAAAAGGTGTCTGTGTTTGCGGTAACGGACAATGAGGACAATGAGTGCCTGTTTGTCCGTAATTCCTATATTTGTGACTAAATTTTGCCAGTTAAGAAATTCTACCTACAGAAGGTATGACTGAAGTCTGTAATATTTTCTCTAATTTGTGAATTATTTAACTTTATGATGACAACATTAAAAAAAATGTATTAATTAGTAATTCTATTGACCTTATTTGACAAGGTTTTTGTAGCTCAGGGGCTGTAGAGGTGGTTTCTGTGAGAAGAACCCCAAACCTGCCCTAGGTTAGATAAGAGCCATCTTTACCTAGATTCAAAAGGGACCTGCTGCTGGCAAGAGCTGAGCTAATAAGTGATGTTTTTTGCACCTCTGTGAGAGCAGATTTAAGAAAGGAAAAACACTTGCTGTGAAACAGCATCTGGGAGAGAGGAGTGAGAACGAGCCCTGCAGACACTGTGGAGAGGCCCCTGGTGGAGCAGGCTGTCCCCCGACAGCCCATGGGTCCAACATGGAGCAGATCTCCACACTGCAGCCCATGGAGGAGCTCCTGGTGGAGCAGGTGGAGGTGGCCTGGAGGAGGCTGCGGCCCATAGAGAATCCCTGCAGGAGCAGGCCCCGGGCCAGAGCTGCAGCCTGTGGAGAGGAGCCCACACAGGACCAGGGGGCTTGGGGGGAGCTGCCACCTGTGCTGGAACAGTTTGCTACTGGAGGGTGGACCCCACGGTATGGAACAATGTTGGAGCAGTTCTTAAAGAGCCTACACAGGATCAGTTTGGGAAGGACGGCATCCCATGAGAGTGACCCCATATGCAGCAGGGGCAGAGAGTGACTGTGAAGAATCAGTGGAGACAGTGTGATGTTTGTCCTTTCTCCCCATTCTCCATTCCACTGTGCTGTTTGGGTGGAGGAGGTAGAAGTTGTTGGATGGAGAGAAGTTCTTTTTTTGTTTGCTTTCATATCTCACTGCTCTAGTCCATTAGTAATAAGCAATAAATTACATTGATCTCCCTATTCTCTGTTTTGCCTGTGACAGTAAATGTAACAGTGACAGTAAAAGTAAAATCTCCCTGTCCTTATCTCAGTCCTTGAGACCTTTTTCATTGCATTTTCTCCCCCTCTTCTTTTGAGGTGGGGGAATGAGAGACTGATGGCCAGCTAAACTCTACAAGAACAATGTTATATATTTTCAAGACTCTTTGTCAGATTTGAACATTCTTGAAATGTTAATAAAAGCATTTTATTAAAATTTATTAAATGTTCTGAACTACCTGTAAGAAGCGAAAGTATGTACCCAAAGTCATATTTACTACATCTTCACAGACTTTGTCATATTGATTTAACATTATTTTAATATTGTTTAAACACCAAACATGAGATCAGATAATATGGCAAATGATTTTTTGCCACTTTCACATTAAGAACATATATAGAAATCAATTTTCACATTTCTGACTGTACTAGTATTTAATGTGGTAGTGTATGTTTATAGGCCAGCAAAGAGATTATGCAGGATAGCCTAACTAAAATAATATTGCACTTGGAATACCACCAGGCAGAGGTGCATGTTCAGCTTCCTGAAATGAAACAGGAAAAGGCCCTGCATCTCACGTGTAAGGTGTGTGATTTAATGATTTGACTGATTTATTTTACATACAAACCATCTCATTTATGGTTCATTTTCATGTATGTGTTCATGAAATGTTACTATGTTACTATGTTAAATGTTACATAAAAAAAAAAAAGTTACTAAATTCAAAATTGATTTTTATTTATTTATTTATTTTCCCTAGAGCTTTCAAAAGACTTTCGGCCTTGACTGGAGTTTGAAAAGGTATTTCCAAGATAGAGATTTGTTTCTTTCAGGAAAATATCAACATTTTGTTTTCAGCTATGGAGTATTTAATTGGAAAACACACCAGAACCATGTACAAGCAAAATATTCAAGCTCATCAGGATTTTATCTTTTTCCTATTCACAGAATCACAGAATCACAGAATCACAGAATTTCTAGGTTGGAAGAGACCTCAAGATCATCGAGTCCAACCTCTGACCTAACACTAATAGTCCCACTAAACCACATCCCTAAGCTCTACATTCAAACTAAAATAGAAAATGGGAGACAGAGGCGCCTAAAACTGCTTAAGTTTTTCAGGTTAATCCAAACCCCAACAACACAAAATTTATTCAACATGTATATTTTTGCTTCTTATACATGTGTATTACATTCTTTCAAATAACTAGTATACTAGTACGGCTCTTTCTCCAAGAGTGTTATTGGGATTTCCCACCTGCCTCTATACTCCTTGTGTTTGTGGAGACAGGCCTAATACAGGCTGATCATCCTGTGTGTGTGCGCACAGGAGCCTTTTGCATGTAACATATTGGTCTTTGCTTAATGAGTAACTTTTGGAATTAAAAATAGTAATCATTATTTGAACAAAGCTTGGACCTATGTCTTTGTGTTAGCAAATATTCTTAACGGTGAAGAGCAGACTTTTAGGTAAGAGTCAATGTCTATTAAATCTTATTTTTCTGGGTTTTAATTTTTCTTTATTTATTTATTTATTTTTCTGTCTTCTATCTAAATTAGTAGTCAATTGTATTATTTATCCAAGTCTTTGCAGGTAATGACACTGCACAGAACTTAGACTGGAAATCATTTTTAGAAATTCTAAGTATGAAATTATTATTTTTTTTTCCTCTGGTAAAATACACTTTATCAATTATTTGTAATCAAGCTATTAAAAATGAAAAATGGGAAGCCAAGGGAGAGACCATTGCACAAAACTGGTAAAATAACTTATTTATGAAACCCACATAATGACATCAAATGTTATACAAATTATCAAAAGAAATTGTCTGGAGCAAAGTACATGCTTTTTACTGACCTATCATTTCTCTTCATGGTTACTGGATGCATACAGACATGAATCAAAGCACTTACAAATAAGATTTTTTTTCCTCTCTACCTGTTCACAGAACTGCCTTTACATCTCATTTCATTCTTCCTCAGTATAAAATGATTGATTGATTGTTAACAGCTTGCATGGCTCCCTGCTGCCCTAGATCCATCTCCGCTCTTCACACTCCATACAGTTCTTGCATCATTGACTTTCTGCCAGCCATTTTGCTGCCAGTGCATGAGCTGACATTTAATGATCTTTAGATGCAGTAATGTCACATTTATCACTCTTTATCAGTTGTGACAGACCTAAATTCAAATGCAAACATGAAATGCAGACTGAATCCAATCCAAACAGTGATATGTTTTTGAGTGGCATCCGTCAAGATGTGTTGAGAAAGAAGTGAAAAATGACCTGTTTCCTATTATTTTATGATTACAAATAGCAGTTTTCTAGGTCTACTCTAAAATATTTTTCCTTGTAGTTTTTAGGGAAACCTCATTCAGCTTATGTCATATCTATTTGGACATTTGAATATTACTGAACTTTCAGTATTCTATTTCATCCAGACTCAAGCTTTACCTGAAGAATCCCAGGAGCACATTGATCCCTGTGATCACTCTAACCTCATCTACTATGAATGGTTTCTCCTTAGTAAATTTTAGCATTGCAACCCTGACACATTTAATTTTAGTGCAAGTACCAAAGAATATTTATGTACAGATTTAGTCTGCGTTTATCCTTCATCCTCCCCAAAGTAACACTTGAAAGTTTCCAGAAGCAAATGTTTTCCCAGAGATTTATTGGTGGAAAAATGTTTGCATTTCTTTGTGTGTGGTCCTGATTAGTGAAGACTAACACACCTTTACTATCTTGGTTCAAGTTTTCAGTTATTACCATTCTCTGGAAGGCATAGATACAGACTTCAGGGCTGCAGATATGGCAATAAGTATTTTTGTACTTTGTTCAGCAACTAGAAAATAAAAAATTCTGTTTTCTCCAGCTGTAGAGATGGCTAGACACTTCAAATTTCTAAAGAAAGTGTGATGGTTGTGGGACCAAGACCTATAGAGGAAGTTGATCAAGTAGTCCTACTGTATGTCTCAGCATTCCCTATGGCTTCTTGATAGTATCTAGTATAGAGTTAGTATATCAGTAGAGACTTAGTTCCCTGTCTGAAATCAATCCTTAGCAAGACGTTATGGACATGTCCTTCATTTCAGATAGTGAGATGAAGAACTAAGTAGAGTAAAATGACTGTTAATTTGTAAGTCAGTTACCAGTTTTCAGTTCACTATTAAGATAGGGTAGAAACTCACAGTTTTCTGATGTGTTTTGTGGACTTTCCCCAGTGACAGAGTATGTTGCAGTTGATCTTTGGAATGCTAATTAAACTAATGTATTGTCTGTGAGAAAGAGCCTTGATATCGTATTTCAGACAGAGTTCTCCTATATATATTTTACCAAAGTATAATTAATTTTACAATATTTTAGAGTAAGATAAAAGTGGATAGTGGATTAATAAATGTATTTGTGGCTGGGTAAAAACTGGATCTTCTGGGGCAGAAAATCTTTTGGCTGTCTATATGCTTCTCTAGTCTTAAAACAACCATACTGAAACAGCTTTTGATAGGATTCAGAGCTGTATACTCTCTTGTTCTTTTTTGAACATACCTAACATACAGCAGAAACAGTGGCTAAAATAGTTTTCATTCTTCTCTTTATGTCAAAGACAACTGCACTTAAACTTATTTTTACATAGGCATGAGAGCTGACATAGCCTGTACTTCAGATACATGGGTGCTGCCTGAGATCACTAGTTCAATTTCAGATAAGAACATTTCTAGAAATTCAATGGTACTTCTTTTGGCCAAATGGCAGGCTACCATCAATTAATTTTAAACCATATTTTGTTATCTTTTAAGGAACCTAATTAACAAAAATATGTTCTCTAAAATGAGTGAAAATGACAGTTTTTACCTATGGAGAATAAAGAATGGTTTTAAGACTGAACTCTTATACAAAAAATATAGCTGTTTCCTAAAGGCATTGTTGGTGAAGAGGAGTAAAAAGTAAAAGATATGGTGGTAGTTAGCCAGCACAGAAAGTATATGTCCCCTAGCACATACACAGATGTTAGTAATTACTGTAGCACTATATAATAAATGACAGAAATTTGGATTATGTTGTTTTATTTTTCTTTACTACTACAGATCATCTTTACTAAGCTGTTAATTTAATGCATTCTGCAAAAGGATGACACTTTAAAAACAAAATACTTTCTTGCAGGCAATTGAAAGGAAAAAAAAAAAAAAAGTTGCAGCCTGTTTCAAAACCCAAAGAAATCTGTAGGAAAACAACAATGTAATTCTATGGGCCAGGCATCAAAACTTGAAATAATATATTCTCACACACAATTCATGAAATTCCAGGAGAAAAGCTCTGGGTTGAACCAGAGGGCTTGGGAATTCCTTCTCTCTGCTCAGAATAGATCAGAGATGAACTCATCATTGTAAAGTAACTTTTTTTTTAGGGCAGGTTTGCTTCAAAAGTGTTCCCCTCACTGCATGCACATCTTGTTCCACTTGCCTTTTTCGTTCCTCTCTTTAACTCACTCACTGCTTTTCACTTTTTTTCTTCATCTTCACCAGATTCACCATACCACCAGATTTCTTCCACCTACTTTTCACCTTACCTGTTTGTGTTTAAATTTTTTTCCTAAGGAAGAAAATATCTATGTTTTTTTACATAAATAACTATTTTTTTTTTTTTTTTTTTTGTGAAAATCTCTGAAGTTTTCCTTCCAAATGTTGCATGTATAGTAAGAGAATCGAAAACAGGGTATTCTTTTCCAGAGACCAGACTTTTACCAATCATGGTCACTTTCTATGATCATTACCAGTCCCTTATGGTTCATAGTAAATTTGAATAACAAACAGATTTTGACTTCCATATTGCTACTGAGGCACTAGCTATTGCTTTTCTCTGATATTCTGGCAATCTTTGTAGGTTTGTGCATCATCCATCTGTAATTTTATTTTTATTTTGTTTTATATATATATATTTGTTTCTTCTTGCATGATTGGTTGAGAATAAAGTAGAGCATCCTGGATGTAGTTGAAATTTATCATGAGGCAGATGAGTTTGACACAGAACGACATCTCTGAAGACATTATTGCCCTCTAAAAGAATGTATTTGAAATTGTCCATATAAAAGAAAAATCATGAGTTTTCTAGGAGGCAAAAAATACTATAATTAATTTTCCCTATTTTTTAATGTTGACTAATGCTTCTGTTATAAAATCATAGTTTATCCAACATCAGAATTTTGACTTGAACATTTGCATATCAGTTATATCAGCACTGGTCTTCCCCAGTTCTTCATATTTCTTCATATGATCCTGAACAAAAGACCTTCTGGAGAGCATACCTGAAAACCAGAAACTTAGCTGGGAGTTACAGACACCAGTGCAGACTTCTCTGCCATTTCTTGAGAGCACACTGATTTCTACAGATCAACTTTTATTGTTTTACTTTGACAATGTGATATTTTCTGACCACAAAACAAACAAACAAACAAAATTTTCAGTTTATGAAATAAACCCAAGTATATTGTTTAATTATTCATTAGTTAAACAATATTTCTCTTTTTTCATTTGAACAAAATCTCAGAACTAAACAGACATCAAAAGGAACTTGCTTTAGTAAACCTAAAAATGGCTTATTTTTTGTTAATGATTAATATGTCTATAAAAGCTTTTCACAGTACCTTTGTGCAAGCACAACTGAAGCTGCTCCAACTGTCCAATGGAATATTTTACTTTCCACACTAGTCAGTGCAAGTATGTTTAATAGTCTCTTCATCCATTTTTGCAACGTCTGTTGATATTATTTTTGCTACTGATTGTCATAAAAAATAATGGGATATTTTGCCCTGTCTGAATGTGAGATCTTGATGTCTGTAGCATCCTAACCAGAACAACTTCAACAGTGGACTTCTGATATTTCCATTATTCTTGTCTACCTGTAATGGAGCTATAGTGCATTGTAACACTGTAGGGGAAAAAAATGTCACTGGAGACCTCCGTTTTATCCATGAAGATCAAACATATGTTTTCAGAAATATAAGAGAGTCTCTTTTTAAGTACGTTTGAAGAAAATGTGTCTGTAAAGAGCAATCTATTAAAAAAATAAAATAAAATAAAGTAAAATAAAATAAAGTAAAATAAAATAAAATAAAATAAAATAAAAATAAAATAAAATAAAATAAAATAAAATAAAATAAAATAAAATAAAATAAAATAAAATAAAATAAAATAAAATAAAATACAGACTTAGCAAAAGCAAGCAGAATCCAATTCTGAACTGTATTTCTGTAATCACTGCTCTGACAGCCCTCATGACTTTTGGATTTAACTGTTCTACTCTGTTTATATAATACAGCTAGAGTGAGACATGATGCTGAGTTAAAACTAACTACAGATGACAGCACTCATGATACTTAATTCCAGTGACTATATCTTTCATTTATTGTTATATTATTATTTTTATTATTATTTTGACTAAATCATTAAAATATTCTGCTTCAAAGTGGGAGTGTTTTTCTGTCTGTACCCTTCTAACATACTTCATTATGCTCCTTGAGGAAATAAGTTTGTTTAAAACCATGATTTTGAGGTTGATTGTGAACATATAATACATTTCATTCTTTTCAAACTAGTTTCCTCTGTCTTCTCTCCCTGCTGCTTTCTGCATATGAGGTACAATATATATATATAATCAGAAATGAATATTTGTTCTTCCCATAAAAAGATATGCTTTTTAATATGTCACTGGATTTAAAGCTAGATATGCTAAAAATCATTAATGCCAATCCTATGTTAACCACAAGTTAGGTAACCAATGGACAATAGAGTGCTGCATATCTGCTGTGAGAATGTGCTTATGTTCACACTGATTTACACAGAGGTATTCTCTAGAGATCTCCCATTTCCCTTTCCCTTTCACTCAAAGCATGGCATTTTGTTATACAAAACCATTTTAGTTTTGGAAAGACAAATAAATTGATCTGTGGACCTAAGTACCGGAAGTCCATCTCAGTACACTGGAGTGTCCTAAGAAGTGGCATTCCATATTAAAGTGTGATTATATATGTTTTACAGTCTTGTATTGTTCTATGTCTGAGGCATTTTGCAACTTATGTATGTAGAGAGCTAGAATTAAAGTCACAATATATATTTTGATTATTAAAATATTTGCTTATTTGCTTTAAGACAACTACTTTCTAATGTGTTTTCTAATGAGAGCAACTTGAGGTAACTTTAACAGATGATGTATGATTTCTGATCTTAGAAATACCAGACACTTTTTGTGTCTATTTTGGAGAGCTGTTTTTTCCCCTCTTTTATTATCCCTTAGGCAATAACCCTTTACCTTGCTTACACATGCCAGATGTCTAAAGCCTCTCTGTTGGATGTAAACATTTCTGAAGACAAAAATCAACAGCTCATTACCATACTATGAACTTTAGTTAACAGTGAAGTCTTAAAGTCAGTGCAAAGATGACTAAATTCTGCTTACTCTTGGAGAGTAAGTGTGCATAAATTCTCTCTTTATGATGTTTCATTTAAGATCTTACTTTCTCATTCTACGTGCTGGAAGCATGGAAGCATCTTGCTTACACTGAACTGAACCCTAAAATGTACAACAGATTTCTATTTTTAACTATATTGGTGTTAAAATATTGGAGGAATGATGTTTTAGTGAAAACATGGAAATTACTTTTTTTTTTCCTCATTACTCTTATTGAATCCAGTTGTAGTGTTGTTTTTTTGTTTGTTTGTTTGTTTGTTTGTTTGTTTGTTATTATTGTTTTGTTTTCAAATCAAATTTACATATGTATGAGTGGTATTAAAAACTGTGTACATAGTTTATACATACACATACGTATACACACCTATGCACATATATGCATATAAAAACATAAAAACTGTATGCAAGTTTAAACTATTATATTTAGACGTGTGTGTACATATACTACTGTATTTTATGTACAGGTTACATACGTAACCTATATATACAGATACACACACACAAACACACATGAATCATCTTTAATACTTTTTTTCATCTGGATGAAGATATAAAAGAACACACATGATGGTTTAAACTCCCTGGTGGCTTTGGTTGCAATAACAGAAGAGAGGGTAGAAATTTTCTCTTCTCTTTGTTTGATGTCTCTAGTTACAATCTGAGACAGGCCTCCAAGGTGGTACAGTGAAGTTTTGTCTGTCAGTTGCATTCGTTCTTTTGATCATTTAAGCCTACTTTTTCAGAAGTGTTCATTAACTCCAGCTGCCAAAATGAAAGCTTTATTTGAAAAATTGTTCAGCCTTTAGAACCCATGTTCACGTGAACCAAAATGCTTCTCAAAATTCTGTCTGTACGGTCTCGGATTCAGCATTTGCCAAACAAAACACCCAGCTAGGACACACAGCAGAAAATGTTGATATTCAAACACCAGCATGGTCTGTCCAGCATTTCACTTACAAAAATATTGGTGCCTACTGAAAATACCATATATTAGTCTTTGGAGTTATCATTTTGACATCTTTGACATCACTAAATGAGAGAAAATAACAATGAACTAATATTAAGAAAGCAGCCTCCTAAGATCTAGTGAGGACTTTCCCTATAAAGGTGCAAAGAAACATCCAAGAAAAGCCCTTTTTTCACTTTTTTTTTTTTTTTTTTTGTCGGTCTCCCTCCTGTAATTATTTTAAAATAGCAGAATGCAATGCTTTGATGCTTTTTTGGAATCAGAGTCCAAAATGTAGATGGCTAAATAACAAGTGAAGAAAGAAAAACATAAAGTTACAAAGCTGACGGTTGGCAGAATATAAAATTTTCTGCTGGGTGGCTACAACTAGGAAGAAATCTGGGAAAGAGTCTTCAGCTGGAAGAATGAGTGTGTTATGGCTGTTGACTCACAGTAGTATCAGCTATCTGAATGGAGATTTTTTCTTAAATATTAAGGTTTCTTAAGCTGGATTTCATGAGGGCTAGGTTTCATCTCCCTCCAAATGCCCATCTCTTTTCATATAATACTGCCAGCTACTTCTGCAAGGGAAAACAGTGATTACTTTGTTTGAAAATGGAGTAGATTGCTGGATGCCCATACATGACACAAAAATTGATATATGATTTTTCATTATTGCTGCAAAGAGTTGAAAACGTTTATATTTTGTTGGGATTTTGTCTTTGCTTTTCATCTAGCTCCTCATTTATCAACTTTATTCTGAACATGCTAAAGCACAAAATCATATAACAAGTCCACACACAGGTGTCGTTACAAAGAGGGACCATTTTTTTTCTGTGCTGTCTCTGGGGTTGTTATCTATAGGTGGTCCTTTTTTTGACAGGATCTGACTGCAGTACACATCTCTACATGCAGTACAGAGACTCTGCTTTTTTCCATCACCTGATACACAGGGAACAGGTAAGTGCAGGTAACAGATCACAGATCTATGCAAAGGCTTCAGGAGGACTTCTCCCACAAAATAAATGTCTGTGGTTTGACCATTCACAGCCATGTAACACTGGCAGTAGGAAAACACCAGGAATGAAGTAGCTACATGATTCTGTCACTCAGTGGGATTTGACAGGTCTGCAGCTATGTCCAGCAGGGAAGAAAGGGGACATTGAGATGAACTTCAGTGCAGAGGAGAGGCTTGCTAATCACTCCTGCTAGTGACAGGAGAAGCGGGTGTGTGAGATACCCAAAATCTCAGAAACCTGCTGGCCAGCAGAAATCTGCTGATGGGAAAGAGTAGAATTGTTAATTGTATGCCTCTGGACAGGAGGAGGGTAGAGGGTCTGCCAACCTCCATAACTGTATCAACTTACTAAAATGTTTCAGTCACGCAATTAACACATAAAAGTCAATCAGTCTGCACTCATTTAAAAACAAAGAAAATATAAGCAGTCAAGATAGTTTTCAACATACAGTTTCACAATAGGTCATTTCAATTTAAGCTCTTGATTGTTCCTTCTTTCAGAAATAGAGTATGTGGGAGGTGGTGATTGTTTATTTTTGTTTATTTATTTTATTTTATTTTATTTTATTTTATTTTATTTTATTTTATTTTATTTTATTTTATTTTATTTTATTTTATTTTATTTTATTTTAGCTGTAGGAGACATTTCTGCAACATTAGACTATCCTTTCTGTGGGGGAAAAAAAAACAAACAACACACACACACATTTGCATATTCAAACAGTTTAAATGTCATCTCTTCCTTACGGCACATCTAATCAATACCACCTGCAAAACAGGACACTCAAGGCTCCTGCAAGGGCCAAACTCTATTTGCTAGCTGGACAATACAAGTAATGCCCTTTATGACAGTATTCACAAGGTTCAGAACACAGTAGCTTTGGTAATTATGAGACAACTTCAGTAAAGAAGCACAGACAGGTCACAGATTGCAGAGTGGCAATGACAATTCAACTGGAACAAACAGTAATCTCTAAGGTGCTTCAGTTCCTGCCACTCTCAATGAAGTTCTTTACTTAAAGTAAAATAAGCCATAACCTATTCCTCTGAGCACAGAGTATAGTGTTCTCTGTCCTTTTGAAATGCAGACAGTCCCTTTTTTTTTGCTCAGATGGTTTTGTGGAGACTACTTCCAGAATAAAAGAGGCACAATGGATTTGTTCAGACATCCTTGCCATTTATGGCTTGTGGAAAAGATTATGAATATAGGGGAAAGGGAAAAGTAATCACTGTGAGGCCAAAAGAAAACAGTAGAACATGCAGAAAATGGCAGGGGGAGGAGGCAAGAAAGCTCCTGTCCAGGACAGGACATCAGAGAGCTAGAGTATAGGATGAAAAAAAAAAAAAATGAAGGAGAGAAGTTCAAGTGGCAAGAAATGTGAGAGGAGTAACTCAGAAATACAGGAATGAATAAAACCAAGCAAAAATACACTACAATGAAAAAAAATACAGCTTTCTAAATTCAGGATTTCTTTAATTCTGAGATCCTTAGGACAAATTATTCCATGATATTTTCTGTTCATGGAATGGGACATCTTTTAATGTTTTTCTGCCAAGTCTTATGTGAGTTAAGTCTTAACTCACAGGACTTGATCAAATCACATGTAGAGGTGGGACAACATTCTTGCAAAGATTCTTTATGTCAGTAAGGTTTTCAGCTAAATATATTTATAAAAACTAATGAAGTAATATTACGTTAGCCTTGACTTTAGTTAGCTAGTTATGCTACTAATGTATCCAGGAAAAGACTCAAATGCAGATTTTCACGGCCTAGTTTCAGCTACTATTTACATTCCAGAGCTCCTCTGTGACACCAGAAAGTCACCTAATGACAGGTTTCTAAAACATAAGTCTGTGACTAATGATCTAACTAATGGTATTTTTAAAACACATTTACACATAAAATTTCCATTGATTTCAAATGATTGAAATACTTTTAAGAGCTGCATGTCTAGTTGTCATCTGTTTTTGACCAACCTCACGTTTTTATCTTTAGACATCTTTAAAAATCTGTCTTTTAGCTTTGTGGTGCACTGTATTATCTCTAAATGAGGAGTAATACCATTTTTCTACCTCTCACTAGCATTGAGAGATTGTAAAAAAAATAAGCTATATGCACACCATAAAGATATTTTTTGTCTGTTTGTTTAAATGTTTATTTATGTTAGATACTCTGTAGCCAGATCTATTGATTTTAGAGCAATGACAAAACTTTCTTTGGATATCAGTAGCAAAAACATCAGAAACGTAAACTTCTTCCTATTTCATCGAACAATTAGTTTCTTGCTCTGATCAAAACAAACAAACAAACAAACAAACAAAAACACATAGCAAACATGGGGCACATGCATTGTATTTTCCTTTTTTTTTTTTTTTAACTCTCCTTTTCCCACGACTCTCCTCTGTAATTTCTTGGCTGAAAGTCAATGAACTTTATAACATATTCATTCTATTACCCTCTTTCATGAAAATCTTGCTGATGACTTTGTCAGTGAATACTGACAGGCACCACTACTGTGTGTTTTTTAGTATTCACTGAATTAATTGAGTTTATTTTCCTATTTAAATGCACAAGGAGCCCATATTGGGAGAGGAAGAATACACTGCTTATCACTGCTTGTGATGGTATTAAGTCATTGTTTGATACTTAAACAGGGTGACATGGTATTGTCCTGTGGCATTTATGGTACATAACAGATGCAGCTGTAGCACTGAATAGAATACTGACATACTAGTATTCTGCTAAAACACCAGAAATAGTACAGAACATCAATGATGCTTAAATCTTATGATTTTTTTTTTTGATGATGGATTAAAGAGAATAAAATAATTTATTTTATTATATTTTACAATGAAATGTTTTATATTTTATAATAAAATATTTTGTTTTATTTATTTCATGATATACAAATTCTTAAACAAGAACTCCAGTGTATGTGTATTGGAATTCAGTCTAAGAGATACAGTACCACCATTAACACTTGAGATCCTGCTCAGTTAATGAAGCAGAATCAGATCTCTACAACACCAGAAGGAGATGCAAAGAGATAAAACAGAGATGTATACAAATCATGTTGTGACAGCAAGCTGGTCATCTTGCCTAGCAAAATCATGATTTTAGGGATGACTGCTACTGGTAGTGTGGCATCCCAGAGTACTACATATCTCCCAGTCTGAAAGCAACCTGTAGAGTTTTTTTCTCTATTATTTGATATTAATTTCTCAAAGTTATGTCTTGAGCTGAATACATTTAAACACTTTTTTTTTTCTGTATCAGAATCACACCTGAAATTTATTTGTGAAAGACAGTGCCATATTTTGAATATATATATATATATATATCATTTTTACTTCTCTGTGGATCAATAACAGGAGACATAACTAAGAAAGTATTGTAAACCTGCATTAAATCTCGTTTCTATGATAAGAAACAGTCCATTTGCCACTAACTTCTCCACCATAACAAGAATTAAACCAGTTATGTGATGAACTGAATAGAGCAACTTATAACTAGTCACTCAGAAAGCTCTGGAGGAAAATACGAATACAGTTGAGCTAAATCAGCTCTGCCACCTGTTTGTTGACCCTTAGTATCACTCCACTGATTTAAGACTTCAGTTAGTAAGTAGAAAAAAGACAGTGGTACATTTCACTATTTCATGACATTTCAATATTTCATGGTAATATTGACCTGGTTATTTTAATGAATTAAAATATTAAAATGGTGTTCTACTTAGTATTTTCCTGCAGTTTGCCTATAGAAGAATATCTTTATCTTCCTTTTACTACTGAGTAATTTGTATACTTGCTTGGAACGCAAAATTTTGTTGCTTATATGTATTAGATCTCTATATATAGATGTATGATGTTTTTCTTATATATGTATGAACATTATAGGACATGTGAGGATCCTTTCTGTTAAGAAATGTTACACTGAAATGTAAACTCTTTATCATTTTTACATTCAGAGACAATTATCAATATGACAGTTACCCAACAAAACCAACTTTAAATTATCTAGTTTTATATTTTCCCATCAAAGTTCTTTAAACATTTGTCAAATCACAAGAAAACATTGCATTTTTATTTTCTGTTATTTGTAATGGGTAAAGCAATTAGTGTAAAATAACAATTTTTCTTAAGGTAAAAGTAGCAAGTTCAAGACTAATAAAACTCAGGTAGTAAAACATGGATACAGGTACAGAGAAATTTGTGGGTGAGATAATAATTGTATATCCCCAAAGTGCCACTTAGCAGCATCCAAAGGCTTTTAAAATATGTATTTTCCTGTTCCTGGGATTAGGTGAATAAAATTAAAGCAATCTTGGACCAACACCAGAATTTAAATTGCAGTGTTTCATGTGTCCCCCTTCTTCTGCCTTCTTTCTGCCAAAGTTTGGTAGTCCTAGCAATCAAGCTGCCATGTTCTTACATCATATATTGTCACCAAGAAAATTAATTTCAGAATCTCAGCACAGTTGCAGCATTCTTGAAATAGTTCTTGCTGGTGGCGAAGAATGAAATGGACAGGAGAATCACAAAGTGGTTGAGGGTAGGAACCCATAGAACTACCCACAGCAAAATGCAGTCTTAATAGTCAGACTAGTTCCCTATGTCATCAAATGTTTCTATGTAGGAGAAACAACTTTAACTTTCCCCTTGCTGCTTCCCACTCCTCTTAAATGAAGTAACATCCTGCTGAACTTCTCCAGATATTTTAAGGGCTCAGTCAGACCTAAAGATGGTTAAAAAAAAAAAGTTATATATGTTGTTTAATTATTTTATTGTCACTTCAGATGAGTTTATAGTATATTTCACTAAAGTACATTTGTGGAGCATATTCAAGTCTGATCTTGATGCCAGTTTCTCATTCACAAACATGTCAGTCAGAAAGCAGAGATTTATCTAGTGTTTGTGAAATGCACTAATCAGTTGTTAGAGACAAATTTCTGGTATGCAAACAAGAATTTTTAAACATGAGTTTGAAGCTTTAAAGATAAAAGGAAGCCACATCCCAAGCTTTTTTATAATGTAAGTGTAAAAGGAGATTTAACCTTGTATATTGTACTACTTCATCACTTTGTACAATGTTTATTTACATATTTCACATTGTGCATCTGCTTAAAGATGAAGAGATTTCAAGGTATTTAGGCAGAGTTTATTAATCTTCAATAAGGTCCATTGAAATGAGGTACTCAAGTGCACTGAAATCACTGATTAATTATATTTCTTGCTGTGGGACAGCCACTGAGATAGAATTGTCTAGTATGTACATGACATATAGTACAACTTCATCAATGCAGGACATATCTTTAACTCTATGAGCATTTTCATCTTTCTGAAAGAGGATGAAATCAGGATATTTAATCAGATTATCTCAATAGAATGTTCAGATCTTCATCTTGCTTCCTAGAAATGCTAACTTGCTTTCTGATACCATATTTTATGATGTCTCTGAACTAACATGAAACACAATGGCACCTATTTATAAAGAAGGTTTACATTATACATATTTTTATCTTTGAACAGGGAAAGCTGTGTGTTTTTTGTGTTTTTTTTTTTGTTGTTGTTTTTTTTTTTTTTTAAGACTAGAAGCTGCAAGTACATTTTTTCTTCTGCTTTGAGCAGCACATCAGTAATAAAAAGGTATGGTGAAAGGCATGAGATTGTGTTCTTATTCTCAAAGTTAGGGGCAAAATCTAAAGAGTTGTGTTTGTGTTTTTTTTTCACATATATATGTATTTATATATGTTGCTATATATATATATAATTGCAAGCTTGTTTTCTATGTGATATTTTTATTGCACATTAAGTGTAGTGTGCTATTCCCAGTGAAAATTTAGCTACAAAAACATGTTTCCACATTAAGTAAACATGGTTTCCCATTCAATTTTTAACTATCACTTTATTCATTTTTTATTTATTTTATTTATTTATTTTATTTAGTCACATGGCAAGATAAAATAGTGTTATCTGTTTATGAGTCTGTCCAGCTAAAAGGTGAAGAGGAAACCTACAATATATTTAAATCTATGTCTATGAAGTCCTCCAGTACAATAACTTAAAATAATTAATCATACATTTGATAACTCAACCTCATGAAAAAACAATAAATTATATGAAACAGTAAAACTCATGCTTTGGGCATTCTTGTATTCCTTTCCATGAAGATGAAACTGACAAATGGAAAAGATAACCCTAAACAATTTTGTCTAATCTTAGGATCTTGTGCCTAGTTGGTATAAATCAGGATAACTGTCCAGCTCCTCTAAAGAACAATGGTATTGACATTGCAAAGTTTGAGGAACAGGAAGTCAGGTTTCCATCCCATTTTTCATCCCCTGAACTGTTTATGACACAGAGTGTTTAAAGTCTTAATATACATTCAGTGGGAGCTGAAAGGGTTCACTGTAAGGAACAGAAGGTCTACATGCACAGAGTGATTTTCTGAATGAGACATTAGATTGCATCAAAAAGTAAAGACAGAATTTAATTATTTTCTTCCTAATTACCTCAAACAGAACAATGCTTTGAAGATTTTATTATCTAATCTAGTGATTCTGCAAATGCTTTTCTTCCAAGAGTAACTTAATTCATGGAAACAATGTGATGGAGGCAGTTACTAAGAACACCTAAAAAAAGGGAAAAGGAAAAAGGAAAGGAAAAAGGAAAGGAAAAAGAAAATGACAAAAACTCCCTATTAATTTATTATTTTATTAGTAGTATTACTGTACACATCCAGTAACAATTGAGACTAACTGGAATATACCTTGTACTGGAGACTGAGTTGAAGCAACCACTGCCTGTAGTTAACATATTTATTATTGAACAAAGATGTTTGAATTGGATAGACATAGATGTTCTTTTCTGTCCATCAACCTCGTTAACAGAAATGGAATGGTAGCTATCCCATGCAAAAATGTTATACAGACTTCTGATTTTTATGCATTTATTTATTTAATGCATGTTCACCTTGTTTTAACTTGTCAGGTAGATTTTAACTATTTTCTTTTTATTTAAAAAACTTTCTGACATTTTCTTCCTTTCATACCTAAACTGCCATTCAAAGAATGTATTTAATGTGTTCTCAAAAGTCTTTTCTACACTGGCAGACCTTATCATCTATGCTTACTACCAAATTTACTAACCCCCTCTGGACAGTATATATTATCACCAGATCTCTTATGTGTATATATCTGTGTCTATATATATGCATCTGTGCACATATTTATGTGCATAATATGTGCATATGTGTCTATATACATGTATGTACATCTCATGCACTTGTCTTCAGATAATAATGTAAAATCAGAAACGATCTCTTTAAGAAGGCTGGACATGAAACAATCCAACTGAGACCAGATTATTGGTAATACCAGTAATTCTTCTAACATTAGAATGCTGTCATTTTGATATTTATAAATTTATTGATTCTTACATTAACCATTCATCCTACTTCAATAACTTCTTATTACATACTAACATTTGGTCATCAGCAACTCCAAATATCTTTGACAGAAATATGAAATACTCCTCTGTTGTAATGTTCTATCACAGGCACCAGATGTTCAAAGCAATATGCTTTGTGTCTTGAAGGAGTGTTATGATACTGGCTTATAAACTCAAAAAAAAATCTCAGCAGTCAACAGGATTTTGGAAAGCTGACTCAAAAATCATGAATATTTTTGACATTTGCTATTTACACAGGGAAATGGAGCTAGGACTACAGAAAACTGTATGCTGTAGACTCCTTTCATTCTAGTGTTCCTCCTGTTTAATTATAAGATGATGGTGGTGGGCCAATTAAATTTCTTTTAACTTAAAATACTTTATCCAGTCTTTTCCCCTCACTTTCAGTTTTCTTTGAAATTATTGAGGTTTTGTCTGTAAGTTAGAGGCCACACATATAGGAACCTACTGATGGTTGTAGAAGCTCATTTCTAGATGCTCTTGATGCATTTGAGAATGCTGTGCTTATTTGTTTGAAATCAATTAAAGGTAACGTCAACCTCTATCTTTTGCATGCTCCTTTTTCTCCCTGCTGCTCCAGTAGAATATTGAATAAGTGTTATCTTTTTGGAAATGGTTACATGACTTTTTATATTCTTATATAAATAGTCCTCACAAAGAAAACATTTGTTTTTACCCCTTTCTCTGTACATATATGCACATATAGAGAGAACTGTTTATCAGTTTACAATGACTTGTTATATTCTGTTGCAATGAATGTGGTAAAGAGTCTGCCACAGCAAAACACCAAAACATTATCATTAGCCTAGGTCTGGGTACTGTACAGTTTACACTTACAGGCACATTGATTTACTTTGTTCCTTGCTTTCCCCCCAAAAAAATAATTTTCAGCTTTTTCAGGTTCTTCAGTTGATACATATAGATTCATTCAAGCATCAGCTCATCACAACTACTATCATTAAATAATATATGAGTTTTCAGTTGAAAGAAAGGAATTTGCTCAAGATTGTATTAATATTTTCAATATTGCCTGAATGTTTTTAACGACTCCCTTTAGCCTCAAGGTCTGAGATTTCTCTAGTTAAAAAGATTTAAAAGTAATATATCATCTTGTGGATAAAAACAAACAAACAAACAAAAAAAAAAAAAACACCAGCAAAACTTTAAAGATTTAAATGGAGCTCATGTTCAAACATCAACAAAGTGAAAACTTATGGGTTATTGTTTAGATGGCTGGTGAGGCCAAAAGTTTCTTATCTCAGCACCATCAACCAAAATCCTTTTAGGAATGACCCTTTGTCAGTTAAGTAAATTAACCCTGTGTTTCAAAGATATCCAAACGTCTAATTCCACACAGCTTTGCTGGAAATAAGGTAACTAATTACTTCAGAAATGTGCATTTTACTGTCTAATTGGACACACATAGAAAGAAATAGAAATACTTTTAGAAATCATAACTACACACACACTTCATACACTTCACTATCTTTTTTTTTTTTTTTCTCTTGTAGAGAAACCTATGGATGCAAGGGGAGTAAACAGCAGGATGGAAAATCAAACTTCTTTCAATTAGTCAAACATTGTAGGAGTTAACTTTCAGTGCCTAGGTTTTGATATTTCATCTCCACTGAAAGAAACATGTGGCCAAAATAAACATTTTCAAATGATTTTAGAGCAAATACTTGGTTTTCACACAAAGAAATAGCTCAAGCCATGTAGCAGGAACAAAGGTTTCATTATCATTTACCTCAGATAAGTTATTTCTGAACTGCTTTAAGGAAGAGCTTTGTAGCTTGCCTCCTGTTATGTCTATCTTTTTTTATCGACATGTCCTACTGTTAAGATCAGGTTACCATGACTACTGCAATTTTTTTTTTTCCTAAGAATCACTCTTACTATGAAAATAATTATTTTCTTGAGGGAGAGGGAGGAAAAAAATAAAAATGTTTGTGATGACTGCACTTTTTCTGCTCCAGGAAAAAGGCCCTTTGGCCTTTTTGCCTGGGAAATCAGGCCTTTGGCCTTTTTGCCTTTTTGATTTAAGCTGAGATCAATTTGCCTTTCATTTTGCTCTGATTGTGGAAGATGTCTTACATTCATTACGTAAATCAAATGAAGCAATTTGGGGTTTCAATAACGATCTGAATAGCTGAAGTTTTCTTGGGAATACCTGTTTGTTTGTTTGTTGTTTGTTTTGTTTTTGTTTGTTTGTTTTTCATTTTTATTATTTCTCTTGACCATGGACTGAATATCTGTGTATTTGCTTTCTAAACAAATATTTCCCTCTTTCTTGTCTCAGTTTTAAATCCTTAATTAAAATATGACTAGATATGAACTTATGACAATGATACATATCTGAATAATTTCAGATGTCTTGGGAGTTTATGTCTGCATTTAATGGATTTCATGGCTGGCCTTTATCTCTGTGGAACTACATAAACTATCATGCGTTTTGAAGGAAGATTAGATCACTGTTGTGTTGGTTTATCTCAGATTGTAAGGTATATATAATCCAGGTGTTACAAAAGCATTTAAATGTCATTTTTGTGCAAGATCAACACCACCTAGTGATTGTGAAGAAAGCAGTAAGAATGTTATACAAGAATATCCCCTGAAAAGTATCAGTTCTTCCCTGAACTGTAACACCCTCCCTTCCTGTTTCCGGGGAGACAGTAGCAGAGTCTGAGTTGATTTTATAGCAGGCTTCTGCCACATAAGCCATAGTAGCTGTATTTGTAAAGGAAGTGACTAGAATTGTAAAAATGGCTGAAAATATGTATTTTCTTCTCAGAACGAGGAAGATCATTGTGACTCCCTGTTTTCTTTTTCCACAGATCCAAAAATAAGCCTGCTCAAAGGGTTTTGGCAAGGTTATGTTCCACTGAGTTGATTTGACAGAATGGAAAATTTGGTAAGTAGTTGGTAAGTAGAAAATCTATATATTAGAATACAAAGTTACATGAATTGTGAATGCTTATGAAAGGAAAGTGATTCTGGCACAGACAATTCAATAATATAGTTCCATTGCCTACAATAATAAGATACCTACACTCTGTGAGAAAATCTCAATTTCTTGATATAGAAAGCTGTTAATAAATACATGTATCCTTCAACTTTGAAGTGCAGGGTCCCCTCACTTTCATGTTCAAAACAAATATTCTATATTAATAAAATATCACTAAGGTTACACATTAAGAATAATTTTCTTGTAATTGACAGTAAGATCCTTAAACTCATAAAAAATTAAGCATGGCAACTAAATTTGCGCATATAGCCTTTGCACTATATGTGAATAATGGTGCAATTTAAACTTCATTAAAACAGTACAATTTGAAAAATGTTAATAAATAATTAACACAAATTATAATAAGCACACTGTGGATTTGAGCTCATGTGCTTTAATTACATATAAGCTCATCAGCACAATGTGTTGCAACTGCTTATCAATCTGTATTATAACCAAACTTTTTCCAGTCAGATGTTACATGCAATTAGCCAGCAGCAGTAACAATTGCTGAAAATTGATAAGCTACTTATAAATGTAGCCTTAATATAAAATGTGTCCAAGAGAACCTTTGTACTAAAAGAAATTTTAAAGAAATAAAATACAAATATCAAGTTCTCAACTTCTAATGATTATTTTAAGAAAAAAAAAAATATTCAGACAAAATTTAATGTACAGATTTATACAGTTTTTGCTACAATATATGTGAAAGTAGAATTTTTCCAGCCTCATTTTTTTGCTAGCATGCCAAGGTACAAAAGAAGATTTTTCAGATTTCAAAGAAGCAAATCAATATAATCTTTTTTTTTTCTTTTTTTTTTTTTTTTTTTTTTTCCAACAACAACATACATTTGCCACTTTGTTTTGGAAAATGTAGTCTTTTTCAAAAGACTACAAAATGTAGTCTTTTCCATCATAGTCTTCACCAAAATAAAAGGTTTCCAGTACTGATAAGAGTAGATGCCATATCACTGCAGAGAAATTTCCTTTGACAGGTACAGGAAATGGGCATAAGGACAGCACATGAATTATGTAACATTAATGTTTTTTACAGGTTTATGGAAGGTCTGAGGGTTAAAAGTAGAGAATTTGTACTTTAACATGTCACTTTTTTACTTATCATTTGGCTTTTATAACTCTATAGAAGAAATTGGGCATAGTGATTGACGTCTTCTATTTTCCAGATCTGTGTAGAAAGAAGCACGAATAATGAGATTGTCTCCAAAAAGAATGAAAGAAAGACAGAAAAAAGAAAGAAAGAATTTTCTATCAATGTTTAAGTTGAAATAATTTTTCTACATGCATTTCTCAAAGCACTTGGAATAACTAGTAACATTTCTATGGTCTCCTGGTGAGTGCATACAGAAAAGTATTATTATTATAACTTCCATGAAGAAATAGCAAAGATTCATATCTTCTTATTAGCTCTGTCACTGCTACACTGTGACACTAAAAAATCAAGAACACAGTTTTGGATTACCATGGTTTTTGTTTTCACAAATTGGAAGCATTGAATATTATTTTCGTGCCATCAGAACCAATATATAGTTCCTTCTGTCTGCAACTATTATTTGATTAATGCCCACGTTGTATCATTTCTGCCAGCATTGGTTAAAGCAGTCCATCTTTTTCTGCTGAAAAGCAAGATAGAAAGAACTTAACTTTACTAGTTTGTCCCTAAAAAACATGTGTCCATATGACAATTTCATTACATATAAATTCACTGCTGTGCAAACAATCTGCAAATATTTTACTTTGAGAAATAGAATGGCCCATATATCTCAACAAAATGCTCATCCTAAAGTGAAATGATGACAGTTTGAAATGTTCACATTGTTAACTTTTTTTTTTTTTTTTTTTTTTCCTCCCCTTACTATACTAAATTAACCTGAAAGAACAGTAATTACTATACTGTAAAAATCTAAATGCTCTGCTGGGGCAATACACTTTCAGGACATATATGAGTGGACCTTCAGGTTCACAAAATAGTTTTGGGAAACAATCCTTTATTACCCAGACTGCTACATCTGAAATGATAATAATCATCAAAAATGGTCATATTTTTTAAATTTGAGGGATGCATATTTTGTCTTCACATCTCAAGCAGTACAGAAAAGAGCAATGACTAAGAATACATGTTCTTTATTAAGGTAGAACTTCGTATGGCATTTGTTAAAAAATACTATTTTTGATTTATGTTAAAAAGTTAGACATGCTTTCTAACAGTAACTTATATCACACATTCAGCCCTAGTGTGAGTAATATTTGATGTTTACTGCCTGTCTCTGTTGGGTATAGACACTCTCTACTTCTGATTATGACCATAGTAAGAAGTTACAGTGATCTAGAAAGGGAGAAAATATGTTTACTTTTAGTAATGTTTTTTTTTTTTTTTTTTTTCATTGTGGATGTAGTTTGCCAAAGAGTAGTTAGATAATGGTAATAACATGTCATCTTTGTCTTACAACAAAGAGAATCTTTTTAAACACTTCAGTGAAGTGTATATGTTACAAGAGTAACACACTATGAAGATGGACAGCATCCAGAAATGTACCATGGAAGCAATCAGTAGTCTAGAATTAGAACAAGTCACTGAGTATAAAGACATACAACTTATTTGGATGTGTTATTAGTCCTAAAAATTTGCTCTTTTATCTCTGTTACAGTTTGGTACAAATGAAAATTAGCTTTCTTCTTATGCAGTTGAGTTTGCTTAATGACTGTGGATTGAATCATTGACCAGTTTTGAACATGTAAAGTGTTTCCAAGTCAGGAAGTTGTGATGATGGATCAAAGCTAACTGGAACCATTTTTCATACTAATCAATCTGAAAGTAAGCTTTTGATTTGTACTGTGCACACTATTAACATTCATTATAAGTACATTCATTTTAGGACTGTTACTGATTTTTGAAATTTCTTATGCTAAAAATAAGGAATGTTTGTTGCAGTTTTAATATCACCAGAATCAATATTGGCTTAAAAACATTAATTCTCCACTTACTGCAAAAGAGTGCACTTTAATTTACAACCCCGTATCTTATTTCTTTCAAAATACTGAATTGAATAAGAACATTCTAGTTAATATTCTGGTTTTGTTTTTTTTTGTTTGTTTGTTTTTTTAAATATTAGAAAAAATAAAAATATATAACTTCAGTTGAAATGATGGGAAAACTTTCAGTTTCAAAATAAATCAATCAGACAATTCTCATCACTAGCTGAGATAAATGTAGGTTTTGTGACACAGAAATTAGTCAGAGCATTGGACATTTAATGTCTCTCCAGCTCTAAAATAGTCTTGAATGAATTTGAATTAATGTATAGAGTTAGGACTGATGAGATTAAACCCTTGTATATACTCAGAAAAAATCTAACTTTTGCTGGGATATAGACCTAAGTGTTGTGACCTGGTTTCATGGCTATGTGTTCATGCTTTCTTCTGTTTGATGGATGGTTTCTATGCCAACTCCCAGTAAAACAATAAATAAAATATTTCATGAACAAAAGGTCTTGTAGACACCAGAGTGAGATCCTTATTTTTAATTATTTTATTTTCATCTTTCATTTTTTTAGGAAAGACTAGACAGCAACATACATCTAAAATGATAGTAAAATACATACAAATGGTTATAATAGTAAGATACATAAAAATGGTTGTAAGACCCAGCAGAGAAAAGTGCTGAGATTTAAAACTTGGTGATCAATTACCTATGAAGCAAAGCTTAAATAGGATTAGCATAACTGTCTAGATTTTATGCCACCTCAATTCATATGTTTCCTCAACCACTCTCACTCTTTATATGGAAGTGGCAGAGCTAATTCAAGTTCTGAATCCAGTACAGGATTGAGTCATGCAATATATGTGAAGAAAAGTACTGTTCTTTTGCAAGGAAAGAAACAGGTCCCACATAATCTTTTAATCTTCTGGCTAGTCAAAATTAGTAATGTTTTGGGGGGCAGATGGGTCTTGAATATGATTGTTCATTAATTTTGCTGAATAAAATCATGGAGAGTTTCCATGTTTAATATCAAAAAATATTTGTTCTTAACTGGAAGTCAGCTTAATATACTACTTGAAATGCTGCTAAACTTGACACCTCCAAATCAATTTGAAATCTAAATGTTAGTCTGAGTAATTAATATCAATGAATATTCAGACACAAGACAACTGGTTACTTTTGTTACATAAAAATATACCTCAAGTTTTTTCTTCCTCTCTTTTAATAGCTATACAGGGGACACAACTATGAACAAGGAACCAGAGCTGGGACAGATGTTCCATCAATTTTAATTAATGGCTTTGAGTGGACTTCAGTCAATGCTGGTGAATCTCCAGCAAATTATTAAAGTCTACCATAAAGAAGCATATCCATTAAAACAATATCACTTTTTCATGGACTCAGTGTTTTAATAAGCATGGAAGAGCAATACAAAATTAAGGTTAACTGTATTTGGCTAGGAAAAAATTACCAGCATCACCTAATTCAACGACATACTCTATCCATGTTTGTTCAGGACTATAAAAATTGTAAACAGTATTGTATTAGTGTCTATGCCTTTTGTGCTCTTCTTGCATGACATTTACTGTTGAATGTACTCCAGTGGATCACTCTAATTCTCTCTCTGTCTCTCTCTTGCTCTTTTGAAGGCAATTTTTTTCTCATATTCTCCTTAGCTGAATAAACCAAATACAAATATCATATGATATGATTGTAGATCTTCACACACAAGAAGCAGAGACACAAGAGACTGCAAAGCAGTATGCTAATACTACCAATCCTGAGGACAACCTGTTCCACCCGTGGTCTGTTATGCCCCTCCTCCCACTGTGGATTGGCTGGTTGGCAGATTCATATGGTCAATGGTTATAATGGATAAAATTCTTACACTTGACTGATATACTAATATGTTTGTACTTTCAGAAAGTCTTTTTTTTAGCACTCCATCCTCTTGTGCAGAGAAACCTCATTCTCCCACCTGAAGAACACAGTGGAAGTTCAGCAGTGGGCAATGCATCTCATGATTATGAACAAAAGGCTGAATTTAGTCCCCCAAAAGTGCAAACATAACAGAAGATTATGCTGAGTGCTTCAGTGATTCTAAGCAGTGGGCAACAGATGGCTTTAAAATTCAATTTCAAGGTAAGAAGAAGTTGAATATTCATCAAAGGAGCTGCTGATTGAACAAGCTCTTGAATCAGTACACCTATTTTAGATGGTTACTTTAAACCTTCCTGATTCAGAAGGTAAAAGGTAATTTCAGAATTTCTGTTAGAAAATGATTTATTTATTTTTTCAGTCTCTGGTTTAAAAGCTAATGGCAAGTCAAATAATTTCAAATAGCAGAATGACTCAGAATAATATAAGTTTGAGCAAATGACTGTGCCAGTCATCATCTAGCCCTACTTGAGCTTTACATTACTAGGTAAAGTGCAAGTCATTAGTTCTTGGGATGAAATACTTGAGAATTACAAATAATCCTTCCAATTTCAGGTTTGGTATTCCAAATACTACAGATTTTTGAAATGGACAGTATATATACACAAAAAGAATACCTACTTCTGTAATGGGAAAGATTCTCAAAAGTATTAACTTTAATGTTTATTGTCTATCTTCATTTTTAGTGTTTATTTTTTGCACTTATATGTTTTTGCATCAACATAAAAAAAAATGCAGAGATTAATGTGTATATGTCCCCGTACTTAAATACCTTTCCCTATATGGCTTGGTATTCAATGCATAGCAGTGTATTTCAGCTAAGAAGAACTTTTGTGGGAAGGAATGTGTTGATGGACAAAAATGCAAGGTTCAAAGTGGCTATTTCAGAAATCAATAATAAAAGTAAAGATATTTGAGGAAGATACTAATAACCAAGGCTTCATTCTGTGACATGAATCAGATGGGAAAACAACACAGAGAGAAGGGGAAACAATTCAAGATAGAGATCGACCAACGGGTATTAAGGAAATAAGTAACTGATGAACAATTACAGCCTGGTATGGGTCTATGTGCATATTTAGAAATCTTCATCTTTTCTTAATAGAAGTATTATTATTTGAAGGCCCATATATGCATATAAAATTTCAGACCCTTTCTCATAGGATTGAAGTGACTCTGTGTTCATATGTCACTGAGCATTTTGTAGTACAGGTTGGGAGACTCCCAACCATCACAGAATCACAGAATCACAGAATTTCTAGGTTGGAAGAGACCTCAAGATCATTGAGTCCAACCTCTGACCTAACGCTAACAGTCCCCACTAAACCATATCCCTAAGCTCTACATCTAAACGTCTTTTAAAGACTTCCAGGGATGGTGACTCCACCACCTCCCTGGGCAGCCTGTTCCAATGTCTAACAACCCTTTTGGTAAAGAAGTTCTTCCTAACATCCAACCTAAAACTCCCCTGGCGCAACTTAAGCCCATTCCCCCTCGTCCTGTCACCAGGGAGAATAGACCAACCCCCACCTCGCTACAGCCTCCTTTAAGGTACCTGTAGAGAGCAATAAGGTCACCCCTGAGCCTCCTTTTCTCCAGGCTGAACAAGCCCAGCTCCCTCAGCTGCTCCTCGTAGGACTTGTTCTCCAGGCCCCTCACCAGCTTCGTCGTCCTTCTCTGGACTCACTCAAGCCACTCAATGTCCTTCTTGTAGTGAGGGACCCAAAACTGAGTCCAACAAAACTGCAGGTTTGCAACGTGTAGCCTATTCAACTTCAGACGGTTTTATTATACTTGTTTTCATTGTGATGCAATTCAGCTTCCCTATACAACAGTTCCCTTCTGATGCTATAGTGCTAACAGCTATACAAATGCTATAAATGTAAAATATGAGCATTTATAGAAATGATTTATAGAAAGTAGCAAAATTTACAGCAGATCAGAAATTATTTGATCCACAAAAGTCTCATTGTTCTTATTTTAAAGCAATAACTTATTTTTTGTCCCTTCAGTTGCTGGAGGATTAGGCTGCAAATGCCTTGGTGCAACATTTACAGTCTTCTGAATACAAATGGTTTCAGCAATAACACCTGTCCCTATCAAGCTGTGCTGGGAAGGTGTGCATTGGTGTGTTAAAAAATGACACCATGACAGTTGAGATCATCCAGCACGCTTAAGGTAACAGCCTTGTGGCTTAATCACAGGGGGGCTGGAGTCAGGGCATAATCAATGATGAGTCCTTAACTGCAAGATTTGTTCCTTCCCTTGATTCATTGGCACCTGGAACTGCTGATTTCTCAGGCATGATGCAAGATGCATTTGTTCTCTGATGCTTTTCCAGAGGGAAGAAATAAAGTGAAGATAGCTTTCAGGTCATTTGAAACGATCTGGAAAGTCATTGTCAGTTTTGCTTTAAATGTAGTGCACGATAGCCTTAGTAAATATGCTGGTACTGGGAAGACAGACACGTAGTTTCTAGCACAAAGAAACGGCTCACTACAGTTTGAATTAAATTCTATTTAAATCATTTTATTAGATTCTAGAGATATAAAACTTTCCCAAGACTTTACAAGCACTCTCCTGCTCATGCTTAGTTCAGTTTCTCAGCACTTATATTTGTTTAATTAATACTTCAATATATGGACTCCTTGTTTGCAAGATGTGAAAAGCAGGGCCCATGTGGTTAAATAAAGCTCTATTGACTAACTTAAAAGTTAGTCTAAACTGAAGAATTGAGCCTTTATGCATTTAACTTATCTTTGGAAGAAACTGATTGCTTAGTTTCTAAATATATGTATATAAATATTTACTTCACTTGTTTGCTATTTTAAATATGTCCAAATAAATCTTTGCTTAACTTTGGAAATTGAAATTTTTGGCATCACCTGTATTTTGCATCACCCGTAAGCAGCTGTACTTTGTAGAAATAAAGAAGCAATCAATGCAAGTCCTATGAAATTAAAATCTTTAAAAAAAAAAAAAAAATGCAAATTATGACGGGAATGGGCCTTACAACCTCTATATGCAAAAAAAACATTTTTATTGTTTTTTAAGTGAGACACAGGTCTAACAGAAAGCTTAACTTACTGCCTAATTTTGCTATACAAGCAATATCATTTTTATTTAAATACCCATGAGAATGCTATATTTAAACAGAATAGAGAAAACACAAAACTGATATGATCTTTAGGGTATATTTTTCTGAGGGAAAATGTCTTTACCTCAGTGTTGTTCTGCTTATGACAAGGCCTCTAAAAAACACCTCAGGCTCCCAAACAAAACACACTCCACATTCAATAACTAAATTCAGCTGCAGATTTATTTTATTTTATTTTATTTTATTTTATTTTATTTTATTTTATTTTATTTTATTTTATTTTATTTTATTTTATTTTATTTTTAGTCTCGTTATGACAAGCACAGAGTTTACTCCCTACTTCTCAATAGAATGGATACTTAAGTGCTTGCTAAGTGTATGATGATGACCAGGTTTTTTTTTTTATAAATTATTCTTTACTTGCTACTGTTCTTCTCAAGTGATGTTGTGTTTAATATGTTTGTTATTTTTCAAAAGTTCAGAAATTGTCTGAGGAAGCAAGACACGCAGTGTTGTACTTCATGCCACTGATTTCTTTTTTTTTTTTTTTTTTTGCATTGCTCTGGCGGCAAGGTCATATTGGATGTTTTGGATAAGAAATAAGAAGCAAAAAGAACATAAGAAAGCTATTTTATTTGAAAGTTCCATTGTGTACTCTTTTATAGAATTATAGAATGGCTTGTGTTGGAAAAGACCTTAAAGATCATCTAATTCCAATACCCCTGCAATGGGTGTGGATAACACCCATCAGATTTCGCAGGGCCTCACTCAACCTAACTTTGAACACCTCCAGGGATGGGGCATCTCTAGGCAGCTTGTTCCAGTGCCTCACAATCCTCTGAGTGGATAATTTCCTCCTAACATCTAGTCTGATCTCACCTTTTTCAATTTAAAACCAATCCACCTTGTCCTATTATTACCTGCCTGAGCAAAATGTTCTCCATCTTTTTTATAAGCCTCTTTAAGGTAGTGAAAAGCCTCTATAAGGTCTTCCTGGAGCCTCCTCTTCTCCAGGCTGAACATCCCCAGTTCTCTCAGCCTTTCTTCATGGGAGATGTGCTCCTGCCCGTTGATCAACTTTGTGGTCCTCCTCTGGACTAGTTCTAACAGATCAACATCCTTCTTGCACTGGGCCCCCAGACCTGGATGCAGAACTCCAAGTGAGGCCTCACAATGTGGACCCTCTTCTCAAGCTTGGCCAGGTTCCTTTCAATGGAATCCTTTCCTTCTGTTGTATCAACTACCTCTCTCAGCTTGCTGTTGTCTAACAACTTGCTGAAAGTGCACTCATTGCCATTGCCATTGTCATTGATAAAGATACTGGACCCAGGACAGACTCCTGAGGTACACCACTTGCCAGCAGCTTCCACCTGGACATAGAACCGTTGACCATCAATGAGAGTGGCCAGAGAGAAGGCTACTCTCTGGGTGTGGCCTTCAAACCAATTCCTTATCCACTGAATGGTCTACCCTTCAAATCCAAATCTCTCCAATTTAGAAGCTAGGATGTCATGTGGGACTGTGTCAAAGGCTTTACAGAAGTCCAAGTAGATGACGTCAGTAAGACTTCCCTTGTCAACTGTTGCAGTCACTCCATCATAGAAGGCCACTAGATGGGTCAGGCAAGATTTGCCCTTGGTGAAGCTATGCTGTCTGTCTTGGATTACCTCCTTGTCCTGCATTTGACTTAACACCACTTCCAGTAGGATCTTTTCCATGATCTTGCCAGGCACAGAGATGAGACTCACCAGTCTGTATTTACCTAGATCGGATTTGTTCTTATTTTGATTTTTTTCATGAACCAAAATGCAGCAAACCTTTCAATGACTTTTATGAAAAAAGGGAGAAGAAACTGTAACAGACTATCTGAATAGTCAGTGCTCTTGACAGAAATGGCAGGGATTTAGCTAAACAGTTAAATCAGTGCTCTTGACAGAAATGGCAGGGATTTAGCTAAACAGTTAAAATCTATTCTATCAGCTCCTAGGCAGTTGCATTTTCTAATCAGACACATTTTGTCTGCATATTCTCAGTCATCCTGTTTTTCACATGGTGAAATACAATACACGGTGAAATACAAAGCTAACAGAAAAGTCATTGTTATTTATTGAATTCATAGGCATTTTTAAGTGTGGAAAAGTTTACTGAACATAGACATTTGAAATCCCCTAGGGCAGTCAAAATAAGTATTTTCAATAGGATACCTAGCTTAATTCTTTTTGTGTCAGTTAGAGTTCCTGTACCTCATCACGAACCAAAATACTTTTGAGAAAACATAGATCAGAATTAAGTTGAAATGTTCATAGGAGTTTAACAAAAGCATAAGTAAATACAAACCACAAATAATGAAATCTAAACATTGAAAAATACCTATACTTAAGGGGGTATAGTGATAGAACAAGGGATAATGGCTTCAAAATAAAATTAGGTAAAAAATGTTCTCTCAGAGACTGGTGAGGCACTTGGATAGGTTTCCCTGAGAAGCTGTGGATGCCCCATCCATGGAAGTGTTCAAGGCCAGATTGGATGGGGCTTTATGCAACCCTGTCTTGTGGGAGGTGTCCCTGCCCATGTCAGGGGGTTTGGAACTAGATGATCTGTAAGATCCCTTCCAACCCAAACTATCTGTGATTCTATGAAAAGAAAATGGAAGGAAAAGCTTGTCAGGCTCAGGAGTCAAACTTTTGAGTTTAATTTTTTTATATGAGTAAAAGCTGAGTTGAAAGTTCAGAAGTGGATACAAGATTTTTTCTATATTTACATTTTTTATGGGGAGTAGTCCAGTATCCCAGTCCTGCCTAAGACTCCATTTTTGAAATCATTTGAGCATCTTTGTTTTATTATGGTTTTATGTTGTTGTGTTGATAGGACATGAGAAACCAACCTCAAATTGCACAAGGGGAGATTTAAAATGGATATCGGGACGATTTTTTTTTTTTTTTCCATGGAAAACATGTCTAGACTTTGGAATAGTGTATTGAGTTTATGTATCAAAGTTTTGGTAGCAGGGGGCTGCAGGGGTAGCCCAGCAACTGCCCCATGTTAGATAAGAGCCAGTTTCAACGGGCTCCAAAGGGACTTGATACTGTCCAGACCTGAGCCAATAAGCCTTGTTTGTGCCTCTATAGAGAAGATTTAAGAAAGGGAAAAAAACAGGTACGCATCAACAGATGGGAGAAAGGAATGAGAAACAGCCTTGCAGACAGAGCATATCAGTGCAAGATCAGTGCAAGATCAGTGAAAAATAAGGGCAGGAGGTGCTCCAGGTGCCAGAGCAGAAGTTCCCCTGAGGCCTGTGGAAAGGACCATGGTGGAACAGGCTGTCCCCCTGCAGCCCATGGGTCCCACACGGAGCAGATTTCCACGCTGCAGCCTATGGAGGAGCCCCCAGTGGAGCAGGTGGATGTGGCCTGGAGGACGCTGTGACATCTGGAGAACCCCTGCAGGAGCAGGCGCCATTCCCCATTCCTCTGTGCCACATGGGGCTTGGAGGTAGAAGAGGTTGAATGAGGGAAGGGGTGGTTATTTATTTATCTATTTTTGTTTCTCACTGCTCTAGCTTGTTAGTAATATGTAACAAATTACATTAATCTTACACTGAGTCTGTTTTGCCCATGACAATAATTGATGAGTGATCTCCCTGCCCTTATCTCAATCCTTGAGCACTTTTCATAGTATTTTCTCCCCTCTTCTTCTAAGAAGGGGGGAGTGAGACAATTTTAGATGAAATGTTTAGTCAACAATGGTTGTGGTGGTGTTCAGCTGCCCAGCTGGGCAAAATCACCATAAACAGGCTGCCCAGGGAAATGGCTGAGTTAGCATTCCTGGAGAAATTTAATGTGTGGATACAGCACTTAGTGACATAGTTTTGTGATGGACTTGGAAGTGTTAGGTTGATGATTGGACTTTGTCTTAAGTGTCTTTTCCAACCTGAATGACTGTGATTCTACATTCTTCAGCAAATCTTTTATTCAGTTGACATTCATCTAAAATTGACATGAACTGAAACTGTGGAATTAGGTTACTGTGAAGGAAATGCTTAGTTGTATGTGCCCAAGTTAAGAAGGCCAGACTAAATTGCAGCCCAGAAGGCAAACTGCATCCTGGGCGGCATCGGAAGAGGAGAAGAGCAGGTTAAGGGAGCTGATTGTCCCCCCTCCACTCTGCCCTTATGAGGCCCCACTTGGAGTCTTGCATCCAGGTCTGGAGCCCCCAGCACAAGAAAGATGTGGGGCTGTTAGAACTACTCCAGAGGAGGGCCACAAAGATGATCAGAGAGTGGGGTCATCTCTCCTAGGTTGAGAGACCTGGGGATGTTCAGCCTGGAGAAGACTCCAGGGTGACCTTATTGCAGCTTTTTAATACTTAAAGTGGGCTTAAAAAAAAAGAAGGAGAGCAACTTTTTGCTCATTCAGATAATGACAGGAAAGGGGGAATGGCTTTAAACTGGATGAGGGGAGATCAGATTAGAGGTTAGGAGGAACTTCTTCACTCAGAGGATGGTGAGGCCCTGGAACAGGCTACGAAGAGAAGCTGTGGGTGCCACAACTTTGGTGGTGTTCAAGGTCAGGTTTGATGAGGCCCTGGGCAATTTATCTGCTGGGTGATATCCCTGCCCATTGCATGGGGTTGGAACTAGATGATCTTTAAGGTCTCTTCCAACTCAAGCCATTCCGTGATTCTATGATACTCTGATTCCTATGAAATAATGACTTCAGATAGTTTATAAGTGAACTAACAAGCAAACATATATAGTTAAAAGATAATAAATGAATAAGAGCCCCATATATCAACAAGAAATACCTTATATTCAGACAAATATAAAAATGCTTAGAATTAGTTAAAAATAATATATAAATGTCTTCTAAATAAAATAAGTTAATATTTGAAATCATGTTGCAGATCAGGACCTTTACTGCAGTGATATTAGCTTAATTACTCGTAAACATACCCTACAAAAGACACTGGTATTTTTACCTCAGTAAATTAGAAGGTATAATATTGTTACGGGGATCATAAAACACAGTACAGAAAAAGCTGCTTTTTTGTTTATGTTTTCTTATGATGATAATGATTCACATTAGTCACTTAGGATGAATTAAATACAACATAAAAAGTGTTATAAACCTTCTCATAATTAAGAAGAACCAGAATGTGTTCAAAAAATGATACTTGATATTTTGATTTGATAATGAGACTGATATTTCAGGATTTGATTCTTATGTTGTCTTAATACAGACAGTACAATTTATCGAAGAGTAAACTATCAAGACAAGTTAGATTCTGCTCAGTGTGAGGGAAACTGCCAGTTTAAACCTAGCATTTTTAGCCTCTTTCCAACCATATGTAAATGAAGTCTTCCTTCACGATCCTTTATTACATTGCAGTTCCTTTTGTCCTAACAGATACCCCACAATGATACCCCAAAAAAGTAAACCTTCTTTCCAGAGGAAAGGAAGAATGCTGTTGAGAAAAAAGACATATATTCAGAATGAATGGCTCGAAAAAGACAAAGATAAAATGATGTTTTTAATTATACGATGTTGACTGGAGGATGCTTTGTATTTTCAAGTTTTGGGTACTCTTTTTGGTTCTAGAAATTTTATTTCTACCTTTTTGAATTCTTCATTTGGAAGTCAAGACAAACAAAGTCAGACAGGTGCAAAGATAAGCCTACATCCCCCCTGTTTGTGAAATAACATCAGTTTCAGAATTAAGAGCCACATGGCACCAAAAAAAAGCAAAAATATTTGCCTTTTTTTTTTTTTTTTGTGCAAAAATATTTTCCAGGAATATGCACTGTGAAATGTGGCCAGTTTTCAGTAGAAATACAGTAATAAAGTAACTGAAATGTCATGACAAACAGCCAGGGGTAAAATATGTTTCTGGATTCATGTATAGGAATATGCACTATTAAAAAACAATAAATGTTTTATCCTAAGGAAAAACAATGATATACAAATATTTTTATATCTATGTATATAGTTGAAGTAAATAACAATCCATTGAAAATAGCAATGGATAAGAAAGAATTGTATAAAGTCAAAATGTAATAGGAAAGTGGAAATCACAGGAGAAAAATATTTTAAAAGATATTAAAGGAATGAAGTCTGAAAGATTCCTAGAAACAAATTCAAAAAAAAAATTAAAAAAAAAAAGAAAGAAAAAAAAAGGGAAAGAAATGCAAGAAGACAAACCAACAACATCTATCTTTTTTGAAGGCTGTATCAAAATCTATTCTTTTAATTACTGAAAGATAGGGTCATTTACAAAACAAAATTATTTTTTCTTGTGAATTACAAAAAATCTAAACATTTTGAAAATGTATAGAAGAGAAAATAAAAGAAAGAAAGAAAAAAAAAAAAGAAATGTGTATATTTAAAGAAAAAGTGTCGGTAGCAAGTGGCACAATCTATTGGAAGTTTTCTCAAGTCTACCAAGATTCCAGAAAAAAAGTATACAAGAAACACATGATAGGAGAATACCATTGAACCCAATGTATTAAATGAGGGCTAAAATTAGGATTTTCCTGGAAAGCCCCTTCAACAAGGTACTTGAATATGGCAGTGCCAATGTCCAGTTCTTGGGGTTTTCTAAAAATTATAACTGCATTATGTTAAGTGTGGGTTGAAAGAAAGATTCTGATTCTCTGATCTGGTTACCGAACTTCAAGAAAATTGACCAGCCCTGAAACTAATTGAACCAGTTCTATGTCATATGAGTAACTGAAGGCATTAAGACACTCTACGTATTTCACTATTGGTAGGGTTAAATAACCTTAAAATATTTTACTAACAACACTTTGTTGTTGTTGTTCTGTTTGTTTACATAAAATATCCACCATCAGTGTTCTATTACAATACTAAGTAATTCAAATGCAACATTTTGAATATCAAGTTTTAAAGTTTGTCTCCAAGGATTTCAAGTATTTTGTATATAATACATCTGGGTTTAAAAATTTGCTTCACTAGTTCCAGTAAAAAAAAATAAAATAAAATAAAATAAAATTAAAAATTGCTGTGAAAATTTAAGCTAGTTTCAAACTATGGATAATGATAAATTATGGTTTGTTTGTTTGTTTTCTGTAGCACATTTCAGATTGCTCCTTCCTTGCTCCACTGAAGTCTCTTTTATTGTATTTGTAATCTTATCTGCTGGTACTAAGAAATATATTTTTTATTTCCTTCAAAATGTGGCAAAGACTAGGGGAGAATATTATTTAAAATGTAAACAAAATTAGAAGATCTAATTCACATGCAAGTTCTGAAGTAGCCAGCTATTCGTGACAAATTATCTTGACAAAAGCAGTTGGTTTACACAGATATGTTAAAGAAAGTCAGAAAACAGCTACCAGCCAGAAATAACTTCTACCTGATTGGTAGATTGGTAGATAATTGGTAGATATTGGTAGATAATGAGCTACTAATGTTGCTCATTAGTAGCAACAGTGTCTTCAAAGAACTAGGTTAAATAAACAAAATAGGGAGTTGCAACTCAAATCTGATAAAAGAACAAGCAGAAAATGATTTGCAGAAATCTCAAAGTTCAGAGGTTTTGCTCCAAAATAGCCACATCTGAACTGTAATTGCTAAGATATGCTATTCAGTTAGATAAGATGAAACTCTGGTCAGTGGAAAGAAATTTCACAGCTTTTAGGGTTAAACTCTAAAAAAGATCTGTGTCACATGGCACAGAATAGATCAGAACCAGAAAGAGTTTGTTAGGATTGTCTCCCTAGCTTGGGAAATATTGAGACTGTAATTAGGCATTCATGTTCTTACATGGCAAGTATAAGCCCACACACAATAAGAATAAATGAACAATGTACATTTCTGGTACTCATTTTCCGTATCTGTAAATCAGGAGCAATCCCGTATAATGCTGCAATGCCAAATCAGATATGATTAAAATGAAAACAGAGACTTAACCATGTACACTAGAATTGCTTACTGTTGTTTTATGTTTAGTGAGAGCTGGCATGTGTTCACCTGATTTGGAGAGTCTTATTATGTTGGTTATAAAAGAAAATAGGATATTATGAATGGAATAAAAGCTTTTATCTTGGGTAACTCTGGCCCATCAGTGTTCTGCAGAGGCTGCTCTCTTTCCCAAAGGGGCTGGAGGTCTTTTTTCTTGTTGGAAGGTGAAAGTTGTATAAACAACTGTATTTAAAGAATATATTTAAAACCCATGAGATCTTTTGAAGAACTGACTCATATACATCAAAACATTATTGTTTATAACTTTACTTCTGAAAATCAACACACATATGGAATAACAACAACAGTTGATGAAGTCACAATGTGTTTAAGCTCATGTCCTAGAGAGTTTACAGAGTTTAAACCTTCCTTTTCATCTGACAGAAAAAATAACTTACTAACTAAATAAAAAACTAATAATAAAATTAGAGCTTTGCATTTTGCACAGTAAGAAGGGTTAACACTTTGGCAATAGTTTCAAGTTTCCATCAAATTATCAATTATTAGCTGGTATATTTATAAATATGTGTGTGTCGTATCTTAGAGACAGTTTCTGGAATAGAACAGTAGACTTGGAAAAATGTATTTTTTGACTCTTGTAAAGGTAAGATATGAACAATAGATACTCTAAAACTTAAAGAAAATATTTTCCAAAAAGCCTTCTGGAAACAATGTTCACATCACGCCTTCTTATTATTCACTTTATTGCTATGTGATTTTTTTTTAATTGACCTGAACACAAGCTCCAATTGTATAGTAATGAGTTACTGTGCTACACATTGATGAGGCACCTTGGATGGATATGAACTGAATCAAGCTGAGCTTCTGGAATGACCTGATATGAACAATTGTAAATAGAATTTTTGAAACTGAAGAGCACATGGCAAGCTGTAAGCAATCCAGGAGACACCTGGAGTCCGCTGAGGACAAATTCCTTGTCCAGGTATTAAACAAACAAACCAAGGGAGAAGTGTTACTGGACCTGATGTTCACCAATGTGGAAGAGCTCATTAACGAAACTAAGATTGGAGGAAGCCTAGGTTCCAGTGACCACATCCTGGTTGAATTTTGTGATCTTGAGGGATATGAGCCTGGCTAAGAGCAAAGTCAGAACCCTGAATTTCAGAAGAACCAAATTCCAGCTGTTCAAAGAATTAGTGGATGAGATTCCATGGGACATAGTCCTTAGGACAGAGGGTCTGATCAGAGCTGGCAGCTCTTTAAGGATATTTTCCTTAGAGCATAAGAGCTCTCTATTCCCATATGTAATAAATCAAGCAGGAAAGGAGGCTGGGGGAGCAGAGTCCCTCCCACTGTAAGCAAAGACCAAGTTCAAGACCTCCTGACACAGCTTAGCAGCTACAAGTCTACAGAACCTAATGACAGGCATCCCAGAGTCCTGAGGAAGTTGGCTGATATAGTTGTTAAGACACTCACCATCATATCTGAAAAATCATGGCAGTCAGGTGAAGTTCCCAGTGACTGGAAAAAGGGAAACATCACTCCCATTTTTAAAGAATGGTAGAAAGAAAGACCCAGGGAACAACAGACCAGTAAGCCTCACCTCTGTGCCTGGTAAGATCATGGAACAAATCCTATGGAATCCTATCACAGCCAGGAACAATGCAATCTAGTGTAATTTATTAAAGCAACAGGTGCACAGGTTCTTTGGATTGCCAGTGATGAATTCACTGTCTGCAAAAACACACTAGTATGCCAAAAGTACATAGGTACACAGCCTTGATATTAATACATTAAAAGGCACAAAGACTCTAGAGATTTCTAATTTTCTGTGGAGACACCTGGTATAACCAAATGTTCAAGTCTTACCCAAAGGCATTCCAGGGGGAGGGGAAGAGAGACTCAGCCCATTGACTGATCATGAAAGTGAGGATGGTATCTTCCCTAACACCCTCTCTCTCTTAAGCCAATTTATATTATTTTCTATCTTTTAAGTGGAGCTTGAGTGACTCTAGTCATGCTTGGTTACTATTGGTGAAAAGTTTTCCTGCTTTTGTTTAAAGGTATAGACTCCAAGAAATTCAGAATGTATGCTCAGTGAGGGGTGGTTGCACCTTAAAGGTGGGTAGCTTTGGGGATGGAGGTGTGTTTTGGTATTATAATGACATCATAATGAACAAAAGTCCGCTAGAGTACAGCATTTTGCCAAAAATATGACAGGCCATTTGTTCAGGTGTTCAGGGTAGCAAATGTGCAGCTTATCGGTCTCATTGTGCACAAGAACAATCAAGTCCCCATCGTGACACAGAGCCTAACCGCAGTCTCTCTTCCCCACTCTACGCTTTGTACCATTCCTTAGAGACAGCACACCAGGTTCCCTCAGTGTGATAGAATCTAAGATTGGAGGCCTAGGGAGTGCAGCCACTCTCTACCCTGAAGCTTCTTCAATGCTGTATATTTTCTTTAAAATGTGAATATCAGTTTAATTTCCTACTCCCCTTAGGCAATTATTCCACAGATGACATTCAAAGAGAACTGGACATTCTGGAGATGTGGGCCTATGTGAACCGAATGAAGATCAAGTCCAAGTGCAAGGTGCTGCACCTGGGTCAGGACAATCCCAGACAGGAGTAGAAAGTGGCAGAAGAACTCACTGAAAATGTCCCTGCAAAGAAGGACTTGGGGGTTCTAGTGGAAGAAAGGCTCAACATGAGCCAGCAGTGTGCTTGCAGTCCAGAAGGCCAACTGCATCCTGGGCTGCATCAAAAAAGGTGAGACCAGCAGGTCAAGGGAGGTGACTGTTCCCCTCTACTCTGCCCTCATGAGGCACTACCTGGAGTACTGTATCCAGGTCTGGGGCCCTCAGCACAAGAAAGATGTGAACCTGTTAGTGAGTCCAGAGGAGGGCTACAAAAATGAGTAGAGGGCTAGAACACCTCTCCTATGAAGAAAGGCTGAGAGACCTGGGGATATTCAGCCTGAAGAAGAGAAGACTCCTGGGAAATCTCATTAAGACCTTTCAATACTTAAAGGGATCTTATAAAAAAAAGATGGAGAAGGACTCTTTACATGGGTAGATAATGATAGGACAAGGGGGAATGGTCTAAAATTAAAAAAGGATAGATTTAGGTTAGACATTAAGAAGAAATTCTTCAGTGTAATGTAGTGAGGAACTGGAACAAGTTGCCCAGAGGAGCTGTGGATGTGGATCTCTTGAGGCATTCATGGGCAGGGTGCATGGGACCTTGGCGAAACTGATCTAGTGGGTAGTATCCTTGTCTGTTGCAGGGGGGTTCGAACTAGATGATCTTTAAGGTCACTTCCAGCTGGAGCCATTCTATGATTCTATGATTTTGTCTTAAATATATTTGCAGTGCAGCTCAGTTCTAACCACTCATATCTTTCAGTTATTAAAAAAAAATATATGTTTGGCTGAGAGTGAGAAAAAAAAATCATAAATTTATAAAAAATAAATTTGTGAAAATATTTGTACATGTATAATCTTTCTTCCTTCTCAAATTTCATTTTTCTTTAAATTTCTTTTTAAAACTAAATGACCTAATCATTTGTATTCATATCTGGCATAATTTATGCTTCTGGTTCTAGGATGCTTTTTAGTAATCATAGGACTACTCCATACAGACAGATGATGAAATTGATGATATTTGCAGTGCAGCTCTTTTGCTCCATATGCACTCCTAGTTTACAACAGCTAATGAATTGTTGCTGACACTGCTTTAACATACCATGGTGCTTTGGGTCTGATGTAAGGAGCACTGAAGTCTCTGAAAATAATCTGGTCTTTCATAAACCCCTAGCAACTTGGAGATGTCATTTCTCTGACATCTTATGGAAATCGGACCAAACAAAGATGACAGTGAAAATTGGAAGAAATAAATATGCACTTTAAAATATTGGAAAATTCCCTCTTGAGGTGCAATGGATGCAATCATTCATATTCACTAATTTGTATGTTGATGTGTAGCTGCTGATAGCCTAGCAAAATGAGAAAATAATTAGTCATCTAAAGATTATGATATATTTATTTACAGTATCAATAAGGTATGAACACAGTAATAATTTTCATGCATAACTAATTAACTGTGTACTGAAGAGTAGAATAATTGCATATATATTACCTGAACTTACAAAGAAAGTACCCTTCTATTCATAGGTTTTTAAGGTGTCCTCTTTTATATGTTTTTAAATTAGCTCATGCTTTATTACTAATATAGTGATAACCAGCACAATATGAAAATGTTTAGAAATAGTAGATAGAGTAGTTTGCTGATAGAAAAAAAATCACATTTTGCTATTAGTCTTGAGTTAACTAGAATCACATTTCTCTTGCTCTTAAATTTATTGAAGCTTGAGGTAAACTAACCATGATACACATATTTTGGGGTTGGAAAAAAAAAAAAAAAAGGAACCTTCATGTGACTGTCACTAGAACAGACTGTTTCAAGTACATCACAGAATGTTAGAAGTGGCAAGATATTAAACAGATGTATTGTCTTCCAGGTGTAAGGTTTATAGAAGAGAAGATTATTTCCAGTCTCATTTCAGTTGTAATTGAACTATTCCCAGTGAAAGATAAATTTTCACTAAATTGCACCATGGTATGTTAATGGCTTTGGCTTGACTTAATGCAATATGAATTAAATGCCTGGAATACTCCATTCCTTTCAGTACAGAGAGATGCACATGGAATTCTGAGAGTTAAGAAGTTATATTTAAATTCAGTATAATCCACAAACAAACAAAAGCACTTAATCCCCTTTCTAAACAAAAAGCCCATAAACACATAAATGTAAACAGAAAATCACAAACCTTTTCTTTGCCCGTTTTAAGTAACTAGAAATTGAATGTTTTCATAGACTGTACAATTATTTTTTAAAATCTTTTACTTTCTACTGTTCACACATCAGAGAAATCAGCATGTGCCTCCGTTAACTTACTTTTTACTGAATGCTAACATTTCTTCTGTTATGCCATGGTATTATGAAATGTATATTATTGTAACAAACCAAGATGTCTTAATTCTTTTCTCATATATTGATCCATTGTTCTAACTAATAACTAATAATTATCCTACTGCATTTTTTTTTCTTTCCCAACAGTGATATCAGATGTTTAATATGTTTTCCTCTATTTCAAGAAAGGATAGTTTACAGGATCATGATATACTTTGGAATTCAAAGTGTGAATTGTAATTGTGAATAAAAATTCCCCAGTAGCAGAAGCTAAGCAAGAGGTTTTGTTTATTTTTCTTTGCAAATAGTTAAGGTTCTTGAACAAACTACATTTAAACTGTGTTTTCCATCATTTCACTGGATTTTGATTTAAATCCTGTAAAACTATCTTTGATGGTTCCTACCAATCCAACCTTCTCCTTTTGCAGTGTGGTGCAGTGCAGTTCAGGGTTCTAGTTCTTCCCCCTGGCTAGATGGCAAGGCTGAGCTGGTTGTGGGGTGAGTTTGAAGGTTATCAGGTGAGATTGCAGCTGTGCAGCAGCACCAGGAGACTTCAAGAACAGGCAAAAGTCACTTTGCTGGTAGAGCAGTAGGCAGCTTCTGTCAATGCCCTGTTGATGGCAAGAAGAGAACTTTGCCAGATGTGTAATCCCTACTTCAGCATCCTGCTTGATGACTTCAGGAAAGCACCACCTTTTGCTTGTAATACTTGCTTTTTAACCTGCAACTCAGGGAAAGAAGGGCACTGGTTCTGATTACACAGTATAGTAAAGTCCAATATACAGGTGACACTTAATTCTCCTCAGTTCTTCATTTTGCTGAGCCGTGAAACTGCAAAATGAACCTTTACAACAGAATCACAGAAATACCAAGAGTATCTGTGAGTTGAGAAATATGCAGTAGCACATTCGTTTTCTTGCTCTCTTCTTACTTCCGAAAAAGAAGGGGAGAAGGGTTGCTGATGATTTTTCAGGATTGTGCTTGTAAATTTGCATCTGTGTTTCTGTAGGAAACTAGCTGTGGGATAACTTGTTATAGTCCTTTGTTACTGCATAATTAACTTAACAAACGTTTTAACTACTGAACAGCAATGAAATTCTTTTAACTTTTTTACAGCAATTAAATTTTTAACTTTTTTTTTTTTTGGGGGGGGGAGGGCGGGGTAATACCTGTTTCCAAAGCAAAACAAAACAAAACAAACAAACACACACACATACAAAAACCAAACCAAACCAACCAACCAATCAACCAAAATGCATTTGACAAAATGTGCAGTATTTTGATATGTTTTCAGCTAACTGTATCAAAAGGGAAATGACAAAAAGGAAGATCTGTACTTCCTATGTTTGTTTGTTTGTTTGTTTTAATAAAGCTGGAGATCACAGACATGGTCCTACACTTTTACAAAATTCATGCTTCAGGGTAACAACCAATGGCTGCATGACATTTATCATTTCCTTCCCTTTAACCAAGGAGGTTTAAATACTTTATATACTTCCCAGGAATATGCGTAGTTCACTATAAATAAATCTAGTGTAATGTGGACCACTATTAGATGCTCTAGTTGATTTTATTTTCTTTTTAGAAATACATTGTGAAAAGATCATTATGTACAGGTACATATGGATTTTATGCCTAAGTGTTCTACCAATGGGGCAACAACATCATTATTATTGTTTGTCTCTAGCAAGTCATAAAATAAATAAAGTGAAAAATGTTTAGTTTACCTAATTATTTACTTCTTTATTTCTTGCTTCTGTGTAATATGACCAAACTGATTTAAAATACTCTCTTTCAGATTCAACAGATGTCTCATCCTAGTTAAAATGAAGGTTTTTTCCTTGTTCAGTAACAGCAAAATGTACAGTCTTTGCCTGCTTCTTTTGCTACTAGATTGCTAGAAGAATGAGTTATTGTAAAGACTATATGGGAATATTGCAATTTCTTTTACTTAGTGTGATGGGAGGAAAGGAGAAAGGCATTATTTTTTGTAGTTAAGACACGAGTTCTTAATTTGTGAAGCTTTTAAGCCTTAAATTTTTATTTCATGCCAATGCTTTCAAAGTATCCATTAATTTTTACTGTTAATGTGTTACTGAATTATCATAAACTCAATATTTCCCAAAATGTTAGACTTGCCCTTCATCTTCATGATCTTCTTTATTTACACACTTATAATAAATAAGAAATTCTTGGGCACAGTGCTTTATGCTACGAAGGGCAAAGTATTTCATGATTACCAAAGAGAAGTAGTTTAAAAGGTTATATGAAACTCCTATTAAAATAGTAATAATAATAAATAAATAAATAATAATAATAATAATAATAATAATAATAATAATAATAAATCAATTGGAAGTCATAATATAATAATTCCATAACATAGTGGCTTATTTTAAAATAAATAAAAAATGAAATATATATATATTAATTAAAAAATTCAAATAAAAATAAAAATCTAGGATTCTGTCTCCTTCACAATGACATATCAAATTATGATTTGCAGTACTGTAAGCTTTATCTTATTCCCAATCACATACTTTTTCCCTCTCTATTTCTACAGTCCCTCAAAGCCAAACATGATCTAATCATGTTTAACTCTTTGTCCTTGGAACCAAATACTTGTTATAATTTCACTTTTTTTCCAATGGTCAGCTGGTCATGGACATAATATGATCTAGATGTGGAACTTCGTAGCATGGTTTAGTGGTAGGTTTTGGTACTAGGTTAAAAGTTGGACTAGGTGATTTTAGAGTTCTTTTCCAAGCTGAATAATTCTATGATTCTATGATCTTCTCTTATGTTCTGGGAACTAACTTTTCTATGAGGGAATATTTACACATTTTCCAGAATAAATAAATAAATCTCTTGGAGTTTCTATTTAATGTATAGATTACCTTCTGCAGATATGTGTCTTACTTTACAACCTCCACATTACATTTATTGTAAGCTTGTTAATAGAGAAGTTGGAATTAGTATCAAAAAGTGCAACACTTTTCAACCAAATTGCAGTATAGTTCAGCTTTGTGTAGTTAACCCCATCAAAAATTAATAACATGCTAAAAAACTGGTAGGAATAAATGAGCCATTTTCAGAGTAAAGGGTTGTTCCAAGCAAGTTTCCCTAATGAACTTTGTAGGTTCTCTGACATCTAACATATCACTAAATAATGCAGAGTATAGATTAAAAATGAGGGGACAGAGTTCATTGAATTTAATGTGTTTTGGCTGGTCACTTAATGTTAACTTCAAAGAGGTGCAAAAATCTACCATGATCCTGAGTGGACAGGCAATAAAATGGCATATGGAGTGCAAATACAATTCAATGTAATGCTCACAGGAGAAACACTTCAATTATATGTAGGAGCACATTAATTTTTACAAATTTGCATTCAGGAAAAGGATCTTGAAATCTTTATGGGTAGCAACCCTACTCACTCTATAAATTCAGAAAGATAACTAAAAAATACATAGAGAAAGATACAGAATAGTCCGTATAACAACAAAAGTGATAGATTAAAATTACTACATTTGGAAAAGAACAAAACGTATCAGGTAATAACCTTTTCCTGTTTCTCGAAGTGTGAGATGTAGAAACAAACAAACAAAACCATGGAAACAAGGAGTATTTTTAGAACAAAGTAATAGAAATATTTTTCACCCATTTTTTCTTGTTGTTGCTGTTGTTCATGCTGGGAGAAAGGTTTCCACAAAATTTATCTGTTTATCTATCTATTTTACTGTTCGTTTGTTATGAAAGATGAAGGGTTTCCAAGAGGCTTAGAAGTTAATGAAGAAACATACTCAGCCAAGGGTACTGAACTTGGGAGTCTGCATTGAACACACCGTTCATTAAGTAGTTATTAGCAAAAGCTTTAAGGACAGGGTGATGGAGACTCATTATGTTCTTGCTTTGTTCATCAGCTCCATTTATAGACTGGCTCCTGCCAGATCACCATCTAGACATAATGACGATGGCTACCAAAACACCTGAATCTGACCTAGCTTTGCAGTCCTTATATATTTGGACCTTGTCCTACACAGATTGATGAGAGAAAGAGAGAGAGAGAGATACTACCATTCACAGTATCAAGCTCTACAAAACCCATGAAAGTTTAATCTTCATAAATGGACAAACAAAGTTGCACTTACCTGCAAGAGCATCAGTGGATAGTGTAACACTGTTGAATATTCAGATACACATTACTGAACAGCAAAGGTTTACTTCATGGAACATTTACATTTTGATATTTCTCAGTTAAAAAGGAGGCCCCATGGAGCAGCATATTGTTCTCTACTTTGAATTCAGAAAAATTTAAAAAAGAGAGAGTGAAGATTGCATGGAGCCCTTTAAGCAAAAATGCCTAGGTTCAGACCATTTTGACTTAGGGTCCTTTGAAAGCTATTGCAGACCATAGATGAACTGCAAAACAAATAAAACAAAAGTCTAATGTACAATTATACATCTGCATTTATTGGATTTGAACTCCACAGGGAAGTCCATCTGAAGCGGCTGTAACAATCAGACAGCACATGAAATTTGATTAGCTCCATGTGGCAGAAAGGGTGAGGAATTACCTTTATGTCCAGATTGGATGATTTTAGATAGATGCTCTTTCCAAAATTCCTACTTGCCTCTATATCACAGGAAAGTTTTAGAAATGATGCTCGTGATTTACAGTAATGATACCCTGTATGGATATTACTCACTTTTAAGGCGTCCTTGAAAAAAATTTAATCATCATTTTGCGTATGTTTTTTGGATTAAATATTTTGTGCTAAGCATCATGCACTAGTATTTATTTATTTATTTATTTTCATTATGAATTTGTGCCTTTCTCTTCTATACTGGTGGAATTTATTTCTGTTCTGCTGCTTCATTAGCAGATTGCATCATGCAGGATAAATTATATGGGTACCTCAAATTAGATTGGGTGTATGCCCTGCATTGGCAGCTAATTCATGAATTAGGCTGCTTAAAATGGATTTCATCAAATAAAATACCTTCAGGACAAAATGAGGGTGCACTCTCTAAGTATGCAAAACAAAATGTACCTAGTGCATTCATCCTATAAATGGGCAACTAATCTGCAGCTGAAATCAGGAAGCTTATAAAATATATCTCAAAAAGTTTTAATTAGAATGGGTTCAATGAGCCATGGTTTAAAATTATACTTCTACTTTATTTTACAGTATAATAGGATTATAGCATTACATAAAAGCACAGAACATGCCGTGAACTCTTCAGAGCATGTAGGACACTGACAGATGGACACACATTACTTTTGAAACCAAAGGTGTGGGTGGGGGGGAAAGTAAATACGGAAGTTACATTCACAGGTTCCTAGCCAAATTAGGCAGTTTTACACAAAACTTTCTACAGTTTTACACACCAAAGACATATTGATTCATAAAGTCAGGTCCTGTAAATAAAAGCAATAGGAAGTTAGTGTTTAAGTGTGTATGAGATCTACTATTTAGTGACTAAACAAAAAAGCTCCTGAAAATTACTTCTAGATCTGTTATCAAATATCTTTTTGAGTTTATGGCACTCATATCACCTTCCTGAGTTTTCTTTGGCATATAAAATCAAAATATTAGTAGTAATCAGTGGCCTCACAGGAGAGAACTGTTTTGCAAACGTTTATTCAAAGCTTTGAAGATATTGGGAGAGATTTCTTCTATTCTCCCACCATTTTCACTGTAACCCTTAGATGATGAATTTTGTTTGGTAGAAGCTAGAGTCACGGAGGACAGAATATCTAAATTTTCTCCACCACTCTGTCCTAAGATAGAAAAGCTGTAACAAATAAAGTAGTTAAATTCTATTGTTCGTATGATGTCTTAAACTTGACTTACTGTCAAGTAGAACATGTTGGTACAGCAGTAGAAAATGCTGGGATAGATGAAATTTACTGAAATAAAACTAGATATTCTTCATAAAAATAAGGATGATTTGTGGATAACTGAAGAAAAATCACAGTACTCATAGTACTCATGGTACTCATAGTACATAGTATGTAGCCTTATTGCTGGCAAGGCAGCATGAGAAGCTGAAAAGTGCTTGGCTCTGCGTATCCGCTGCTCTGACATAACTAAACCATCAGGGTGTTATCAGCATTATTCTCATCCAAAATTAAAAACATGGCACCACACCAGCCACTGTGAAGAAAACTACCAGCATTCCAATCCCCATGACTTCCCAAAGATTATGGAGAGTGGCCTAGCAATGACTTCCACCAGCTCCCTCAGTACCCATGGACACATCCCTTCAGAACCCATGGACTTATGGATGTCCAGCTTGCTTAATCGGTCCTTAACAGCCCTCATTAACCAAGGCAAACTCCTCTTTTATTCCAACTTTTTCTGGGTCCTCAAGGGTACAGGGCTCCTCAGGCAAGTCTCTGGCATTATAGACAGAGACAAAGAAGGCATTTAGTAACTCTGCCTTCTCTGTATCTTCTGTCACCAGAGCACCCAGTTTGTTCATTAATGGGCCTACATTACCTCTACTGCCAGTTCTATCTGCAGTGTATTTGAAGCTGTTTTGTCCCTTACCCTTCTCTCAAGGTTTAATTCTATGGAGGCCTTAGCTTTCCTAGTTGCCTCTCTACATCCTCTGACAACAGCCTTATATTCCTCCCAAGACACTAGCCCCTCCTTCCATTATATTTATACTCTCTTCTTCCAGTTGAGTTTGCCCAGCAGTTCACTGTTTAACAACGCAGGTCTCCTGGCTCTCTTTCCTGACTTCCTGCCTGTTGAGATGCTCTCTTCTTGAGTTCGGAAGAAGCAGTCCTTGAACACTAACCAGCTAACTTGGGCTCCTTTTCCTTAAAGTACCTTGTCTCATGGGATTTCACCTCGCAAATGCTTGAAAAGCATTGGACTTACTAAAGTCCAGGGTTGAGATTCTGCTCAGTACTCTGTTCTTGCCACGTGAGATCCCGAACTCCACCATCTCATGGTCCCTGCAACCGAGGCTTCCCTCAGCCTTCAACACTTCAACCAGCCCCTCCTTGTTAGTGAGGACAAGATCCAGCAGTGATCCTCTCCTAGTTGGCACATCCACCATTTACATCAAGAAGATATCTTCATACTGTAATTTAACTTTCCTTCATACTATAATTTAACTTTCCTTCAACTCTGCCTATTCTAAAGGCATAGAAATTATCTAAGAAATACTGCAGTGAATCAGAATAATGTATGTTCAAAAGATTACAACTCATATTTGTAGATAGCAAACTCTAAATCCCTTGATATTTCCTGTTCCTTTTGTTTTACTGGTGCTTGGAGACACCTTGGGGGAGGTGGGGGAGGGAGGAGGGAGAGGGGAGAGGAGGAGGGAGTTTTTCTTTCCACAGAAAGTTTTATTTTCTTTTTAAATATGCTAAGGTATTTCCTGTGTCAAAAACACAAAGTTAATCTAATTCAGACAACACAGTTTTGCTGCTTACACTTTTGTTGCATCTAAATCAACTCTGGCTTGTGTTACTAAACAAATTCAAGCAGGATTGGATACAATTTCTCACTTTTTATTTCAAAATTGATAAGAATTAAGTATGTTCTTTCTTAAGAATATTTTCTAAACTGAAGACTTAAAAAACAGTGAAATAATAATGTGGAACATATTCAATCACATCAGAAGATCACTATAGACTATATTTCTAGGTGGGATTGACCATAAGAGTTTTGACTCAACTGAACTGTCATTGTGTAGATCAAGATCTTTCCTGTAGCGTTCTGTGTGTTTTCCTTTCTAATCAACATGCAGTGAAGAGAGAGATTAATTTACAGTCCTCAGTCCCCTGTTCTCAGTGGGCAACCCTGACCTCCAAGAGAAACTTGTCCCTATAACCAGGTTGTCATTCTGACTTTGGATGCACACTATGGACTGAATTAATGCCCCTACGCTCAAGCTTGGGTGCTGGCAGCAGGGAGTGTTAGCCCAAGCTCTGTTCTGCTGAGAGGAGAATTAATATGTGCAAGTCAGAGAGGGTTTTTGACCTGACTCTGAAAATCCCTGCCCTACCCATCAGGATTGCTAGTAGGGGAGTCTGGCATGACCTGTCCTGTTTGTCAAGACTGATTGATGTATTAAAAATGACAAAATATAAAAATTCTGTTCATAAGGAGCTCCCTTTTCTATAGTCTATGGATCACAAGGAGAGCCAGGTACAAACCTAGCCTTCAAAAGATCATCTCAGAGACCACATAAAATGTGAAAAGGTATTGTAGGAAACAAATGAGAAAGAATTTAGCATTAATGACAGTATTTTTCTCATATGTTCTCAGTTTGAAGATTCTCCCTTTCTATATACGAATGGCTTTAGTAGTCAGTAATTCATGCTGGACATCCATTGTATCATCACCTATTGAATTTTTTATTTTTATTTTTTTAATACCCAAATAAATTAAACATATCCTAGACACTGAGATAGAAAGAATAAATCTTTTCTACTTGGGCTTCATAAGCAATATGTTTTGTACAATGGGGAGGAAAATGGATTAATTTGTATGCTCAAGCTTCATGTCCTCAGAGGCAACAGTGATTCTCATTTAACATTTTTTTGTGTTTAAACAATGATCGGTCCTTCTTGATTCATCTGCAATTAGGCTATCAAGTTAAAAAAATATAGGATACTGGATGAGAAAATATAAATTCTCCATAAGAAAAATAATTTTAAAAAACTTGTTACACACTACATTTAAATGTGATTATGAATTTACTTTCTTCTGACTTCTGTTATCTGTCTTCTTTGATATGTCTCAGGAATAAAAGCTGTTAGCAGTCAGCAAAACTACAAAAAGAAAAAAAAAAATACAAAAAGTTGTACAGTTAAATGTACTGCTACAAAGCAGACACTTTTGAAGTTGCCATGGCTTCTGACAAGCCTTTAAGGTGTCAAAAAGTGTAAATTCATTCTGTGTGTTCATTCTGCACTGCCTTACTTGCAGCATGCTGGGACTTTCATTAGTGGATATAGTTGCTTACTTAGCAAACTCTCTCTCCTTCAGAAAATTATAATGTAACAGTGAGCTAATAATAATACTTGGGAGGATGACTCTAGATCAGGCTGAATTGGTGAATTTGTTTTTTTTTCTCTCTGCAAGTTGCAGCTGTCAGCATGGTTCAAATATCAGATGAGTGCAAACCCTTAAATTATTTTGACTTGTTGAAAACATTTTTGGAATAGTATGAGGTGGTTTTATTTTTCAGTACTTTAAAATAACTTGAGGGGTAGCACTCTGCTTCTCACTCCACCCCACCCCACCTCATCCAAGGAACAACTATCCAGGGCATGTTTAAAGTACAAAAACTGCATCAGAGTGCAGGCACTGTGTATTTGATTCAACTGACCTTGCATTGGCCCATGCAGACTATTGTACATCATTATATTGTACATTGGATCTCAGATAAGAGGTTTGTGTTGATGTTGTCCAGTTTCCTTGCACGTTAAGGACAGGTGTTATTAAACAATTAGGTTTCCTTTGATTCTACCTTATGTGGTCACTTGCACATGGTATATTTTATCAAGAGTGCCTTTTCGATAGTTTACTCATGGAAGTAATGTTGTAGTGCAAAAAAATCAATACTAGTTCAGACTTTGGTGTCTTCTTTGGATGCAACAGCTTAAGATAAAACTTCCATAAATGACCTTTCAGAGATGGTCCCAGACAGTAACTTAAGATGTAGAAAAAGAAATCATCAAAAAAGATGATCTTAAGGCTCCCAGATACTGACTTGTTTGCTCACAAGTAGCAGCTGGATGGAAATTGCATTTGATTCATCCTTGGTATAGGTTCCTTTCAATTTTGCTGTGTAAAATACTATTGATGCTACAAAGAAAGAACTTTTGATAAATATGCAAGAAAAGCCTAAATCAATATTTCTCATACAGAAAGATACCTGGAAATACCGAATATAGAGAATCAATTGTCTCTAAGTGGTGTAAGATTTCTGTTCTCCATCATTCAAAATATAACAAAAGTATCAGCATCAACTCTGTCTGATACTTTAGCTGCCAGGTAACTCATACTCATTTGGAATGTTTCTATTGCTAATCTATTTGTATATCTTCTGTAAAGGTTGCGTGTAACTGTGCCACTGATGTCTGGAAATGTGGGATAGCAAAGCTTTCACTTTACCCTGGACTGTATAACAAAAAACATGTGTCATTCTGGGGAACATTACTAGATGGACTACATATTTGTTTGCCCACCCCCTCAGTTCTTCCTTCTATATCTAGGTAAGTAAGATTCTGTAGAGAAGAAAATCCAATATTCTTTTTTTTTTTTTTTCTGATGAAGAACTACAGCCTAGGCAAGTATGCATGAAGTGCTATTCTCTGAATGACAACATTGGACTCATGGAAGAAAGGATAAAAATAGAAAAATAACTTTTAGTCACTAATTTTTAGAAACATCACTAACAAATATATGATAGCAGAGAACATCTCACTTTTTTTTGATGGCAAGTATTCAATTAACATCTCTGTTTTTGTGTGTGTGTGGGGAAGGTTTGGTTTGTTTTTTGTTTTGTTTTGTTTTGTGTGTGTGTGTTGTTTCTGTTTTTATAATAAATAAATAAATAACAGAAAAACTATCAGGGCCATAAGCTTGAACCTTGTTTCTTCTCAGTTTTTATTTCTAGTACTGAAAAAATCATGTATTTTTGTGCAGATATGTCTACTTTCCTGTCTTTTGCTTCTTTGTTTCTCCCATGAAATCATCAGGAGATTATTAAGTGAAATTACAAAGATGACACATCAATGAACAACAACCCTTAAGTAACAAAACACTATCCTAATTCTCATGTATGGTTGTATAAGTTTTGATGATAAGGCAGAAGGAAAATGAAGTACCAATCCACAAAACCATTGTCATCATATGAAGTTGAGATGCTTTCTCTCAACAATGATGTGTTTTTTCTAAAAAGTGGATTTTTTAGTCCACTTTACTGCATAACAATTCACAATGTTATAAGTTGAATACAGAGTCCTAGATGAGTTGTTCTCATTCTTTTAGAATCCAAAAAAATATTTATTTTAATAAATTACTGAATTGTTAATATTTAATTTTTATTTCAAAATAAGATGAGGGTAATATGCTTTTTATGAGGTCCCTTGTTATGTAAGGAATTATTAATAGGCTGTGAAATACAATTTAAAATTATTGTTCTGGATTATCCTTTAATAAGATTATTTTGAAAATATATGTTTACTTGTTTTTATGACTGCAAACTTATAGAAAAATGTTAAAATATCACAAAATGAAGAAAAGTCAGATGATCTTTCTTAACATAATCTCCAGAGACAGAATCATAGAATCACAGAATCACAGAATTGTCTAGGTTGGAAGAGACCTCAAGATCATCGAGTCCAACCTCTGACCTAACGCTAATAATTCCTCCACTAAACCATATCCCTAAGCTCTACATCTAAATATCTTTTAAAGACCTCCAGGGATGGTGACTCCACCACTTCCCTGGGCAGCCTGTTCCAATGACTAACAACACTTTCAGTAAAGAAGTTTTTCCTAATATCCAACCTAAAACTCCCCTGGTACAACTTAAGCCCAGTCCCCCCTTTCCTGTCACCAGGCACATGGGAGAATAGACCAACCCCCACCTCACTACAGTCTCCTTTAATGTACTTCCAAAGAGCAATAAGGTCACCCCTGAGCCTCCTTTTCTCCAGGCTGAACAAGCCCAGCTCCCTCAGCCGCTCCTTGTAGGACTTATTCTCCAGACCCCTCACCAGCTTCATTGCCCTTCTCTGGACTCGCTCAAGCACCTCGATGTCCTTCTTGTAGCGAGGGGCCCAAAACTGAACACAGTACTCGAGGTGCAGCCTCACCAGAGCCGAGTACAGGGGGACAATCACTTCCCTATGAATTTATTAATTCATTGAAGACTTCACTGAGTTTAAACAGATCTATATGTCTTTAAATCCACAACTACTGCTCTCTGAACTTGGCTAACCCCATGAACTCTGTTCTTCAAATGTATCCGGATATCCTAGTTCCTGTGGCATCTATCAAACTTGCAGTACTCTCTCTCTCTCTCTCTTTCTCTCTCTCTCTCCACACTTCTGGATTTTGAAGTATAAACTGGCATTCCATTTACGTTTCAGTCAATGAAACCATATACTAGGTTTATGCTTGTAGCATCTTGCTGGAGGTATCTGCTATATACATGTACTAACTGTAACAGAGAAAAGACATCACCAGTCTTAGTTGCAACAGGTTATGAATCAAACAGGCATCAGTGTTTCCCTTCTGATCTTGCCATAGAAAGCAAAGATCATTCTATGCTTAAATGATTTTATAAGACTTGGCCCTTTGGCAAAATAATGTTAAGAGATTATCTGGGATTTGCTTTGTGAGAGAAGACTGTCTAATGAGTAGATTATTGAATAAATCACAGTAACATTTAATACTGATAATGGATTTAAACTCTGAGTTACTTAGATAAATCACAGAATCCCACTGCCATCTCAACTAAACCTGCATGTGACTTTAACATTCTGGTATTTCCTGATAGGAAATAATTTAGGAGAATGGTTTATTTCAGTGCATGAGGAAAAAAAAAATGGTAGTAAGGCCCATCAAAATTTCCTAATATTTCATTGTTATAAAATTAGTTGAGAGATGTTACAATAGCAAAAAAAATAAAATAAAATACAATAAAATAAAATAAAACAAAACAAAATAAAATAAAAAATAAAGGATTAAAAAAAAATCCCTCAAAGCTCCAAGCACAAATGGTAGCTTAGGTAGGTTACATAAGGATATATTGGAAGGTGTAACAGATGATAAAATTAATTTAAAATTATTTCTGTTTTTGCCTTTAAAATAATATGCATAAGCAAGTGTTGTAAGCATATGATCTGACTGACTTTAGTGGCAGTTTCTGTTCAGATAGAAATACAAACCTAAGGGCACATTGAATAATCCACACTGAGGCTCTCTGTAAGCCATTTAAATTAGTAGTTTGAAGGTCACAAGTACAGTGCTTGAAGATTTAACCTATAGGTGGCAATTTGTTTCTAGGCTGCCTTACTATAAGCATGGGTGACATATATATCAATCATATTTTCCTCTGCCTTTTTCTTTTTCTTTGATTTGTTTTCTTGAAACTTTTACACCTACCTGAGTCATTGTAATTTTTGTGTATGACTGTGTTGAAAATACACAAACTAGTTCTTCTTCTGTGATACTTAAGAGGACAAAAAAGTGTGTTGATGGTATATGTTAACCTGAAAAATATTTATAAAAGCTTACCGAAATAACTGGCACTATATCCTTATTTTTAAAGTTGTTTTTCTCTGTTCTTCTATGATATGCAGTTAATAAAATAATCATATTCATATCATATTTAGATCATATTCAAAAACTTTTTATTTCAAAATTCAAAAAAATGTTTCTTTTCTGTGAAAAGAAAAAAAATAAAAAGAAAAATAGAAACAAACTAAACAAATAAACAAAAAGCACACAAAAGCATTAGTGCTGGGAAAATATATTTTTCCTCTTATTTCTATCAATATTCACTTGTAAAAAAAAAAAAGTTAAATACTAACAAACGTCATCTTCAAGAAATTTCTTTTGTGTTACTTCATTTATTTTGTACAAAAATTATTCTGGAGTATGGCCAAAGACAAAAAGAGTCTGAGCCTCAATGACAGACACCGGTATCTAATTACACCAATAATAAACAAATATTCTATTTTTGTAATATTTCCTCCACAGCAACACTTCCTTTCCACATATTCTACCAGGAAGTGTCCTGAAGGTAAGCAGATTTAATCCTTTTAGGTCTGAAGAAATAGGGGGAAGAAATTTCCTTTCTCAAATTAAATTCCTTCTTTTGAGAAGGAATTCAGCCAGGCATCAGAAATTGCCCAGTAAGAGCAATGGGGTCAAGACTCAATATCATCACAGGGACCCTCTCAAAGATTGCTTTACCAGCAGATCTTTCTCCTTTCAGCTGCTAGAATTAATGGAGGCATTTGAGTAGTCAATTCCCAATGATACCATTCAACACAAAGAGCTGCACCTTTTGTAAGTTTACCTTTGTTTGTTTGTTTGCTTATTTTTTAACTGCAGTGGGTGACAGCTGAAGATGTAAGATGCTTGTTTTAAAACTGTAGCACTCATCATTGTCCCAGATCTATTGTCATAAATGTTTAACGCTTGCATGAGTGGGAGTGAAGATAGTGCACAAATCATTTCTTTTAATTCATTTTAATGTCATGAATTCTCATTCATCACGTTCCTTTGTCATGACACAGCATACTCCCTCCTAATATAGATTTTCAAAAAGCTTAAAAACTGAGGTTATTTGGGTATCATTCAAACCATTTCAATTTTATTTATTTTTACAAGTAGACTTGTACAATTGAAAATGCTGAAATATTATAATCAACATAGAGGATTCTGCTATCTTCCCTTACCTATAGAGTTTAAAACGCAGAATGATTTTAATAGATTTCTACAGAATTGCTCTTAAAATAATGTATAGAATTAACTAGAGGATGATTTTCTTTCTATAGTTTTTAAACCCAAGCTTGTAAACTTGTGCATGCACATAATTTTCTAGTATGTTTCAAAGGTAGTAAAGAAGAAGAAAAACAAAACAAAACAAAACAAAAAAAAACAACACCACATTACCATTTTCTATTAAATTCTATATTACTTTCTCATAAAAATAAAATGATGACAACCAAATTAATGTTTAAAAACTAAGCTTTCTGAAGGGTCACTAATGTTAAACAAAGCCCTGAGGATGAAATGCACCAAGCCATAAGGAATAAAAGTAGTCTTGCATTAAGAAGACAGCCCTGGAGAAAAGATAAATTAATCTGATTCATTCTGAATTAGTAAAATTTGGGTGTTTGTTGAGTTGGGAAAAATGTAGCAGATTGTATATTTGTGCATGCAGTATTCTCACTATATGAGAACAAGGTAGCATACATGTGTACAGATTTTATGAAGAATAGTATTGACTTCACCAACCTCAGAAGGCACTGAAAAAGAAGGGTTGATATTTGTTGGTTGTTTTTTTTTTTTTTTTGATTGTTTTTTTTTTGTTTGTTTTTGACCACCAGATAAGAGCTGCTTATGAAGAGAATGTTCTTAACTCTCAGTCTTCTTCTTTTACATTACATCCATTAGGAATAAATATCTGATCTGCTGTTATGTGAAGGTTAACATTTACTTATTTAATAAGGTTTGCTAAGAATAGCAAGTTAATTGGCCCCCAGAGCACAAAGGATTAAAGTTCAGAAAATGGTCACTCATGAGAGAGTAGCCATGAGCAACTCTCTCCAAGATTTTCCTTTGTTGGAGGCATGTAATACAGTGCACAACTACATTTGTTTCAGTTTGAAGTGATCTCACCATGTGCATTCCTGGTTTAGTAGATGTGAAATGAGTATGGAAAAACAAACAGAGGAAAATTCCAAGGGTAGAAATTTAATTGGAGAAATTTAGGTTTGATATTAGAAAAAAAGTTTTCCAAGCACTGGAATAATCTGCCAAACAAACAAACAAAACAAAACAAAACAAAACAAAACAAAACAAAACAAAACAAAAAAACACCCAACTCTTGAGAGCATTCTAGGAAGGCAAGCAGGTTAGCTAACTTCTCAACATGTTCTACAACCCTTTTTTCCACAACCCTGAGCCAGAAGACAGTAACCCAACATCTCTTTTGCAGGTGCCTAATTTTCATTAGCCACAGATTTGGAAGTGTCCTTGTGAGTGTTTTATGGGACAATATATCCTTTAAAGCATTATCATGGAGCAAGTTCTATATTCAATAGTAACTTACCTAACTGAGAAAAATTAAATCACAAGACACTTTAAAAGGAAAGAAAATACAGATATGAAACACAGAAAAGATAAGGTACAGCAAGGAATGTAGCAAAGGAACGATGATATTTTGCCATTTAAAACACTACCGTGGCAGTGATTGTTTCCTAATATGTGTTTAAGCAGTAATTCTTTCAGTGTTGACTGTTTCATTTTTGGTTGTAAAACAACCTGATAACCAGGCTGCAAAGAGGTAAAATATGGTAGTTCAAGGAGCCTGAAATGTATGAACAAAGCTTGGAGATTAAATGATCCTCAACGTCTTCTATGCTATATTTGTTGTAACAGTAGAAGCAAAAGAAACAGCATGCTATCCTACTAGATAGTAGTCCATATTGGTTTGATTAGGAAGAGATGTTTCTGGTTTTTGTTGAGAGGGGGTAGCTACAAGGGTTCACTTCACTGAAATTTGTCTTTTGTGCCAATTAACCAAAACACCTCCTTATATTTTTTATAGGTTTAATGTGGTAAAGGTTTATAGTTTTTTGTTTGTTTGTTTGTTTTTTATATAGGTTTAATGTGTCTTTACCCTCCAGAACATCTTATTTGTGAATATGTCCTAATAAAGAAGAAGATAGAAGAGTACCTATTCTCTCTAGCTTAGTCTAGAAAATGTTTTCATGTATCAGACATGTTTCTCCCATACCCTACTCAAATGTTGTCAAAATAAGAGAACAATACAAAAGTACATTTACTTCCAACTGCATATTCTTTAATGATTCATTGTTTTGCTCTTTGTGCTCTGTCTCTGGGCATTTTCCTTTATAAATAACAGAAATGAAAATTGCTACATAATTTTTGTACAAATTGAAAAGTTTTTATATTTCGTTTCTTCCTCCTTTTTTTTTTTTTTTCAAGTGAAACAATGTTTTCATTAATTTCTCTTGTTCCTAGATTCCATAAAGTGACAAATTAATAAAAGAGTAGACAATAAACTGCCTAAACACTGAAGTATTTCTACAAGTAATATAATAATAATAATAACAATAAATAGTAAATTAAGAAGAAAATGTAAAGAGGTATGAAGTATAGGATAGAGGGAAACTGCCAAGGTAGTAGCAAGATGTAGCATGTTTATTGAAGTATTAGTGGAGGGCCTGGTAAGATATAGCTGCATTTACTATCATTCTAGGCAACAGTAAAACTCCCTTCTCCATATTTTTCCAGTTCATATCCTTTGTTGAAATTTGTCATGTGTTCTGCTTCACACAATTTGCTCCAATACAATTTAAAGTGATAAAAATTCTGTCTTTTATCACTGAAAGGCTTTGTTTGTGTTTGTGTGAAAACACATGCGAAGAAACATAAGTGTCTATTTTCTCTCCTTAGCCTTAAAAATGTGTTTCTATCTTCATCAGCTCAACTTCTTTACATTTCTTTGTTTGTTTCTTTGTTTTCCCACTAGCTAGTGTTATAAAGTACAGAGTATTTTTGGTTGTATATACTGTTATCATTCTTCAAAACAGAATAAGCTATCAGACTTTATTTTAATGATGTAAAATACATTTTGATTAGGACGCTTTTACACTTCAACTCGCCGAGGTGATCAGCTCTGGTGCAGATGCATCCTGCAGTGGAGTGGGGGATCGCAATATGCAAGAGGTTTCCTGCATTGAGACCCTCAAGGCAGCTGAGGGAGCTTGCAGTCCTCAGCCTGCATGAGTGGCTGACAAGGTATGGGTGGAGTCAGGAGTACCCAACCTCTACCCCCCCCCCCCAACACATTCAAAGGCACAGAAAAGACAGCAGGAAAACAGGGCATGGCATGGCAGTCAATGTAGCAATGCATGCAGGGAGGGCAGGAGGTGGACTGTTCTCTACTCTCTATTCTGGGAGCAACACGAAGCAGCCTTCTAGTGAGGCAAAAATAATGTCCACCCATCACACCTGCCAGACTGAGACTGAAACCCAGATGGAGGGGCCACAACTACCCTTGGCAGACGCCTCTACCCAGACACACCTCCCAAGGACTGAAAGATCTGCCCAGACCCTCAGTTGCAGGGAACTCCAGAATCTGGAGGTCCTCCTAGGGCCTGAAGGCAGAGCTGGGTGTCGTGGCTGCAAGTGTAACCAGCTAGATGAACTCTCTGAGCAAGCTGCCATGTTGCGAGAGGAGCTTTCATCCAGGAATCCAAGTGAGAGATTGATGCGTGGTAATGTGCTGGTGCAGGCTAAGCAACAGCCCTGCCTTAAGTCCTAGCAAGGGGGTGGTAAGTTGGTTTCCAGCTCAAAACCAGTAGAATTGACAGACTCGCAAGACAAGAGAGGCTGGACCCTTGTCTCTGCTTGAAGCAGAGTGAGGAATGTCCCTCTGAATTGCCTCTACACCACAGATCTGATACTCTGGGGCTCAAAAAAGGAGAGGGTGTCAACAAAAAACAATGGTAGTGGTCAAGACCCAGGAAAGGGCAACTGCAAAAAGGTGGACTAGCAAACCACTTGTAGAAGAACGAGTGCCACAAAAAAGCACAGAGTGTGATGGTAATTGGAGACTCCTGTCTGAGAGGCATTGAGGTGTCCATATGCTGCCACAGCTATCTCAAGATAGAGGTTTGTTGCCTGGCTGGTATCTGCATTCCTGACATCACAAAGAGGATACCACACTTGCTCAAGACAGAGGACTATCACCAATTCCTGCTTTTTTATGTAGGGACAATAGAGTCCATGGCAAGGAGATACCAAAAGGGACTTTATGGTCCTTGGAAAGATGCTGAAGGGATCGGGAACACGAGCAGTGTTCTCAGTCGTCCCGGACTGGGACCCAAGGAGGAGATAGAATATGGATCAGAAGAATGACTGGCTGCGCAGCTGGTGTCATGTTCAGGGTTTCAGGTTCTGAGATCTCAGGTGTGTTTTTGAGAGACTGGGCATGTTGACACAGGTGCACCTGACTAAGATGGATAAAAGCATTTTGGGCAGCAAGCTGTCTCTACTCATTAGCAGGGCTTTAAATTCAGAGCAGAGGAAGGAGATTTACCTGTAAGTGACATAAAAGAGCCACTGAATGGTAATAGCTTAGAAAAGAGCAGGGAAACACCTGTGAATCATAGAATAAGAATTAGGAAGGACTCCTCTAAACGGGCAACGCCATCTGTAGCCCAGGTGAAGTGCCTCTACATGAACATACATGTAAAACAAGCAGGAGTTGTGGGAAGTCACAGTGCAATTAAGAAACTGTGACCTAATTGCTATCACAGACACATGGTAGGAAAAATCACACAATTGTAACATTGGAATGGAGGGCTACAAGCTTTACAGGAGAGATAGGCAGTGAAGGAACAGTGGGGACATGGCCATCTGTGTTAAGAAATCTGTGTTCTGAAGAGTTACCTCAGAAAGAGCCAAGAGCAAGTTGAGAGCCTGTAGGTAAAAATTAAGAATCAGAGCAACAAAGGATACCTTGTCGCTGGGGTCTACTACATGCTGCCCAACCAAGGGGAGCCTGTTGATGAGGACTTCTTGCTCCAGCTACAAGAATCATTACTCTCACAGGCTCTCATTCTCTTTGAAGATTTTAACCATGTGGCTGGGAAAGCCACACGGCAAACTAAACAATCCAGAAGACTCCTGGAGTGCACTGAGGACAACTTCTCTATCTAGGCGTTACACAAACCAACCAAAGGAGGAGCATTACTGGACCTGATGCACACCAATGTAGTGAGCATTAAAGAAGCTGAGATTAAATTAAATTATTAAACTAGGTCATTAAAGAAGCTAAGATTGGATTCCAGTGACCACACCCTGGATGAGTTTGTGATCTCAAGGGGTATGGGCCTGGCTAAGAGCAAAGTCAGGGCCCTAAATTTCAGAAGAGACAACTTCCAGCTGTTCAAAGAATTAGCGGACAAGATCCCATGGGACATGGTCCTTAGGACAGAGGGTCTGATCAGAGCTGGCAACTCTTTAAGGATATTTTCCTTGGAGTGCAAGAACTCTCTATTATATGACCATATGTTGGATAAGGAATTGGCTCAATGGCCTCAGCCAGAGAGTAGTGGTCAATGGTTCTATGTCCAGATGGAGACCGGTGATGAGCAGCGTCCCTCAGGGTTCTTCTGTCCTAGGATCGGTACTTTTCACTGTCTTCATTGATGACATAGATGATGGATTGAGTGCACCCTCGACAAGTTTGCAGATGACACAAAGCTAAGCTGTGTGGTTGATACCAAAGAAGGAGAAGATGCCATTCAAAGAGAGCTGGACAGTCTAGAGAAATGAGCCCACGTGAACTGAATGAGGTTCAACAAGTCCAAGTGCAAGGTGCTGCACCTGGGTTGGGGCGATCCCAGAAAGAAGTGCAGATTGGGAGAACTCATTGAGAGCAGCTCTGAGGAGAGAGATTTGGAGGTTCTGGTAGAAGGAATGCTCGACATGAGACAGCAGTACACAATTTTAGCCCAGGAGGCCAACTGCATTCTGGGCTTCATCAAAAAAGGTGTGGCCAGAAGGTTGAGGGAGGTGATTGTCCCCCTCTATTCTGACCTCATGAGACACCCCACCTGGAGTTCTGCATTCAGATTTGAGGTCCCTATCACAAGAAAAATGTGGACCTGTTAGGGTGAATCCAGAGGAGGGTAACTGAGATGATCAGAGGTCTGGAGCACCTCTTCTGTGAAGAAAAGTTGAGAGAGCTAGGGATGTTCAGCACTGAGAAGAGAAGGCACTGGGGAGACCTCATTACAACCTTTCAGTACTTAAAGGACACTTATAAAAATTATAGATCATGAAAGAACAAGTGGGAATGGTTTTAAACTAAAAAAAAAAAAAAAGGATAGATGTAGATTAGACATTAGGAAGAAATTCTTCACAGTAAGGGTAGTGAGGCACTGGAACAGGTTGCCCAGAGGAGCTGTGGATGCCCCATCTCTGGAGGCGCTCAAGGCCAGGGTGGATAGGGCACTGGCCAACCTGATCTACTGGGTGGTATCCCTGTCTATGGCAGGGGGGTTGGAACTAGATGATCTTTAAGGTCCCTTCCAACCCACGCCATTCTATGATTATATGAAAACTTTCCTAAATCAGGACCAACACAAAATGTAGCTCCTCAAATTCTGCTTTATAATTTTGATTTTATCAATTTCTTCATGAGTTTAAAGAGACATCCAAACCACCAAGAAACTCCTGCACAGTTCAGTAGGTCACGTCTTTTGGATAAAATGAGGCAACTTCTAGTACAAATTTCAGATCAACCATCACAAAAAATCTTCTGTTGCTTCATAAGATGAATGTTTCAAATGCAGCATCTGTGCAGGCATTTCTTTACATCCACTAAAAAAATTCTCTCAGATTGAGAAGTTAACCCAGCTTGGACACTCAATCTTTCTTTTACATGCTGAGATTTCTAGCCTGGATGAAAATTCACACCAATGATGAAGATGGCCTTGGTGCTGTTTGAGACTATGTAAAGCAGAAATAGATTAAGTTGACAGATTTAATATAGCATCCTGGTTAGCTTTCTGATATACACACTGTTCATATGATTACTGCATGTCTTTTGTAGGTTAGAGTTCCTAGAGACAACTCGTGAGACATAAAGCTTGGTTTTGTAATAGTTTGCATTTCCTGGAACTACTCACACATAAAAATGAGAGCAAAGAAAAATATTAAATGCTGCCTGAAGTGTTAGCACTTCTCTACCTTATTTATGGTTTGATTCTTTTCTGTTTTGTTCTGTAATATTTTGTATTCAGATTTTCACTCACGTAATGCAAGAGAGTAAGTTCATTGGACACCAATTTTACTTGACAAAAAAGTAAACTTGATGTCATTTCTGAAAAGCTTGAGAGAAGACAGCAAAGTAGTAAGATGAGAGTTGGATTTAACTTTCCAGTAGGTAAAATCTAGTCTATTTAGTCTTTTAATTTAGCCAATAATTGCATGAGTACAGAACTCAGGCAGGATAATGAGGGTAGAGAATCAGTTCTTTACTATTTTCAGAGATCTGAACCTCCATTTTCTGTTTCCTAGAAAAGCTTACTTCAAGGCTTCAAGCAATATTGCTATATGTTACACTGTCTTCTCTGGTAAATGTCTTTCAGTCTGTTCATAATGGCTAACTGAATACAGTCTGTGGCTAACAGTTTAAGCATACCTAGTATGTAGGATATTTATGTTCTTCCTCTCAGTCCGTATAATATATGTATATATATTTAATAGGAGAAAGAAGTAATTGAAAACAAGCTTTCTCACAGTAGCCTGGAGCACTCACTTTTAAAAGTGAATCGCATGACTGCAAATATACTTGCTACCTAACCAATGAAAAGAAAGTGAGCAAGTAACCCTTCTTTTAGGACTGTGAATTTGACATATCTCCTACTTATTTCAGAGAAAACTGTTGCATTCAGCCAAGAGTCTTCAGCAACTAACCCCCTCCCTTTTTAATAATAATAATAATAATAATAATAATAATAATAATAATAATAATAATGAAAACAATATCCATCCCTATTGGTGCCTTCATCCCTTCATCATCTATTCATCCCCCTGTTGTGATAAGTACTACAGAACTTTGTGGGGGAGGTTGGGGAGGGGGAGGAAATGATATAACGATACACAGATACACATAATGTTCCTGGTTGTGATGCTAGTCTGCCCCTCCAGATGAACAGATGAGCAGAATGTTGGACAGCAAAAGTGATGCTGGGTGCTATGTTTTGAGCAGGTCACAATGAAATGCCAAATTTGTAGGGTGGTCCAGGGAGAAATGTTTAAATCAAGAAAGAGGAAAACAGTACGGATGGAAATAAATTTATTCTTATTCTTATTATTATTATTAATAATAATAATAAACAAGTATGGAAAAGTAATCTGCAATGAGATTATTACCAGGTCTGGTGAACAATGCTATGTGCATTTCACTCGATATTACAATAAAACACAAACATTGCTCTCAGCAGCCATTTTTTCCTTTCTAAATATCCTGGCCAGCATAAAGGGGAAGGAGAAAGGGGAGAGGGGGAAGGTAGAGGGAGAGAAGGGAGCTGGGCAGGGCAGGGCAGGGCAGGGCAGGGATCACCTGAAAAAGACAGAATATCTCAGAGTTCAGTCACTACTGGCCAGCTGTGCAGAGAAAAAATAGGATGTCAGTGTTAATGTAGAGCTTATTTTACGGATCTTTTTACCAAGTTTGCATCATGCTACAGATTGTTTTCAAAAATGTTAGTACATAAAATAGTTTTGCAGATTTTTACCCTTTATCCTATATGACAAACATTAACATTATGCCTTCAACATGTCCAGACTTTCTTTCAACCCTATTTCCTCTTCAAGCATAATAAAATAAGCTAATATAAATGCTACCTGTAAATCCACACTTAAACTGATTACTATTTTCTCTTACCTGACACATCTGATGACTGATATTACTACACTCAAATTCTTGTTACAGGAAAGAGGGAACGATCACATGGAACTAAGAATTTACTTTAAGTCTAATTAAAATCCTAACAACCTAATCAAAACACAACAGCTATTATTCATCTAGTTATGACAGTACTATCACTTACAGTCCAAATTAATTCTGAAAAGCCTCATTAGCAATACACTTAAAGTTATTTTAAAAGAACATTTACCAGTTTCTCTTGCTTTTCTCTGCTGTGATGCTCACCCTTCCAGTGATCCACTCAACCCCAAGACTGACAGTTTTATTCTTTCTCAGGAAGAATGGGGTGCGTGTGGGGGCCTGTTGGTACAAGGGCAGGGTTTACGACAAATTATCTGTGTTCTGAGATCCTTATGTGAAGGACTATGAAGACAGGAGCTTTCTCTTCCTTAGTCTTGAGTCACTTTTAAACCTTCTTTTATCACAGTTCATTGTCTTCCTATCCATTTGCAGCTGACATTGTTACAAAGGCTTTCTGTGCATTACCCACGGACTCCCCACCTTGGTCAGACTGGTGTTGTATTGGGAAACACACAGAGTAGAACTAAAACAGGGTATCCCATAAGCACTGCTATTCTCAGCAACTGCTAAACCAAACTGAACACAGATGAAGCTATGGAAAGCCCAGATGAGTCTGGAGACCCTGCCATAGAGAGGCAGTGCAAAGCCAAACTGTTATTAACCATGGAAAAATAATATTTACTGGGCTACATTATTATCCTTTGATCAAATTTCACTTAAGAGAGAATTGGCCAGTGGAAAGCATAACTGTGGCAAGTTCCTTGTAACGAGTCAGCTACTTCAGCACTTCTCCCAGTGAGTCAGGAGGAACACAAAGATGTAGTTAGGATTTATATGGTTATTGAATATTATTTTTGCTTCTCCCTCTATAAGGCTGACTGAAAATGTAGGTTAGCAATTTTGCTGATGATGACTTTATTGGTCCTTGGGATTCTTGTGGTAGCACACTTTTTTCCTCTGTATTATGTCTGATAAGAAAGAACAAGAGACGTCTAAGACAGGGGTCACGCTCTTCTGAGTTTCAACAGTTAATGTGAACTGTCAGCCTGCAGCTGTTAATGTTAGCACTGCTTTTGGCAGAACAAATCTTCAGCAAATGTTTAGAATATAAGGATAGGAGAGATTTAGAGGACAGTCAGAAAAGAATTTAAACTTATTTGCTACTATGATTTTTTTCATCTAAAATGTTACATTAATATTATTATAAAGCATTGCATATGAGCTGAACATCACATACTCTTCTTTCTTTGAAAATGAAGACTTTGGCCTCAAAAAATTTTGTTAAGTAATTTAAATTTCACTAATATATATAGTGAATAGCTAGTATGAATTTAAGTCCTTTTTTGTTGTTTGTTTCGTTTTGTGTGTGTATATATATATTTTTTATTTTTATTTTTTTCTAGAAAGTGTTTGGAGAGGCTTCCCAATGGCAAATGAGTTTCTTGAAATTTCTAAAAACAGATTATGGATTTCTTTCCTGTTTTCACTTTTGTCCTGAAATCTTTCTGCACTTTCTGGCAAAAGTACCAAAATTTCAGAAAAAAAAAAAAAGTTGAGATTGTTAAACAGAAGTGGTTCATGACTGAAAATCAGCACATACTAGAGAATTAAAAAAAAGGTAACCAGGGTAACACCTGAAGGCAGACAGGTTTGAAGTGTCCCACCTCACACATTCCACCTGGCTCACTGTCTTCCATAGGAATGGTAGACAAGAAATAACGCCTGGCTTCTTTTTTTTTTTTTTTTTAATCTGGTGTTATGAAAAATCTCAGGCTGGTACTTCTTGGAACAGAAAATGACACTCCTTCTGGTGTTTGTTTTTCACCTGTAATGTTTTAGTAATTTTGAGAGCTACAATAAAATGTTGTATAAGATGTAATTATCTTTTTTGCAGAAATTAGAACATCCAGTTCACTACTTGTAATCTACTACAGTAAAATTGGGTGACTTGGGTGACTATGTCTAGAAGGCAAGTGAAATGTAAGCAAAATATGACTGTATTTTATGAAAACTTGGCTTAAGTAGGTATGTTAGTGGGTCTTCCAGAATGTTAATTGTATCTGTTACCATAAAATTCCTCTAAAACTCCCTTTACAAGACAATGTGGAAGATATATTTTTAGAAATTACAAAATAAGGATGTCAACATGAAGTATTTTGCATCCAACTGTTGTCTACCTAGATCAAAGCTATAAGTTGTGTCAACACCTTCAACAAATGAGAGAGAAGAATTAAATAAAAGCAAAAGCATCGCACCATAAATCAACATATAAGCATGAACAACTAATTACAGTAGATTCCAGAAAGCTAAAAATGATTCAGAGAAAGGTGCACAGACTCAGAACTGCACAGGAGCATATCAAAAACAGTTACATAAAAGGAATCAGATACACAAATTAGACGTATGTTTATCAAGAGAAAATTAGTTTTAATGTAAAATAGTGAATCTTCAACATTGATTCTTACCCCTAATGTTTTCTTTATTCCCTCTGGAGTTTAAAGAAAATATATAAAACTCATTCTCTGCATTTTTATATGCTAAGTTTCTTTATCAGACTTTTATTTTCTTCATATGCTTTTGCACATAGACTCTGTTAAAAAAAAAATAATAATAATAAAATAAAAGAGAGAGAGAGAGAGAGAGACTTTTTAATCTTCTATTGATTTTTACTTTTATTTCACCTAGATATAACTTTCTGCATTTTCTAATAGTGCCTTTGGTCCTGATTTTCTTTGCACACAAAAATCTTTTCACAGAAAAATTATTTTCCTTTTTCAGGTTAACTAGGGCATTCCCTAGGGCATTCAATTCTGATTTACTGTCTTGGAGAGAAATCTGTGAACCTTACAGAAGTGTTTCATATGCAAGCAACTCTTTCCTTATAAACTGAAAAACTGAAAAAAGTGATTTTTACTAACTTATTTGTCTAGAAGTAGTTAATATTTTGTAAACTGGTCCTAATGTGGTGTGTTTTTGTTGTTGTTGTTGTTTTTGTTTCTATATGTGAGAAAAAAAATATTGAATACAAACTGTATTTTTTCCCTATGAGTAGTGTGTTTTCTCATGAATAAATTGAATTAAAAAATAAATAAATAAAAATAGAGTATTCTCCAACACATCAATGTTAACAGAAATTAGTTTTCAGTAACAATCTTTTCATAAGATTAATGGTATTTGCACATTGCTACAACAATATATGTGAAGCCCATTGGCACTGCTACTTTTAAGTGTAAAATAATCCAGAAGTAATACAGTGGCAAATGGAACATACTCACTCTGATCCGTGTTATCCTCACTCTGTTTAATAATCAAACAAGAAAACAAGTGGGCACCATATCTGAGAGATACTGATCCATCCAGAAAAGATACTCATTTCACTGTATAGCATTATAACTTTCTTTAATAGTATAGAAGTTTGACTTCACTAAAATTATTACGTAAACTGGCGAGAGTCTGTGCCTTTTCCGAGGCTGGGTCAGTATTTTCATGTATAAATTGAAGCAGTGTCACTTTAATTATATTTCATTGCAGTCACCCAACCCAGTATTTCACTACTGATAAACAAATAATGTAAGGATCTTCTCTGTGAAGATCCTTACTCTCTTAGATAATCATAGTAATTTTTAAATAGTGGGAGGGAGATAAACTAACAGTTGTCTAGTCCAACTATTGCCAGCTTAGAATTTCTCATTGTAATGTTTTCAGTCTTCTGTTCAATTTTGTTTTAGGAGTTCCATGTAATATGGCTTCCACTATTTCCATGGGGAGGCCATTCAATTTAAAAAAGAAATAATGACAGCTCTTAAGAGGGTTCCCTCCACCCCCAACCTTAATTTAGGCTCACTGAATGATCTGCATCCTTTGGGCATATTTGCTCAAGGTGACATTAGAGAAGACTGCTAAGTGAGCACACTGCTTCATATATATTCAGGCTGAAAATTCCACCCAAACACACTGACATTTAAAGGCATCACTGCACCTAACACAGTAAGTTTTGGACTGTGTCTTTTAAAGGACATCCCTGTTATAAAGGATACTAATATTCAGACGTTCAGTCATTTTAATATTTTCAGACGATAATCTAATAAAACTCAAAAATATACAATAAGATCTTTAGTGACTCTTTCAGAAGGCTAAGCTTACAAACTGCATTAACGTATGTGTTCTGTTTTGCTGATTTTTGGCAAAACCAGTATGGATGAATAATATGTTAGACATAGGACTCCAGACTCTTCTTTTGTACTCTTATATGCATACTTGATTTCCATTATTGTATTGCTGATGACAAACTGGAGTTGAAGGACAATATCTGTCTGATGTGAACCGGTTGTCCTCCATGTCATAGTCAGTCACATCTACGCACAGAAATTCTCTCATCACCATGAAACGGTCCTAAAAGATTTCTTCAGCTATGCTTGTTCTACTAAATTAGCAGTGCCAAGGAGTGTTTAGCAGAAAGGGATTTAATCATCTATATGCTTAAATTTGCAGAGCAGTTCCTGACTACCTAGGAACCCTTCACATCCCATTCATTCCCTACTCTTCATCATCTGCTATATACTACTAAAGTTTTGACTTCTGTCTCTAACAGTGATAGCAGCCTTTATTACCTTCTGAATGCACAGTCTGACAAATGCTTCTGTGTTTCCTCAGGCAGTCTCTCATATTTGTGAATTTCACAGTAAGCCAGCTCTCAATCTCATCAAAGCCACTTCTCTGTTGCCTTCTAAAATTCTGAAAATTCTGTGTAACATAGCCATGGGAATAAAATAAAATAAAATAAAATAAAATAAAATAAAATAAAATAAAATAAAATAAAATAAAATAAAATAAAATAAAATAAAATAAAATAAAATAAAATAAAAGGTAGGGTAAGATGAGGTAAGATGAGGTAAGATGAGGTAAGATGAGGTAAGATGAAGTAAGATATAAGATATAAGATATAAGATATAAGATATAAGATATAAGATATAAGATATAAGATAAGATAAGATAAGATAAGATAAGATAAGATAAGATAAGATAAGATAAGATAAGATAAGATAAGATGCAATAAAAGATACCATAAGAGATATGATAAAATATATTATAAGATAAGACAAACCAAGTGGACAGCCCAAATAGACAGCTGGAAAGCAGCTCTGCAGAGAAGGATCTGTGAGTCCTGGTGGACAGCAGGATAACCGTAAACCAGCTATGTGCCCTTGTGACCAAGAAGGCTGATGGTATCTTAGTCTGCATTAGGCTGAATGTTGCCAGCAGGTCGAGGGCAGTAATCCTGCTCCTACTCAGCCCTGGTGAGGCCACACGTGCAGTATTGTGTCCAGTTCTGGGCTCCACAGCACAAGAGGGACAGACAAGACAGACAAGAGGGAATTACTGGATCGAGTCCAGAGGAGGACTACTAAGATGGTTAGGAGACTAGAGTACCTGTCATACAAGGATAGGACGATAGAGCTGGGTGTCGTTTAGCCTGGAAAAGAGAAGACTGAGGGGAGATCTCATCAATGCATATAAATATCTAAAGGGAGGGTGTCAAGAGAATGGGGTCAGACTCTTTTAAGTGATGCCCAGTGAGAAGACAAGAGGTAACAGGCACAAACTGAAGCACAGGAAGTTCTGGGTGAATATGAGGAAACATTTCTTTACTGTGAGGGTGACAGAGCATTGGATCAGGCTGCCCAGAGAGATTCCCTTTCCCTTTCCCTTTCCCTTTCCCTTTCCCTTTCCCTTTCCCTTTCCCTTTCCCTTTCCCTTTCCCTTTCCCTTTCCCTTTCCCTTTCCCTTTCCCTTTCCCTTTCCCTTTCCCTTTCCCTTTCCCTTTCCCTTTCCCTTTCCCTTTCCCTTTCCCTTTCCCTTTCCCTTTCCTTTTCCCTTTCCCTTTCCCTTTCCCTTTCCCTTCCTTTCTTCTTCTTCTTTTTTTTTTTTTTTCTTTTCCTTTCTTTTTCTTTTCCTTGCTTTTTCTTTTCTTTTTTCATCAAATTATAGTCTAAGGTATCTATATATGTTGTTTAGGTTGTTTAGGAGGAAATGGGCATAGCCAAGAGAATAGAAATATGCAAATTTTTTCTGTAATTCTTGAGAAATAAATGTACAGAGAAAAGGTAAATTAGCTCTCATTAGCTAATCAGTGGGCAGGGATTTGCAGAAGTCAGAGAAAGAAAATATATATATATCGTATTCCTAGGTCTCCATGCCTTTATAGGTGTTGTTTGATTGGCTGAGACAATTCAATTTCAGTATAATAATTAAAAGCTACATGGCCTAATGGGAACATCCAGACATTTGAGCAGATAGTATACGTTGCTTATCATCACAAGTTACAGAAATACATTTAGTTATTATACTAAAATACTGCCACAATGTTTAAATCAGTTGTCAAGGTGAAATGTATTTCCTTCAGTATTTTATTCAGATATAGTTATTTACAAAGAAATAAAGGTTCAGTAAAGGAAGAATAGAAAATATAGTATCCTTTATATTTGCAAAGCAACTTTATAGTTTGGGTTTTTTTCCTTTCTTTCTTCTGTTTTTTCCTGGGCAAGGACACCCAGAACAACTGCCTGTTAATACATCAAAGTACTGTTTGACTGAATGCTATTTCTAAAGGCTTTAAGACAAAATTTGAACTGAATAACCCAGTTCAGGAATTATTTAATAATAAAGTGGAGACACAGTGCATACATTCTCTTTTTTTAAGGTGCTGATCATTACATAGTGTCATTGTGAAATAGGTTTTCTTTTGATGTCTTTGTATGAATCTGTGTATGAGTCTGTTATGAAGGCCATTGAAGAAATGACTGTGTTTCTTCTCATTGCAAGGTCTCTTAAATGCTGATTAAATAACATCAAAAATTTATTGATTTAGTAAGAGAAATATTAATTGTTATATAGAGAAAAGGACCCCAGTCTAGAAGCTTCTGAAACAAGCTTTAATTTCAATCATCCCATGGTTTGTAGCTGTGTTACCAATATACAATATGATTTTGCTATAGTTCATAGAATCATAGAATCATAGAATATCCTGAGTTGGAAGGGACCCTTAAGGATCTTCAAGTCCAACTCTTGACACCACACAGGTCTACCCAAAGGTTCAGACCATGTGACTAAGTGCACAGTCCAATCTCTTCTTAAATTCAGACAGGCTTGGTGCAGTGACCACTTCCTTGGGGAGCCCTGGGGAGCCTGATCCAGTTTGATCAAAGGACGTGGAAAATTGTTAACTTTACAGCGTCACTTCCTTTCCCCCTCTTCTCTTCCATACCACAGTATAAAAGTTAAAGTATTTTATGAATAGGATGATCCTATATGCATGACTGTATGAAATGCAAGACTTGGAAGCTATGAATACTGCTAACAAGTTCAAATAACAATCTAATCTTCTCTTTAATGTATTTTTTTTTTAGTGATCTGAAAATCAAATCTAAATCAGTGTATTAACAATAATTATTTAAGCAACAATGACAATTTTCTTTTATCTCTGAAAGTCTAAGCACGTCATCTGTCAACAAAGCTGTAATCAGGAATATATGTATATTATTTTAAAATTACTGTATTTAGTTAAATTGAAATCAATCTGAACTAGTGTTGCTATTGTGTCTGTCTATCATATCTTCCAGTGTCAATTTGTATCATAGTTTAAAAATGACCAATTGTATATGATTTATGCATATGCGATATAAATGTAGGTAATTTCTACTTTAAACCAAGATAATCTCTACTTTAAACCAAGATGGACATTCTGTGCTCAGAAGTGAAAATATCTGAAATAGAAACCACCATTTAGAAAAATAGTACAAATTGTAAGTTGTCTAGTAATATTTATGGTGTTTGAAAATGCCTGCACTTCTAGTTCCCAAAAGACACTGACTCTTTTATAGGCTTCTAGATTTGTTCTTGAAGTCCTTCCCCATTTCAGAGAGATGACCTTAAAGTTTTTTGGTAAGTGCACGTCAGGTAAGATAGAGGAGACATATATAATCAAACCTCAATAAGAGTTGAAGCTGGACAGTACTAAACAATAAATAGTTTTTATTTGGGGGACAATAAAAAGTTTTTGCTTTGTTGTTTTGTTTTTAATATGTTAACAGCAAAAGGATGACCATAGAAAACATTGGTCCATTACTTGACAAAGATGGTCACTTCAGAAACAGGGACATAGACAAAGCAGAGATATTTAATGCCTTCTTTGTCTCTGTCTTCAACACCAGTGATAGGTTCTGTGACCCCAGGCCCCAGGGGGACCATGAGTTGGAGGACCATGAATACAGTAAGGATAAACACCTGGTCAACCACAAACTTATGTGGCCTTTGCTGCTCTACCCAGATGAATGTAAGTCTATGGGACTGATGGGATTCAGTCCCAGCATACTCAGATAGCTGGCTGATGTCATCACAAGACCTCTCTAAATTATTATTCAACAGTGTTGGGAATATGTAGACGTCCCTGTTGACTGGAAGTTGGCAATTTTTGGCCCAATTTTCAATAAGGGCAAGAAAGAAGACCCTGGTAATTACAGGTCTGTCAGTCTCACTTCTGTGCCTGGTATGGATAAAATTATTCTGGGAATTATTGAAAAACACATGAAGGACAACACAGTCATTGGTCATAGCCAACATGGGTTCACTAGGGAAGGGTCCTGCTTAACAAACTTGATTTCCTTTTATGACAATGTCACCCCTTTATTTGACCAAGAGAAGCCATGTAATTTTTTTGGACACCAGTAAAGCTTTCAATACAGTTTCTCAGTGTCCTTCTGGACAAAATGTCCAGCATAGAGCTAGATAAGATCATAACGTGATGGGCGAACATTTGGTTGATGGGACAGGCTCTAAGGGTTGTAGTAAATGGAGCTACATCAGGCTGGTGACCAATGACTAGTGGTATTCTCCAGGGCTCCATTTTAGGGCCAGTTCTCTTTAATGTTTTTATAAATGACTTGGACACAGGACTTGAAGGAATACAGAGTTTTCTCAGTATTATATAAACTGGATGACACTAAATTGAGAGAAGCTGTTGACTTCATCGAGGGTAGAGAGATCTTGCAGAGAGACCTTGACAAATTAGGGATTTGGGCAATTTCCAACAATATGAAGTTTAGCAAGATTAAGTGCTAGATGCTGTGTTTGGGAAGGGGCAACCCAGGCTATACATGCAGGCTCAGGGACAAGAGGCTTCAGAGTATCCCCATAGAAAGGGATCTGGGCATTTTGGTCAGTGACAAATTGAATATGAATCAAAAGTGTGCCCTGGAAACCAGGAAGGACGACCTTATTCTGGGGTGCATTGCTAGCCAGCCAAGGGAAGCAATTGTCCTGCTCTTCTCTGCCCTGGTGCAGCCTCACCTTTCATGCAGTTTTGGGCACCACAATATAAAAAGGACATAAAACTCTTAGAGAACATCCAAGGAAGGGCTACAAAGACACTGAAGGGTCTACAGGGTAAGGCGTTTGAGGAGCAGCTGAAGTCACTTGGATTGTTCAACCTAGAGAAGAAAAGACTTGAGATGAGACCTCATTGCAGGCTATTGCTTCAACATGAGAGGGAGCAGAGGGGCAGCCATTCCTCTGTTTGGTCTGGTGATCAGCATTGGTCAGAATGACCAATTGATTTCAGCACAAGAGAATGGCATGAGGCTGTAAAATTGGAGGCTCAGGTTGGATGTCAGGTAAATGTTTTTCACTGAGAGGATGTTCAGGTACTGAAACAGCCTCCCCAGTGGAACAGTCATGGCACTGAGCCTGTCAGAGTTCAAAAAGAATTTGGACAATGCTCTCATTCAAAAAGCATTTGGACAACATTCTCATGCATATGGTCTAATTTTGGGTGGTGCTGTGTGAAGCCAGGAGTTGTACTCAATGATCCTTGTGGATTCCTTCCAACTTGGGGTATTCTATGATTCTATGATATTTTGAACTGATAGGAACAGATGCAGTTCTATGGATTATGATGAAGCAGAAAACACAAACACCAGCTGGGAAATCATCTAATATTCATCATATATTTTATGACAATCTTGTTTAAAAGTCATTTAAAAATCTTTTTATTCCAAGTGCAAAAGAAATATTAACATTATTCAATGGCATAAATATACTACTAGTTTTTTTTTGAAGACTATGGTGGGTTGACCTTTTGTTACTCCCAGATTCCCACCCAGCCACTCTCCCACTCTACCTCCTCAGCAGGATGGGGGGTGGGGTGGGGAGAAGTGGCATGGAAAAGCTTGTGGGTCAAGATAAAAACTGGGAGATCACTTACCAATTGCCATGATAAGTAATACAGACTCAGCTTGGAGAAGATCAATTTAATTTATTGACAGTTAAAAGTGGGATAGTGAGAAACAAAGACCAAAAAAAAAAAAAATTGATGTCTTCTCCAACCCCAGTTTTTCCCAGACAACTTCACTCTTTCATTCCCAGCTCCTCCCTACTCCGGGCAGCACAGTAGGGTAAGGAATAAGGGTTAAGGTCAGTCCATTGGAGCTCCTCTATGCTGCTCCATCCTCCTCACATTTTTCCTCTGCTCCAGTGTGGTGTCTCTTACATGGGGACAGTTCTTCAGGAACAGACTTCTCCAGTGTGGGTCCCCCTGGTTCCTGCCAGAAGCCTAACCCTGAGTGTGCTCTCCACAGACTGCACATACCCCTGTTGGTGTGTGGGCTACAGCATGGACATCTGCTCTAACGTGGCCATGAACTGCAGGGGGACAGCCTACTTCATCACAGTCCTCTCCACGGGTTTATGGGAAATTTCTGCTGTGGTATCTGGAGCACCTCCTCCACCTCCTTCTTTACTGACCTTGTTGTCTGTTGCTCTCAGATTCTCCTCACCGCCTGTATAGTGTTTAACTCTTTCTTCCCCAGCCTTATCCCTAAGGCTCCCCCTGAATTAATGCTGGACCAAGCCATGACCTGCTGTGAGGCCACTGGAACCAGATGACCAGCACAGGACAGACCCGGCCTCTCCTCACAGAGATTTTCCTGGTAGCTTCCCCCTGCCAAAATTATGCCATGCAAACCCAAGGCTTTTTTTTTGCTTTTTAATAAGTAATTAAATTCTGCTATGATTATTTCTCAGAATGAAACAATGTACAATTGCAACTCAGTGGGTTTAAATGTACCTGTCCCGTTTGCTGGAGCAAGTTTCATAACCCAAAGAGCTGATTGGCATTTAGCCTTTTGTACTTTGCCCTGCCTAATAAAGCAAAACATATATGTGACTTCCTGAAATAAATGAGTAATCTTGTATCTCATTTACAGTAATTATACTGAAAAACAGCTTAAGAAAAAATGTAGAGAGAAACAAAAGGACATCAGTAAGCAGGTAACCTGATTTCAGAGAGATAGTGAGAGTCCATCTCACAAAAATTTTATGTCCTCTGGACTATATCCTTTGCACCCTGGTATATACCAGGTACTTGAGTGGAGGTTGGATGACTGATGGTCTTAGGTATCATTTGAAAAGAAGTTTTTAGCCTATATGTGTCATGTGTAGGGATTAGCTTCCTGTTCATAATCAGAAACTGAATGTGTTCCTGTTTAAAAATTAAAAATGAATAATCTTTTGATGTTCCTTTTAATTTGGTTAGAAACATAAATCATCCCGTGCCTTTCTGTGAAGGATATTTCATAAATGTTTTGTATTCTTGATTAGGTCAGAAAGTACCCTCTGTCTTGGTCTCTTGACTGCCATTTTTTCACACCAAACATGATGCAATGAAATTGGTTTCATAGTGCACATATGGTGGATACAGATGTCCTGATTTTTATCTTGTTACAATCAGTACAATATCCAGCTTCATTCTTACATTGCTGTAATGTAAATAGTATCAAAATCAGGTGCATGGTTACAATAGCATGCAATTTTAATTTAAACAACTAGATCCTGGCTGGGGAGTGGGGGGTAATTATGTGTGAGGGTTGACCTAGAAAGGCATATTCTTTCTTCACAGTAAAGATTAACAAAAATCACAGCCATAGAACAGCCACATTTATTTACTATATTTGAAAACAAATATATAAATATAGTGGAAATCTCAGGTAAGAAACTGGAGAGAAGATAAATTCAAGCTCATAATCATTAAGCATTTAATACTGTCAAGCACTTTGATTAATAATCATGAATATTCTTTGGTCTATTTTGTCAAGCTGGTTCTCCTTCAAAGCATAGCAAAAATAAATGGTTGATAGAATTGTTTAAGTAGACACATGCTACATATATTTTTCCAGTTGCAGTTTTATTCTCACTTCCCTGTTATTATAGTGTTTTCATCTGTCCAGCAGTTGAAACTAACTGTGCTGACCTGCATTGCTCTTCAACAATGTGGTTAAGAGCTCCTAAGAGACTACTTTTTGAAACTATTAAGCTCTTCTGATTTGTAAGCTCAGACATAGTTAACCTTGGGCAGAATCTGTATCATTGTCTTTAGTCAAGAATTTATGAGTAACCACACTAGATGAGAAAACTAGCACATCCAATCTAGTTTCTTTTCTCAGATAACAGTCAAGAAAAAAGGAAATTGAAAAAAAAAAAAAAAAATAATCCAATTTTCTGAGCAATCACAAATGACCTGACCTGACAATGTAAGAAATTCCTCTTAACACCAGGAACTTTAGACTGTAGTGTGCTTTAAGGGGTAGGAAATGATCTCTAATCAGATAAAACAAACAAACAAACAAACAACAACAAAACACTTTGTAACAGAAAAATTAATGGTTATGTTATCTTTGTGAGCATTTTTACTCCTATTTTTTAATCTTAAGTTTCTGGTGGTATGAAATTTCACATAATCTGTGTATTGTATAAGTCAAATTAAATATATATGTATACATATATATATATATACATATATATATGTGTATATATTTCATTAAATGCCACCCAGCTTCTCTTGACTGCCTTTTTGAATACTCAAAGATAAGTGCATATTCTGAATTGGTCTGGTCATCTTCTTCAATTTCATTTACTACACTGTCATGCCTAGTTGTTCCAGTTATGGTCTGTTCTATTTTCACCAATGAGGTTTCTGGTGGAAACAAAGTTGAAAATGGCAACTGTGTACAAGTCTTTCTTTTTTTGCTGTACCATGTCTGAGAATGCAAGTATTAAGTTTTAATGTTCTCTGCATGTATTCTATGAACCTCACTGCCCTGTGAATATAGTTTAAGGAAAAAGGAAGACCTGGCGACCTACAGACCAGTCAATCTTACCTCTGTGCCTGCCAAGATCATGGAGTAGATCCTCATGGAATCTATGCTCAGTCACATGGAAAAGAAGGAGGTCGTTGGTGACAGCCAACATGGCTTCACTAAGGGCAGATCATGCCTGAAAAATCTGGTGGCCTTCTATGACAGAGTTTCAGCATTTGTGGATAGGGGAAGTGCTACTGACATCATCTACCTGGACTTGCACAAAGTATTTGATCCTTGTCTCTAAACTGGAGAAACACAGACTTGATGGATGGATGGATGGATGGATCACTTGGTGGGAATTGGCTGGGTTGTTGTACTCAAAATGTTTCATCTGTGGCTCAATGTCCAGGTGGAGATGAATAACAAGTGGTGTTCCTCAGGGGTCAGTATTGGGACCAGCACTATTTAACATCTTTGTTGGTGACATGGGTAGTGAGATCGAGTGCACCTTCTCAAGTTTGCTGAGGATACCAAACTGTGTGGTATGATTGACAGGCTAGACAGGATGCCATCCAGAGTGACTTCGACAGACTTGAGAGGTGGGCCTGTGCAAACCTTATGAGGTTCAACAAAGCCAAGGTCCTGCATATGGGCTAGGACAATCCCCAGCATAAGTACAGGCTGGGTGGAAAATGGTTTGAGAGCAGGATTGAGAGCAACTCTGAGGAGAAGGACCTGGGGGTGTTTGCACCCCAAAAATCCAACTGTATCCTGGGATGCATCAAAAGAAGCATGACTAGTGAGTGGGTCAAGGGAGATGATTCTCCATCTCTGCTCCTGTGAGACCCCCACATGGAGTATTGCATTCAGCTCTCGGGCCCCCAGCACAAGAAGTGTTACACATGCAAGTGTTAGAACAAGTGCAGAGGAGGGCCACAAAGATGATCTAAGGGCTGGACCACATCTCCTCTGAAGAGAGGCTGAGGGACTCACTTTTTTCAGCCTGGAGAAGAGCAGTCTCTAGGGAGACCTTCTAGTTACATTCTAATACGTAAAGGGGCCCTACAGGAAATCTGGGGTGTCAGCATGTGTAGTGATAGAAAAAGGAGTAATGATTTTAAATTAAAAATAAATAAATAAAAATGATTTTGCTTATATGTTAGGAAGAAATTATTCACTTAGAATGCACAGGTTGCCCAGAGAAGCTGTGGATGCCCCAACCCTGGAAGTGTTCAAGGCCAGGTTGGATGGGGCTTTGAGCAACCAGCTCTAGTGGAAGGTGTTCCTGCCCATGGTAATAGGGTTGTTATTAGATGATCTGTAAGGCCCCTTCCAACCCAAACCATTCTATGATTCTCTGATTCTGTCTCACAAAACTGCTGAGTAAGGCTTTTTTAAAATGTATCCGTTGTATAGTTCTCCTATACATTGAGTTGAATGGGCTGAAAACATTAGTTACATTATGAGTCAATATACATTTGATGTCCTTGCTAAAGGAGGAGAAAGTACAAAGCAGCATGAGAACTAAGGTTTTTTGTTTTTTTGTTTGATTGTTTTCTAAGTCCATTGATTATGGACAAAGTGAGTTTGGATTTCTGGAGAATTATCTACCAGAAATGTAAATGGAAAACATATTGGCCCATATTTTTTTCACTTAAATGTTCTCTTGCTGTGCTCCCTTTACAATCCTTTCCAGATTTTTTATGGACCAAAACCAAACTATTTGAACTCAAGATATCTTCCAGGAGACAAATTCCAATGTCTTTTCCTTTCTATTCTCTGATATTATTATGACAAATGTTGCATTACAACAGAAATTAGGGATGCTCAACATCTTTCAATATAAGCTCATATTTGCTCAGAAACAAATGGCATATTGATCTCAATCTTTTACACAGCCCATCTTTTAATATTTAATTTGTTCTTTTCTTAAGTACAAAGTAACACAAACTGAGAAATGTATGAGGAAGTGTATGTATCATAACCTGTTTTGAACTCCCTAGAATTAAAAATAAATAAATAAAATAAATGAATATATAGTACTATATCTTAAGCTTTGGCCTTATGCATTTTATTACAGGTTTATTGTTGTTTTTGTTTGTTTGCTTGTTTGTTTTGTGTTTTGTTTGTGTGTTTTTTGTTTTGTTTTTTACATCATACTTATGAATATCCACCTTTTATGTTTTGTTAGATATATTTGCCATATTAAGGTAACTAATTTGTTTTTACAACTTCTAAAATTAAATGCCACTGTACTTGTCCTTTCCTTTATGTTAACCTGATCATTGTGTCTAATCTTCTGTATATTTATTTTGAGTTGACATTCTTTGTTCTTTGAGTCTTTGCACTCTTTTATCACTGTTTTAATAGTTTTAGAAATTAAAGGAAAAGAATGGCAAAAATATCTACAAAGCTTAAATGAATAAGGCATTTTGTTTACACTAATAAATGTTCTTCCTCCTCTAAAGCCTTTGCTTTAAAAATTTCTCTTTTTTTTTTTTAATTATGAAATAAATAAGAGGTTTTCATTGTTGTTGTTTGAGTATAAGCATACAATAATTCCTATGAATCCTGTGCTTATTTCGAGGTTCTTATAAAACAGCTACTATTGAAAAGCTCACATTTGAAATGGTTCTGCTCATTGAAAAGATGTCACCAATAATTTTTAAAAGGGGCTTATCTTTCAAATTAGGATAAACTTTTTAAGCGTGTCCATAGCAGCTTTTACAGTGTTCTTTACAAAGCTTCTAAGACTGTTTTCTACTTCCACTAAATCAAAGATATTTTTGCACTCTATACTAGATACACTTACAACTGTCTTCTTCAGAACTTGACTTACCGTCTCCACATGACCCACAACTGATAAATTACTTACAAATCCTGCTTGCTGTCATGACTTATTTATATCCCCAAACCCTTTTAGTCTCTTACCAAACACATTTATGAAGATCTTGTTGTAGAACACTAAAAATAAGCCATTGGAAATACAGCTCTTGAAGTCCTTGGTGTTTCATTCCTTAACTGAAAACTGTTCATTTGAATTTCTGCAACACCTGCATATTTGCACCTGCACATGCTACATATGCGACAGCCTTTTACTTTAGAGTGACTTAAATAATGGATGGGAGAAAGCAAGCTTTTCAGGAAGTTTTCAAAATCTAACAAATGAATGTCAATAGGAAATGTGAGGCAAGATCCACAAAAGCTGCAAGGACAGTAAAACAGAGTTTAGGTATCAAGTGGTGTTGTTATGATCTCTCTAGCTTGAGTCATAAAAATATGTGGCGGGGGTGATGTTGTTTTTTTTTTATTTTATTTTATTTATTTCTCTCCATAGTTCAATCATCAGAGTATTCAGAAGTTGACAAAATAAAGATGTGAGAAACACAAACCCTCACTCTGCATAGGAGGATATGAAATTGCATCTCTTTGTGTCTAAGTCAAACATTTCATTTACCAGGTAGTGAGATGCTTTCCATCTCTTCTGACTGAAGATACTCACATCACATTGAATAATTAAATGCGAGCTGGCCAATAAAGAATTAAGAAGAGAAAGGCTCTCTAGCGTTGTCATATAAGGTTCAGCAGGATGTGACAAGACATGAGATTGGACACATGCTCCCCAAACTTCTACTATCTTACTTAGCAGTGCAGTTTAGACATGATCTAGGATATCAGACACCCACACAGAACTGGCAGATAGGACACTGGGATTTCCAAGAAACCTAACCATTTCTAAAGATATAATGAGATGCCAGCATGGAATATCATGTAAAGTGATACTACTCTCTTACATTTAAACAAGCCAATCCAACACTAATAATTTATTCTTTAAGTAAACTTAATATAAGTAAAGTTCACATTGCTTTAAAGAGAGCTCTATCATATCATCATGACAGGTATACAACCTTTCTCTAACAAGAGAGTCTATTGGCTTTGTATTAAAATTATTATTGTAGCATGTCTAACACTATGGTAGTTTCCAAGAGGCCTTTTCAACAAATGAAGAGAGGTAGCATAGTCCAAATCAGGGTGAAAGAGTGCAGTCTGGATGGCCCTCAATAATCTGTCAATTCTTGACATTATCCTCTCCAAGTACCACAAAGCTCATATGCTGAAAAGCTGAAAAGTCCATAGTACTGAAAAGCACTAGGTGAGCAGAGAGGTCTGGGAAAGCTTCTCTACTGTTGTGGTTTTACTGTGATGGACAGCTGAACTCCACCACAACTGCTCTCTTCCTCCCACTCAAAGGGGGAAATAAAGTATGATGGGAAAGACAAAAGCTCACATATTGAGATAAGGATAATTTAATTCAATTAAAGGAAAAAGAAAGGGAAGGAGGGAAGAAAGAAAGGATAGAAGGAAGGAAGGAAGGAAGGAAGGAAGGAAGGAAGGAAGGAAGGAAGGAAGGAAGGAAGGAAGGAAGGAAGGAAGGAAGGGAGGGAGGGAGGGAGGGAGGGAGGGAGGGAGGGAGGGAGGGAGGGAGGGAGGGAGGGAGGGAGGGAGGGAGGGAGGGAGGGAGGGAGGAAGGAATCACAGAATTTCTAGGTTGGAAGAGACCTCAAGATCATCGAGTCCAACCTCTGACCTAACGCTAACAGTCTCCACTAAACCATATCACTAAGCTCTACATCTAAACGTCTTTTAAAGACCTCCAGGGATGGTGACTCCACCACTTCCCTGGGCAGCCCATTCCAATGTCTAACAACCCTTTTGGTAAAGAAATTCTTCCTAAGGTCCAACCTAAAACTCCCCTGGCGCAACTTAAGCCCATTACCCCTCATCCTGTCATCAAGGACAGCATCCCGTGGGAGGGACCCCATGGCACAGGGGAAGAGAGTGACCGAGAAGGAGCAGTGGAGACAAAGTGCTATAGACTGACCGCAGCCCCCAATGTGTCATATATACCACACAGGTACATGTGGTACACAGGTAGGTTCAAGATACAGAGACAGTGAATAATTGAGCTTCGATTACCCTTAAGGCAGGAGATTCTTTGTGTAGAAACATATATTCTAAGTGCAGTGGGTTTCTCAAGGGTTGTATTTCATCCTGTATGAACTTTTAATAGTATTTTCAGTATCAAGAAAGTCACCAAATCAAATGTGTGAGCTGAAAGCTTCCTAGACATGACCCTTGTAAACTTCTTCCTATCACTGTTAAAATTTTACTGAACTTATGAAAGCAGGATACTATTAAGAGGCCAAAATACTTTTTTTTTTTTTTTTTTACTTAATAAATTAAATACATACTTTTCCTATTTATATTCATTCAAAAGTACTTGAGTTCAAAATAAATTTTAAAAAATGAGTTTAAGTGCTTCATCCAGGAAGATTAAATTACTTAAAACTGAAAGAATGAGAGTGAGTTGTAAACATGTGTCCTGGTTTCAGCTGGGATAGAGTTAATTTTCCTCCTAGTAGCTGGTGGGGTGCTATGTTTTGGATCGGGATGAGAAGAATGTTGAATGTTTTAATTGTTGCAGAGCTGTGCTTACACTAAGCCAAGGACTTTTCAGCTTCTTGCTCTGTCCTGCCAGCGGGCAGGCTGGGGGTGCAGCAAGAGCTGGGAGGGGACAGACCCAGGACAGCTGACCCAAACTGGCCAAAGAGGTATTCCATACCATCTGACGTCATGCTAAACAATATATAGGGGTGGCTAGCCAGGATAGAGGGACCATCTGCTCGGGGATAGACTGGGCATTGGTCAGTCAGCAGGTGGTAAGCAATTGTATTGTGCATCACTTGTTTCGTACACATTATTATTAGCAGTATTATTATCATTATTATTATTACTATTTTCCTGTCTTAATAAACTGTCTCTATCTCAACCCACAGGCTTCAGTTTCCCATTTCTCTCCCCCTTCCCAGAGAGGGAGTAGGGAGGGTAAGCGAATGGCTGTGTGGTGCTTAGCTGCAGGCCAGGTTAAACCACAACAACATGAAATCACTGAATTACTTGAAATGTTACTATGATTGCATCTCTACAGTAATATTGCCCAAATATTATATTAATAATACACTGAAATAAGTTAATTGTCCTTAATCATATTTCATCAATAACTTATAGAATTAGAATAATAATAGTAATAAAAATAATAATAAGCCAATTGATGTAGAATACCTGTTCTTTTTCTTTTACTCAAGAAGCTAAAAGCAGAAGCGAATAGACATTATCTTTTGATGAGTGGCTCAGTAATTAATTAAGAGTAGTGTGTAACGTGTTTGCGAGTACAGAGCTTTAAACTAAACTGGATTCAATGGGGGAAGGGGACGTACCTCTGAGTGACAAAACAGAACCTGGGAAAACTGATGCTTTAGAAAGCAACAGGGAAATACCAATGTAATTCTTTATCCACTGAGTAGTTCACCTTTCAAATCCATATCTCACCAATTTAGAGACAAGGATGTCATGGGACCATGTGAAAGGTCTTATAGGTCTTACAGATTAGGTGACATCAGTTGCTTTTCCCTTGTCCACTGATGTATTCAGCCCATCATAGAAGGCCTCCTTATCATCTCCTAATCCTCCATATGCCTGAATGTAACCCCTAGGAGGTTATCTGTTATTTGTTCAATAATCTTCCCAAGCATTGAGGTGTTTCTCATCAGTAATAGCTTATGGAAAACAAGTATGGTTAGAATCTAGTCTTCCTCAGAAACAAAAACAGAAACAAAGAACAACAAGGAAAAAGAATACAACACAACTGACATTAAGAGAGACATCTTCCCTCAAAAAGCTAGTTAGGCTTTGTATTAAAGATTAAGAAACATGAATAGAATTATTGAGGGGTTACTAGGACAAATAAGTCTTTTAATACATTTTAACTGAATGCTGTAGAGATAAAGTCAATAAGATGTTAATGATTATGGCTATCTACAGAATCCCCCCCAGAGAATTTTTTGCAATCTTCAACAACAAATGCAACTCATATCTGTAACATGTTTATAATGGGTATTAATCCTATTAATCCTTGATTCTTTAACTATGAATGAAACTTCTATATAAAATTTGCTGAAAGGCAAAACTTTCAGTTATGAAAGTAAAGGGGAAGATATTCCTGTGTGCTTGAAGTGTTTTATCTCAAAAGTATTATTTCTTGAGGCTGTTAAAATTGCGGCTACAGCCAGCCAATATCATCTCTATGCATCCTCTTAATCTTCATTACTTCATGAATTAAACAAACATTGTAAACAAACAACTTCAGTATAGTGATGGACTACTCATTTTCTCCTCCTTCTGCTTAAATGCCGTAAATCAGATCATAATGTACACTAAATTATAATCATGTGCTAATTAAAAATAGATGGTCCTCTAGGGAACTGGCAATAAATGTATAACATTAAAACTAACTTATTAGAAAATTGGTTAGGAATAAAATTCAACACAACTCTGCTTATACTGTTATTAATAATGCATTATAAAAAGTTGTCTCCCTGTCACTGCAAGTATCCCTGAAATAGTTCCTAAAGGTATTAATCCAATATGAATTCTTCAGAGCCAAAGATAAGTGCCTGGTTGCCTTGCTAGTGTCATACTCAAGATTTTGACTTATACAGTCTACCTTTGAGAAGCTAGATCTGTTGGTAACTGTTGGGATTCACCTGATTAGGTGGGGCAAGAGAGTTTTCACCAAAAGGCTGGACAGACTTATAAGGAGAGCTTTAAACTGGACATAGGGGAGACAGCGGATGGAGTTTTGAATAACAGAGAAGAGCCAGAGACTGCTGATGTATTAGGAACCAACAGAGAAACCTGCAAAATTTCTCAAAGGAATTAAAATAGTTGGGCTGTCATTGATAGCCCAACTAAAGTGCCTTCATACTTGTGCATAACAGGGTAGCAAACAGGAGGAGTAGGAAGCCATTGAGCAGCTAGCTTGTCTATGTGTTATTGTCTGATTGTTATCACTGAAACTTGGTGGAAAAAAAATACATGACTGGAGTGCTTCATTCAATGGTTATAGACTGTTCAGAGGGGACAAGCAAGGAAGCAGTGGCAGAAGAGTTGTCCTCTATCTTAAGAAAAGGCTTGACTACACAGAGCTGTCTTTCAAAAACAGCAATGAGTAGGTTGAGACTTCATGGGTAAATATTAGGGGCCAAGCCAACAAATAAAACCTCATGGTTTGTGTTTACCGAAGACTTCCTGATCAAGGGGAGGTTGACAAAACATTATTACTGAAAATACAGGAATCCTCACATTCACAGTCTCTGATCCTGCTGGGGAACTTCAACACCCTAACATCTGCTGAAAAATTAGCACAGCAAGCTGTTAACAGTCCAGAAGACTATTGGAACACATTGAGGATGATTTCTTAATCCAAGTGATAGGTAGCCCAACCAGAGGAGAAATGTTAAAGGACCTGTCACTTACCAACACCAATGAACGTAGAGAGATTAAGACTGGTGGCAGCCTGGGATGCAGTAGTCATGCTCTGGTAGAATTCATAATCCTGGATGGGCCAGATGAAAAGTAAATTTAATACCCTAAATTTTATGAGAATGAATTTCAAGTAGTTTAAGGAATTACTGGATAGGACCAACTGGGAAATTGCCCTCACAGATAAAGGAGTAGAACAGAGCTTGCAGCTCTTTAAGGGCAATTTGCTTAGAGTACAAGAGTTCTCAGTTTGCAAATCAGGAAAAGAAGGCAGGAGACCAGCATGTCTGAGTAAGGACTCAGGTACTGGTGGATGAAAAATTTACATCTCAGAAAACCACTGATATCATTGGCTGCATAAAATGAAGTGTGGCCAGCAAGATGAGGGAGATGATTCTCCCCTGATATTCCACTCTCATGAGACTCTACCTGGAGCACAGCATCCCCAGTCTGGGGATCCCAAGTTTGGGATCCCCAGTAAAGAAGGGATGCAAAGTGCATCCAGAGAAGGACCATAAAAAAAAAATAGGTTGAAGGTTGGATTTTTTTTTTAACATGGAGAAGAGAAGGCTTCAGGGAGAACTTATTTCATCCTTTTGATACTTATAGGGGTTTGTAATACTTTACTAGGGCCTGTCATGTCTGGATAAGGCTAAACTGTTTAAAACTGAAAGAGGGTAGATTTAGATTAGATATAAGGAATAAAATTTTTACTATGAGGGTGATGAAATACTGAAACAGGTTGCCTGAGAGAAGTTGTAGATAGCCCATCACTGGAAACATTCAAAGTTGGGTTGGACAGGGTTTTGTGTAACCTGATCAAACATGTCCCTGCCCATGGCAGGAGGGTAGACTAGATGAATTTTAAAGGTCCATGCCTACCCAAACTATTTTATTATTATGAATAAACTCTGTCCTGCAATAACTTTCTATAGATTTCCCCTTGCTAGTGACTCTAAAGCATTTTTGTAAAGTTAAAAATTACTGTATATTTTTCCTTGACAAAGCACTAATCTTTTATAAGTATGGGTCTGACAGTCTGTTTGTGTTTTCTTTTTGCAATAATTAACTAAAAATACCAGACTCTGAGTAACATTTAGCAGGAAAAAAAATATAATTTTTCTATTTTTTTTCTCTGACATAAATTTTCACAGAATCACAAAATCACAGAAGGGTTGAGATTGGAAGGCACCTCAAGATCATCTAGTCCAACCCCTCTGCTGAGTAGGATCACCTAGAGCATATACCACAATAACAAGTTGGCAACACAGAATTAATGGTAGTAGTTTTCAGGTTAAAAATTGTTGTCTTTTCAGGCAAAGTTCCTACTGTAAGGAACATATCTGTTCCTAATGACTTTTTAATTCTATTTTAGCCTAGTCACAAAACTGGCATTGGAAGAGGTGAAGACTCCTTCAGCATTTCCTTCCATACAGCATTGTTACTACACTGATGCACTGATGGTTCTTCATTATATCGTTTATATATGTTTAATTATATTGTATAAGATGATTGAATCATCCAGGATAAATAGATAAAATATTACATCTGAGACTGATGCAATACTTACATATACCAAATTTAAGAATCAGTTATTTGCACAGCCTTAATCCCAGTCATCACCTCCACCTCATTTACACTAGGCCTGTATTAGGTTTGATTTCACTAAGGATAGACTAGGACACGCTTCTTTCTAAAGACTAGGTTTGGTTTTCATAACAATTTCATACAGAAACATTCAATTTGGCCTACAAATTGATTGTACTAGAGGTAATTATGTGGCCTTTGATCCACATCACATGGTTGAATTAAATATGTGTAAACTGTGGGATCCAATGTCCACTTTTCTTTCATGAAAAGTATGTCCAATAATTTAAATCCTCTGTATGACCACTGCAGCTGAAACAATAATAACATGAATCTGTCTTTTGGCATACTCTAAAACCCAAAAAAAGAGGCATGTGCCAGCAAGTAGTATCCTTTTTCCCCAAAACATTATTGCTGAAGAAAACATAGCTGTATTTATGACAAAGAAAAATAGAAGCAGGAAAAATCAAAGCTGTAACATAGCCTCAAAAAAAGGCTTAGGGAAAGAAAACTTGCAAATTCAACACCAGCTAGTAGATCATCATTCCTGTTGTATGATTCACCTGTTTTCAGGGAAAAAGAGCTTTGTAGAGTTTCTCAAAATAAGTGGTATTTAAGAAGTACCACAAACAGTTATTTTATCTTAATAAAAATAAGATGCAAATCTACCACTTCTATCTACTTAGATTTAAAAGAATTTGTATGCATTTACCATTCCCTATTACCTAGACTTGAATTTTATTTTCTGCAGTGATTACACTATAAGGAAATTAAAATGTCATTGAAGCAAATGTATCTCCAGTGATAAAGAAGGTAAATTTTCTCTTTCTCCTTAAAAAAGCATGCTTTGAAGTGATAAAAGAAAAATAAATTTAAAATGTATTTAATAATAATTTATTATCTGTTTAGGTTATTTATTTTACATTTTAATCTTAAAGACACATTTTTTTAAAAAGAAAATAAATATTTTATAAACTCAGTTGCAGTGGGTAATCCTCATTCAGATTTCTGAAATGCTGGATATCCAAAAACAAACTTTGAGTAATGGGGTCATGAAGGCATGGAGCATTTCAATGTAAAAAAAAAAAAAAAAAAAAAAAAAAAAAAAAAAGGTCACTTTTAATAATAGATTGATTTTAAATTCACTTCTATCTTAAACATAATTCCAGATGGCATGGTAAGTAGCAAGAGTAAAAATGAGCATTTTGCATAAATTGACTGCCAAAAAGTATGTATTCCTGTAGGTTACAGCAGGGATCCTTCTTAACAGAAATGAAGTTTAAGAATTATCACAATGTGGAAAGGAAATTTACATTGTAGTAGTGCTGTTCGGTGTTGGCTACCCTCAGAAGGGAGATTTTCAAAGGCACAAATGTCAGTCAGAAGCCCAAATCCCATTCTGTGGAAGAGAATACTCTTAGGCACCAAGCTGGTATTCCCGCCTTTGAAAACCTTCCCCAGGTGCCATATTCTGTAGGAGCTTGAGCACCAATCAACAAGAGATGGGGATACTCAGCACTTCAGGGGATCAAGCCCACAATGTTTGTTATGGCATTCACCTCACATCAAAAAGAACTCAGCTTTTGCTTAGCTGATATTGTTGCTTTAAGATAATGCTTTACTTTGGGAATGATGGCTTTTGTCTTGGTACATATGATACCTTATGCCCTCCCTTGAGGTCTTAGTCCCTACACTTGCTCTAGGTTTGTCATGTCTTAACCTGATGAAGGGGATGTATTTTATTTTACTTTTAGATTTAGTGGTCATATTATCCATTTCTTTTATTTTTTATTTTGTTTTGGTTTTGTTTTTCTCACACACATATATAAAAATAGAACATAGAAAGCTAAATAAAATAATAATAATAATAATAATAATAATAATAATACAAATAATAATAATAATAATAAAGAAAAAAATCAGGCAGCTTCCTATAGAGAATCTACACCACTATTATGCCAATAATGAAACTAATGTACAGTGTCAACTGCTGTCACTTGCAAAGGCACAGTGAGCCTTACATCAACAGGAAGGAATAATGACACATCTTCAAAAATTGACAAAGGAAAAACATATTAATTATGTATATGCATTGATAAATATAAATTTGACTGGTTGAGAGAAGAAGCAGTTTTAAAAAATGCAATGGTGCATCTTGTACCATCCAGCTAGTAATTTAGGCCTTGTTTCAGAAGAAAATGATTATTTGTGCTGAGCTTTAAATTTGTACCAAGCCCAGTCTTATTCAGCAAATCATATGCTTGAAAGTGAACACATTTATAACATAGAAAGAGGCATGTTTCATTTTGTATCTGCATAGAAGTAGGAGAAATATGCATGATCAGTTTATAGAAGTCGGATTAGAAGAATTCAGTCTCTATCATAATTTGAGTGTTTCTAACCATGTGAATTTGTCTCAGATTCTATCACAATAAATGAAGCTTCATAAAATTTGGTATGATGCTCATCATCCTGATAGTCATTGCCTTTTTACAACCCTTTAATTCATCAAAGATTTCATCCTTCCTTGTCCTTTCCTTTAGGAATCATTCTACCTTACAAACCCATCGCAAACCCAGCATTTCCTCTTTTAGATCAAATGGACAGATTCTCAGAGTTCTCTGCTTGCCCAATCACTACTAATAGTGTTCCATGGTAAATTATGAACATATGGCATATATTGGACTGTATTAATAAATGTAGACCTAACCTTCTCTAATGGTATACCCATTATTAGTCTGTATTATGCATCCCCTCGTTTTTAATTTATAGCAGGCCAATATTTGGCTCTCACTTGATTTGGAAATTTCATAAAATGTGTTCTTCCCTCCCCTAACTTCTGCTTGAGAAGGGAAAGAATTCCTAGGTTTGGAAACAAACACAGAGAAATAATTACACTTATTCAAAAAAAAAAAAAAAAAAAAAAAAAAAAAGTCTTGTCTTCCACCTTCATTTACAGCATCCCACTCAGATCTCATCTGTTATTTTTCTTGTATATTTTTCTTTCATACTTTGAAGGTCCATTTGCAAATATTCTAGATTCATGGATAAAATTATCCCTATCTCATCTATGTATCAAATGCACCTCTGAAAAACACCTAACTATGCTTCAGCAACAGAAGCATGATTATCATTCCAGGAAATGTAATTTTGTGTCCCTTGCTGCTTCTGCTCTGTGGGCTGATTCTTGTAAAGTTCATGAAATATTACAATGCACACAGAAAAATAATGACAAGGACAATAGAGAAAGAAAATGCTTTGAAAAAAAAAATCTGTCTTCTGTGGTGAGATAATTTATAATTCCCATACCTCTTTTTCAATAATAATATCTATCAGGTAATCTACCATTGCATTATTTTATATTCTGTAATGGTGAAAATTAGCTCATGTCATGAACTATTGAAATCACATATAAATGATTCTCATTTGTGTAAGAATTCATCCTCTCCTCCCTCTTCCTTGAATCCTTCATTTACATTTTGCCAATAGTAGAATGTGGCAAAAATCATTGCATTAGGATTTGACTATATTAGGACCATTTCAGTTTCATATCTGAAGACAGCACATACTTTCATGATTGCAGCTAAGCTCTGCTAAAAGTATTGAACTGTATCCTCCCTTACACATTTATGAAGACACCTCTAAATATTCATTTAATATTTATGATGCTGTAAGTAGTACTGCAAAGATAGAGCTGTATTAAACTGTTAGAAAGCCATTTCACTCATTTATAAAAAACAAAGCACTTAACAAAATTTGTAGTCTCTACTAAATCTTCCAAAGATGAACATGATGTGAGAACTCAGAATCATTTTGTATTAAAAAAATAAAAATTTAAAAATATATATCTCCAATTGCAAACTTAAAAAGGGCGTGTCTATTAAAGATTGTAATCTACTGTGGAGATGGTAACACAGGTGAGGTAAAGTATATATATATTAAAAAAAAAAAAAAAGCATAAAACAAAATCAAGCTATTAGCTTAACACTCATAATTTTTTTTTGTTTGCTTGTTTGTTTTGTTTTGGTTTGTTTTTTTTTTTTACAGTAGCAAACTTAAAGACTTTTACTTTAAAATCTTCTTCTTCTAGAGCCAAAACCCAATAAAGGATCCTGCGTATATAAAGGAATAACTGATGCTGATGATATGTGAGAAAGTATCATAGGTATCATGTTAATTTATTTTAAAAATTGTAATACCTGGTCTATCGGAAATCTTTTTCCTATGGAATTCCTGTCCATAATCAGTCTACTACATATTTATAAATCTTGAGAGTTTCAGGAACTCTGAACACAATAAAATTTCTTTTTTTTTTCTTCATGATCTACTGATTGAAAGTTCTTCAAAAGATGGAATTTCACTTTATTTATTTTTAATTTATTATTTATTTATCTTTTCATTCATAGAATCATAGAATGGCTTAAATTGGAAGGGACCTCAAAGATCATCTAGTTCCAACCCCTCTCCAATGGGCAGGGATGCCACCCACAAGACCAGGTTGCGCAAGACGTCGCCTAACTTGGTCTTGAACACCTCCAGGGATGGGATATCCACAACCTCTCTGGGCAACAAGTTCCAGTGCCTCACCACCTTCTGAGTGAAAAAATTTCTTCCTAACCTCTAATCTAAATCTCCTCTATTAATTTAAAACCATTCCCCCTTGTCTTGTCAATATCTGACTGAGCAAAGAGTAGCTCTCCATCTTTTTTATAAGTCCCCTTTAAGTACTGAAAGGTCACAATGAGGTCACCCCAGAACCTTCAGTTCTGTAGTCTGTACAGGCCCCAGCTCTCTCAGCCCTTCTTTGTAGGAGAGATGCTCCAGACCCTTTATTATCTTTGTGGCATTCTTCTGGACCCTATATAACAGGTTCATACCTTTCTTGTTCTGGGGGCTCCAGACCTGGACTCAGTACTCAAAGTGATCCAAATGATCATAAATTTATCTGCAAAAATCACCTCGAATTTGTAGATAAAATTTTCTAAGGGAAATGTTACTTTAACTGAAATAATATATTTATATATATTATATGTATTTATATTTATATTATATGTATATAATATATATAATATATATATGCAATATAATATAATATAAAATATATATAATATAATATATAATATATAAATATAATATATAATATATATATGCAATATATTCATATTATATATAATATATTCATATTATATATATTATATATGTGTGTGTACAAATATGTTATATATACATATATATATATATATCTCTTTCCATGGGATAGAGTTGATTTCAGTATGCTTTTGGAATAAATATGAAATGAAAGGCTTTAGTATTTCATTTTGCCATTGATTAAAATGTGATTGTTTGTTTGTTTCCAGTTATGTCTGTTTAAAGTTTTTTCTGAATTCTTTTTCAATGGAAAATATGGACATTTTCTTGCATTTAAATAATAATTTTAAAAAAAAAAAAAAAAAAAAGGAAATATTGAAATATTCAGAGGGATGGAAATTCTGTCTTAATTTCTGTGAACACATATATCTGTCTGAACTCTTGTCACTTAATATATTTCAGGTGTAATCTGTGCATCCAGTTCTACTCCCTAACACAGCTCTTTATGACTGACCAAAAATGTTTCTCTTTCCCAGCAGGTCCTACAGGGTAGTTGCAGAAATGCCTGGGACATGTTCTTGGCTAGATCTATCCTCAACCCTGCCCTGTCAGGGAACATACATGAGGTCTGTACACTATGTGCACTACCTCTGGAGACTCTACTAAAATGCCTACCGTCTGTTGTTCTAAATACATACTCCTTCTTGCCAGACATTCTGTGTAAGAGTACAGACTTTGGAGCTACATATAGAGATTGGCTAACTTGATGACCTCCAGGAAAACAATAAAGGTACATCTCTTTGTGCTTCACTCACAGTCAGAATTAGTTTAGAACAAAAAAAAATATAATGGGGGGAGGGGGAGGAAAGAGAGGGAGGAAGAGGAAGGGGAGAGGAGAGTTGTTTGCTTTTATTGATATACAATTTTTGTGTGATATAGAATTAACTCCTAATAAAAATCTTGCCAGCATCTTTGAGAGCATCATTGTATGCCCTTCTCCATAAGTTCTTTACACTTTCACAATAGAATCCCTCCTTGGGAATCCTGTTTGTGAGTAGACTTGTAAGGATCATGTTCTTCACTATTTCCTCGATAAATTAATCTCAATAAGAAATGCTCCCTCTGGACTTCTTTATCATTGAACCAGTGGACTTCTTGCTGATTTATGCCCATCTTGTTTGACCACTTTCCATAAATATCCCCTCTTTCTTCTCTTATCCTTCAAAGGTGGCAATACTTCCAAGTGATGTTTTCTCCTTTCCAGCTATTTAAAATATTCACAGCCAAGTAATTTATTAAAACATACCTTTGTCTTGCTTCTCACAAAAAGCTTGACAGTAGCTAGACAGCTGTGCCTATCATTTATCACCGCTGCTGCTCATAATTTTCTAATTATTACCTCATGCTCCTCTCATCTGCTGGATGCCTATCCTCCGAAAGCACTATCAGGAAAACTTTGTATTTTCATTTTGCAATTTAGCATTTTATTTACATACACACACACATAGCTTTATATTTATATTGTGAACATTATTATGAAAGTAATGCTAAATGACAAAGATAAAGAAAAATGGACTAATTTCCCTAATATTTTCTTCATTTATTTAAGATTTTCCTAACTGTAGTGCAGCTGAGAGGATTAGCTGGCCAAGTGCCAGCACAGTAGCACTAAATTTTAGTGCAAAAGTATGGCAGCCATTTCTGCATTATTTACAGGCAGAAGAATCATTCTGACAGGAGGTCTCCAAAATCAAAATGCAGATGAAACTGCCAGGCTCCCTGGATAAATATGCAGTATCTGTGCTAGGGACACTCTTTTCTGGTTGATGTTATGATAGAATAGAATAATGACTGTATTTTTGCAAAGCAGAACACAGGATGCCTAATGGGTCAAATGAAGCAGATTTCCTTGTAGTGTCGATCTTCTGTTAAGTGCTTAGGTTACTGAGCATGCAAGCCACAATTTTTTCTTTTCACATCCAGGAATAAATTCATTTTTAGTGGTTGTATCCCCTATACATACAGAACATAAAGAATCTTTCTAGCAGGGTCCCCTAACAATATTTTGTTTGGTTGGTTGATTGGTTGGTTTGGTTTGTCTTTTAACAGCTTAGTTTGAAAGACTTTAAGGCTTGACTTTCACTGTTGTCTGAGATATTTGCTTGTTTTCTTATTAACTACAACTGATTGGCAACTTGCTCAAAGCTAGTTTATGGCAAAAATAATGTGTCAAATAGCTAAAAAGTTTCTGTTGCTTTTGGTCAAACAAGCTGTTCTATTCTACCATTAAAATGAATGCTGTCAAATCTTGAAGAGTGTTTTGACAACAGTGTAATTTTCCTTCATCATCTCAGATCATTTTGCTGCCCAGATATATTTTGTTAAGACTTTTTCTGTCTGTTTGCAGAATGCATACTGTAATCTTCAGAAAGTGTTTTCTACATCAAAATTGCTCTGAGAAATATTTTCCATTAACAGAAATAAATCCAGTCAGCCAGCTAAAAGGCTGATAGAAACAGTACTGAAAAGAAAATGTGTTTGCTATGTTCAGCTATCATATTTGCTTGTTGGTGTGTTTTTAATTTATCACCAGAGAGGAAAAAAAATGAATAAAAAAAGTTTATCAATAGATAATAAATCAACAGAACATTTTTTAATGGATTCTGAAGAGTATTCATAAAACGTTTTGTATTAAGTGAAACTATAATGGCTAAACTGAGCAGTTATCCTACATTCTTTTGTTCACATTCTTTTCTTTTCTTTTTCTTTTCTTTTTCTTTTCTTCTTCTCTTCTCTTCTCTTCTCTTCTCTTCTCTTCTCTTCTCTTCTCTTCTCTTCTCTTCTCTTCTCTTCTCTTCTCTTCTCTTCTCTTCTCTTCTCTTCTCTTCTCTTCTCTTCTCTTCTCTTCTCTTCTCTTTTTCCTTTTCTTTTCTTTTCTTTTCTTTTCTTTTCTTTTCTTTTCTTTTCTTTTCTTTTCTTTTCTTTTCTTTTCTTTTCTTTTCTTTTCTTTTCTTTTCTTTTCTTTTCTTTTCTTTTCTTTTCTTTTCTTTTCTTTACTTTACTTTACTTTACTTTTCTCTAAATGAAAACCAGTAATTTATCTAAGACTGTGAAAAAATGTTTATGTGAATGAAAAATTTCCAAATCTTAATGATATATTCAAAAATTTTTATGATCTACTTATGTAAGTTTATCCTTTTATTACATACACTGTTCTATGGCCATGTAAAACTTGAAACCATCTTGAAACTTATTCTTAACCTGGTAATTGGAAGTGAGCATTATGTGGAAAGATTATCATGCACTTCATTAGGTATTCCTTATCTGTCAATTGATTTCTATAAATGTTATATTCTTGAGAAGAGCTACAAATAAAATTGCTTTTGTTCTTCCTAAAAAAAAAAATCAGAACTCAAAGCACATTCGAAGGAATTACCTTTCAGCTGTTTTTTTTTCCAACTTTAATGTTTTGATTTGGATATTTTATCAAAACTACATATATTGCTCTTAAAAAGGGAAGACAAATTTTCTTTCTTTCTCTCCCTTTTTTTTTTTTTTTTTTTTGAGGGGGAGCTGCCTAATGCAGCTTTTATTTGTTTATTTATTTATTTTATCTCAAAAGAAGCTTCCAATTTCAACCTAAATTGACAGCTGTTTTTGGTCAAGCAAATCTACTTGACAAATGAACTATTCAGAAAATGATCAAAACTTGTCTGTTATTAATGTTATTTTTAACATGTTCATAATTTTTCTCATGAACAAATTTCCTGAATTCTTACCACCTCTATAAAATGTGTACCAATCTCAATCCCCTCTTCTGTCTCTCAGATTTCATGTGAGGGGCATACACACACATACCCAGACACAAGGTGAGACTGGTCTTCCATCATTTGAGAAATTGTCACCAAATTGACTTTAGCAATGCACTTGGTGATAGCTTTCAGGTTATGATATATGATGCTTTGTGTTGCAACTGATGCAGGAATGCTGACAACCATCTATCTACCTTTGATTTCCAGAATCTCTTTCACAAAAGACACTATTATAGAACATAAAAACATAAACCTAAATCTCTTTTACCATTTCTCTGTTGAAAGTTGAGACAAATGATGTCTCAACATCTTTTTCAAGAAAGGAAGGAAGGAAGGAAGGAAGGAAGGAAGGAAGGAAGGAAGGAAGGAAGGAAGGAAGGAAGGAAGGAAGGAAGGAAGGAAGGAAGGAAGGAAGGAAGGAAGGAAGGAAGGAAGGAACTCTGATCATTTTGGTTAAGATGTTCAGATTGCTGTACTGCATAAGGTGTTTGATCTGTAAACATCTTGATTTTCTTTTAGCTCTCAGTCATGAACACTAGATGTGAGCTTCAAACATTGATAACTTTCCTCCTTGTACTAATAGACTGTTTCCATTCTGTTTCACCTGCAGAGATGAAAAACTAGAGGGTCCAGTGAGTCTCTGATGTGAACAGTACACTGTTACTTGACTAGTTGGCAGGCAGCTAGTAGTTATCAGGTCACACCACTTTGTATTATTATTATTATTATTTAATTTATTTTTCTTATTGTTAATTTTATGCTGTAGGACAGGAGAATGGCTTGTAGTTTTTACTTATTTTAGAAATGTTGCATTCTGCTCTGACCATAATCACAATAACATTAATTGTAATACAGAATTAAAAACACATTCAATGAAAGAAAATTCAGACAGAAGCAAAAGATGTGTTCCTTTTTTCTTGAAAGTAAGAATGTTATATGGATAAGAACGATACTTTTTATGAGGTTTGTTTCAGGAGGATTGCCAATAACTCACATGAAAATCATGTGTTTAAAATTTTAATAGAATGATATATTCTTCCTAAAAAAAAACTCTTTGCAAGAGAGTAGAACATAAGAAGAAAACATGTTCTTTAGTAATTTTAGTATTTAGATTTCAATCCCTTCAGTGTTTAACTTCTTTCTGCCCCACAGATGTTCTTTTAGTCTACACATGTGTAGACTTTTAAATGTGTAGACTTTTAGTCTACACATTTATGCATAGATCCAAAAGTATTTGAGCAAAAACACCAAGAAGAGAACATGAGAACTGGCAAACCAAGTATTGTCCAGGACTTCGTGATATTCTAATTTGCAAAACAAACCTTCTTTTGAGACTTATTTTTTCATTAATTGTTTATGAACTTGTGTAAAATTTTATATCCATAAGCTTTTGTACCCAGGATATCTGCAGGTAGTGTATGCATTTCATAAAGAACTACTCTCTCGCTTTTTATTTTTCTCTTATAAAAAATAAATGAATCTGGTTTCTCTTTGCTTTAGTCAATGCTCACGCATTCTGTTATTAGAAGTGGCAGTGGTCAGTTAATCCCTATCTGCACTATTGATGCCACTCCTCAGTTTATGGACCTCTAACAAGCTTTCTTCTATACATCTTTCCCTGAATATTTTTTTCCATTCTATCTCATTCTTTTGATGATAACAGGCAATAATGAGGAATAACAGTCAGTCATCCAGCCTCTTATGATATGAACATAATATTGAATATCACATGGTGCATCTCAATTCACCATCAATATAATGGATTTAATTAAATTGAAATTTTCAGTGGCATGTGGGGATAAATACAGAGAAGAGTGTGAGACCTTATGGAAATGTCAACCACACAAGTTGTGCAAGTCAAAAATAATCAGACAAAAGACAGTTCTCATCATCAGAGACAATGATCATCAACATCAGAGATGATGTTTTCCTCTAAAAACCATGGAATTATGTGATGATATAGTATAACCTGCTTTTTTAATTATTTTTTTAAATTCACCCCAAAAATATAGTCAATAACTGACATATGTATAGCCTTGCCTTAGACTTACTGTTTTCAGTTGTGAGAAAGAAAAAGTTATAAAAATGTAAACTATCACAACAGATACCACAGCATCTTTAGGTATTTGTTTTATACGTATGGGAAAATTGAATTTATTTATTTAGTTAGTTAGCTAATTATTTTCATGGATGCTGCCCAAAAGGAATGTGCTAAATTAATGTAAGAGTCTATGGACTTCTTCAGACTTTAGTATATAAAAGCATTCATAGTAATATGTATATCTAAATGGCTGTATACAAACACAGCTACAAATTTTATATATGAAATAAATGCATGTACAAATATGATTATAGTATCAGTAGATGATTCTGAAAAGCTGGCCCTTATTACCATACAGAAAGCAGATTGTAAACTGTTTCCTCATTAGAATGTGCTACCATTAAACTTGCTTAATACATTGGTGTTAATTTCAATTCACCATATGTTGGTGCAATACCAGCAATAAATATCAAGTCCCCAGAGCTGAATCTGTTGCATTTACAGGTATATTGTAGAAATGTACAAACATTTATTTGCCTTATTTTGAAGGAAGAAAATATAGAGCATATGCAATGCTATAATTCCCTATACGACTTCTCTGTGCAAATTGATTCTGTTTGATTGATGCAAATTGATTTCTTTTCCTTGTATTTTTAGCAAATTAGTTTCATAAAACCCAGATTCTCTGCTCAATTCAGGAACACACCTCCTATTGGGAAGAATTAACTTCTTGTTTCCCAAGTGAAAACACCTGTATTGAAAATTACCTCAAAGCTATTCAAAACAAGTAACAGTACGCAGGTCAAACAGCACACTGCCTCCTTCCTTCCTTCTGGAAATCCATGTGTTCAGGAACTCACTCATTGATAGCAGTCGTCAGTGAACAATGCAATACCATGCAAAAAATACCAAGGAAAATGTGTGGTCAAATATGACAAAAATGTAAGATAAGCATAGCTTTTCCTTTTTCATACCAAGAAGGACATTTTTGGAAAAATAGGTGACTACATAGGCACGTGTTTTGTAATGTCACATCAAAAAACAGTAAAATGTCATAAAATACATAGAACTGCCAGAAAACAAGGAAATCCTATGTGCCAACTCCTGCTCGCAGAGTCAACAGTCTTTTTCAAGTGACTCACTGGATTAAAGAGAAGGGAATGTCTCTTGGGAGCAGATGTTATAACCTAAATCTCCTGCTACCAGCTAAGCACCCTCATCATTAACTTCTCCCATCAGACTTTTTCTATTTCTCTCTCCTGGAACAGAAGCTGGGAAAGGACAGAACCAGGACAGCTGACCCAAACTGGCCAAAGGGATATTCCACGCTATATGACATCATGCTGAATAACAAAACTGAGGAAGTTGGGTAGTTGCTATTCTTCAGGATCTGGCTGAGCATCGGTCAGCAGGTGTTGAGCAATTGCACTGTGTATGACTTGCTTTGTATATTTTTTTATCATTATTATCATCACTTTCCCTTCATTTTCTGTTCTATTAAACTGTCTTTATTTCAGACCACATTTTTTTTACCTTTTTTTTTTCTTCTTCTTCAAATTCTCCTCTCCCCCATCTGACTGGGGGAGAGTGATGAGGGGGAAGGGTAGGGATTGATTGAACAAACAGATGTATGCTGTATGGTGCTTAGATGCCTGCAGGGTTAAACCAAAACACATACATATTGCACCATTCCATTTGAGAGATTTGGTCCAACTTCATCAACATGACCTCTTGTACATTGAGACAGTCAATGCAAAACTACCACCTCCTGATAATGTTTATGTTGAAAGTAGACAGAAGATCAGGAGATGGGCTTCTCAAGTAAAAAGAAGCTTTCTGAGATTTCTGATAAGGTTTCTGATGTACAGCTTTGGTCTCAGGGACATAATATTTAGTGAAGTTCTGCTTCAGTTTTCAGGGCTAAAAGGGGAACATGTTAAGAGACTGCAAATTCCTTTTACTCTTTTGCATAATATAGAAATCAGGCTAAGAGACAACCACACCTGCTATGTTATCCAACTGAGTATCTGTGAAGTGTGTCCTGGTGTCTCACTTACCCCTGTGAGACAGAAAAAAGTCACAAATTGAACCCATGGTTCTAAGGCATGTATAAATTAAATATCCCCTTTTCAGTGTTTAAAGGGTTATATGGCGTTTCTATTACTATACATAATGTTCTGCATAAAAATTGTTTTTCATGGGGCAGCACAAACAATTAAGAGACAGAAGGTACTTATTTACCTGGCTGCATAGTATAATATTGAATACAAATTACTGTTTATCAGCTCTTTATTATTATTATTGTTATTGTTATTGTTTATTATTATTATTATTATTATTATTATTATTAATTATTCTCCAGTAGCTTTATATAACCACTGCATGTGATTTCAGATGCAATGTGAAAAATTTACAGAGACACAGCTGAGTGGTTACTGACTGAAGACCCAAGAGACAGAGCTCTTTTCCCAGCCTTCTTGGAACTTTTCAGATAGTTGTCTGCAAGTTACTTAACCTCCCCTGCCTTACTTCACTCACTTGAAAAACAAAGACAATATTAACTTGGACAAAGTTGGTGAGGCAGAGTAAAGAGTTCCTCAAATTCAGAGCCATGTCAATAGAGATATCAAATAAGCACTAAGTTTGGTAATGTTATTATTGTTGCCTCAAAGGGAATTGACTGAAGATGTGCAGGCGTGAAGTCAGCAGGAGACAACCACAGTGAACCAATAAGCAAGGAGCAAAACTCTGCTGAAATGCCTTTTCACTGTTCTGACAAAGTCACTGCATAAGAATTAATGAGCAATATATTTAGAGATATGTTTCAGAATGCTGAAATAATCACCACAAGCCTTCTCAGGTTTTTAAGAAGTTCATATGCTGCTATATTCTTCCTCATTCTCCAAGCTACATTTCAGTTTGAAGCTCTGTAGTTTGCCATTCTCCTTTTCTAAAGTCTCTCTATTTTTACATTTTTTACATTTATATTATTGCAAATTACAGTAACTCAAACTAAAGGACATTATGCATTGTCAAGTTTTTATTGAACTATGACTGATGAACCATCATAGTGCACCAAACTCCAATGTACAGTTAATAATAATCTGTCAAGACCAGTCTAAATTTTATTTTCCCGCTAAAGCCTTTTAACTATACTTTTATTGAAAAAATACATAGAATTGTATTTTAATTAAGTTAACCTTTAAAAATCATTCTTAAAACAATCACCAGATAGGAGGAAAACAGCTAGTATAGTATCATATTTTCTGTAGATCTGCCATACCAAATCTAATAATACATGTCTGTGCTGAAACAGAAGATCGAGAGCCGCAATACCTTTACCGTCTGTTTTAAAGTAATTAGGCATATATTCATCCAAGAAAACCTACACATATGTTCTTTACAAGGCATATTTCCACAGAAAAACTAGAGGTGTTAGGTCTCACAAGTCCAAACATTTTCATCATCCAAAAATTAATTGATCCATAACCTAAAAAATTAAAATAATAAAATAAAATAAAATAAAATAAAATAAAATAAAATAAAATAAAATAAAATAAAATAAAATAAAATAAAATAAAAGGCATATTTTAATAAGTACACAGGTGACACAGTGTTTAGATTTTCTGTAATTACAGCCTAGTTTTCAAGTTTTCTCTTTGACTAGGGCATTTGCAGTGAAGTGATCTGCTGTTGAAAACTGGTGAATTGCACTTTAAAACTACCTGGAGAATGGTGTATTCTCTTGGATGTGAGTCTTCAGATTCTCATACTCCAGATTTCATTCTTTTTTTTTTTTCTTTCTTTCTTCAAAAATAGTGAAATATTTTTTATTTTTTTTTCTTATAATCCAGGAATCCAGGTAGCATTGGAATGTTGAGCATGCTCTCCAAAAGGAATATTTTTCAACATATGTGCTACAAGGGTATTATTGAAAAGCACATTTTTCTAGCATGCCTATATAATATTCTGATTTCACAATGGAAACATCTGTAGCAGAATATCTGCATATGTTAAATGGGGATTAGAGACTGGCTGGTACTGATGTGCACATATTCCTTTCATTGTGGAAACTTGTATGTAACTGAATTTTGCAGCACCCTAAAATTCTGAAACAAAGTGTGTCAGTCATGTTTGGTTGTCTTTTTTTTTTTTTTTTTTTTAAGGGATATGACAAAATGGGATTTATTATTTATTAAGGGATTTAAGACAAAAATGGTCATAAATGTGGATGGACCATTCAAGATGAGCAGGCCGGGGCTGTGAACCCTGAAATCATTAACAACATTAATGTTACTCAGACAGCAAAAAGATGAGCTATAAAGCTATAGATGGTTATAAGGGATTTACTTCTCTACTAATTGCATTTTTGTTAATCTAACCTGAAAATATGCATAGAGGTCCTGATCACATGTAGGAGTGATAAGAAAATTATAACAAATATAGTAAAAAGAAGGAAAGTTTATAGAGGAAGAAATAGGAATGCCTATTAAGGTGACAATGTAGGAACTTATTTTTCTAAACAGTTGTTGCTGTCACCCCAAAATAAAGGTGATTGGCCTGTCATTGTTCAGGCAGAAGAAGCAGCTACAAGAAGAAAATAGAGCAAGTTTGAAGAAGTTTAGAAAGAAAGAAATATGGGTAGGAAAATACCCAACAATTCAAAAATAAAACAAGAAACAATTCTAAATACTTTTGAAAGAGCTGAACTCTAATCAAGTTGTTTCAAACAGACACATAAAAAGTTCTGAATTACCTGAAAACCCTGAATATATTACTTGCAATATATTGTATTGTGTTTTGTTGTTGATGATGATGATGATGATGATTTTTTGTTTTGTTTTTCTCTTTTTATCATCCGTGCTTGTATGAGAATGATTCAGATGAAAAGCAAAGTCTCTGGATCCTAATCCCGACTATACCCATAAGCTTTCAAGACTTATCCTATGCTAAATTCTAATTGAAATGAAGAATTGTTTTCTACATGTTTTACCACTGTGTAGCTTCAGCGATCAATGAACTTGATTACAGCTTGTACATTCATATCACGGAACCCATTTTATGTCATTAATAAGAGCAGCCTGACATTAGCTCAAAGAGAAAAGCAATCACTTAAGCTCTTCCCATTTGCTTAGTTTTTAAGTGCCAAATGTTACCTCCTGCACAGATATTCATAGGGAATGAGCCAAAGGGCACATAAAATTCTGTGAGCTTCCATTTGCAAAGTTTCCTTTAATCTTTTTCTCTGAAAAATGAATATTTTGGGGGTTGCAGAAGACAAGATCTGCTTTTCTTCTTTGCTGCTCTTCTGCCCTTTTGTCAGCCATTCCTGTACCTCTCTGAAAGGGTTGTAGCTATAGGGTTTCAGCTAAGGAGCTCCACCAAACAGCAGTGATTCAGGTGTGTGTGTTTGTGTGTGGGGGTGTTTGTGTGTGTGTAGATACAGGTATATATGAAATATGCTTATATGAAACAGCATGGACAGTGGTCAAGTTATCAAGATACTAATAAAAACTTGTCCTGGGTCTGTCCCCTCCCAGCTCTTACTGCACCCCCAGCCTGCCCGTTGGCAGGACAGAGCAAAAGGCTGAGATGTCCTTGGCTTAGTATAAGCACTGCTCTGCAACAATTAAAGCATCGGGGTGTTATCAGCACTCTTCTCATCCTAAGCCAAAACACAGCATTCCACCAGCTACTAGGAAGAAAATTAATTCTGTGCTAACTGAAACCAGGACAAAACTGAACTATGTAAAACCAATAAAAGAAAGACTTTAGCAAGATTCACAGGGAGATGTAGTGACACAAAGGGACTGACATTATTTTGTAGTGGTCACAGTAACATGAGCGAGAGGATACCAAAGTATATCAAATACACCTTTATGTATACTCCTTTCATCCACATAACCAACTCTAGTGTGACTGCAATTCAGCAAGCTACATACCTGGCAGTACCTTCCTGAATTTTATGTCAGACCCCTCTAGAAAGGAGCATGGCTGACTTATCTGCCCTATGTCATCTGTGTCACATGTGTTATGGGATACAACCGTGCCACAAAGTGTTATGGGATACATGGCAAAACACTCACACAGGCAGCAGAAGACATTTCTCACTGCTCAAAAAATAAAGAGGCTAATGTGTCTGAGCCTTCATAAAATGCATCTGTTGGTACCTGTGCTCAAAATCCTCCTGGGAAGGGAAGCATGTTTCAAGAGGGCTTATTCCAATGCACAGAGAGTGATTAATAGGCTGAATGAAAATTAAGCAAGTCATCAGTGACAGACTATAGATTAGGTAAGGTAAATATGCAGTTTCTTGTGTTGTACCTTTGTTCTTTAGGTGCCCTGCATTGGGGAAAAATAGTAAATAAAATTTTAATCTGAAAAAAGCTTTGAAGTTCTAACAGTAAAACTTTATAATACAGTGCTAAGATGCTTAACACAGCTTTTAGTGAGGCAGATATTAATAAAGGCTACTCAAACTTCAGTAGAATTTGGTACAACTAAAAATGAAGGGTAGATTCCTTTTCTCTACACTGTTAACCTAACAATGTCCACTTTACTGAAAACTAACCTCAGGATCTCGTAAGTTTTTTAGCTATTTTATTGTACACAAATCCATCAAGCTGTTGGTGCTAACCACAAGGAAACTTATTGTGTATAACTCCTTGCTATATGGGGAAGCTGAGGTTTAGAGATTAGTGTTAAGACAGGGAAGTCTTGCAATTCCAGACAGAGAGGAGTAAAGGAAACAAATCCATCTATTTGTAGAATATATATACTGAATGGATATCTACTGTCCTACAAGAATAAAAATGTGATTACGTATGTCATAGGAACATTTTATGTTCCTGCACATACAGGGCAAATATCTATACTTCATTATTCAAGATTTAGCTCTTGTCCTACTTTAAATTTTTATGCAAGATTGAATATGGGATAGGAGATTTACTGTATTCCTAAGGAGATATATCTGAAGTTTAATTTGAGAACTATTGTGATAAAGTAGAGAACCAGAGGATGTTTTTTCTCCCATTTGTGCCATTTATCTTCAATAAATGCAGGTCCTTGCCTAACACACAATTTATTACATTTATTCCTCTGCCTATAAACATGAATGTAGTTTTCTTGGTTATTGCCACTGTTGTTGTTGTTGTTTTGGTGGTTTTGGTTGTTTGGTTGGTTCTTTTTGTTGTTGTTGTTTGTTTTTTCCTTTGTTCCCTCCTTCCCATCTGTATCAAAACACTTCCCAGCACAATTCAGCCAGGAGGGCTGGAGAGCAGCTGTCTCCACAGTGCAAGCCAGTGGTTTGCTAGCAGGACATGCTTCTGCATGGTTCATTGATTTTACTTCCTCTCCTTTTTAGATGTGATGTCACCATTTTTTATATGCCAAATAAAATTTAAGCAAGGACCCAGTGACTTCACCTTTCCCCAAGCAGCTAAACTCTTTTATCTAACACTGCTATTTTTTATGAAGGCATTATATGGAAGCTCACTTTCAAGCAACTAAAATGACAATATAAATTCCATGCCAGAGGAGTCATTTATCACTTTATGATAATGCCAGAATATACAAATGATAAGACTGAAGGGCTCAGGGAGAGAAATCTGAGGGGGGGTTATCATTTATTTGTGTACTTATGTAATACAAGGGAGTACGTGCTAAAGGAGAAATACAAAGACATTTCATCTAACAGGTTGATTTAGTGCTTCCCCTTCTCTGATCAATGATCTCCCTTATGTTCAGAAGCAACTGAATACACTGAAAAAAAGTATGTCTTCTTTATGAAAAATAGTCAGAGAAATAGGTGGACATAGATTTGTTTACGATTAACTCTGCACAACTTATAACTATAAATTTTTCAATTAATGTACAAGTTGCCACAAATGGTAATAAGCTTAAAAAGGGATATCTACCACAGAGTATTGCAGCTCTTAAGAAACTCATCAATAAGAAAGAGGGATTCAGGAGTATAAGGATATACAGATCATAACCAAGATGTAAACTGATAAATGATGCAAGGAGATTTGAAATAATAATAATAAAATGATCAGGCATTAAACTGATAGTATGAATTGTAAAATAAATACATTAATTGTTTGTTGTGTTTTGTTTTGTTTTGTTTTATTTTGTTTTCATTTATGATATTACTAAGTAAGTCATTTATTTCCTTTACTCTTTTGTGCAGATCTAAACTTTAAATTAAGTACCAATATATGACATATTCACTTTTCCACAAGGTACTAGTCTAATCTCTAAACACTTTCTATTTACAACAGAGTGAAAAGTATAAAATCTTCTCTGAGCTTCAGGTTGCTCTTTGTGCTTTTTTAATGGAATAACAGAAAATTCTACTTAAGGTAATGTAAAACATAAATATAAAATTCTACTTCACGTTTGTCTTTACAGAAAGCTAGTTTCACTTTGTGTAACTATACATTTTATGGCATCATGCCAATAGCTTGTAGAATACAAGAAGTATGTCATACTTCAAAACATGTGAGCATACATGTATTTAGCCTATACATGTAGCCTTTTAACACAGTCAATATCCAGGAAAGCAACAGCTGATATATTAGATAACACGACTCAGGCTGAACAGAGTGCCCTACTTAACAGGATGTATGATTGTCTATAATTAGATGGAAGAAGTTAGCTGAGGAAAGCAGAAATTATAACATGTCCCTATTACAAATCCAGCCTCACAGTGCTTCAAACCCAAATCAAAACCCACTTATGTCTCCTGTTGACATTGAAACAAATAACTCAGGAGATGGAAATATTAGTCTTTTTGGATCAAATCAAATTCCACAGGCTGTGTTACAATGGTCTTGTATACTCTGTGATAAAGGAGAGAGAAATAACTCAGACTGATCCCAATTCCATTACTACAAGGGCTAATTTGCAAATGACAAGTTGTCCTCCCAACCTAATATTTCTACATGCTAGTTCTCAACTTGATTAGGGAAATTAAGAGTTTGTGTGAATACTCGTGATTTTCCTTTCTTCATTTACTGAACAAATACAGGAAGACTACCTGACCACTGAACAGCAATGTGAGATTGCTGGTGCTGAGGCAACTCAACAGAAGTTTAAATGTGGAAGGATCTCCCATCAGTCACCTCTGGGAATGTATTAAATGCAGATGTTGGCAGTGGAGTGTAGCTGTAGAGGTGGCATCTATGAGAAAAGGCCAGTGGCTGTCCAGTGTAGGACACAGCCAGTTCCACCCAGCTCAAATGGTCCCTCCACAAGGCACAGCTGAGTCCAGCAGACAAGATGGTGGTGCCTCTGGGTAAATGTATGTAAGAAGTAAAAACTTTGTGCAGCAGCTGGGATAAAAGAGTGAGAAAAAAAAAAAAAAAAAAAAGTGAGAAACAGCCCTGCAGAAAGGAAGGTCAGTTGAGAAAGAAGAAGGGGAGGTGCTCCAGGCACTGGATCAGAGATTCTCCTGCAGCTCATGGAGAAGAGCATGGTGGAGCAAGCTGTCCCCCTGCTATACATGGAGGACCACATTGGAGCAGATCTCTACACTGCAGCTTGTGGAGGAGACTATGCTGAAGCAGGTGGATGTACCCTGAAGGAAATTTCAGACTGTGGAGAGTCCTCAAAGGAGCAGGTTTTCTGGCAGGAACTCCAACCTTTGAAGGACCCACTCTTGGGGTAGTCTGTTCCTGAATGACCCCATGGTATTCTGGAGCAGTTCTTGAAGAATCACAGAATCACAGAATAATTGAAGTTGGAAAAGACCTCTAAGATCATGTAGTCCGACCTTTAACTTAGTACTGACAAGTCTACCACTAAACCATGCTACAAAGTTCTATATCTACACATTTCTTGAAGACCTCCAGGGACAGTGATTCAACCACTTCCTTGGGCAGCCTGTTCCAATGCCACACAACTCTTTCAGTAAAGAAATTTCTCCTAATATTCAACCTAAATCTCCTCCGGCACTACTTGACACCATTTCCCCTCATCTTATCACTTGGTGTTTGGGAGAAGACACCGATCCCCGCCTTGTTAAAACCTCCTTTAAGGTAATTGTAAAATACAATAAGGTCTCCCCTGAGCTCTCTTTTCTCCAAGCTAAACAACCCCAGCTCACACAGATGCTTGTCATAATACCCATTTTCTAGACTCTTCACCAGTTTCGTTGCCCTTCTTTGGACACACTCCAGTACCTTGATGTCCTTCTTGTAGTGAGAAACCCAAAAGTGAACAAAGTACTCGCTCAAGGTGCAGCCTCACCAGAGCTGAGTACAGATGGACAATCACTTCCCTAGTCCTGATGGCCATGCTATTTCTGATACAAGCCAGGATGATGCTATTGGCCTTCTTGAACACCTGAGCACACTGCTAGCTCATATTCAGCTAGCCTTTGACCAATACCCCCAGGACTCTTTCCGCCAAAGCAGCTTTCCTGATACTCTTCCCCCAACCTGTAGTGTTGCATGGGGTTGTTGCTCCACAACCAGTCTCATTAACAGGCCAAAGTCTGCCCTCTGGAAGTTCAGGGTGGCAGTTCTGCTAATGCCCCCTTTAATTTTCTAAGAATCAAAAACTGTTAACTCATGATTGCTGTGCTTGAGATGGCCTCCAATGTTCACATCACCCACAAGTCTTTCTCTATTTATGAGGAAAAGATCCATCCTGGCACCGTCCCTTATTTGGCTCACTCACCAGTTGTGTCAGGAAGTTATCTTCCCCACGTTTTAGAAACGTCCTAGACTGTTTCCTCCCCATGGTATTGTATTTCCAGCAGACATCTAGTAAGTTGAAATCCCTCATGACAACAAGGGCTAGCAACTGCAAGACTTCTCCGAGCAGTTTATAGAATATTTTGTATGCCTCTTTGGCCTGGTTAGGTGGTCTATAAAAGATGCCCACCAGGACAGGTGACCAGCTGGTCAGGGGAGATGATTGTCTCTCCTCTTTACTCTGTCCTTGTGAGGCCTCACCTGGAGTACTGAATCCAGGTTTGGGGCCCCCATCACAAGCCAGATGTGGACCTATTAGAGTGAGTCCAGAGGATGGTCACAAAGATTATCAGAGGGCTGAAGCACTTCTATAAAGAAAGGCTGAGAGAGCTGGGAGTGTTCATCCTGGAGAAGAGGAGGCTCTGGAGAGACCTCATTACAAATACTTAATATTAATACTAATATTTTTTAATATTAGTATTAATATATAATACTAATATTAATTAATATTAAATACTAATATTCAATACTTAAAGGATTCTTATAAGAAAGATGGACAAGGACTATTTACTCAGGTAAATAATGATAGGACAAGGGGGAATGGTCTTAAACTAAAAGAGGATAGATTTAGTCTAGACAATAGGAAATTCTTCACTGTATGAGTAGAGATGAACTGGAACAGGTTGTCAAGAGAAGCTGTGGATGCCTCATCTCTGGAGGTGTTCAAGGCCAGGGTGGATCGAGCCTTGGCCTTATAACTTATCTAATGTGTTGCATCCCTGCCTATGGAAGGGGGGTGTGGGGGAGGTGAGGGGAGGTTAGATGATCTTAAGGTCCCTTCCAAACTGAACCATTCTATGATTTTATGACATCTGCCTCATTGGCTTCCCCCACTAATTCTTACCCATAAACTTTTAACCCTGTTATCACTATTATTATAATCTTTATAATTATTAACATAATTATTATCACTATTATTATAATCTTTATAATTATTATAATCTCAAGACAATCCAAACATTACCAACATACAGGACTACCCCACTGATTTTCCTTCCTAGCATACCCCTTTTGAAGAGTTACTAGCTATCCATTGCAGTGCTCCAGTCATGTGAGTCATCCCACCATGTTTTCTTGATAGCAGCTCTGTCATAACCCTCCTGATGCACAATAGCTTCCAGCTCCTCCTCTTTGTTGCCCATGCTGCATGCATTGGTGCAGATACACTTCAGTTGGGCTATCAATCTTGCCACCTTTTTACAAGGAGAAACTCTAATTCCTACATGACCTTTCCAAGGCATTTTGTGATTTCTAACCCATAAATATCCCTTGTGTCTTTGGTGTCACATGGCTCTCCATCCCCTATGTCAATAGGGGCAGCAGACCAATGGAACTTGCTAGCACACCATCCCTTAACCATTGTCATACCACCACTAGGTTTGTCTGTCAAGCGTGGTTTTATCCTTTTCCCCCTTCAAATATAGTTAAAAACCCTATCAACGAGCCCTGCTAACTCCTGAACAAAGATCCTTTCCCTCCCCCTAAGAGACAGGTGAACCCCATCCATTTCCATCTTGTAAAATGACCCTATGATTAAAAAAAAAAAAAAAAGTGTTCTGCTGGTGACACCAGGCTCAGAGCCACATATTGATTTGGTGTCTCTTTCTGTTCCTCGCCTTGTCAGTCCATGCAAGTGGAGAGGGGAAAGCATCGTGTGTACTTCTAACCCCTTAACTAGTTGTCCTGAGGCCCTGAAGTCTCTTGATTGCCCTTGAACTTCATCTTGAATCTCCATCACTTCTTACCTGAAAAAAAAAAAAAAGAAAGAAAAAAAAAAAAGAGAGAGGTAAGAGTCTGAGGACCAAACAAGGGCAGGAAGCTTTCTTTTCACATCCCTAATCCAGGTCCCAGGGAGGCAGCAGACCTCCCTATGAAATGGGTCTTGTCTGCATATTGGGCCTTTTGTTCCCTTCAGAAGGGAGTCTCCCACAACGACACATATTTTTTTCTTGGTGGGAGCTGTTTTAATGCATCACCTCCAAGCCAGATATACCATGTTCCTCAATATCATTCAGATCAACTTGCAAAGCATCATGCCTATTGCGCATGGGCACCTGAGAAGGTGGGGAAGTTCCTGAGGGGATGCACCTGCTGTGTCAGGCAGGGATTTGTTGCCAATGCCCCTTATGCTCTAGTTCAGTGCATTCAGATAAGATAAGGAAACACTTCTATTGAGTGTCCCTTCTGCCTGCAGAAGAACTGCAGCATATCGGAAGGATCTATGTTGGAGCAACCTGTTCCTGAAGGACTGTACCCCATGGGAGGGACCACACTCTGGAGCAGAGAAAGAATGTGAGCAGGAAGGAGTGACAGAGAGGAAATCCTGAAAGGTTGCAAACCCTGTTCCCCATCCCCTGGCAGTACTTGTTGTGGGAGAACGAAGCAGAAGAGTTGGTTTTGGGAAGAAGAAAGAGAAAAAGTTTTTTTGTTGTTGTTTTCATTTCTCACTATTCTACTAATTGGCAATAAACTAAATTAATCTTTCCTCAAGTTGTCTTTTTTGCCTGTGATGGTAACTAGTAAGTGATCCCTGTCTGTACCTCAGCCCATGGGATTTTTTTCTCTTTTTCTCTTTTACTTGTTCTATTGAGGAGAGGGAGTGAGAGAGTAGCTTCGTGGGCATCTGGCAGCCAGGCAAAGCCAACACACCACAGGGATATTACTGGAATATTTATATTAACTGATGTATTTTTTTATAAATTTCCTTGTGGAAGATGGAATTCTTGTGATTAAGTACATTTTCTAGTGCCATCATGGTTTTTACTGTCTCATGAGTCTCAAGGACTGTCAGTCCTCTTCCTTAAAATACACAAGTGGGGTATTTCAAAACTCAGATGCAGATGTTAAAAGAAAAAGCTGGAAGCATCTGGACTTTCTTATCTTGCTACCAAAAGAAAACGTGCCACGTCACAAAAGAACAAACTGTTTTTAGTAGAAACTGCTGAATGGTTCAGTAGCAAAGGTGCAAAACACAAGAAACGCTATATAAATTTTGGCAGAATGTTCTTGTCTGTAAAGACTGTGCTTCAACTCCATTTGAAGAAAAAACAAGAAAAAGAAAAAAAAAAAAAGATTGGTTTACTCTCTTTTGATACAGGAAGAGATTAAGGGACTATACATTTTATACACTTTTCATTAGTCTTCTTAGGGGATCCTATTTCCCAGCCAGTGAAGATATGTCAAGACTATGAATATATTATAGACCTCTAGAGCACTTTCAATTTCCTGGTTTCAGATATGCATCTTGGCTCCACCCCAAATCTGTACCAATAAAAGTCCACAAATATAGCAGCACTTCCCGATCGCTTTCCATTCTCATTTTCACTGAAACAAAGGACAAACCCATAGGGCAGATGGTGTCAGCAGCATGTGCTCAATATCAGCACTTAATGGGACCTGTATCCTAAAGTTCCCTGAACATAACTCTAGCAAGAAAATGTAAACAATCTTAGGGGTTATGAGGCCAGTAAGATAGAAAACTTTTAGGTTGCTGGTCCCCAGAGAAGAATCAAGTTATATATTCTGGGCACTGGGACTGTGCACTGGAATGAGAAAAGTCAATTGCTCTAAATAGGATGTAAATGGTACAGTGTTCAAAAGTCATTGCACTGAACTTAGAAAATAGGGAACAACTAGCATGATCAAGATGTGACTCTCTCTGGGCTTGGATTGTGCATTCAGGGATTTTGAGAAGCACTTCTAACCCATTTAAAATCCACCAGTTCAAATTTCCTACTGAAAGTAGGTGACAATTGTTGTTATTTTGTTTTGGGTTTGTAATTTCATGTGTTTGTTTGTTTGTTTGTTTTTCCTTCATAAAATGTATTTATTTATTTATTTTCAGTAGCCCAGGAGAAAGAAGTGGATGATGTATTCCTTTCCATAGTACAGCTTAATTAAATACCTGCTCAGGAAATGAAAGACTACAGGACCCAAGCTCACAATTTTGGTAGATGTAACGCAAACTGAAATTTACCACCTTTCTGGACAGTTCACCAGCCATTTCCCTAGAAGATATTCTGAATAGGGTATTGTGGAAATCAAACACAACATTACATGCAAAGTCTTATTAGGAGCAAAAAATAAAAATAAATGAAATAAAATGCACTACTACACCATTTTTATACACTGAGTGAATAGTTAGAAAAAGAGCTTCAACAGAAGGGTGTACTGCCCAGGCAGTAGAGTTGATAGCAGAAATGTATTTCTAAGTACACATCTGCATGTATTATATTCTGTTTACCACCAGCTCATGACTGATGGAAGCAGGTAGTGACCACAGACCCCCATATGCAGGAGGAAAGGAACTTTCAAGGGCCTTTGAGCTCCCTATCCTGACGTCACTTCTAGATGGGGTGGCAAACAGACAACTCCATCCTGCAGTGGGAGTTGTTACTAGGGAGCCATTGCTATGTACTGTCTCTGACGGCTCCCACAAAGACATCTCTCCAAAAGCACAAGGAACCTGTAATGCATCTATTATAAACAGTTGCATGAAAAGTCTATTACATGAAATAGTAGTGTGAAATAGTAGTGTGAAATACATGTTGAATGAGCGCCAGCACTGGACATGAGTGATTTTTTGTCTATGTAGTAGAAGGTTGAGTAAGGAAATTGTGGGAGTTCCCCTTTCTCTGCAAATTCAGTTTAGCTCTAACCATGGAAGTACAACAGATCTCAAGGCCCTGAAATGTATTTCTCTTGGGCAAGCAAAATTTTTCTGCACTTTATTTCTGATGGCGCAGAAGTTATAGTGTTAGAAGAAGTACGGCCGAAAGCACGACAGACACCAGCAGAGTCAGATCATGCTCCATTTTATTGCCCAAATAGCCTAACTTTCATAGTGAACTTAACAGGGGCAGACAGTGTTTCACACACAATTATTGGTCAAAAGCACTCAGACAAACTACAAGAAAACAACCCCACCTGCAAGAAAACAACCCCCTTGTGATTAGCAGTCACGTAGACCTTGTCCTTGAAGCCGGCTGCTAGTAACAATATTTTTCTGAATTCCTCAATTGGGTGACGTGGGAACACTGTCGTGGGAACTTCTCATAGTTGCCCTGGTAGCTTGGTTTGCTCAGCAAGCCATTGGATTTGCTAAGGCCTACTCCTGGTTGCTTAAAGCAAACTTAGATCAAACAATTGTTCCACGGACTCATGTCCATGCCCTTTGTGCCAATTCCCAACATTATAGCATCACCTACCTACACTGAGTGATGGGGTGGGGAGAGGGATGGGGACATGACACAGCATTAGCTGTTAATTCTGTAACTCAATAGGACTTCGAGGATAATGTTCAGTGTCAGTGCATGGGTGGGTGGTAGATTACAAGTGAAATAGGGCAAAAACAATGAAAGATTTTATTGAGTTGTAGAAATGTGTATAAAGTGCAAAACAGGACTAGTCCAGACCAGATACTGGAAGGTTAATAAACACATAGGCCAATGCTACTTTCATTTAAGGAAGAAAACCTTGTGAAGGCTCAGCTCTTCCCAGTTTGTTTCTTTTTTGCTTTTTATTAATCATGGCAGTAGAAATGCTGGTACATGACACTGAAAACAGATATCTGGCTTTTAGACTGTCCAAACTAAAGGTTCAACTGCTAAACCTTTTGTCACCACTTCCCAGAAAGGAATGTTTGTTGTTGACATATAATCTTTGCTCTCGATGGCTTTATGTCTCACTACAATTAAAGACATATTGTTTGTTTTGCTGACTTCCTACCTTGTTTTGAGACTTTTTGGCTTCTCAGTGTTAAGACCATTTGGAGTATTTCAGACTGTCTTAGAAATATCCTGTTTCTCTACCTAATGCCTTGCAGAAATATGAGTATTACATCAGTAGAAATACTTTTATCAACAAAATCTATAATCTCATAAAAAATATTAAGTTAGTTTGACAGGATTTGTTTTCTGTAAACCCACACAGACTGTTAGTAATTATATTGCCTTACTTCACTTTTTTGAATCCTATTTCAGCCATAGTGTTATTTTGTTTGGGATCAATACAGGGTTCATTTGGGTCACCAGGCAGAAAAGTACAAAGGAAAACAGGTCAAGGCCTATTCATTCATCACACCCTCTTCTTCATGAATTACTTGAAGTGGAAAATATCTAGAGATCTTGAATCACTTCCATGTCAATCTGATTAGAAGTCTGGATAAGCCTTTGGAGAATGATTAAATTTTTGTGGTATTTTCATGCTCACTGCTCAGTCTTCAGTTCTTTCACTTGCAAGTGTGGTGTCTCTAGGAGGATGAATGCATTAAACCCCTGAGAGACAAGAAGTCAGGGACATTTCCATTGTTTGGACTACAGTGTAATGACCCCTCAGAGCCAGAAAAGGCTTTGTTCCTGAGGGAATATATTCACTGAAAAGGAAAGAGAAATATAATTCACCAGGCATTATCATTTAACAATGATTTCTCTCTCACTTTCCAGTGGCTCAAAAAGCCTGTTGGAGGACAGGGCAAGGAAAGAATGAATGCAGGACCTTGCTCAATGAAATGGAGTCTATCAGAAGCAGAGGGACATTGACAAATGTTTTAAAAAATTCAGGAAGAAAGATGGTTATTTCTGTGCTCTAACTGACAAAGAAATGACATTCTGATTCAATAACTTTGTTTCTCTACACATGGCTGTACTTAATGGAGTTTATTTAAAAAAAGCTACCATGTCTAGCTGTGGCTTACAGTTAGCTGTTACCATGTCTGTTTACAAAAGGAGTTCTGCATTTCACTTAGACTTATCTCTGACAAAGAGGTCTTGTAAGAAGTAACTTTATCCTCAGTGTTGGAGTTCAAGAAGCTGAAGGGACTTAACCATATACAGAAACTAAACCTATAGAAACGTTTAAAGAAATGCATGAAAAGACTGAGTTTAAAAATAAATATATAAATAAAATTAAAAAAAAATGCACAGATCTGTGGCAAACGATTTAAGGTGGGAGGGAAGAAGAAGCAATCTTTTGGTGGTTTTGTAAGGCTCAGCTCTTTTTTTCCAAATTCAGAAATATCTGCAAAACAGCATGAGTGGAAGACTCTATTGAGTTTACTAGGCAAGGTCTTTATAGTAGGGGAGTTGCAGGGGAGATCTCTGTGAGCAGAGCCCAGAAGCTGCCCCATGTTAGATAAGAGACAGTTTCAGATGGCTCCAAAAGAGACCCACTGCTGGCCAGAGGCAAGTCAATGAACAACACTGGTTGGGACTCTGTGAGAGCAAATTTAAGAAAGGAGAGGAGAAAAATAAGTAAATTAAATAAAAATAAAAATAAATAAAAATAAAATAAAAATAAAAATAATAAAAATAAAAAATGCTGTGCAACAGCAGCTAGGAGAGCAAGGAGTGAGAAACAGCCCTACAGACACCAAGCTCATTGAAGAAGGCAGCAGAGGAGGTGCTCCAGGAAAGTTCCCCAGTGGCCTGTGGAGAGTTCCCTGGTGGAGGGACCCTGCAGCCCATGGGTCCCATGGTGGAGCAGATCTCCACACTGGAGCCCGTGGAAGAGCCCCTAGTGGAGCAGGTGGATGTGGCCTGGAGGAGGCTGCGGCCCATGGAGAGCCCCCACAGGACCAGGCCCCAGGCTGGAGTAGCAGCCCGTGGAGAGGAGCCCACACAGGAACAGGGGGCCTGGGGGGATCTGCCACCCATGGGGGACCTGTGTTGGAACAATTTGCTCCTGACAGATAGACCCTGTAGTACAGACCCATGTTGGAGGCTTTACCTTGAGTACTGTGTTCAGTTTTGGGCCCCTCACTAGAAGAAAGACATCAAGTCACAGCAGTATGTCCAGAAAAGGGCTGTGAAGCTGGTGAGAGGTCTGGAACAGAAATCTTATGGAGTGGCTGAAGGAAATAGTGTTTAGTCCAGAGAAGAGGAGGCTCAGGGGAGACGTTATTGCTCTCTACAACTACCTGAAGAGAAGTTGTGGGGAGATGGGTGTTGACCTCTTCTCACAGATAACTAGTGATAGGTCTAGAGGGAATGGGCTCAGGTTGTGTCAGGGGAGGTTTAGGTTGGAAATTAAGAGACATTTCTTCTCAGAAAGAGTTGTTATGTGTTGGAATGGGTTGCTCAGGGAGGTGGTAGAGTCACCATCCCTGGGGGTGTTCAAGGAAACTTTGGATGTGGTGCTTAGGGATGTGGTTTAATGGATGATATTGGTAGTAGGGGGATAGTCGGACCGGATAACCTTAAAGGTCTTTTCCAACCTCAATGATTCTATGATTCTATGATTGAAGAGCTGCTGCTTGTGGGAAGCCCATGTAGGATCAGTTCAGGAAGGACAGCATCCCATGAGAGGGACCCCACGTTGTAACACGGGCAGAAAGTGACTGAAGGAGTGGTGGAGATAAGCGTTAAGGACTGACCGCAGCCCTCACTCCCCGTTCCCTGCACTGCTCAGGGGGATAAGGTAGAAGAGGGTGGATGGGGGGAAGTTGTTTTTATTTTTGTTCAGTTTCTCGCTGCTCTAGTATGCTAGTGATAGGTAATAAATTATATTAATCTCACTACGCTGAGTCTGTTTTGACTGTGATAATAACTTTTGAGTGACTTCCCTGTCCTTATCTCAGTCCTTTAGCCTTTTATATTTTTGAGCCATTATATTTTTCCCTCTTTACCTTTGAGGAAGGGGAGTGAGAGAGCAGTTGTGGTGGAGTTCAGCTGCCCAGCTGGGTAAAACCACCACAAAGGCAGGACGCTACAGGTTGCTGAAAAGACATGATCTAGTAATCCTTGACTTTGTAAGACGGTAGAGTTTTTATGAGTATATTGCATTGAATGTCTTCTCACCTGGGATTAGGAGAGTCCCAAACCTTTCTGAAATAGGACCCTTAGGGCCAGCAGGAAAAATCATCACTAGAAATATGTTTAGGTTCCAGTCAAGTCACTAAATAGAGGATATGAAGCAGACTAGTTTTGGGACTGCAGGATTGTAGTACCATTTGAGACAGTATCTCCCTCAGACAAGGACTGAATCAAATATAGGGCATTCACAGAAAATGATCATATACTGTAAAAGACTTTCTCTCATCTGTTTAGTCAAATGAGACCAATCAATTTTCAGGTCAATTTACAAAGCTCTTTGCTGCTCCCACGGATGAGGCAAAGACTAAAATAATGTCACTCAAAAGACTTTATTATTGCTATGTATTCTGATCTATCATTAAAACTGGTAGCTTCTGTAATTATGATGTGTATTTTTACAAAAACATTTGCTAGTTTCTTATAATCATACATATGCTACACTGCTTTTTTTTTTTTTCAGGGAACCTTAACCTTAGTATTAAATGTATACTAAAAATTAATCTTATTGTTAAAGTTTCTTGAACTTCTTCTTTTGCATGCCTCATTTTCTTGACTGTGATCCTCAGCAGATTAAGTCACCATGTGCATGGTTCCTCCAAGAGCACTGTGCAAGACTGCTGGCTGTCTCTTTTCCAACAAAGTTCCTATCAATACAGAATATGCTTGTACTTCTGCATAGTATCAGTTACCATTTCTGTTTTTGATTATTCTTAATCTCCGTCTTTCAGTCTAATTTTTTGAAATATTCATACACCTTTACATCCAGCAAAACTTTAAAACAGAGCAACTGATGTATTTGCAAACAAATGACTCAAAAGAAACATATATGCATGCATTTAGCTTCTCAAGTGCCTCCTGGTGATTAATCTTTAGGCCAAATTCTGCTCCTATGAGCAGAACCCAGGAACTGTTTTGAACACAGGATCTTTGGGCATCTTTCTTTTCTCAGGCTGCCAGAAGATCCTGGGGTAGAGAGGCTACAGCTGCTATCACAACAGTAAGCTTGAGGCAGTATAGTTATATAAATTACTGCTTCTTTTATCTTATGTGATACTAAAGCATCCAAATGCATGTTTCAAAAAAGACAATTATTACGCTTTTTCCACATCTTTATGTATTTGGACCCACCAGTTGCTGCACACCAAACTATGATGGGAGGCCATTGCCCACCCTGCATGCCCTCCCCACCCCCAAATCTTCATGGCCCACTGTAGCAGAAAACCAGCAGTCTCATCACCCCAGAAGTTTTGTGTCTCAGGCTGGTATTATTCTTCCCCTCACAAACTAAATCACTGCCTTAATGCAGGGTGCAGTACTAATTCTTAGTGAATTATTACCTCAATGGCATGTTGAGCTACCCTTCACACAACAACCATCTGGATATGGTAACTGTATGTGAAACATGTCCTGACTTCTGTGAAAAGAAAAAAGAAATTTGCCAGTTGGAAACATAAACCTATAATTCTCTTCCTCCAGTGTGAACTCTGTGCATTACAGTCAAGCTCCTTTTCGATCACTCTTGTAATTTATAAGTAGTGCTGGCCTGGAATTAATTGTTCCTGCTCAAGAAGACTGGTTTACAATGCTCCCACTTGAGATCCTCCATCGGGTCATTTTTAGCATGCTTTCTTGTGGTAAACTCAATCTATGTTTTGTCAGGAAAGTCAAGGCCAATTGACTTCATTATGAAGAATGTACCCTCTTGTATTTTAACTTCTATATTAATAAATTAACCATTTGCAAATTTGGCAATACAATAAGTTCAATACAAAATATGGCTACCATCAGCCAGCACTTAAATTAAACTAGTATGTTGTTTTAAGTCACTGTCTTCCCAAACCCGATGCCAAGGCACTTGACACATTCCCCACCATCAGAGCTGAACTGGCTGCTGACAACTGGCTTACTGGTTGGAGTTGTGATGAGGGATGTCTAAGCTTGGGAAATGCCTGTAAACTGAAGTTCTGACCTGTGGTGTCACCTGAACTAGGTTACAGCTGTATTGCAGCTGTGTCTGTGCTTGGCCATGTACTCAATCAATCAGGAACCTTAACTCAGAGTTGACTTCTTTGCTTTACCAGCCTGCCCTTTCTGATCCCTTATATCTGAGTTGCAGCCATATTTTTATTGGAAGACGAATGTTCATCTCTCCAGAATGAACATTTCTCATATTTCCTTGGGGATACGATGTTTAAGTATTTGGAGACTTTTAATAAAGAAGAGAGGCGTCTCAATATTATAGATGTCTAATGTGGTAACCACTCCTGGAAGTAAGGTGATTGAATTGTTGCTAGACGTTTGTGAGTTTTATTCATCTAAGTGCTTAGCTAATTGGAGTTAAGATGGACAGGTTTCCATTCAACACTTTTGCTTGCTCCTTTGCCATCACTTCTTTTGCTTTTAAATTCACAGAAGTATTAAACAAAGTCTATTGGCACTGACATATCTACAATATTGCAGTTGGTGTTGATCTCACAAATAATTCTGTTGTGCTCCCAGGGTAATGGAATGGGCAAAAAAGCGTATTCTCATAGAGACAGAAAACTCAGCATAAAAACACAGTTATAGAGCACAGAAAACAGCAGAATGGCTCTCAGCACAGAGATCACAAAAGAGCTAATTTGCCAGAATGCCATTCCAAGCCCATGACCGCAGCATTAGTAATGCTGCAAGACTATGGAGTGCACCTGAGCCCTCTGATCATTAACCTTTTGGGTTAATGTGCAGCTCACAAGCATAAAGAGGCTGTGTGTGTGGTGTAGGAGAATGAGGGAGGACAGGGGGAGCAAGCATTGGGGAAGGAAAGGAGTGGGAATAATTCAGGGAAAAGACAGAGTCCTTTTGATTCTTGAAATGAACTGATCATTGTTTTTCTCCCACGCAGAATTGTAAAAAAAAAAAAAAAAGAAAGAAAAAAAAAAAAAGAAAAAAAAAAGTGAATGAAATAAAGCATTCCAAAACAGAAATGAATTCACATAGCTGTGTCTTCAAATCTAATATATATTTAGATTAGTTATCAACCAGATAATTTTCTGATAAGGAAACTGCTAAAGTAGAAACATTTGATCTTGGGTTTCTCCAGATTCCAAGCCTAACTGTCTTTATTTTCTCATCAGCGACCAAGGTAAAGGGACCAGATGTCTCAATTGGTTTACACAAATACCTGTTTCTAACAGACTGGGCCAGTGTTCAGTGATTTTTTTTATTAAAATGCAGAGACATCTGATTGTGATTCTGCCACTGATCCACCCACACTCAGTGCAAAAATGGCTGGTTCACAGACTCTGCTCCTCCTCCCATCTACAGTAGATGATCAAATTCTCATTAACACAGGGGAGAGTACAGGCTGGCACCTGCAAAATGTTTTCAAATATGACTGTTTAACATCTCTTGGCAATGCTGGTGTGTAGCAGGAAGCCAAGTGGTGGTGCAGCCAAGGATGAGTTGCATGAGATATCTATCCGCAGTCAATTAACTTGGACACAACAGACTTGGAATGCTTCTTCAGTTTCATCTGCTGTGGTGGGCTCACCCCCATTTCACATTCTTCAGCACCCCTTTTTTCCTGTTCACTGAGGCCTCCCTTCACCATTCTCTCTCAACCTCTCATTTTCATCTTCCAGATGGAGAGGCTGGACCCTTTGCAATGCTAGACTCACTTATATGAATGAGGAGACTGTTTTTGCTGTTGTTACCTTTTCAGGAACATAAACTGTTCCTGAAATTTGTGTGATTCAGGTAGTCTTGGTCCATGACCAAGATTTTGTGGCTTGGCCAGTGCTGAATCAAGCACGGCAACTAGAGGCATTAGGTTTCCCAGACAGTATTTTATGGAGAGAGACCTTAATTGTGTATGGCCATTTTTATTTAAGATATGTAGTACTGTTAACTGCCTAAATTGACATTTAACATATTATAATATTTATAATACTGTACATAGACAGAGTTTTCTTCACAGATTCAACAGCTTCTAGTGTCTTTATTTTGTGTTCTAGTCAATGACTGAAACGTGTTATTTGATCACTTTCCATCTAAGAAATGGCAGCATTCAAAGAAAATGAAGGCTGTGCTGTGCTGTGAGTGCAGCTTTTGTTCCATATGGGTTAAACTTGTGAAGCATCTTGGAGTTTTTGATCAGACTAAAATATACCACAATTGCTTGAAATAGGACTTTGAATTTTTATCTATAAATTCTAAATGAGATAATAATACAAGCTTCTACTGCTCATTAATAATGAATGCAGTTATGTCTTCTTTATCTACATAGGAATATAGCAAATGAAATCAAATCTGTATAGACATAGCTCTTACATTTTAAAAACTGTTAAGACAGCTCCAAGTACATTCAAATCTTTCTTCCTATACATACTTACTGCAGAAATATAGTATACTATATTGTTGTTTTCAAGCTCTTTGCTACTGCATACACTGAACTTAGACTTAATGCTTCCATTCACTTTCAGATCAGAAAGCTCAATCCTGCAACAGTTGATTGCTTTTGCAATTATTCATATCTTTGATCTTATATAACTTTATCATTTAATTAGTACCAATAAAGTCCCTATGCTTTAAGTTGCATGTGAACCTTTGTGTGTTGGATTAGGCACCTTGAATCACATTTGTTTTAGCTTAAACATGACAAATCTAAGCACCAGTCATAAGTACCTTGCATGTTTAAACTCTGGTTTTGTGTGAAGATTTGTCAATAGGATGTTTGCAGTTGGAAGAATATTTCTCTTAATTTATATATCTCTTTCCTGTAGTCTAGTATAGGGAAATACAAATTACCTTTTGTAAACTGATGTTTTGCTCCATTTTTTTTGCTAGCTTTCCACTGCCAGACAGACATCTAAACACAAAGCAGTCTGCTCAAAGCAAATTAATATAAATTACAGGTCAACAATGTTTTTCTCTGCCTCTTGTAAGAATGATGATGAATTGGATATTATAGTATGTGTGCACATTGAAAAACACTGCCTGAACAGTTTAATGTCATTAGCAACATAACAGCTAAATCCTATCTCTAGCTGTTGCCTTGCCTTTGAAGGACTGAACTCTAATGATGAACTGAAATACCAAAATATATAGTTACACAGTGTCGATGAATTTGTTGAAAATTCTGAAAATAGTTCACAGAATCACAGAATCACAGAATTTCTAGGTTGGAAGAGACCTCAAGATCATTGAGTCCAACCTCTGACCTAACGCTAACAGTCCCCACTAAACCATATCCCTAAGCTCTACATCTAAACGTCTTTTAAAGACTTCCAGGCATGGTGACTCCACCACTTCCCTGGGCAGCCTGTTCCAATGTCTAACAACCCTTTCGGTAAAGAAGTTCTTCCAAACATCCAGCCTAAAACTCCCCTGGAGCAACTTAAGCCCATTCCCCCTCATCCTGTCACCAGGCATGTGGGAGAATAGACCAACCCCCACCTCGCTACAGCCTCTTTTAAGGTATCTGTAGAGAGCAATAAGGTCACCCCTGAGCCTCCTTTTCTCCAGGCTGAACAAGCCCAGCTCCCTCAGCCGCTCCTCGTAGGACTTGTTCTCCAGGCCCCTCACCAGCTTCGTGGCCCTTCTCTGGACCCGCTCAAGCACCTCGATGTCCTTCCTGTGGTGAGGGGCCCAAAACTGAACACAGTACTCGAGGTGCGGCCTCACCAGAGCCGAGTACAGGGGGACGATCACTTCCCTAGCCCTGCTGGCCACACTGCTTCTTATGCAAGCCAGGATACTGTTGGCCTTCTTGGCCACCTGAGCACACTGCTGGCTCATATTCAGCCGACTATCAACCAATACTCCCAGGTCCTTCTCCGCCAGGCAGCTTTCCAACCACTCATCTCCCAGCCTGTAGCTCTGCTTGGGGTTATTGCACCCCAGGTGCAGGACCCGGCACTTGGCCTTGTTAAACTTCATGCAGTTGACCTCAGCCCATCGGTGCAGCCTATCCAGATCCTCCTGCAGAGCCTTCCTACTCTCAAGCAGATCGACACACGCACCTAGCTTGGTGTCATCTGCAAACTTACTGAGGGTGCACTCAATGCCCTCGTCCAGATCATGATGAAAATAGTAAAGAGGACCAGCCCCAGCACCGAGCCCTGGGGAACGCCACTAGTAACCGGCCTCCAACTGGATTTGACTCCATTTACCACGACTCTTTGGGCCCGGCTATCCAGACAGTTTCTAACCCAACGAAGCGTGCACCAGTCCAAGCCATGAGCAGCCAGTTTCTTGAGGAGAATGCTGTGGGAAACGATGTCAAAAGCCTTGCTGAAGTCAAGGTAAACCACATCCACAGCCTTTCCCTCATCCACCCAGCACGTCACTTGGTCATAGAAGGAGATCGGGTTTGTCAAGCAGGACCTGCCTTTCATAAACCCATGCTGACTGGGCCTGATCGCCTGCTTGCCCTGTAAGTGCCACGTGATGACTCTCAAGAGGATCTGCTCCATGAGCTTCCCTGGCACTGAGGTCAAACTGACAGGCCTATAGTTCCCCAGGTCTGCCCTCCGGCCCTCTTGTAGATGGGCGTCACGTTTGCTAGCCGCCAGTCAACTGGGACCTCCCCCGATAGCCAGGACTGCTGATAAATGATGGATAGGGACTTGGCCAGCTCCTCCACCAGTTATCTGAGTACCCTTGGGTGGATCCCATCCAGCCCCATCGACTTGTGCACATCCAAGTGCCGTACCAGGTCACCAACTATTTATTTGTGGATAGTGAGGGCCACATTCTGCTCCCCATCCCCTTCTGCCAGCTCAGGGTACTGGGTATCCAGAGAACAACCGGTATTGCCGCTAAAGACTGAGGCAAAGAAGGCATTAAGCACCTCCGACTTTTCCTCATCTTTTGTAACAAGGTTTCCCCCCACATCCAGTAAAGGATTCTCCTTAGTCCTCCGTTTTGCGTTGATGTATTTTTAAAAACATTTTTTGTTGTCTTTAACAGCAGTAGCCAGATTGAGATCCAGATGAGCTTTGGCCTTTCTAATTTTGTCCCTGCACAGCCTCATTACCTTCTTATAGTCCTCCTCAGTGGCCTGCCCTTTTTTCCAAAGATTATAAACCCTCTTTTTTCTCCTAAGCTCAAGCTGCAAGTCTCTGTTGAGCCAGGCCGGTCTTCTTCCATTCCGGCTCATCTTTGGGCACATGGGGACAGACCACTCCTGTGCCATTAAGATTTCCCTCTTGAAGAGCACCCAGCCTTCCTGGACTCCTCTGCCCTTCAGAACCGCCTCCCAAGGGACTCTACCAACCAGTGTCCTGAGCAGCACAAAGTCAGCCCTCCGGAAGTCCAATACAGTGGTTTTACTGGTCCCCTTCCTGGCCTCACCAAGAATAGAGAACTCCACCATTTCGTGGTCACTCTGCCCAAGACAGCTTCTGACAACCACATCCTCCACCAGTCCTTCTCTGTTTGTGAAGAGAAGGTCTAGCGGGGCGCCACCCCTGGTAGACTCACTAACCAGCTGTGTCAGGAAGCTATCTTCCACGCTCTCCAGAAACTTCCTAGACTGCTTTCTCTGGGCTGTGTTGTGCTTCCAGGATATGCCAGGGAAGTTGAAGTCCCCCATGAGAACAAGTGCCAATGATTTTGCAACTTCTGTCAGTTGCCTGTAGAACTCCTCATCCATCTCCTCATCCTGGTTCGGCAGTCTATAACAGACCCCAACCAGGACGCTAGCCTTGTTGGCCTTCCCGCCGATCCTAACCCAAAGGGACTCGATCTTGTCTTTCCCAGCCTCGAGCTCTACAACATCAAAAGATTCTCTAATAGAGAGAGCCACACCACGACCCCTTCTGTGCTGCCTGTCCCTTCTGAAGAGCCTATAGCCAGTCATTGCAGCACTCCAGTCATGAGAGTGGTCCCACCACGTTTCCGTGATGGCAACCAAGTCATAGACTGCCTGCTGCACGATGGCTTCCAGCTCCTCCTGTTTGTTACCCATGTTGCGTGCATTGGTGTAGATGCACTGCAGCTGGGCCATCGCCTTGTCCCCCGGCCTTGCCATTGTTCCCCCTGGAACAATGGCTCCAACAATCCTTGTTTCAGCCCCATCCCCCTTCTTCTATTCAGAAACATGTTTTTATAAATATATATTATATAATAAGAATTATGTGTTAATAAACCAATATCACAACTTTGCTAAGACCTGGTTCATAATTTTCTAGTTTCATGTTCACAGTGTAATGAATTAGATGAACTGAATTCATCTAAATGTAAGTAAATAGTAATAAATAGCAGACTGTTTTTTTGCGTTGTGGATTTTGCTCTGATCTGTGTTAGTCTCTCATCCAGGCTGGCTCTCTGCACTCTTTGCTGAATTCCATTCCCCAGCACAGCAATAAGCAAAAGTGATATTTCACAACCTTCTTCTGTAGTCCTAGACATACAAAGAAGGTAGGCTGGGAGGAGGCAGTGCTGCAGGCAGATGCGAGTCTATTTACAAACTGCACATGTTTCATCCCTAATAATAGTTTCTGCCTCAGCCATCTTAGTGTTGTACAGCACATGACTACACAAACACTTCAGGAATGGCAGATACAGTCCCTCTTTTGCTGATATAAAAGGTTTATTTTTAAAAAGCTGCAAGCTTTAGAAACAGAATTTTAGTGCTCTCATTTGTCCATACAAAATATTTTTATATGCTTATATTCTTTTGGAAAATGTTACTGAAAAACATTTAGGTGAAATGTTAGTCTTTGGCAGATGCTCATTTAAATAGGCCTGAGTTTGGTTGCTTGGTTTTCCAACAAGTTAGTATATTTTTCAAGAAATGTAAACTTTCTTGTGTGAATTACCATTTTGCTGAAGCCTGGTGTTCATGGAAAAAAAATGATGAAAGATGTTCATTCATCCCTAACTTTAAAATTGACTCTGTAATGTTCACAAATTCCACAACATTATTATGAAATTAAAAGAGAAATCCTATTCTAGAATGTAAGATCCTGTAAACAAACACTTCAATGAAAATCTTGGTTTTCTTTGTGGGGAAAATATATGGTTACACAGTGTCAATCAATTTCTTGATTATTCTAAAAATAGTTCAGAAACATATTTTTATAAATATATATTATATAATAAGGATTATATGTTAATAAACCAATATCATGACTTTGCTAAGACATGGTTCATAATTTTCTAAAGTTTTGTGTTCACAGTGTAATGAATTAGAAGTTATATGAACATGTAATACAAATAAGTTATAAAAAGTTCAATAAGACTGAGTAGTATGTTGTAAGGTATTTCAACATTTAGAAGAGAACTAATAGCTTTTCCTCTATTTTAGAAAGACAAATAAGTCTCTTACAAGACAAGTAGCCCTCATGAAATATCTGAGGACTACAGATACTCATGATGGTTTTGTGAGTGAATCAAGAGCTTAGAATGTCCTCATGCGTCCCTCTGATTGCATTTAAAAAAGGTCTGTCCACCATAAATTATCATTATCACTGCTTTGCTATTATATTAATCTTTTTCTCCGGGAATCTCTTTATACTTTATCAACTTACATGAATCAAACCTCTTGCGATCTTTTTGAGGTCATTTTGAACTCCCCAAAGTCTAGAATCTCTCAGTCTGAAGAAAATACTGAAGATACTGTAATGACAGAAACTTTCCCAATATTTCTGATCTTATCATACAGAACTTCTGAGAAAACTGCCCTGCTTGAATTTAAAATATGAAGCACATATTAAGACATTACAATCAAACATCATTGAACTAAAAATAGAATGAAAAATAAAAATGAATATCACATTCTCCTGAGCATTCAATAGAATCATGGAATCATAGAATGATTTGGGTTCCAAGTAGGATGTGTTTTGGGTTTATGTGGCAAGATTTTTGTAGTGGGAGGACTGCAGGGGTAGCCTGTGTGAAGCCTGTGTGAAGCCTGTGTCAGTGTGAAACCACCACAGTCCTTTTTGGTGCTCAACATGGGGCTCTTTCAGGAAAGACTGCAAAAGGACTGTGTTTTTCTTACCTCGATGAGCAGCTAAACTGCACCATATCACTCTCTCACTCCACCTCCTCAAGGGAAGAGGGGGAGAAAATACAATAAAAATGATCAGGATCTGACATAAGGACAGGAAAATAACACCCCAATTATAGTCACAGGAAAAAAAAAAAAAAATCAACATAGGGAGATTAATACAATTTATTGCCTATTATTAACAGACTAGAGTAGTGTGAAACTAAAAGCAAACTAAGAACACGTTCCCCACTCTTTTCTACCTCCTTTCTGCAAGTGGTTAGGGGAACAGGGAATGAGGATTGCAGTCAGTGCACAACACTTTGTCATCTGCTGCTCCTACATGGTCACTCTCTTCCTCTGCTCCAACATGGGGTCCTCCCATGAGATGTAGACATTCACAAACTAATCCTACATGGTCTTCCCGCAGAGGGCAGCTCTTCAAGAACTGCTCCAATATGGGTCTGTACCACACAGTCCATTCTTCAGGAGTGGACTACTCCCTAATGGCAAGTGCCAGATCCCACCAGACATTTAGTTCCTGGCTGGACTGCTCTCCACAGACTGCAGATCCAGTCTGAGTGTCTGCACTTGTGGGGGCTCTCCATGGGCTGCAGCTTCCTTCAGGCCAGATCCACCTGCCTCACTGTGGGCTCCTTCCTGTGATGCAACATGGATATATCATAGAATCATAAAACAGCTTACATTGGAAGGGACCTTAAAGATCATCTAGTTTCAACCCCTTGCCAAGGGCAAGGATGCCACGCACTAGATCATGTTGCCCGGGGCCCCATTGAACTCAATTTTGAACAACCTTGTTGATGGGGCATCCACTCTGGGTAACCTGTTCCACTGCCTCCCCATCCTCTGAGTGAAGAATTTCCTCCTAACCTCTAATCTAAATCTCCCCTCATTTAGTTTAAAACCCTTCCCCCTTGTCCTGTCTTTATCTGAATGAACAAAAAGTTGCTCTGCATCCTTTTTATAAGCCCCCTTTAAGTACTGAAAAGTTGCAATAAGGTCACCTGGAGCCTTCTCCTCTTTAGGCTGAACAGCCTTTCTTTGTAGGAGAGGTGCTCCAGCCTTCTCATCATCTTCGTGGCCCTCCTCTGGACCATTCTAACAGATACACATACTTCTTATGCTGGGGGCACATGACGTGGATGCAGCACTCCAATTAGGGCCTCACAAGGGCAGAGTAGAGGGGGACAATCACCTCCCTCTACCCACTGGCCACTCCTCTTCTGATGCAGCCCAAGAATAGATATGCTCCACCATGGCATGCCATGGGATGGAGGGGGACAGCCTGCTCTGCCAAGGTCCTCACTGCAGGCTACAGGGGAACTTCTGCTCCAACACCTGTAACATCTAGTCTCTTCCCCCTTTAATGATCTTGGTGTTTGCAGTGTTGTTTTTCCTTTAGTTGCTCACTCCTCTCTTCCAACATTTTTTCCCTTTCTTAAATATGCTGTCATAGAGGCAAAACCAGCATCCCTCATTGGCTTGGCTCTATCCAGTGTTAGGTTCCATCTGGAACTGGTTCTTATCTATAAGGGGCAGCCACTGGGCTATTCTTACAGAGGATACCTCTCCCACTACCAAGCCCTTGCCACGTAAACCCAAAAATACAATATGCTCCTATGCTCATGTTCTCTGATACACATAGGGAAAAAAAGATTCTTTATGGACAATAATATTTTTAATTCAGCAACAACAGGCCTGAAGTATCATCAGAGATTAAGCAAAGGACACTTGATGTAAACTACAATGTGTATTGTACTTGCAGCCCAGAAAGCCAGATGTATCTTGGTTTGCATCAAAAGCATGGCCAGCTGGTCAAGGGAGATGATTCTCCTCTGCTCTCATGAGACCCCACCTGAAGTAGTGTATTCAGTTCTGGGGCCTCCAGCACAAGGACATGTAAGTATTAGAAAAAGTCCAGAGGAGGGCCATGAAGATGGTCAGAGGGTTGGAGCACCTCTCCTATGAAGACAGCTTGAGAAAGCTGGGCTGGTTCAGCCTGGAGAAGAGAAGGCTCCAGGGAAACCTTCCAGTAGCTAAAGGGGACCTAGAGGAAAGCTGGAGAGGGATTCTGTCAGGGAGTGTAGTGATAAGACAAGGAGTAATGGCTTAAAATGGGGAAAAAAAAATAAAAATAGGTATTTATTATATAATAGGAAGAAACTCTTTAATAGGAGGGTGGTGGAGCACTGAAAAAAATTGCCAAGAGAAGCTGTGGATGCCCTGCCTGTGGAAGTTTTAAAGGCCAAGTTGACTTTGAGCAACATTGTCTAGCAGGAGGTGTCCCTGTATAGGTGTTGGAATTAAATGATCTTTAACATCTCTTCCAACACAAACGGTTCTCTGATTCTCTGATTGCTTGTTTGAATCTCTGTTAAACCAAGTTCTTAGGTACGTATAAATCCCAACTCATTCCTTAGATAAATTCATGATTATATATTTTGTTGAATGAACATGGACTGCTGAAACAAGACCCTAGGAAGTATTTCAGCTCCTGACATCAGCCAGATCCATGTTCTCCAAAGATCCAAATAAGGACATCTATTGAGTTTATTGCATTACAAATCAGGCTCATAATAAGTAGGGCTTTCCAGTTCTTCTGAGATATTTTAGTTAACTGAGAAACAGATTTCATATAGTTTGAAATTTCTGCTGCCAAATTAAAAGATTAACATTTTTTTCTTCTGGACTGCAACATTATCTATTTGCTAATCCATTTGCTTTTGGTAGTCTATGGCAACCAGATGCTTTATGCTGCAGCTGGTCTTATCTTACCCAGTAAACTAATTGTCACTACTTGCTATGACAAAGACAGTGAAATAAATGAAATCTGTTCTCTTGGAAAAATAAAATAAAAATAAAATAAATAAATAAATAAAAAGACTTCAGTAACATGCAAAAATAAGTTATGACATTAGCCTTTAGGTAAAAAGGCTCTACCTGTTAGATACTTTAAAACTACCAATGATATTCAATCTTCTGAATTAAAAGTTAAAGCTCTTTTGGTTATCCTGTGATGGACAAATGTTTGATCTGTCAACTCATGCAGAAAAGAGGAAAAGGCAAGGTCTCACTAGTATATGAATGAATATACTAGCTAGTATATTATTTTTGTTTGTTTTGTAACACAGAAACTTAAATATCATTCTTAAAAAAATGTATATACATACACACACACACACACACACACACATATATATATATACATGGGCATACCCTTGGTTTTCCTTGAAATTCAATTCTGTTAAACACAAATCTTCAGATTAACTTAGCAGTTTTCATGGTATTTCCAACAGCACTTGTTCAATATAGCACACTTCATTTTTCAGCTTTTTTTTTATAAAGAAACAGATTATTCAGATATTATCCATATACTCTTAAACTTTTAAGTCAGTTTAACCATGTATTAAAACATCTTTCAAATTCCTCAAAATGCTCCTGACATATTTCCTTAGCAGTACAAAATCCAAATGTGACAAGGGATAAAGTTCTTTGATGCAAAAAGCTGGTCCTATAAACAGATCCCGACTGGACAGATGGATATTTTTAATAGTATGACCTAATTTCTGCATAGTGATCCAGGGATAGCACAAAGACGCATGGAGGAACTGCCCTCTTGTCTTCAAGTAACAGGAGGGTACACTAAACATTTGTATCAGCAACATTTGTTGGTCTGAGTTCAGTCTATAATGCACAGCTCTCCTTATTACAGAATCATCATATGATATTAAGCTGATCTTGCTATCTTTAGGAGTTGAGGAAGCCTACTTTTAAAAGTACTGTTTTTATTATTATTATTATTATTAATAATAACAATAATTACTGTCTTATTCCTGATTTCCTTAACAGCATTTTCTTTGTCAGATTTTCTTACTTCTCATAAGCATTACTAAACCTGAGGGTAACCAAGTTGTGTGGTTTTTTTTGTTTGTTTGTTTGCTTGTTTGTTTTCCTTTTTTTTTTTTTTTTTCCTATTTCTCCCATTCTCATTCTCTTGGTCAGTCTTCCATTATGCATTTGTTCCTTGCAGAACTACTAAGATCAGGGCCTGGTAACAAATCTCAGTGAGAGAAAAAATACAAACTACAGGTTTCAAAGACATGAACTCTACTTTTGTTCCCACTGCATTTAGTAAAGTTCATTTTAGTTTGAACCAAAGTTGAGAATAGAACCTAGACCACAACAAACAGAAGCTCAGATGCTACTATTTCTCCACAAAAGAGCATCCATGTCTGAAAACAAAAAATAAAACAAACAAACAAACAAACAAAAACAACAACAACAAAACGCCTCTTAGCCCAATTTTTATTCTTTCGTTCATCAGCTCTGCAGAGTACTGGATTGGAACTGCGTTGCTTGAAACTAAAATTAATAAACTTTTCCTCCATAAGTTTAATCGAAAAGTAGTCAAGGATGAAAACAGAATTTTATAGTTGGTTGTATATTAGCTAAAACAGAAATATATAGACCCTGTGCTCAAAGACAAGCTGCATCCATTTCTTGGCTGGAAAGTAAACTACTATTGTACACAATGATGGTGCAGGGTAAGGTCTATTTTGGTCCCCCAGATGGACCTACAAGCATGGCTGGTAACATAACATGTAATGTAATTGATGAACTGGTGATCAGTTTACCTCAGACACAGAATTTAGCATCTTACCTGTTTTAAAAAATAAACTTTAGCCTAGTCTAAATGACAACTTTTAACAATACTTATTAAACTTTTCAGGAAAAAAAATCACATTAATGCAGTTCAGATACTACGATTAATCTTACTACTCTTCACCCTAAGTGCTCCAGCCACCCAAACTGAAATGCTGGATAAGATTCCTTCATATTGCTTCATTCAGGAGACAATGAGTACTCCACTGCTTCATGAAGATATGAGAACAAGTTTCAGGACAAATACTTGTACAGCCAATAAATTTGTTATTATTTTTAAATGAGTAATGAAAATCTGTCATTTGACAAAAGCTCAGAAGTGTTCTTTCCCCTTAGCTATTCCCTGAGCTATCCCCATCTATCCCCTAGATGTCTTTATGAAGCACCTTACACTTCAGTGATAGTTTTGGAAGGATATAGCAGGAGTGAGCTACAGGAAGAGATAGTCACTGAATTTCCCTCTGTTTATTGAAAGATTAAAAATATCTTAAGATGTCAGTAGATGTTCACATACAAATTATAATGAGCATAAAATGCTTTCTTTCATCCTACATGCCAATTGTGTCCTCTAGGACATTTATAAAAGGGAATGCACCAAGTCACCTGGAAATATAGCTCTCCTCATTGTAATGTGCTCAAGACCTTGCATATTTCTGTAAGAATGGGCAGTAAGTGAAATTGTTTGCATGTAAATTCAAAATTTCTCAGAGATATTCCAATGCAAATTAAAGGGGATTTTTGTTAACAGGCCCATTATGATTGAAGTTAGTAGTTTTAATGCTAACAGAAAAAAAAAAAAATCATTTTCAGGGTAAGAACTGTGTCTGAAGACATGTCCTAAAAGCCTAGAAATCTTCAAGTAGGCAACACAGGTGATTCTTCCACTTAAAAAAAAAAAAAAAAAAAAAAAAGACTTAGGACTGCAGACTGGCTGAGGCAAGACTCCCCAGTCAACATGGCAACTACATTTGGGTAGGAATATATTTATGTGCATCTATTTCTGCTCACATCTGTATTTGTCTATCTGCATGTCAGAATCTTTAATCTGTTCCTCAATATATTTTTAAGAAGGAGATCTGAAAATTCAAGCTTCGGTGTCAAACAGCAATTTTGATACATATAATAAACCACAAATCTCATATTTCATTGAAATATATCATCAACTTACCATCTTTTTAGTTCTAAAGTGACTCTTGAAGATCACCCAGACAAGAAGTCCTGTGAGTACTATAATATTATCAGACAAAGTCTAGTTAACAAATCTACAGCTCTGTTTCTTCAAGTGGAAGAAATATTCTTCTGCATGCAGATCAAGTTATGTTGGCTATCTGTTTGGGACAGCTATTTCACTGTCTTGTAAAGCTTTTCAGTCAACCAGCTCTGACTTTCCCTAGTTGTACTAATAGACAAGAATCCTTGGTGGTTTATAAAATTGGTCATAGATCAATTATATGTGTAAAGCATAGAGCAAATATGTAATTATTCTTTAGAACAAACGTGGTTTTTTTTCAAAGCATTTAAGCATCATATGCCTAAATATACTTATGTGCTTAGAGTTAAGTGTATGTTCAAGGATTCAGAGAAAATAACATTGGTTGTGTTACAAAGGCAGGAGCAAAATAACATAACAAATGACAAAGAAAAGCAAGTGTTCAACAGGGGCACGCCACACATACACACATATATCATTATATATATTATTTTCTTCCATCAGATCCTTTTAATCATTTCCTGATTAAACATAAATAAATAAATAGTACGAATTAATACAATTGAAGCATGAGTTCCACAGACACTTAAATTTTTCTGTTATCATGTTGAATAAAGGCAAGTCACTTGCATGATGTTTTTTCTGTTAATATTACAGTCTAATCATTAACTGTGGGCAGTCTTTCCAATATCTAACTGTAATTTGTTTTTACCAGCTTGAGACATTTTCTTCTCCTTTGTGATTTTTCATTATACATATTATTATTATTTGATTTATATAGCATTGCTCACTGTGTGCTCATGGTGCTTCAAGAAATTCAACAAAGTCAAACTAAAAGGCAAGAAACTTCAATTATTCATAAAAGAGAAAACTGTTTAGTGAAGGCTCCAAAAAGGGAAATGAATAGCAGCAGGATTCCCTTGGGTGTAGATTTTCAGGCAGAGGTCATAAATAATTTTATCTGCAGAAATGTTGATGATCAAATCTTATTGAGGACAATGGGAACTGCAAGTGTTTAGAATAGCACAAAACAAGATCATATGTGGCAATATTCCAATAGTAGAGGAGGAGAAAAACTATAGTCTTTGTGTGTAATTATGGAAGAAAAAATAACAGTGGAGAATATACACAACCAATGTCCTGAAAATCAAAGGTACTGAGATCTGAAGGGTGAATGCATTGATTTGAACGTAAATTTCAATCTTGCTTTCAAGAGTAGCATCTGGATGTAAATAGTAATTAATAATAATAATAATAATAATAATAATAATAATAATAATAATAATATATCCATTGGCTACTCCAAAAGATACAAAATATTAATTTGTGTCCAAGTGCCGGGTCCTGCACCTGGGGCGCAATAACCCCAAGCAGAGCTACAGGCTGGGAGATGAGTGGTTGGAGAGCTGCCAGGCAGAGAAGGACCTGGGAGTGATGGTGGACAGTCGGCTGAATATGAGCCAGCAGTGTGCTCAGGTGGCCAAGAAGGCCAACGGCATCTTGGCTTGTATCAGAAACAGCGTGACCAGCAGGGCTAGGGAGGTGATCTTGTACAGAGACTAGAGCCCTGTACTTGGCTCTAGTGAGGCCGCACCTCGAGTACTGTGTTCAGTTTTGGGCCCCTCGCTACAAGAAGGACATCGAGGTGCTTGAGCGGGTCCAAAGAAGGGCGACGAAGCTGGTGAGGGGCCTGGAGAGCAAGTCCTATGAGGAGCGGCTGAAGGAGCTGGGCTTGTTCAGCCTGGAGAAGAGGAGGCTCAGGGGTGACCTTATCGCTCTCTACAGATACCTTAAAGGAGGCTGTAGAGAGGTGGGGGTTGGCCTGTTCTCCCACGTGCCTGGTGACAGGACGAGGGGGAATGGGCTAAAGTTGCGCCAGGGGAGTTTTAGGTTAGATGTTAGGAAGAGCTTCTTTACTGAAAGGGTTGTGAGGCATTGGAACAGGCTGCCCAGGGAGGTGGTGGAGTCACCATCCCTGGAAGTCTTCAAAAGACGTTTAGATGTAGAGCTTAGGGATATGGTTTAGTGGGGACTGTTAGTGTTAGGTCAGAGGTTGGACTCGATGATCTTGAGGTCTCTTCCAACCTAGACAATTCTGTGATTATGTGATTCTGTGATTCTGTGTCCAATGTAAAAACTAAATTCAATACTTTCTCATTTCCCACAGAAATATCTCCCTCTTCCCTCAGTTTTGTATAGTGATAATGATAAATTTTATGATTTCCATCATAAAATGAATCATTCCAATTTCTAAATGAAATGTTTTGAAATGAAAAAGAACTCTCTAGACTTCTTAATTAAGAAAGGCTGAGACTGTTGTAAATACAGTACTGCTTTGTCAATATGTTCTTAAAATAAACTTTAAATAAATTTTCAAAAAAAATCATTCTGAGATCTTCATCTAAGAAGTAATCTGTAATTAACTCTCACTAATGAAAGCATGGATTTCAAGCAGACCATAGATTATTTTTACCATGATACATAAAAGCCATATTATCTGGCCTGATAAACAACATCTGCATCACTTCTGGAAAAGCATCGGGTTTATAACCATTTTACACATTTTTTTGTGTGTGAAACTCAACCTGTCTTTTTACCTTATACCTGCCCTTACCATATGTTTACCTGTCCCATTATGCTTTAATCTTAAATTGTAAATGTTTTCTATTTGCAAATGTTGGTTATAGTGGGATCTGGATCAGATATTGTGGCTTTAATGCCACCAATAAAAGATAAGAATAATCATTAATTATAGTTTTAATTAAGATATTTGCTTGGTAAAATAGTATACTTTGAATTATTTTTTTAATTTACTCTTATCTATTTTAATATCTACTAAGCCTATATCCTCTACCTCCATAAGAGGTACTCCTGGAGCAGCATTTTAAATGCCTTGCTTTCCAAAATAAGGATAACAAGTTTTACATTCCTATAATTTATGCTCCTCTTTCCTTTTTTGTTTTAAAAAGAGCTGAACTAGATACCCTCACTGTGATAAATGTTCTGTGCTAATCAACACAACAAAACAAAACAAAACAAAACAAAAGTCTTTGTAAGAGTGATATGGAGACAAATAGAAAGTAATGACCATTTGTCTTGACAACAGGATAACACAACACAGAACACATATTTGATATGTAAAACAGAATTTCTTAAACAGGATGTGTTTTTGCATGGCCTGAAGCATTCACTGTTCATTTTATCAAAAATATTTTAAATATACATGAAATCCTAACTTCAGGTGTTTTTTATCCACTTGGAATTTCCTAATACAAATTTTCTATTTCAGCTAGGGTTCTGATGAAACCAATCTTTACAATAAAATATAACTTACATATAGCAGACACTGAATATTAATACTTTGTGACTATGTCTGACCAACTTCTCAGAACAATACAGTGCTTTGATAATTTTTAGGAGTGTTTCTTGGAAATAATAATTTTCTTGACTGTCTGAATTTTTAAGGTTGTCCTTTTTCATTTGTCAGGGAGAGAAGTTGAGGTTTCTCTTTCTGTGATTTCAAAATACCCAGTATGTTAATTTTAAATAAAAAATATCCTTGTTAGGTAGGTAGTGGGAGCAGACAGCAAAGCTGGCATATCACAAAGAAACGTTCCCTCTACCTATTTGTCTTAGTTTCATAACATTGTTGAAGCAGGCAGACTGTGTTTGCTGTTTTGAAATTTTCTGGCTCACATTAATTTCTCTCTGCATGCTTGGACTGCACATAGATTCAGGAAGCTTTGTTTTAAGTGGCTATCTATTTTAAATACTTTGGGAATGAGCTTATTGGCTGGATTTGAAGGTGGCTGTAATTTACATTGTCAACAGCTACATTCCTGTAATGGGACAAATGATGAACATAGACTATTTTCTATCAAAGCCTACTTAAGGCTTTAAAACAAGTGGTACAGAGCTGAGTTGCTCCAAAATACTTCCACTGATTCAGAGCGTAGTAAATTCCTAGACTACAATCTAATCAACTCCAGCTGACTGATACCATTCCTTACCATATCCCTTTTGCACACAGCTGTTGTATTCAGCCATTCCCCAGCTGTGGCAGGCATTCAGAGGGGAGCATGTTAAAAGGTTCTCTTCATGAATACCAGTCATGCTCAATCTAACCAGTAACAATGAACAAAATATTTTTGAAAAAAAAAAAAAAAACTATAAAACTATTTATAGTCTTAATTGATTGAAAATAAGTGTGTTGGAAAACCATTTGAGGTTAATAGAGCAAGATTTCAGTAACACTGTGAATCTGGAGCCATGGATAAAATGTTATCAGAGGAGAAGCCTAGATTTTCCCTTTTGTATGAAAACTTGTACAAGCTTATGAAAAACATCCTTAGCATCAAGATTCAGCTATCTTGGAGGGGAAGAGGAATGGTGAACAGAGAGCCATTGGCAGAGCTGGGTCACTTCAGGGAAAGGTCTGGAAAGAGAAAAGCCCTTACTGAGTGGGAAGAAAAGCAACACATATCAGGAGGAATAAAGTCTTCTTTTATTTTTAGTATAACTTTGTGACCCAAAGACTTTCTTGGGGTTATTGGGACTTTTCCAGCCTGCCTAAAATATACAGAAAGTATGAATTAGGTGGTAGTTATTTGTGCATATGGAGCTCAGCTCAGCCAGTATCTAATTCTCTTTAATTGCTAATTTATCTGTAATTTTCACAAGCCTCACTTTCAATCCCTTTAGGTACAAGCCTCACAGAGAAGCATTATATTACAATCACCCTGCTTTTTTAACAGTTTGAAAATCTTTCAGTAATAACCAAATTATCGTAACATTTTTTCCCCTAAATTATATTCTTCTATAAGTGAAGTTATCAATAGTTCCTGCTGCTACACAGAAAATAAAGTAAGGATATGAAAAAAAAAATCTCCGTTGGACATAAAACTGCACTGACAATCAGCTGTGTCTAGTTGTATTGAGTATGAGAAGCTAAAAAACGCCTGTTGCTAACAGCAGCCAAGCTGAGTTTGAGATTTCTCACCTTCCCCCCTCCCCTCCGCACTTTTCAATCGCATCTAATAGCATATTTTTTGACCATAACTATTCCTGCTGCAGGTAAATCACTTTATCCAATTCAATATAATTATCACTGGAGGAAATGGGAGAAAACGGGTAGTATTCTATGACTTCCTTATCCAGAATGTATACCTTCCTTCCCATTCCCTAAGTGCAATGGTAATAGGACACAATAAGGCTCAGTTTTTCATACCTATCTTTTCTGTAAACATGGTAGATAAATCACTGCAAAGTTACTAACAGCATGTGACTGACAATCTCACTTGATAGACAATCTGTGATCCTTTCAGCCTTTTACTAATAAGCTCGTTAGGATAGAAGGGCTGAAAATACTTTCTGGGATATAGCAATGAACTTCAGTAAATTTGGTGCATGTCTGACCACTCAAACTTTAGACAATCAATCTCTCTTCAATCAAAACTTTGTCAGGTTCTACTGAATGTCTTCTGAAGGTTACTGTGTTTTTCTTTTTTCTTTTCTTCTTTTTCTTTTTCTTTTTCTTCTTTTTCTTTTTCTTTTTCTTTTTCTTTTTCTTTTTCTTTTTCTTTTTCTTTTTCTTTTTCTTTTTCTTTTTCTTTTTCTTTTTCTTTTCATAAAGGTTTCTTAGAAAACCCAACAAGTTTTCTAAAGTAATGTAACAACATGTAACAGTGCTGACTTTTTTTTCCTTTTAGAAGTTCAGCTTTTGAAAACCTTTTAAAAAATTTGGTGTTTTTTAATGGATGACCTTATTTTATGTGAACTTTTCAATAAGCATTACTATTAAGAAGAGCCTTAAGATATCTACAGCCTATTGGCATTGGCATTTAGAGTGAGGTTTTCAAAATGCAAATGCAAAACTACTTAACAGTGACTAAATAAGCTACTTCATAATTCCTCTTCATATTCTGATCCTGGTCAGACAATTATAGAAATTTAGCACATTTTCAGGCAATAAATAACTATATATATATATATATATATATATATATATATATATATATATATATATATATAATATAATAACAGCTTCTGAAGAACTCCGTCTGTCATAATAATAAAAACATCACATTAGTTCTATGGTAAATATCTTAGAGTTGATCTCTTTCTGGGTCAATGAGTATCTCCAGTTGAATAATATGATTAAAAACATACTGACTGCAATACTTATGTGACACAAACTGATTAAGTGTTCTGTGGAATGGGGCAGGTTAACTCTGGGGAGGTTTATTCCTATACCATAGGAATATATATACTCTCTCTATATATACCATATCACTGAGCTGTAGTGGGGAACTGCAACATAGGAGAGTACATTCTTTATTTATTATAATATCATTGTCATGTTTCTTCATGTGACTCAAAACTGACTCTCTTTCCTCCTCATAAACTACAATTTTCACATCTTGTCCTTCAATATTTTCCTTGGTCTGTTCCATGCTTTCGTCTTTTAATTCCTTTTTTTTTTTTATTCTTTCCCACTGTTTTTTTTTGTTTGTTTGTTTGTTTTTGTTTGTTTGTTTCTTCATTGTTTTTTTTTTTTCCCAGTCTTTTCTTCTGTAAATGATTCTGTTCTTCTTCACTTTATATCTTTTTTTTTTTCTTTTCTTTAATTCCTGATTCTCCTGGTTCAGTCTTTTTTTTTTTCCTATCTTTGATATCTTCCATTTTTCCACATTTTCCATTTTATTTTTTTTCCTTTCTTTGAGTTTCCACAAAAGTAAAATTTTGTCTCTTCTGGATTTTCTTTTACATTCTATTTCTGATTTACTGCATTCTAAGCTTTCCTGTTCCTTTAGAACCTTTTACTTGCTCTGACTATTTCAGATTCCCTTTTGCATTAAAGATCTGTCTTCTAAACCTGTTCTACCTTACCTCTGAAGTTTGTCTTCCTTCAACCACAATGGGAGATGCAGCTGAATGATGATTATGAGGAGAAAAAGAAAAGCAACAGTTTTTCATGACAAAACTACAAAGACATAGTGTGTTGATGTAAAGGAATAATATCAAGCAGTCAATAAGTAGCACTAACAATCAATGTAGGTAGTGAAAACAAAAATTAGACCATTGCCTGCTTCAGGCAATACTTACACATGACAGGATTAGTCTGAGACATCTTGACTGATGACTGGGGATAGCAATATCATTCCTTTTTTCTTTTTTTTTTTCCTTTCTAGCAGCTCTAGTTGCTTCTCCAATTTCCAATTTACCTCCCAGTCTCTTCAGAGGAAAAGTCTGCTAAAAATCAAGTAACATTAAGTGCTGTTTCTTTCAACTCTGTCACCAGAAAGCCATTGACAACATTTCTTCCTATAAAAGAAAGATAAAGATAACCAACTGTGGCACTGAATTCAAGATGGTTAGAGGCTCGGAACAGAAATAATAGTGAACAATGAAGAATACCTTTGCTTTCAATGTCATCTAGACACTAGCAGCAAAATTCTCAATGCATATCAGCTGAGACACCTACATACATTCTGATCTCAGGACCTTCTTTTTTTCTACTGAACACCTTGGCTTCTGAGATACGACCTCTGCACCTTCTGGGCTCTGTTTCTGCTTGATGGAATTTCAATTCCTAGTAGCACGATGGCCCAGTTTTAGTGTGGTCACCAGATATATTCTATACTATTCTATAGTCAGGTGGCTAGGGAGCTCAAGGGTACATCTAATTCCTCCTAGGACATGGCAACCCTTCCCTTCCCTTCCCTTCCCTTCCCTTCCCTTCCCTTCCCTTCCCTTCCCTTCCCTTCCCTTCCCTTCCCTTCCCTTCCCTTCCCTTCCCTTCCCTTCCCTTCCCTTCCCTTCCCTTCCCTTCCCTTCCCTTCCCTTCCCTTCCCTTCCCTTCCCTTCCCTTCCCTTCCCTTCCCTTCCCTTCCCTTCCCTTCCCTTCCCTTCCCTTCCCTTCCCTTCCCTTCCCTTCCCCTCCTCCTTCCTTCCTTCCTTCCTTCCTTCCTTCCTTCCTTCCTTCCTTCCTTCCTTCCTTCCTTCCTTCCTTCCTTCCTTCCTTCCTTCCTTCCTTCCTTCCTTCCTTCCTCTCTGTCTCTCCCCTCCTTGCTTCCTTGCTCCTCGAAGAGAAAGATTCAGAGTATCTACTTTGTTATCTAAAATGCAAAAAATAGAGGACAATCTAAGTCTTATAAGAAGTTTGAGCTCTGTGCAGAGAGGGGAACTTACTTTTAGAAGAATTCATCAGGGAACCCTGGAGCTGTGTAGAGCCTGAAGGCAGCTAATGAGTATTACAACTTCCAAAGTTGTTCTTCAGAGAAGAGAAGAATTTAGGCAGAGCCTTGGTTCTTGGCATTTGTTTTGAGCTAGCTACCCATTGATGAGATTGGGCTACCCATTGATGAGATTGTGAGATTTTTCTTATTTCTTTTATTCTTTCAGATCACCAGAACCTCACTTATCTTCCATCACACGTTACACTTAACATCTCTGAATTGCTGAATTACTGTAGTCTTTATTTTCACACTGTGTGACAACTAAGATAGAGCAGCTTGTTTATTACTTTAAATCATGACTGAATCATTTTATTTTAGGTTAAGGATAAAATGATTCTTGTCAATATATGAAAGCAGTAAAAATTTATTGGTTTTGAGAAACCACTTAAATCATAGAATGGTTTGTGTTGGAAGAGATGTTAAAGATCACCTCATTCCAACACCCCTGCCATGGGCAGGGACATCTCCCACTAGGCCAGGTTGCTCAAAGTGTTTAACATTCCCCATCACTCCTTGTTGGTGAGAATGAATGCATAACACCTCTCATCATTCACTCCTTTATCACTTCGAAAAGGAAGTTATCATTGTGTTCTAGGAACCTCCTGGATTGCCTGATTAGAGATAACCTACTAAATGAGAGATGCTCACTCTGTCATTGCAATGTAAGTTATTTGTCGGAGATAAAGAACCTCACCATGTTTTTTAACATATTGTAAAATGGCTCCTGGTATTTGGACAAGAAGGGCAGCTGCTGGAAAAGAGGCGAAGTAAATCTATTGCTACACCAGTTACACACTTACCTATACAAAATATTTGTTCTTGGTAGGTGCATGAAATTGTTTATTACTGTGCCTCATCTTTATTCTTACTTTAAAGCCAGTGAGTGGGACACATTTTATTTCTGTTAACTATTAATAACGAATATTCCCTTAATATGGAGATATTATACATCATGCTATTTTGCCAAAACATAACTTGAATTTGATTTTTAAATCTCTAATTAATCTGGTACTTTTAGATTACCATTGTTCATTTCCTTTTAACTTGCAATTTTATCATTAGTATATAGTACTAATTATGATTACCAAAAATCTAGTTACTGTAATTGGATTTACAAAGTGCAAATAAGTTACTTACAAGTAACTTATTAGTTACTTGTAAGTAACTAATAAGTCACTTGTTATTAGGTGACTTAATAGTCACCTAATAGGCCAATTAAAGCTTACAAATTACAAGCAGAGGAAATAATTTGTTTTGAGTGATAAAATAGGAGCAAAGACAAGAAACACAAACAAGTACAGTCAGCAGGATCTGTTACTGAACTGCATCTCACTGAGACAGTTAAAATAATCAGTTTTTATCCAAATGTTAAATATAATATAATATAATATAATATAATATAATATAATATAATATAATATAATACAATATAATATTCAATATAATGTTCCTATATCAAACAGAAGATATATACCATTGGAGACAGCAGTTAGGAAACCTCTAACATGGCTGATGACTTGTGAGCTTCTTTGCAATTTGAATAGTACCATCTTCATTCTGAGTGATGGTACAGCAATTAAAGAAGAGATGGTACTCCACACATCCAATCACATAGTAAGAGTGTTTACAGACTGTTGAAGTCATGAAGGAAAGCAAGAAGTCATTAAGGAATGCTTCCATCTCTGTAAATCGTAGTACATGTGAATCTGGGCATAAAATTAAATAGCATTTGAGAGTTTATGGGTCAAATTTAGCTGGCACAATGACATGGCAATGATGTGATGTGTGTCATCTATGGACTGCCTAATCCAGAAGCAGAAGCAGATGAAGCCTTCCTCAAACAAATGGAGGAAGCCTCCTCACATTCACATACCCCAGTCTTCATAGTGGATTTTAACTATTCCAGCATCTGCTGGAGGGACAGTACGGCACAGCACAGCCAATCAAGGAAGTTTCTGGAGTGCTCTGAGAACAATTCCTGACACAGGTGATCAAGAAACAAGAAAGAGAAAATAAATGCTCTGCTAAACTTTATTCTCACAAACAAGGTAGAACTCATCAGGAATGTGACAATCAGAGGCAACCTTTCTGCAATGGCTGTGAGATGGTGTAGTTCAGGATCTTGAGAGGAAGAAGAAAGCTAAAAAACAGGATACAACCCTAGTCTTCAGGAGAGAAGATTCTGTCCTCTTCAGGAATCCACCTGGAAGAATCTCATAGAGTACAGTCCTGGAAAGAAGAGGTGTCTAGAAGACTTGGCTGATTTTCAAGGACCACCTCCTCCAAGTTGGCAAATGGTCTATCCTAGCAAAGACAAAATCAAGCAAAAGCAACAGGAAGCCTGAAGGCATGGACCAGGAGCTCCTGGATAAAATCAAACATTAAAAGGATGTATAAAAGATATGGAAGCAATATAGGTTATCTGGGAGGAATACAGGGATACCAGAGTGCAGGGAAGACATTAGGAAAGCCAGAATTCATCTGGCATTGAATCTGGCCAGGGACATGAAGGGCAAGAAGAATGGAATCTCTATATGCTGCAGCAGCAACCTCAAAAGGACCCAGAGCTGGCCAGCCCCACCCTGATTCCTGGGAAGGTGATGGAGCAACTAATCCTGGAAATGATTCCCAGAACCAAGAAAGCAAGACAAGCCATATGAGGAGGCTGAGAAAAACAGGACCGTTCAGCCTGGACTCGGATTGGGGAGGGGGAGTTGTCAGGTCACGACACATCTATAAATACCTGATAGAATGAAATGAAGAAGGAAAAGCCAGACTCTTCTGAGTGGTCATCACTGAAAAGACAACTGGAAATGGGCACAAATTAAAGAAAAAATACTTATAGGAAACAACTTTTTTTTTTCTTCAATAGCAATGGCACACTAGAACAGGCAAGAGATTGTGGGTTCTTCATGCATTGAGACATTCAAAGCTTGACTGAACACTGTCCTGAGCAACTTGCTCTAGTTAACCCTGTTTGAGCAGAAACATTGGACTAAGCAGTCTCCACATGTGCCTTTCAGACTTCTCATTTCTGTGATTCTATAAGAACTGAAACAGAAGACCAATCTAGACTGTGACTTGATTTCTTACTAAGCATGAAGTATAAGCCAAGAATGGATATTTGCTTCAGTTTAGAAAGATAAAAAGTGCTTTTAAAAGTTTGGAGAAAGGTTTGCCTGATTGAAACTAATTTGTATTCTTACAACATGGGAATTGATCATGTTAATAACGGTTATCAATCCTGAAACTAAAACCATCAGTGCAAGCTAACTACTGAAAAAATAGACAAAAATGGGTAACTGCTGCCTGTAGGCCTGTGAACCAGGTTAACATATTCACAACACACAAAGAAATCACACAAGTGCTTGTAAACAACACATTCCTAGTTAGGCCATCTGGTCTCTAATTGCTGTATCCCTGTTTGCTGACATGAGGTACAGGCACATGGAAGACTGACTGGTATTTATAAAATATTTTTATTAAGTACAATCTTGATATAATTAGAGTAACGTGTACATAGAGATAAAGCAGAGTAAACTCTGTTGCTTCCTAATCATCTCCTAATTACTGGAAAACTAATTGCATTCTTTTGGGATAGACATGGATATTTTTCACATTTCATGTAAATTAAATATATTATTTTCTTGAGAGTAATATGCATTTGGACATCTTATTCTTTAAAGACATTAGAATACTGGGTTGCTACAGGAAAATAATGAAAAAAAAGAAAGATGTATCAATAAAATTGGGATAAATTTATCCATCTATAAATAGCTATTTTCAGAAGTCAGATATAAGTTCGCAAAAAGCAGTTATCTATAGAACAGAAACACTTTTGAGGAAAAGTGAAATCCTAGTCATTGATAAGAGCTGCTGACAGTGTAATGGGCACCTCATGGAAATGATAAAGGCATATGGGATTCCATTGCACAAGAAAAAAGTTGGGGTTCTCTGCAGTTTGATCAATTCTATTTTCACACCACAGAAACTTCTATAAGACTGATGTCACAATGCAGTAATACATACGGATTTGGTCTCAGTTATGGTTTTGTTTGTTTTTTTGTGTCTTGGTTTCAGTTAGAACAGAATTAATTTTCTTCCTAGTAGCTGGTGGAATGCTGTGTTTTGGCTTAGGATGAGAAGAGTGCTGATAACAACCCGATGTTTTAATTGTTGTAGAGCCGTGCTTATACCAAGCCAAGGACATCTCAGCCTTTTGCTCTGTCCTGCCAACAGGCAGGCTGGGGGTGCAGTAAGAGCTGGGAGGGGACAGACCCAAGACAGGTGACCCAAACTAGCCAAAGGGGTATTCCATACCATCTGACGTCATGCTAAACAATATATAGGGGTGGCTAGCCAGGGGGAGGGGGCCGGACTGCTTGGGGTTATTCTGGGCATTGGTCAGCGAGTGGTGAGCAATTGCATTGTGCATCACTTGTTTGTACATACTATTATTACTTCCCTATTATCACCATTGTATTATTATTATCATTATTATTATTGTTATTATTATTTTTGTTATTATTATTTTCCTGTCTTATTAAACTGTCTTTATCTCAACTCATGGGCTTCACTTTCCATTTCTCTCCCCCATCCCAGAGAGGGAGGGGGGAGGGTGAGCGAACGGCTGCGTGGTGTTTAGCTACCGGCCGGGTTAAACCACAACATTTTGTTTGTTTGTTTGTTTTAACACAGTAACCACTTGAGTGCCTGAGATAAGTATATCTGCTAAGAACTGATTGGTGCAGTAACTCATGGCTTCAAAAGCACATGTATATATAAATATATTTTTAAAATAAAAATAACCTCGGGCATAGGGAAAATTAGGGCTAGGAATTCACAAAGAGTGATGTTTCAAAAGAGAAATAGAAATTTAGTCATTGACAAATGTAGGCATGAACAATGTGGTAAGGCCATTACTTTTCACAAGAGGACAAATGCTTTGATCTTACTTTGCATCCATCTGTGACACTGTTTTTATTATTAAAAAAAAAAAAAATGCTGGATGACCTCAAAAACGTCTGATTTCAAAGGGTGGGAGATTTAGTGACACACTCAAAAGCGTCAATATTTTCAGGACTGTAATTATGATGAGTGGATTAGTGCACCCAATGTGTGATACAAGTCAAGTTAGACCTTATTTGATATAGCGGAATGACAGCCAACTTCCAATTACTAAAGCACACAAAATACACATCTAAATACTCTCCCAGATATTTAAAACATAATTCAAGGAGCAAATTTAAGATCTTTTGAGTAGATTTTATCTTTCTTCATTGTTTTGTTTGTAAATACTGTCTTTATACAGACAAGAAATTACAGAAAAGCAAAAATTCAGGGTATGTAACAAAAATATTATGCTAATTTCCTTCTGGTTTAAATTCAGTAGGGTCACCTGAAATATCACATCAGGGAAGACTTTTTTTTATGATCTCCTATCCATGGCCATAGGATTTGAATTTCTAAAATATTCCCATTGAAATAAAAGACTGCAAGAATTGTTTTAGATTAATCACAAATAAGGGAAATCTAGAGCTAATGCTGCATCACTGATGCTGTTCTTCATGGATTCCCCTGTGCCTAGGTGTTGTTGCAGCCCCAGTAATTCTTGCAGAGTTGCCAGTTTTCCGAGTTAATGTAAAGTGAAAACACAATGGAATGAGTTAAGAATACAGGGACATCCCTGCTCTGAATTTCTGTGCTTTAGCTGTCTTACATGACAGCCATAACAATATACAAGCAGTTTAACACTGTCAGTGTGGGATTTGGGCAGCAAGTTTAGTTTACTGTTGACAAATATAGTACTTGAGCCTGAACCATCTATCCTGGGATAGAACATGGTATAAAAGGCTGTTGACTAGAAGCTCTGAATAATTCATTGTGTGTATTCTCTCTCCTGTAAGCTAGTAAGTCCCATTTTAGATCAAACTTCCCAGTATGGCAGGATGTTGTTATCTAGGATGACTGGAAATATTTTTGCTACTCGTTTAGTTTGAATTGAGCCCTAAAGAGGAGTTCAAAGGTACAGAGTTGACAAGGAGTTTTTCTTATAATAATCCTACCAGTATGAAATTCATGTAGTTGGCCACCAGAGAAAGGAAATAAAACTCGTTTTATAGCAAAGTAAAAAGATTGGAAATGCTTTTTGTTTGATTGTTTGTTTGTTTGTTTGTTTGTTTTTCCTGTGATATTTGTGTTCATCACAAGCATCACAGGGAAGAAATGGTATTGTATGGATGGGACAGATCTCTGATGCTGCACGAAGGTTTGTATCCTGGGGCACCACACTCTCTTAACACACAACTTATAGGTTTCGGTGTGGGTGCATCACAGCCATAAACTCAATAAGAAAAAAAATGTTTCTCTGTTTCTCACTAAAATACAATGACAGCTGTATTATGTTTGACCAAAAGGAATTATCAGACTGATATATCTCTCTAGGGACAATATCTGGCATAAAATATGTTTGCCTAAGGTGCTGCATGATTTATTATATTTATTCAGTAAAATCATGCCTCTATTTAAATAAAACAACTGTATAGCAGAATGTTGTCAACTAAAATGATGGGATTTTTTTAATACTTGTTACAGTCAAAATTACTTTGTGAAGGAAACTCAAAAAGCTGACATTAGTGAGAATACTCTAAAATTGATGCTGCATACAACTCTTAAAGGATATTTAGAAGGCTAGTCTACTGAAAAGTAGAAAAGCTTTAATTTACTTTCTAAAAATATCAGTAGTTAATTCTTCCTAAGATCCAACCCAACATTTCAATTACTCTAAAAGCTTAAGAACTTTAAACAAGTAGCATACCAGTAATTCACAGGCAAAGGAAGAAGTTTGTGATTAAATCTCTTCTGTAAACCATTCTAAACATGCTAGAGGTAAAATGAGGACCAAAATTATTGAAATTCTAATCCATGTGAAAAGTGAACAAATGACCTTTTTTAGAATAACAAACATAATAAGGACTAATTAACAGCTTCTGCTGTAAAAACAAAACCTTGATAGGTATAAGTTCAAAAATAGCATACACAATTGAAATACAAACATATATTTTTTGAAATCTGCTTGCTGGTGTTTGGGAGCAAATCCATCTGACCATGAATGAACTAATTTCAGGCTGTGAAAAAGGAAAAGGTCATCTTCAAATGCTAGGTCTCCCAGCCAATACCATGTGATGTAGAGATGACAAATGTGTGATTCCCGTTGAGTGTTGGGAGGAGTGGAATGCAATTAGCAGATATCCATAAAACACTCCAGTGGAAGAAAGGAAAAAAAAAAAAATCTGCACTTTTACACCTGTTGGACACTATTGTGGTGGAGCTCATCTGCCAATAGAGTGCTGATCAAGTGCACAGCAGAGGTTTGGAAAATTTGTTTTAGTTATCTCCAGTTATAGTTCTCCACTATATAAGTGGTGAAACCATACAAAGGGGAGGAAGGCATCTGTGAAATATTCAGCATCTGCTGCCTTCCAGAACAACAACTGGTTGTTTTAAATTTTTGATAGACTAACTTTGTGCCCACATAATGATGCATGAATGATTAACCATGTATGAAAATATTTACCAGAACACTGTGAAGCTCTGAAGAAAAAAAAAAAAAAAAAAAAAAAAAAAAAAAAAAAAAGCAGAGCTATCTCTATAAGCCCCAGTTTTGCAAGTAAACAAATATGAATGATAACTTTCAAAATCTCTCATGTACTACAGCATTCCAGTGCTTTTGTCCTAAAGATATATGGCCTCTATTCTGCATGTATTTGTATCTATTCACAGAATCCAATAGCAATTTCACTGTAATAGAAGTCTACCATGAGCTAGGTCAGAATTAAAAGTACTTCTGCAAGATTCCTAACTCCTCAGCAATTCCTGATGGCCAGCATCATGTGCAGAGTGTGAAAAGACTGTCTGTCCCTCCTAGGCAAAAAATTTTTTGAAGATGGATGGCTATGGGGGAAAGAAAATTTGTTCTCATTTATTTTTAAATCACCCTTGTATGCATCTTTACCTCTCATTTTTGACCTTGAATATTTGTACTTATGTGTGCTTTCTATTTACTCTTCTCCTATTCATATGTTTGTATGCAGTGTCTTGAACAAAAAACATCTTCAGTGAGGCTTTTAAGGCTTTTAAGAAAATAATGAAGCTAACATTTGTTACATTCTTATCCCCAAGTTGAAAAATGTATTATTTTAGACCTGTTTACTATTTCACATATGAAATACTTTTGATTTTACAACAAATATTATTTCAACCACAGGAAGGAGAAATCTGATCTTACCTATTTCAAGCTAGAGAGACAATTCCTACAGGCAGGAGATGAAATGAACTATCTTCTGCGGGTAGGGCTTAGAGAAGTGTGTGTTAAACTTATAGCCGTGAAAGCTAGTCACAGTCAGAATGGAAAGTGGTAATCATGAAGATGATTACTAATGATCAGAATGCAGGTGATGACATTATCCTAGGGAAACTGGAAGAAATCTTTCCTTCATTAGTATCAGTCAGAAAACTCCCCTTGGTTGCAATACTCTTGGGCTTTCATCTGTTGCCTCCTGCCAAAATAAACTCTTTCTGTGTTCTCTAATTGTGCTCTCATAAGCTCCTAGAGTTATTTGTGTTATTTTTATTCCCAGACACTTGGAGTAGAGCTAATAATGAGCAAAATTTGAAACCTTTTGCCCATCATGTATTTAAAAACTTAACCTGGAGTGAACATCTGGGATGCTTAGTAATATTGCTTTAAAAATGCAGTAAAATCGTCAAAGCCCAGCATTTCATGCTCCCTGCTTCCCTTCCTCTAACCCCTCAAACCTCACTTGTTTATAACATTGCAATTTTTAAGCTATACTTTTCCACTTTCTTACCCACCATCAAATAAAAAGGCATTGTAAATTTTATTGTAGTGCTCCTAAACCTGACACTGCAATATGTAAGGCACCCTCATAGTTCTCTACTTTATATATTATTTTTATGATGAGAATTAAGGACTTTATGGGGCTGTAATTTCTGACATTACCATCTATTCCTCAGGAACTCAGTGTTATCCATGATAAACTGAGAAGAGAAGTTACAACTTTTCAAGGTCAACAGAATATCTCAAATTAGGAAGAAGACGTGAAAAAATATCTCCACCCTCTGCCCTAGTTGAAAATATTTTCACTGTAAGATGACAAACAAATAAAGGTGAAAGTGGCTTTATTTATGGACACTAATCACAGAAGACCAGGAGTAATGCTGTAAGTGTACAGACCTTCTGTGAAGCAATGGGTCACCAAAGGTAATTTACGTTAAAGTGGACATCAAAGATAGCCTTGTGGGAGAGGTCACCCAAAGTATATTGAGCAGTATAAGGACCCCCAAGTATATGGAGTAGACAGTGTTCAGTAGACTAGAAATCTCCACCCATTCTCCTGGTATTTGGGTTCAGCACTTCAGCTCATACAGTGATCTGTGCCTAAAATATCTTCCCATTTTCTCATAGCTTTCCCACATCCTACAGGATCCCCTGTGAAAACAGGTTGTCAATAACAGAAATAATAGTATTTTTTCCATAAAAATTCATACTAGAAAGATTTTTAGTGTAAGGTAGTCTGACATAATGGCAATAGCTCTATTGTTCAACTTACTCATCAGTGATCTGGACGATTGAACAAAGTGCACCCTCAGCAAGTTTGCTGATGACACAAAGCTTGGAGTAGTGGCTGATACCCCAGAGGGCTGTGCTGCCATTCACAGGGACCTTGGCAAGCTGGAGAGATGGGCTGAGAGGAACTTCATGAAGTTCAACAAGGAAAAGCACAGGGTCCTCACCTTGGGAGGAATAACCCCAAGTATCAGTACAGGCTGGGGGCTGACTTGCTGGAGAGCAGGTTTGCAGAGAGACCTGGGAGTCCTGGTGGACAGCAGGTTAACCATGAGTTAGAAATGTGTCCCTGTGGCCAAGAAGGCCAACAGTATCCTGGGGTGCATTTGGAAGAGTGTTGCCAGCAGGTCAAGGGAAGTGATCCGTGATCTTCCCCTTCTACTCAGCCCTGGTAAGGCCACACTTGGAGTACTGTGTCCAGTTCTGGGCTCCCCAGTGCAAGAGGGACATGGAGCTACTGGAGCAAGTCCAGAGGAGGGCTACTAGGGGATTAGGGGACTGGAGTACCTGTCGTACAAGGACAGGCTGAGAGAGCTGGGCCTGATTAGCCTGGAAAAATGAAGACTGAGGTGAGATCTCATTAATGTATATAAATATCTAAGGGGAGGGTGTCAAGAGGATCACAGAATCACAGAATTTCTAGGTTGGAAGAGACCTCAAGATCATCGAGTCCAACCTCCGACTTAATGCTAACAAGTCCTCCGCTAAACCATATCACTAAGTTCAACATCTAAATGTCTTTTAAAGACCTCCAGGGTTGGTGACTCCACCACTTCCCTGGGCAGCCCATTCCAATGCCTAACAACCCTCTCAGTAAAGAAGTTCTTCCTAACATCCAACCTACAACAACCCTGGCGCAACTTTAGCCCATTCCCCCTCGTCCTGTCACCAGGCACATGGGAGAATAGACCAACCCCCACCTCACTACAGCCTCCTTTAATGTACTTACAAAGAGCGATAAGGTCGCCCCTGAGGCAGTCTCCTTTCAGTTGTGCCCAGTAACAGGACAAGAGGCAATGGACACAAACTGAAGCACAGGAAGTTCCGGTTGAATATGAGGGAGCACTTCTCTACTGTGAGGGTGACAGAGCACTGGAACAGGTTGCCCTGTTGTGGAGGTTTTGGAGTCTCCTTCTTTGGAGATATTCAAAACCCATCTGGATGCCATCCTGTGCAATGTGCTCTAGGTGATCCTGGTTGGCAGAGGGGTTGGACTAGATGATCTTCAGAGGTCCCTTCCAGCCTCATTCTGTGAATCTATGATTCTGTGCTAAAGTTTCCTAAAGGTACATTACTAATTCACTTTGATTTATAGAACTCACTTAGCCTATTGTTGTCTATGAGCTGAATAGTCAAATGGCTTAGATTGCAATACATATTTCTATCAACACATCTTGTTTGATATGTAACACGATATAACAGAAATTGCTGTTTCCTTCAATGAATGCTAGACTTAAAAATACGCATACGTCAAACAACCAGACCTCAGGTTTTAGCCACCTATTAATTCCATTAAAGAAACACAGTAATTTATACAATGTGGAATTTACACAACTTAACAGATTCCTTCAGTTGCTCCAGGCTACAATAGTTTAATGACAGAAAAAGTTGCAATACCAATTCTGCGTGTATACATATATGTATAAATAGAACAGAAGTTGTAGTCAGCACAATTTTCTCTGTTAATCTTGCAGTGGGAAAAAAAAAATAGTTTTACAATGAAAAGGTGATAATTCAATCAATAGAAACTAATTCTGCTATCTTTATCCACCCTGATACTCACCATTCATTAAGAAAGTGAGACCTCACTAATAAGGACTAATGATAGGTTTTGTTAAAGTCTTAATTTCATTTGAGAAATGCAAAAGGCTTAGTGCAGCATCTGCTAACACTAAATTCTGCAAAACTGTTGAAATCATGCTTCACAACTTTTAATGGCTTTGTTTTGGCTATGTTTTTATTGTTGTGGTTTTATTATTATTTTGAAATAATGTAAAATAGCAAATAATACTTTTTCATAACATTTCTATCAGAATATTTTCCATGTCTCATAAGATCAGTTATTAATTTTTCATATTTGTCCTACAGCTCTGTTTCTGAATTGTTATTTTTCTTTGTTCAAACAGCAACATAAATGAAAACAAAGAAAGACAACAACACATCGACAACCTTACACCTTTGAGTTTTGACATGTTACAGTACAGACCACTTGCTCTTTTACTGACAACTCCAGAAATTCTTAGCAAGATTACAGTTACATTCTTTGCAAAAGTCCAGTTATGCTATTTTCTCATTGGAAATGAACTCTGAGACAGATTTCTGTAATGTATATAAAGAAAAATACATGTATAACATAAAAACTATCCAAAGTCTGATTCTACTTAGCACAGATAAGAAATCAGTTGTTTCTGTTTCATGGGTTTCAAGAGTGTTTCCCTACTCTTGCATCCATGGGGGAGCCTTGTGGCCTGCTTGATATAGTTTGTCTTTGGAGTACTGGAGAATCATAGCCCCATAGAACAGAAGCAAAATATTTTCTAACAGTCTTATTCCATAAAAGAGGTTTTAAAAGAGATTTGATATTTGAATAAATACAAAGCATTTTTTATCTGAAAAAAATACCTCATCATGGATACCTTTACCTAAAATAGGCATGTATGATGCAACATTCAGCTTTAAACTAGGAGTTAAAAGTATCTCTTTGAAAGGGAAACTTTTTAAAAACTGTATACATACTGCTGACACATCAACATTTATTACTGAAAATCCTAGGTGTAAAGTCCCAGGACTAACACCTCACTTTTCTTTAATTCCCATGTTTGCCAACCTGGAAATGAAAGCAGCTGGTTGGTTGTCCTTCCAAAGGGTGTTCTTCCAATGCAAAGCTATTTTTACATGCAACGTGTATATTCTTTATTGTTCGTGAATATATTAAAAGTCAGATCTTGTGGACTTTAATACTGCAGGGAACTACTATATTGACAGTCCTGAGGACCATGGTACTGTAATAATCTGTTTTGCATATTATAAAGCAGTACCACAAGGCTTTGTGAAATACTTTGGAGATGAGAAATAATGGGATATTTATCCCAGCAAATACTGAATTTTTTATTCAATTCAATTTTGATATCTGACAACCTTACTCATCTATGACTGTAATAGACAACATGATACCAGTTGCTACTGTGATGAATATGGCATAAAGTTCTAGTTATTTCAGTAAATATGCAATGTTATTTTATCTGTATTGTGATAAATATATGTATAGTTTACCAAGGTCAGTAAACTGAGGTGCTTATCCGACCATTTACTACGTTTTGCTCACCATTTAAATGAATGTGTTATTAAAAAATTCTATTCAACCATCAGTATCATAGACTCATCAATTCATCTCTAATATTTAATATACGGATAAGTACTGAGGTTTAATAGCTGTTTGTTTGTTTAATAAAAGGATTTACTGTTTTGCATCAGTTTTTCTGTTTTTTTTGTTTGTTTTTTGTTTTTTAATTAAAATAATCAGAACAAAATATCCTTTTTTGAAATAATATTTTAATGTTTTCTACTTATTTTTGTTACAAAATTTCTATCATATCAAAAATGAAGATTATCCAAGTTATTTGGATTTTGCCAGTTGACATGATTTCTTAATGATCTCTTTTGCTCTAATGAACACTTTAAAATAATTAAAAGTATTATTAACTACAAAAATATTGTAGTATTTTTTTCCTTTATCGCAATCTGAAATTCACTGATATTTTGCCTTTGCTTGAACAATAAAGCTTGGTATGTTATTAAGATATCTTCATTATAATTTGTTTTGTTTCTTTCATTATACTCCAGAGTATAGTTTTTCTTAATTTATAGGATAATTATAAATATTGGCTAGCTCTGTTTAAAGTTGAGGTATATACTTGTAGATATAATTACAATTCTCATTTTTATGACAAGTCTGTAATTTACTCTAAAATCGTTGTGATCAAACACTAGTTTTTTCACACGGGCTTGAGCTGTTCTTGGGAGGCACTGTGAGCAGTAAGGAGAATTTTGATGTAGTGCCACTCAAAGTTCAGCCTTTTTTTTTGTGTGTGTACTCCTGGCACAACTGTCCACATAAAGCACTCTTGAAGACAAAGCTTCAGGCATATAGCTTCATTCTCTTTGTACTCATTTCATGGAAGGACAGATGTTAAATAAAGCTATGCCAGCACTGTTCCTCACGTCTTTGCAAATCTCTGTTCATGTTGGTACAACAATCAGTCCTTATGGTTCGGTAAAGCAGTCATCCTTTTATGGACTCTTCTCAAAGTAGTCTGAGGAAGAACTTTGTCCTTTCCCACCTTCTCCTGGTGATACCATTATCACTGAGAAAATCAAGCCTTCTTTCTCACTTCTTTCACACAGTCCAGGCAATCCTTGAAACCATGGGACTTTTTGCTTAATATGTACTTCCAGATTTGGTGTGTAATTCATAATAGTATGAATGAATAATATTCAGTTCCAAATCTCTAAATATTTGACTGTCCGTTTTTTCCATAACATTACAACATTTCACTGATATCACTGAGTAAATGTGAAAACAGAGGGAAAAAATGTTGAAGAGAAATGGCTTCTGATATTACTAATAAAATACTCCGAACAAAGATAGATATTTTGAATGAAATGCCAGCATGAAACTTTTTGTTGTTGTTGTTTACATAACGACAAAGAATAAGAGCTTAGTTAAAGAGAAATTGGAAGTCTAAATTACATACATGATCCTCAAAAATGAGTCTGTACATGTATTTAATGAGAAGACAGACTATTATTGAGGAAATTCCCAAAAATGTCATAACAACTTTTTCTTTTATTTTTTCAAGATTTCCCAAATGATCCCTGAGGTCAAACCAGTTTGACCTGAACTACTTAGTACTACTTAGAGGAAAGCAGAGAAAGCAGAGTCTGGCACATACAAAAACACTACTCCATTCTGAGTCAAAAAAGGGAGGTTTGGGCAAACAGTAAAAATGCTGGAAGATATCCTTAGTTATCAAGAGTAAAAGCAAAGAAAGGAGACAATGAACATAGCTTCCTCTGTCCACAAAGAAGAAAGAAACCTGACTTTGCTTCTTTTATGCTCTTGTAATTTGAAAGAGAAGTATTATTACATTTGGTTTTCAGATATCAATGTTTATATGAGGTATTGTATGCAATTTCAATCTTGTTTGAATAGAAGTGTTTCAATCTTTCATAGTAAAATGTCCTTTTTTTTTCTTTTTCTTTTTTTTTTTTTTTTAACCAATATTTTCTTAATTTTCTTGGTCTGGACCATAGTGATTTATTGATTTATTTTTCAGTCACTGCAACATCCATACATGATTTGTATGTTTAAAAACCTCGGCTGCCAGGCAAAAATAAATAAATAAATAGATAAATAAATAAATAATGATTAAAACCACTTGTTCTATGAGGCTAATATTTTATTTTTAAGTTTATTTCTATAATTTATGTTTATAAAATATGGTCTGAAAAGTTAAATGAATAAGCTTAAATACTTTAAAAGAATTAATCAAAGCTTACATTTTACAAAATTGTACTTACAAAAATACAATAAACAGCTGGGGGTGGGGGTTGTCAAAAAACACTGAAATGGCTGACTAAGATTAACTTCTCAGCTTGATTCATGTTACTGCTCGCCTCAATTAGAAATTTTCTTTTTTTTTTTTTTTTGGTCCAATTAAGTTCAAAATCCCATTTGGCTTCACAATGCCCACTTCTTTTGATACTATATGATATAAAAGAGATGTGAGCTTGTGAAGGCCGGGACACAAACCAACCAATCTCTGTGTCCTTGAGGTTAAGTGCTGAATTCCTCTCTGTTCTTAATGGCTTGTGTAGATGCCACAGAGGTGAGAAGTAGTAGTTTCTATCTTGTATTTTTATATGAGTGCAATCTTCCTTGGGCTAACTGCCATAGTTAATAGCTAACATTTATAAACAGGCAGTTTATTCTGCAGCTGGAGAAGTAAATCCAGAAAAAAATTAAAAGCTGGATTTGTGCTGAAAATGATTAGCCAAACCCCACACTTCACTTGGAGAGGTCCTTAAATGAGAGACTGCCCAGGTGCATACAAACATTTGCTTATAGCAGCTGCTCTTCATTCTCAGGGGTGTAGCATGTAACTTATGCTTTCCCGCATGTAGAGCATGTCAATTCTCCAAGTGTGTTTTGGAGCATTCTAGGGAAAGATGTAAAGTCTGCAAGTCTCAGACCCCAAGAGTGCAGAAGTTTCAAAGGTTAAAAACAATACTGATGTGTGCAAAGCCATGCTGAAGGAAAATAAGCTTGTTTCTTCTTTCTGAAGGAGTACTCAGAAAGACATTGTAGTGATGTGGAAGTAAGCATCTGTGTGCAGTTTTATGGGCATTATAAAATAGATAATATGTAGATGTAATGCATTCAGTTTCTCATGTTGAGAAAATTCTGTTTAGAGAGACTTTTAGTTCTGTTTTTTTAAAGAAGCATAAGATAATTAAAAGATACTCACTTGGGTTGCTCTTCCATCCTCTCTTACTGAGGAGAGGTCTTCTGTCCTCTCTTACTTTCATACTGTTCACCCAAGACGCAGAATTATTTGCACTAATTTTGCAAGTCTTTAGATCAAGCCTACTATATGTAATTCTGCATTTTCTCAGTTTCTAAAAAACAAAAATAATCTTTTTATGACCATCTGCTGAAATATATATATATACATATATATCTTTGATTGTAATTAGGATGTTGCGACTGTTTTTCTTATTTTGGAGCAGTTTTCAACTTACATAATATTTTAATTACAAAAAAAAAAACTTTATTAATATGTTTTAATGTTTTAAATATTGATTTGAAGGAACAACAAAATTCAAACATTACAAGTTTATTAAGAAATATAAATATGAACATACCTCTGAAAGTTAATCCCCAAATACAAGCTTATCAGCTTGTAAAGCCTTCAGATTTCTCAGGGCTGGAAGCAGAAACACCATGAGACCTACTTTAGGTCATTTGTTAAATGTTGTCACTTGTTCCAGTCATCCATAAAATGCCCACCCATATGTGAATCCTTACATATTAATCAGATTGAATTATGCAGCCAGCTGTTAAAACAGCCAGAAAAATAAATAAATAAATAAATAAATAAATAAATAAATAAATAAATAAAACACCTGGCCCTTTTAATGATGACTATCAATAATCTGCCTTGTAATATTTTAAGGAAAAAAAAAAAAAAAAGTGTTTTCTATCTAGGTGAATCAGGAAGCACAAAAAATCTTCTAAGAAACTTGTTTTACAAGGTCTCTTAGTGAGATGCTGCAACTGAAGAGTCTCTGATAAATTCCAAGCATTGAAATTCCTAAACTTTTGAGGATCATCCCTTGCTAATTAACTTTCAGTATGCTAAAAACTCTTCAGTTCACTCACCTCCACTAAATTAAAGTAAGAGGAAAAAACAGTCAGAGTTGACTGAGAAGAAGCTATTTCAGCTCTCAGTTTTGGAGCTCAGATCCCTGCTGCAATCATATAAAAACATGGGAAAGATGTAGGCTATTATGAAGCTGCAGTAAATTTTTGTTGTTTTTCATTTAGACCCTGTTTAATCCTGAAACATTCTTGCATACAGCTACTACTTTCCTCTCCAGTTCTTTTTGTTACTACCTTATTTTTTAATGTTTCTCCAAGTCTGTTCATTTTGAATCTGTTTGGAGAGCCTGTTGGCTCTATAAGGAAACACACAACTGTGATTTGACAGACATGGGATCTCCGTGCATTTTTAGCACTTGAAGACCACATACAATGCTGTTTTACTCAAGTGACTAAGGAAACATGTAAGTAAAAAAAATGTCTCCCAAAAGCTTTTGCTAGCACAGAGAAGGAACATAATAGTGATGGTAAGATGTGTTTTTCCTTCAAGTTTCTTAAAAGGCTTTGCTCTTCTATCTCTTTCCTGTTACTCAAAATTTTCATGGATCAAACCACACTTGTGATTTTCCCATCCATCTGATTCCTGTTACCATATTGCTTGTTCTTACATGATGTATCTTCACAGACAGAGTAACCAATTTTGCTAGCAGGTCCTGGCCTGTTGTAGGGGTCAGGAAACTTTTGTATTATCATTAAAATATATTTGAAGCAGAAACTTCTGTTTACAAAAGGTAGAAATGATAACTGTCCTAACCTGTTGTGCCTTCCTTTTGCAAGGTCCCTTTCCTGTGTCATGAAATAAAAACGTACCACCCTTCAAGCCCAGGAAACAGATTCCTAAGAGTTAAAGAGGATTTCTTTTTGAGACTGCCAGTTCTCCTGGAAATGCTACAGCCTATTAATTAGGTATAGCTTTTTTTTTTTTTTTTTTTTTTTTCATCATTAAGTTATCAGCTTTTACTGTCATTAACTATCAGCTCAGTACTGCTGTTTATGAGAGTTTGGTTGATTTGCATATATTCTGAATAAATGTCTTCACATACCAGAGAAATACATACTCAATTCTCTCTTGCCTTGGGCAGACATAATCCCAGAAATGAAACCATTAAAAATGAACATATTTTCTAACACTTTATTACAATACATCAGGGCTTGCACTAAGGTATCTTTATTATGTTCATCACAGTACTGCTGAATGGTGCTCATATACCACATACATAGAAAACAATGTCTAATCCACATTAACCTAGCAGATCTAGAGAGTAGCACAAAGGTCACTGCCTACTTCAGAACTGCAAAATTTATATCTTATAACCCCTAGAAGAAACACATCTTCTTCCTCCCCCCTCTGATACCCCACCCCATCCCCATCAACTGCTAGCAGTAATTCAAATAAAGTGAGATAATTTAATCCCATAATATCATAAAATCAAGTGAATCAGCAATGATAACATCAGTTAAGGAACATGTTGGCATGGGTCTTCCAACAAAAAATAATAGTAATTCCTGAAGCAGCTATAACCAGGAGGGTACAAACCAAACAGTGTTATATAGTACTAAATTCTAATGGGTTGGTGTGTTCAAAGGCTGTGTTATATTTTATTTATAATAGTATGATGGAAGATGGGACCTCCTGGATATTCTGGCTTTGCTTCTGACATCTATATCACAGAAATATATATACTTTCCCCATATCACGATCTGTTTTAACTAACACAGAAGTTTTTAAGGTCACTGGTTGCAGTGAATGGCTTATCTTACATAATATTTCAGGCAAGTCCACAAAGATGTTTCTTCCAATTACAATTTATGGTGTTGTTTAAATTCTGCTAAAAAGAATGTCTGAGAAGATTGCTCATTCAGTGATAGTTTTTACAGGAACCTGTAAAGGGAAACTTAATCTGTGATGTGTAGTCAGGATGTCTAATATGCCATTATATAAAACCTAGAAAAAATGGTAATAGTGTGTAGTATAATCAAAAATACATATCTAGAATTTAGGAATATTTAAAATTTCACTTGGCTTGATTACTTTTGAACAGTTCCTTTGTTTCTACATTTGTGGCCTAATTATTTGGCTCTTAATTACTCTGGAGCAGCTACTTCTCACTTAATTTTTTAATAACTAAATTAATTTTTTCTTTTTGTACTAAGAAAAATACTTTTTCTTAGTATTTTTACAAGGCAAATAAATGTTAACAATTGTAGGTTGTTATTGTATTAGGTTTATAAGTCTTTGCTAAAACAAACCTAAATTTGTAAACCCAGAGCAAAGCAACATCTTACATACAAGTAGAAAGCTCACTAGCTGTAAGATTCTATAGGGGGAGAAAAAAAAAAAAGAATAAAAAGTTGTATTTTGTATTTGAATACTTTCCAACCGTTTTCAAACTAGAATTTTGTGACCTTCTTTGCAACCACTGAGGATGAGAACATGGGGCATATAGTTTTATCACAGAGTAATGCTCCTTGAAGTCAGACCTGCTGCTGATTGGAGTAACTGGCAAATGTTTCAATGACTATCCCATTCTGTCATACACCTAGCTTTTAGTAATACAACATGGGAGGAAATCTTTTATAAATCAAATGGTGATCTTATTTGAAAAGAAAAAAATAAATATGGTAGTCGTACTAGTAGTAGTAGTTCTAGTGGAAGTGATGCTACTGTAACTCACATAAATGTCAATATCTGCCTTCTTTCTTTCTTACTTCTGGCAGAGAGCACAAAGCAAAAGTTAGAAAAATAAAAATAAAAATGAAGGAATGAAGGAAAGAAGAGTGGAAGGGGCAGAAGAGAAAGAAAAAGGAAGGAAGGAAGGAAGGAAGGAAGAGAGAGAGAGAGAGAGAGAGAGGAGGGAAGGAAGGAAGGAAGGAAGGAAGGAAGGAAGGAAGGAAGGAAGGAAGGAAGGAAGGAAGGAAGGAAGGAAGGAAGGAAGGAAGGAAGGAAGGAAGGAAGGAAGGAAGGAAGGAAGGAAGGAAGGAAGGAAGGAAGGAATCACAGAATCGCGGAATCACAGAATCACAGAATCACAGAATTTCTAGGTTGGAAGAGACCTCAAGATCATCGAGTCTAACCTCTAACCTAACACTAACAGTCCCCACTAAACCATATCCCTAAGCTCTACATCTAAACGTCTTTTGAAGACTTCCAGGGATGGTGACTCCACCACCTCCCTGGGCAGCCTGTTCCAATGCCTCACAACCCTTCCAGTAAAGAAGCTCTTCCTAGCATCTAACCTAAAACTCCCCTGGCGCAACTTTAGCCCATTCCCCCTCGTCCTGTCACCAGGCACATGGGAGAACAGGCCAACCCCCACCTCTCTACAGCCTCCTTTAAGGTATCTGTAGAGAGCGATAAGGTCACCCCTGAGCCTCCTCTTCTCCAGGCTGAACAAGCCCAGCTCCTTCAGCCGCTCCTCGTAGGACTTGTTCTCCAGGCCCCTCACCAGCTTCGTCGCCCTTCTTTGGACCCGCTCAAGCACCTCGATGTCCTTCTTGTAGCAAGGGGCCCAAAACTGAACACAGTACTCAAGGTGCGGCCTCACTAGAGCCGAGTACAGGGGGACGATCATCTCCCTAGCCCTGCTGGTCACGCTGTTTCTGATACAAGCCAGGATGCCGTTGGCCTTCTTGGCCACCTGAGCACACTGCTGGCTCATATTCAGCCGACTGTCCACCATCACTCCCAGGTCCTTCTCTGCCTGGCAGCTCTCCAACCACTCATCTCCCAGCCTGTAGCTCTGCTTGGGGTTATTGCGCCCCAGGTGCAGGACCCGGCACTTGGCCTTGTTAAACTTCATGAAGTTGACCTCAGCCCATCGGTGCAGTCTATCCAGATCCTCCTGCAGGAAGGAAGGAAGGAAGGAAGGAAGGAAGGAAGGAAGGAAGGAAGGAAGGAAGGAAGGAAGGAAGGAAGGAAGGAAGGAAGGAAGGAAGGAAGGAAGGAAGGAAGGAAGGAAGGAAGGAAGGAAGGAAGGAAGGAAGGAAGGAAGGAAGGAAGGAAGGAATCACAGAATCGCGGAATCACAGAATCACAGAATCACAGAATTTCTAGGTTGGAAGAGACCTCAAGATCATCGAGTCTAACCTCTAACCTAACACTAACAGTCCCCACTAAACCATATCCCTAAGCTCTACATCTAAACGTCTTTTGAAGACTTCCAGGGATGGTGACTCCACCACCTCCCTGGGCAGCCTGTTCCAATGCCTCACAACCCTTCCAGTAAAGAAGCTCTTCCTAACATCTAACCTAAAACTCCCCTGGCGCAACTTTAGCCCATTCCCCCTCGTCCTGTCACCAGGCACATGGGAGAACAGGCCAACCCCCACCTCTCTACAGCCTCCTTTAAGGTATCTGTAGAGAGCGATAAGGTCACCCCTGAGCCTCCTCTTCTCCAGGCTGAACAAGCCCAGCTCCTTCAGCCGCTCCTCGTAGGACTTGTTCTCCAGGCCCCTCACCAGCTTCGTCGCCCTTCTTTGGACCCGCTCAAGCACCTCGATGTCCTTCTTGTAGCAAGGGGCCCAAAACTGAACACAGTACTCAAGGTGCGGCCTCACTAGAGCCGAGTACAGGGGGACGATCATCTCCCTAGCCCTGCTGGTCACGCTGTTTCTGATACAAGCCAGGATGCCGTTGGCCTTCTTGGCCACCTGAGCACACTGCTGGCTCATATTCAGCCGACTGTCCACCATCACTCCCAGGTCCTTCTCTGCCTGGCAGCTCTCCAACCACTCATCTCCCAGCCTGTAGCTCTGCTTGGGGTTATTGCGCCCCAGGTGCAGGACCCGGCACTTGGCCTTGTTAAACTTCATGAAGTTGACCTCAGCCCATCGGTGCAGTCTATCCAGATCCTCCTGCAGGAAGGAAGGAAGGAAGGAAGGAAGGAAGGAAGGAAGGAAGGAAGGAAGGAAGGAAGGAAGGAAGGAAGGAAGGAAGGAAGGAAGGAAGGAAGGAAGGAAGGAAGGAAGGAAGGAAGGAAGGAAGGAAGGAAGGAAGGAAGGAAAGAAGGAAATTGGTGAAGAAATGTATCCAAAATCTTTGACTGGAATACCAACATGAAAAATAATTCAGCTGAGGAACCTGTAGTAACCCTATTGTCTGTTAAGAAGCATTATGATAAGCTGCTCTGTTTGCTACTGAGATATGGATATGAAAAGAGGTAAGATATTGGGATTCTAGAAAGAAAGAGCATGAGCAAGAGAAAGCGTGACTTTCACTGAGACAGGTAACCTTTCCTCAAACATAGTGAATCAGATCATATCACATGGTATGAAAAAGCAAGTCATTTGGTGCCATCTCAGATCTCTCACGCTTTTGACATGTGACTTGTAAGTCACTTATATATGGGGAAAATGAATTGGGGAAGACTGTGTTGCAGATATTGCTTTTCTTTTGTTAAAACTGCAGAAAAAAAAAAAAAAAAAAAAAAAAAAGAAAAGAAAAAAAAAGAAAGAAAAAAAAAAAGAGAGAGATTTCTTTCTTTGTTTTTTTGTTTGTTTTTTTCCTTAATGAAAGAAAGAGAGAATGAAAAAGTCTTCCCACCAAGCCAAGAAGTAGATAGGTGTTACTGAAGTGATTTTTACATTCAAATGAATATAAGAAAATAAAATGTTTTATTTGGAAAGGTTTACCCATCAGGACTATTAGCCCATCAGGGCTCATCCGTGTTAAGTATTCCATTTCTTTAGAACAGCATCTAATTGTTTCTTGAACGATCCTTGTGTTTTGCCTCAGCAATAGTGCCTGATAGGCCATTCCATATGTTTATTATGTGCTAACTGAAAAAAGTCTTGCTAACATCTGTTGGAAGTTAGCTTCTCTCATTTCCATTTATGTCTCTTGAAATTCATACTGGGTGGGAAACAGTGAGTGATTCAGCCTGATATTTTGCACTCTCATTGGATTTCAACCTTCTACAGAAAAGAAGCTCTAACATTCAATCTATCTCACATGATATTCATAACCTGATCTATATTTTTTTTCTTTTTTTTTCCTAATACACTTGTTATGGTGCTAATACATAAATTTTACAAACACAAGCATTATGAAAAGAATTAAGTAAATCTTGTTGGCCTCATGGTCTGCTGATGCAAATCAATATATTTAAACTGCAATTAATGAAGTGAGATGGTTTGCATCAGATTCATTTTGGCCTCAAAAATAAAATAATACAAATTCATAGAAGCTTGAAAAATCTAAGTCCAGGATGTTGCATTATCTCATAAAGTTTAAGAATAGCAAATTTATTCATAGAGGAATCCATGGTACGGTATGCTTTAGGTCTACAAGACAAAATACATAAATATATAAATATATTATAATGGGCTGAATGGGAATGGAAGAAACAGTATGACTTTTTTCTTAATTTGCTCTGTCTGAAAGAGGACTTGTAAAACAAATATAACATATCATAATACAACTTAAAATAAAAGAAATCTAAAATAAATATAAAATAATAAGCTTTATGATGTACAAATCAATCCTCCACAGAGCACTATGATTCAATGATGCTGTTCATTACTGATGAATGTTCAAATGATGTTTCCCCTTAGTATCCTCAGGACTTACTGCTATAATAAGTAACTGACAGAAACTTACACAGCAAGCCCCAAAGAGTTCTATTTTCTCCTCTTAACTTCATATTTCTGTTGAGACACTTTCTTCCTAATCTGAACCTGAATCTTTCTGTGCCAGAAGTCCTTTAAAGAAAAGGATTGAGCTCAGCATAGTAATACCAAAACTTTTTCCACTATTGCTTCCAAAACATGATCACAAGTGCTTTTAGTATTAAGAATATCAGCCTGTCTCTGTCTAGCATGCTGCATCAGGCATGTTTTCCCAGTATGGGCTCTATGCTTTGCTGTAAACAAGGACAGTAGTCACACCTGTCCACTATTGTATTGCAATGAAAAAGCAGGTTGACATCATTCTTCCAGCGCTTAACAGCCACAAAGTACTGGAAAAAAATGAAGCATAATAATGAAAACATGAATTATTATTTTTCCTCCAAGGTTCCCAAGATGCTGTTCCTGCACAAATAGAGCAAGTTAAGTAGCAGAAACAAGTGCAGACTGCTTTTATCTTCTATACTGTATATTCATTCAAGTATTGTCATACATACAAATGTGTGTGTATGTATAAATACACACACATGCATATGTAATTATACATACCATGCAAACTGCATTGAGAGTTTATACCAAATTAGTCCAGAGTCAGGGGGTATCTGCTAGGAAATAAGCTTGCTTATTGTCTTGCTAATGGAGATATTCTTATCTGTGTATGCAAATCTAAACTCTGCTGATTTTTTACATCTGTCACTATGGTGTGATATTGTTCTTTTCTAGCCTATAATGCCAACCCTACATTTTCTTACATCTAATTTGTAAAATTCTAGAGTTTCTAAATAGTAGCAAAATTGCCACTTTCTAGCATAATACCATCTTTGTGACTTGTTGTACCTAACAGATGCAGTGAACTCACAAGTCAAATCTTTTACATTCAATATTCTTTCTTCAACAAATTCAGTCTCAGGTTTGAAGTTTTGTAATATACTCCTCTCACATATCACCAGACAAAACAAAATACTTGAAAATATAATTTGGTCCCTTTTCCATTTATATTTGTTCTAGTTCATTACATAAAGTATTGTCCTTGGTTACACCTAAACACTTTCACTTACCCTAATAAAAAAGAGGAAATACAACAGATATTTAAGTTATCCTATCTTACTTCATAAGAGGCAAGAACTTTCATCCTTCACATATCTCTATCAGAAAGTATAACGACAAAGTTTGTTACTTGGCAGTTGGAACAGGCTGAAAGAGTGCATCAATATTTCTACAGCCAACTCATTAGTTGACGGTAACTTATGATAGTACCACCACTTAATCATGTTTGATGTGTGCCTGTGCTATGACTTGGAGTTTGCCCTGCTATTTAATTGCCAGTACTCATGATGGTTTGTAGTGTACATGGAGCCAGACAGTTCCTGGAGGAGCACATTAGAAGGATAAGGGGCAATTGACAAGTTGAAGGAAGGGAAATTATCACCAGACAAAAGGAAAAAAATATTTCCAAAGAGGACAGTAAAACACTGTGATAGGTTTCCTAGAGATATCATCGAATCTCTGTTTTCAAAGTATTTCTGTTTTCAAGAACAAACTAGGGTTCTAAGAAAAATATTATGAAATTTTTAAAAATATCATAAGAACTTTGCAATGTAAAAAGTGGTTGCTCAAGGATGGTGTCATCTTTCCACCAAAACATTTAGAAAACCAAATGATACGATACAATTGAATATAAATTTATTTCATAATTCTCCAAGTGCAAACACTGCCTAGAAAAATCACCACATTGCAGTACCTCAGGTAACATTAACATACAGATAGTGATGCATGCTTTTTGCACATGCAAAAAAAAAAAAAAAAAAAAGTGTGCCAAAATGATTTTCATAAAATCACAAAACTGTAGATTCTATGAATAGTTGACATGGGAATAAACCTTTGGAGATAACCTATCCTGAATGCCTGCTTGGCAACAGGAACAGCTACAGCACATTGCTCTCAGCACAGTGTCCAGTTGGGTTTTAAATATCAACAAGGATGAAGAGTCTTTCATGGCAGCCTGCTCCAGTGTTTCACCAATGTCAGAAGAAAAAACTTCAAAAGGAATTTCCTGTATTTATGTTGGTGGTCACTGCCTCATGTCGTGTCACCGGGCATCACTGAAAAGATCCTGTCTCTTTCTTCATTCCTTCCCATCGTACATTTATACAAAATGAAGAGATCCCTCCTAAGCCTTCTTGTCTCCAGGCTGAATAGATACAGCTCTCTCAGACTCTCCTCATATGTCAGACACTCCAGTCAGCATGGCCTAAAAATTTCCTTGCTGTGTAGGCAAAAAATAACAGCTAATGAGAAAAATGGTCTTTGTTGCATTAACACTTTTCCATCTAAAAACTAGATAAAAGATTACATGAGAAAATCTCATGAGAGATTACATGAAAAAATCAAATAGAATATTTCAAAATATTTCAATATTTTCAAAATAAACTTAAGAAAAAGCAGGCAATATTAAGTGTAATTTACTTTAATTAGAAAGATAATTGCATAAAACTTTTCTTATTAAAATGATTTTGTAGTAAGCATAAGAAAAATATCAACATCTTCCTGTTTCTTCCTTCAGTGCTTGTTTTCCACTCAGACTTGATATTGTATATCAGGTTATATCAGATTATTAAATATGTTTCTTTTTGCAAACTTTATCATTGAAGATGATAGATTTATTAAATGTTTATATAATTGCAAAATTATTTCACCAGTTGTCTTTTTTTTTTTTTTTTTTGCATTGAAATTCCAATACTCTGCAGTTCTGAAATTTGAACATGCACAGACTACATTAAGGTTCAGAAAAACTCTCTCTTAATTATAGCAACCATGCCTGACTTTTCTTTCTCTTTTTTTTCTCCTCAGTCATGTGATTGCACCATTGCAAGGTCTCTTTGAACAAGACTTCTTTTTCCTGTCAAATACCACATAGTACTTCATAATAACACAAATGTTCAAAGCTTCATGAAACAAAGATCTAAGTTCTCTATAACATAGGTGATCATCTGTATGTTGTGCATGGTCTTTAACTATGTAATTAACGGGGAGGGGTGGGGGGAGGAGAATGCCATTGCATTGTTATGTGACATAATACTATAATATCTTTTTGCAACTATTGCTGTCAAAGGAAGAGCACATTGCTGTCAAATGTAAGTGTCTAGACTTCCAAGGCTCAGCTACATCCATGTCAGAACAAATTCACTGTTCAGCCTCATTTCTAACATTTATTTACCTGTTTCCTAAATGCTGACGTTGTCATTCAAACACCATTTCAGGTAGTTCCACGTTTAGTAAAATGCAATCATTTCCCTATAAATATTATCCCTCAGCAAGAGAGTGAAAATATTACGTCATTCATTCACTGCAAAACTCGTCCTGCAAAATCTATTTATATTTAGTCTTGTAATCCTGCGGATCTTAATAAAAAATGTTTAGATAAAACAAAGACTGGTGAGCTGGTAGACATGTCCAAGAAATATTTATAATCACTGAATCAGAGAATGGATTAGGTTGGAAGAGACCTCAAAGACGATGTAGTTCCAAAACCCCTACCATAGGCAGGGATGCCACACAGTAGATCAGATTGCTCAGGATCTCATCTAACCTGGTCTTGAACACCTTCAGGGATGGAGCATCCACAAACACTCTGGTCAACCTGTTGCAGTGCCTCACCACCCTCTGAGCAAAGAATTTCCTCCTAACCTCTAATCTAAATCTCCCCTCTTTCAGTTTAAAACCATTCCCCCTTGTTCTGTCGTTATCTGATTGAGCAAAGAGTTGCTCTCCATCTTTTTTTTTATAAGTCCTCTTTAAGTACTGAAGGCCATAAGGAATGATGCCTTCATTTTTCCCAGATACAGCCCAGAAACAGCTGAGACAGGTCAGAGTGCCTAGAGGCATAGCCAAAATCTTCTTTCATATCATCTTAGCTTTAGTTACTCTTTATTAGATTTTGGTATTCCATGGGATGTTAAGCTGTTGTGTGGATGACATATTACAGGTTCCCGGTTTAGGAAGCAATATGATTGTAGTGGGTTTATGTGGCAAGGTTTTGGTAGCAGGGGGCCATAAGGGTGGCATCTGTGAGAAGGATCTAGAAGCTGCCCCATGTTTGGTAAGGGCCCCACTGCTGACCAGAGCTGAGCCAATAAGTGATGTTGTTTTGCGTCTCTGTGAGAGCATATTTAAGACAGGGAAAAAAATGCTGTGACACACAGTGGCTGGGACAGTGAGAGGAGTGAGGAACAGCCTTGCAAGCACCAAGGTCAGTGAAGAAGGAGGGGGAGAGGTGCTCCAGGCAATGAAGCAGAAGTCCCCTGTGGCCTGTGGTGAGGACCATGGTGAAGCAGGCTGTCCCCTTGCAGACCGTGGAGTACCACAGTGGAGCAGGATTCCATGCTACAGCCCATGGAGGAGACCACGGTGGAGCAGGTGGACCTGCACTGACAGAGACTGCGGCCTGTGCCAGAGCAGATTCCAGGCTGGACCTGTAGCCCATGGACAGGAGACCATTCAGGAGCAGATGACTTGGCAGGAGCTGCTGCCCATGGGGGACCCAGGTTGGAGCAGTTTGCTCCTGAGGGATGGACCCCATGGTACAGACCTATATCTGGAGCAGTTCTTGAAGAGCTGCTGCCTGTGGGAAGTCCACACTGAATCAGTTCAGCAAGGACTGCATCCTGTGGGAGGGACCCCACTGCACAGGGGATAAGAGTGACCGAGAAAAAGTGCTATAGACCAACCATAACCCCCATTTCCCCCTTTCCCTGCACCACTCAATGGGAGGAGGTGGAAGAGGTGAATGGGGGGAGAAGGTGCTTTTGGTTTCTTTTGTTTCTCACTGATCTAGTTAGTTAGTAATAAGCAATAAATCTTTTCTTGCAATAAGTAACATGAACAGTGTCTAAGAAGAATTGATAGCACTTCCTGCTAAGTTTTTCATTATGTATGGTTGCTGGCAGGGTTATAGTCTGGATCTATTAAATAACCCAAAGACAAGTTATTTGATGAATTACAAAAATACATATATTTTTAGATAATGTTAATTGACCATTTAGACGTATTTATTAGTCAAGCACCATGATGTATAAAAGACTCTGATCTGCCTCTTTTAAAGGTCTTAACCAGGCCAGTCAGCACTATTTTCTGTGGTATATATAAATGTATTTTACTGTAAAACAATCAGTGAGAATATGGGCATGAAGGAGGAAGACTTCAAAGCAGCTCCTGACAATTTCTGAACAATTTCATAATAAAGTAGGCAAAAAAACCTGCCCTGAATGGAAATGCAGAAAGGTTAAAAGGAATATAGAGAATAATTAGATAAGATTTAATCAAAACACCACTCTGGATTTCCATTTTAAAAGTGACAGCAAGAAGACAGAAAGAAGGTATCATTTTTCCTGATGCTACCTTTTGACATGCTTTGTCTTGACTAACAAGTTTCGACATACTTGATTCTTTTAATAGTTTTCTGCTAGACAGAGACAGCTAATACAGTATTGTTCAATGAAAAGGAAAAAAAAAAAAAGAAAAAAAAAAAACAATAATTAAAAGTGCACGGAAATGGATGTCGACATAATTGAACAAAAATAAGGCTGAGAACTTTAGTACTACTGTAGTTTGGCGTACGAGAGATTATTTCTTTTCATTTCATTTCACTTACCCTTGTTGTTCTTGTAGAGTAATGAAAGACAGCAAAGAGGTTAAGGCAAAAGCTTACTTTTTATTTTATTTTATTTTATTTTATTTTATTTTATTTTATTTTATTTTATTTTATTTTATTTTATTTTATTTTATTTTATTTTATTTTATTTTCAGTCAAAGGAGATCGAGCTGGACAAAACAATGTGACTCTGCATGAACCACAGACTGAGAACTACAGGCATAAAGCACAAGTGTGTATTGCAGATCTAAACAATTTGGATTAGAAATGGTTAGAAAAGTCCTTTCTTTGCAAGGTTAATCACTTCTTGAAGCATTTTAAAGATAATTTCCAAATTGTATTTCATTCTCCTCTCTGATTTACAAAATGGATGGTATTTGTTGCCATGTCTACTACTTATTTTATTGCCTTCTGTACAAAGAGTTCTATTATAAATGACCATGTCAAAATTATCCTCTAATGAAATGAACTTCTTTTCCTGTTTGCAATTGTACAGGCCATCTACCCTCTCAATCAAAATCCCATTTATGTTTGTGCAGCATCTCTGTGGCAACTACAAGAAAGGTTTGTTGGAAAGTACCTTGGAAGCTTATCTTTTTTTTTCCGTGCCTTTTTTTTTTTTTTTTTTAAATGAAGAACCGCAGTGTTTTAGAAGTAACTAGAAGAATGAGCAGCCAGCCCAACATGGCATTCTCTGAACATCATAACATCATTGCTAAGATACCCGATACCTGTATTGGAGAGATTGGGGTGGTGGGACAAACAAATAACTGCAAGAAAAACAAAAATGGCAATTAATCTTCATCAAGAGTAGAGGAACTGCACAGATCCCCTTTGCTGTGTTTTAAACATTATCATTAATAACTATATTGTAAATGAAGAAATAAGACTGTCAACAGCAGCTTCTGGGACTGTTCAGACGAATATGTAAATGTCTCTTATGTATAATATTTCAATAATTTTCCTTTTTTCAGTAGATTCACTGGACAAAATGGTCTATAACTAAGCATAGCAACTAATAACTATCCTATATTTGCAGTGCCCTGCTGGAAGAATCACTTATTTTCACTCTTCTTCTCCACATGAAAAATCATTAATTTTGCAGAGAACAGTTGGCATTTTCACAGCAATGACTATTTTTCACTTGAAGAGAGTGGAAAAAATATCACTATGTATTTTCTTTGTGTGGAAAGAATAAAAAGCATGAAGCAGATCCACTGGTTTCATTTTTCACAGGACCGGCAATAATGTGATTTTCACTGGTCTTCTAAAAAACTGCTTTGGCCAACCTTACCGTAAAATAGCCATAAGACATTTCTAGTTTTTATATCTACACCGTGGTAAAATATTTAAACTGTATTTTTAAAGAGTCTTCTTTTTGATACACAGACATATTCAAAAGCATTTTTTGATACATTTCCCATATACATTGATCATTTTTAGTGTGCTTTCCAAGTGTAACAATATTAACACCTGTTTTCCAGTTTGAAAAATACTGCTGGAATTCTAATACATCAGGGATCAAATTAAAAACCTCCAGAAAGGTATATTACTATCAAAATTTGGTCACACATACAAGCATTGCAAGAAAATACATTATTATTTTTTTTAAGCAGCTCCTCATTTTTAAATATGTGATGTCTACAGACATCAGCTTTGTCCAGTAAAAGTTGTATCAAGACTCTTGACCCTGCAACGTTAATGTCAGTGGGAGTGTCAATGACTTTAATAGTGCAAGGTTAGACCCTAAGTGCTTTCTGGGCTCACTGCCATTTTATGAATGCTAGTATGCTTCTCTTGTCCTTACAAGTTATGTTTCCAATATTCATTACAAAATGAATATCCAACTGTAGCAACTGATTTATGGTGGTTTCCTTTCTGGTCATGTAAGGTGAGAATAAGTTCTTCAATAGCTACCTTATTGAGAAAAAAAAAAATCTTTTGAAATATTGAAATTAAAAACTGAAACAATATGTTAAATCAATACCTTCTCTCTTAAGTTACTATTTCATTGAATAGAACTTTACCATCATTCTATCTATGTTACAATATTAAGAGTAAGGAATCAAATTCAATAGGCAAGAATGTTATGGCTACTTTAGTAAGTTACTGGAGAATGGAAAAGGAGAGAAGTTGGGTAAAGCCATCTTATCTACAGGTCTTGAAAAACATGAGTCAAATGAAGGAAGCCTATGCCACATAATGATGAAGGCTGAGGGACAGAGATATTACTTAAGGAATTAGGGGTTTTGAAAGAAGTAACACAGTGGAGAATATGATTCAGTCTTCCAAGTTCCTCTGTGTGTACGTAGTATGATCTGTTTTTAGTTGAATGTTTAGCCAATAGTCCTGCAGGACTATTGTCATGTTTAGTGCATAAGAAAAAGAGACACCATAATCATGAGCAACTCTAAATTTAGATCTTCTTTTTGTTAAGTTCTTAATTTTGCAAGCTAAATAATTTTAGCATTGTTTCTTGTGGTAATAAATACATACATATATAAATCTGCATAGCTCCTCATTTAATGTTTAGTTTTGAAAAAAATATGCTTTCTTTAAATGATCTCTTAAAACGATAGATAGATCATAAATAGATAAGTTTTCTCCTTGATCAATCTAATCTAGTATTTCAAACATTGTTACTAATGAGTAGAATGTATCTGACAGACTATTTAATTCTTCTTATTTTATACATTAGTAAGACTCTGCTGAACCAAAAGGTTGTAACTTGAAAATGTAGTTCAAGAATATATATATCTTCATTTTCTTCTGTAACATCTAACTCAATTGTTTTTAATTACAGATTAATTTTTTATTTTTTTTTTTTTTTTGTGAAAGTTTAAAGTAATCCAACTGAAATAGCAAGCTGTTCAGATCATATTTCTTTGGTTGCCATGCAGTTCTTATAATTAGTAGAGCTTTTAAAGCCTTTTATAATATTTATATACAGGATTTTTTTTCTATCTTTTGGTGGTTCAAATATTTTTAAATGCAGGGAATGTAATGTGGTCTTCATTATATGATTGTTGGTCTTAGCAGGTAGTCTTTGTTGTGTGTCAGATACTCATAAAATCTAGGTTTTGTCATTAAAATGTTATTGCTTTCATCAAAACCCCGACTGAACAGCCTTAGGTTTCTTTCCTGAACTGCATGGTCTGAACTTCAGAGTTGTGGCCGGCCATTTGTCTCATGGAAACAAACATGTTTGCATTCCAGAAATATATACTGCTCAACTTCCATATTCATGTTTCTGATAGTTCTACATTATTTCACAAGTAAAATAAGTGTGTGTTTCTTAACCCTGCTCACTTCAGGCAGTTCATTTCATGTAAAGGAATAACATCCTTGTGTGAGTGGTGCTATAAACAAGGATTTTCAGGAATCTTTTTCTGAAACTTGCAAATGCAGACAGAAGCACAAGTATTTTGTCTTGTTGGAAATTATGGAACTGCAGGTATGTAGGAGCATGAGCAGATCCAAAACAAAAGCATGGATATGCTTAGTACACATTATGCATTTCCCTGAACATATTTAGGCTACAGTGGGAGAAACCCTAAATAAAATAAAAAACTGATGTCACTAGAAATGGGGAAGAGTGATTTCTGACCCTGTTCACCTGAATTCTACATCTGTCTCCAACCCAGAATACTTTTGCAATACCAACGTTTTCTGCTTTGAATCTGAATCTAAGATCGAAACTGAAACCATTTGCGCCCTGATAATAAGAAAGAAATATTCAATTTCTAATAAACTAAGGGTTTGGGTTTTATTTCAGTTTGTACTTAATGCTGCTAGTATAATTAGATTACATTTCCACAGAAAATTGTGGTTTGTTCTGTAAAAACAGAATCTTTCACTTATAAAATGTGAAAAGGTTTCATAAATTCTGACTTTAACTTTTCCCATGAATATATAACTAAATAAATAAATCCTTCATGTCAACTGATTCATAAATTTTCTCAGTTTAAATTAATTTCATTTTTTGAGGAGAAAAAATGTTTTCTTGAAAAAATTCTGTCCTATTCTACCTCAGATTTTCTCACCTTTCATCTTGTGATAATGGAAAAATAAGAGGAAAATAGTGGCTATTAAGTGTTACCTAATGATTACTGCAAAACAAAAGAGAAGCAGGGGAAGACGAAGGAGAAGACAAAGACGAAGGGGAAAGAGAAGAGGAAGGGGAAGGGGAAGGGGAAGGGGGGAGGAGAGCAGAGGGGGGAGGGGAAGAGGGAGTGAAAGGGGGGAGGGAGTGAAAGGGGGGAGGGAGGGGGAGGAGAGGGAGAGAGGGGAAGACGGGAGGGAAAGGGAAGGAAAAGGGAGGGGAGGGCGGGGGGAGGAGGAGAGGGGAGATTTTCTATGGTATACCACATGAATTTCCAGGTTTAGGAATGATGATGAGCAGCAACAGCATTTATTATTTTAAAAACTACCTTTCCTACATTCCTATGTAAAGATAAAATTTATATCCTTACTACTGATGGTAGATGTTCAGCTGAATAATGACCCACTAATCAAAACAATACCTGGCCAAATACAAAAGGCACTCTAAGCAAATAGGAAAGTTTCAAAGAAGGCCTCAAACAAAAGAAAGGACATTTCACCCATCTCCTCTACTTACTGCATACTTAAGTGTAAAGGTAATATTAAAGCTTTATCAGGTCATCCTGATTTGGACAGGGTTGTTCCAGGCACCCAGGGTAGAATGTCAATAACCTTAGGGATGGCCAGGAAAAAAAAATACACAGGAAATCAATACCCATAGTAATGAGATAGGCATTGTCCTCATTGAAGCACCCTGTGGAGGAGACTTACAAGTAAATGGACTAGAAAATATTCCCATATTTAGCCTACCTCATTTTCTTCTCCATTTAAACTAATTGTGTATAAATAAAGTAGCTGTTAAGGCTAATTCTGCTAAATCTACCCTAAACAGTCATCATTGATTTGCATTATAATATGGATCGATGAGGAAAGTACAAGTAGAAAGTATGGGTAATGCACGCAAGCAAACAACCCTTCTGGCATTCTTTCATAAAACTGTGCCAAAATACATACTGTGAGCAACCACTTTGTGTTTTAAACATTGTCTATATATTAAAATTCAGACATACACCAGGAATATGACTAGGTCCAAGAATCTTCAAAATAGTTTCTGGGGTTTATTTGTACAACATGATATATCATAACTCTACCAGAGCCACTTTAAAAGAAAATCTTGTATATAGTAATTATTTCATAAATAAATATCTGAATTTAGAAATGTGGTTTTACATATATTTTATTAAAAAAAAAATAAAATACTTTCTTTAGAAAAATGTTAGAAAAAGCAAAGAGAAAAATAGAAATTTAATGTGTAAGAAATTATTTGAGAATATGGCAGTTCCAGATTTTACACACATAAAACAGGGTGACTAAGATGAAGAAATAAACTTGAAGTATACACCTTGCTACAAATATTCTATATTTGTATAAGGATATATATATATATGGATGTACATATATATATGGATATTTGTACAAATATACACATTGGCATATTGGATACATTTTCCTTATTTATAAATTGGTAACTATCTCATTAGGTCTGCCAAGTACAAGCAATTCAGTATAAAAATGTTGCCCACTCATTTCTCTCTTTGCCCTGTATTTTGAAAATTAATATTTTTCTTATATATGGGATGCAAATTCAATGGACTTTTTACAGAAGTGGCAGATGGAAGTAATAAGAGATACTACCTATTTGGGGAGAAACCTTGATTGACAAGAAAAGCATAGCTATTGTAAAATGTTTTAGTTGAACTAACTACAGGGAGGTCTTGCTTGTAAAGTGAAGAACCTCTGAATTGCATTATTCCTTTCTGCACCACAAACACAGGGACAAGATTCTCAGCTGATGTGAATTAGTGAAGCTTCACTGATTTTTCAGAGATCATGCATGAGTAATGGAATTGAACCTGAGAAGAGGAGGAATCCATTCTGCTTATTCTCAAGACTAAAATCTTGTCTTGTGTAAAAGTGTATTCCCCTATGTCTCATTTGTTTATGGTACTAAAACCAAATTATCTTATACAGGAACAGAAACCCAGCCTTTGCCCTTCTGAATTCCAGTGGATTCCGTGGCCTTTCCCCAGGTGAGAACCTTAACCACTGTTTCTCCCTTCCCAAGGGAGAAATTCCAGACCTCTACTGACAGCCAGGGCCCAAAGGATGAATACAGTCAACACAATAAAGTATCGTCATGTGACTTATAAGTACAGTGTTTTAGAGTTGGAGTCACTGCAGTTAAAAATATATACATGTATCATTGTGTTTAGTACCTTTTCTAAAAATGTTTGTCCTTTTACTGACACCTCTTACTTTAAGTCACTTGAGCAATAAATAGTGACCATATATTACAGTGGAGGCCTAGGTCCTAAAAGTCTCATGCAATTAGTGCAAATTTAAAACATTGTTTCAATCACCCTGCTTCCTTCTACTCCTTCTCTCACCACTGCCTCAGGTGGTAATCACTAGAAATGTTTTTATACACACTAAGGGAGTTGTAATAATATTTTGAAGTATTGCATAATAAGGATATTTTTTTCCTAGTGATGGCTTGTGCTGGAAGCATCAATGAAATCATTTTTATTCTCATGATAATAGAAACGGTCGGCATGGTTCCCTTACATTCCTTCTCAAACACATGGGTATCTTGGCATAATTCCTGTGTTCTCACCACCTAAACAGCCTCTTTTAGTTACCAAATGCAGATGATTACCTAAAACCCTGCTCCATTTACAACAGCTAGGTCTGCTAACTTTTTTTAAACACCAAAGGATCTCCTAAGGAAATTTCCAATAGAGAAAATATGCTACTCATGCTCTAGACACCATTATGTTTGATTATGGACTCACATACATGTAACATATTAAAGGCCAACCTAACATTTTAAACCTGTGTAAAGTGTTCACTTTGTCCAGAGCCAACAGATCTGAAGATTAATGGAATAAATATCTTTGGGAAAGACAAACTGACAGACAAACAGACAGACATATCCACAATGTTAGGTTTCACAGGTAGCTATTAGACTTCCCAGGATATCAAAAAATTTCTTCAGTTAGCTCTGGTAATAAGGCTTTCACTGCTTCCCTTTTTAAATATTCCTCTGTAGGACTCCAGAAGTAATATTAAAAAATGAGATGGGATGATACTTATTTCCTTTTTTTTCTCCAAGGCTAAAGAAACATCAAACTAATTAGTTAACATATACTACTTACCTATTTCATTTATGTCCAGTTTTGAATACATCAAAGCAATGAAATCAACTTTTGATGGTGCACCTTTGCTTGTGACAAGGTCTTTCAATGCACCAGTGGTAGAATGTTCCTAAAGATATAGAAGTTGCAGAGAAGAAAAAAAAAAAAGTTCCACAGAGATGATTACAAATATCAGGAAGAGTAGACAGCAGATCAGAGACTAAATAAAGCAAATAAAGCTGGTTGGCAAGGTGAAAATGTACTTGACATTGATCTCCTGCCGAAATTTTGATGTGACATAGGATCAGCAGTGAACAAGGTCATGAAGTAACTTGAATATTATTGACATGAATCTTAACCAGGCAGGGACAACAGGTCTCTTTCACATGAATCACAATTGACTTTGAAAAATTGGGGAATAAATAGCTTAGAAGGATGACATAAAACATTTAACCTTTTAATTGCTGATTAGAATCTACCTCAGAGTTAGTCAAATGTCATTAGCATCAGAAATCTCTGAGAAGTCCTTTTGTGATTTATTTTGGTACAGATCTACTGGATGCATTTTCACATCACATAAGTAAATTACCAAACTATCAAGCCAGCAAATATTTACTCTGAATATCTATTAATTCCCAGAGAACTTCTACAGAGATTCATATTGTGTCTTTCACTGTTTGCTCTGCATATTAATAATCTTGGTGATTGTTTGAATAAGGCATAACTGCATGTGGAAACCAATGATATTGTAAGCTATTGTCATGGAACAGCAGCCAAACAGTCCCTGTGGATCTGCTTTGAGTGTCAAAAACAAAAAGTAAAAAACTTATCCACATTTTTTTCTTTATGTTTATTCTGCAATACCAAGCAACAGATTGATGATTGTGAAGACTGCATGTCCACCTCCTAAAATCCCCCTCAAGCAGCACCAGTTTCACTTCTGTAGGTGAGTTTACATAAAAATCTTCCAATGTGGCATTCATATTAACAAATACATGTAATTAAGTTATGGGGCATAATGATTTCAAAAGTCAAGCCAAAGTCTAAATGCGTTTGAAAGTCATCCAGACTTAACAAATTCAGTAACCCAAACATGAACTGGCACTAAATCTGTGTCAAACAAATATAAATAAATATTTTTCTAAGCAAACAAAGACCATTGACTAGTTTCAAAATGGTCCATTTCCAAATGTGAATTCTGTGATTGTGTCACACTGATGTCAGGAAGAAGGCAAATGATCAGTCTCCTTACTAATTACATTCATTTTTATGATGTAATTATAGGTTACAATTCTGTGCTGTATGATATTAGAAAGTATTCAAAGTATCACCATAATAAAAACAACAACAAAACAAATAAACAAACAAATCTCCGTCAATTGCATTTCTCCATGAAGGAGATTTTAATTTCAACAGTTCAATTTACAGAACTGAGAGATCACAAGAATTAATGCTGTTTTATTTTTTGTTTGTTTGTTTGTTTCTGATATCCAAAAGCACTACTACATTACTGATTTTGTTAACAACAAAGAAATCCTATGGATTTTTAAGCTCACTTAAAACACTTTGCTTTTTACAAAGAGATTCTCAAAACTAGGTTGAGGGGGAAATAGATTCTTGCATATATTCTTTCATTTGACATTACCACAATTTAATACTTTCCTACTCAAGTAAACTTTGCTGCATTATTAGAACATATAGCTAGAGGAAGTACTCTGACATGCTTTCTAATTCAGTTTTGAATTAAAATAAGATCTTTTGAGGATAGATCTTCTGTGTTTGTTTTCATCCTAGAATTTAACATTTCAGAACAGTAATCACATATGCTACCAACATTTTTGTTTGTTTGTTTTATAGAGATTTGTTGTTCTCCTTGTGTAGCAAGGAACACTATCCCAGTGAAAATATATAAAATACTGATGTTTTAATTAATTTATTTATGTCAATTTATTTACCCATATAAAGCTTTCTTCAGTTTTATACCTGAGCATCTGTTTCAAGACAACAATGCCCTTTTTCTCCAGTCTCAGAAAAACTAATTTAATCTAAATCTGACTTGGACTGACTTTCTTTCAGTCCAATTCACTCTACACTTTTTTTCTCATGAAGATCTCTATCTTTTTTGTTTGTTTGTTTGTTTGTTTGGATAACAGTACTTTTGTTAGAGAGCTACAGAATTAAGAATTGCTTTAAGTCGGGTGAAAAGACAGGACATCCTTTCTCTAGCAGTGTATACTTCATATTCCTGATTTTGCTAGGAAGGTCTGCTCTGTGGCCTGTTATTATTGCACAATTTTGACTGGTCCTGTGGGGAGTCAGGTGTTGGACTTGACAGTCCTTCTGGGTCCCTTCTAACTCCAAGTACACTACAATTCTATAATATTTTCATTCTTCCAGGTTGTCAGCCGTGGTCATGGAGCTAGAAAGAGAAGTAGACTCTCAAGTAGTCAGCAGCTTTCATGTCAAGCATTGAAAATAAGCACAGTAAATGTACGGGTCTGTTTCCTCACTGAGGAAACACTGAAGAGAAGTGTAAGTTAAGGGGAGTCCCTGATGACTGGCGCTGCTGAAGTCAAGCAGAAAGCAAACTGTTTTAGAGTTAAAGCTTTTGGCAACAACATTGTACTACCACACTCTAGAGAGACTTCATGCGGCTGAATGCACAAAGCAGTCCTGCAGTAGCAGTGAAACCATAAGGGAAATTGGTACAGTGATCAGTGACCCTAACATGTCAGGTCTGCTACCTATTATTATACAAATATACTTCTCCTACATTCCATGTTTTATTGACCTCAAGTCAGCTGAAAAACATTGTCCAGCATTTTTGGCTGTTTCAATGGAGGAGAGAAGGCTCCTAAGATGTGGATACAAATATGACAAGCTCTGCATATAATATGAATAAAATATGTACCAGTTTCTGATCTCTAGTTAAAGAATCTTTAAAGAAATCTTTTCTCCCATGACAAAAACAGCTTTTCCTGAGTAGTCAAATGTTCAAAAGAATCTTGTCTTTTTGATTACTTACAGCATTTTGAAGGCACTGTTCCTACCCTTGTTAATCTATGTGATTGACAAGGTCTACATTTCACTGCATTTTTACTTCATTAGACAGCTCTACTTTTCATTTTAAATAGTACAACAAATCCACTGACACATAAGTATTTCAGTGTTGTCACTAGACCTGTGCTGCAGCAATTTAGAACTTCAGAAAAATAAGTGCGATTGAATCCCATTCTTCTGTTTAAAAAAGACTGAAATTTAAAAACTCTCCTAAAATTTTAACCCTAGGTACTCACTGTTACATATATGTTACTTTGCCAAAGACAGCAGAACTTTAGATCAATAACTATACTTAATTTGTTATAATTTAAAAAGAGACTGGAGAATTAAAAAAAAAAAAAAAAAAAAAAAAAAAAAAAAAAAAAAAGTATTGTCATCTTCCCAGCTCCCATTTCAGTATTTCAGTGCTTTAACTGGCACCAAATGACTTTACATCTTATTTCAGGAAACAAACTATGTAATGGAAGTATTGCCATTGCACTCATTCTAATGAATAGCATTAGGAAATTAACTGTACAGATTGGTCAAATATTATTTTTTTGTAAACTTTTTAAGTATCCAGAAACTTATCCATCCTTATCCAGGCACCTTAACTCTGAAAACCTGGACTGAAAAATATTGTAAAAACACAGATCTCTGCCTGATAATCAGGTTCAGAATGGTTCATTGCCTGAATGCATTTTATGGTGAAGGCCAGTATGGGACAAATTAGGACTTATAAGATTGTATCACACATCATGTGTCATAGGATGGGGTGAATCACTTGCAGATAGTCCTCTCTTGCCACTGCCTATGTAAGGAGTCTACCTAGCTAGCATAGTCTAGACACCTGAATCTTACTGATCAGTTCAGATGCTTTCCTTTAATAGTTTAAACATGTATTTGTTCCCTTCTTTCACAAACACAGACCATCATTCTCTCCATGTCCAGCAACAATAGGTGCATGCCATTAAATCTGTTGATCCTGTAGCCTCTATGTTGGGACTTCCATTGCACAATGCAGAACATGTGCCTCAGCACTCTGCACCCACTTGCTGAAGGCTCCTTTTTACCCCTTATTTTGGATGCTCTTCCTTTCAAATAGAATAAATAAATAAATAAATACATAGAAACATTCAACCTCTACAAGCTTCAGTCTGGACTGAAGGACTTTAGTCCTATTGCAAATTCTAATTGCTTTGTCATGGATTAATTGAAAAATTAATACTATTTTGTTCCAGAGCTCACGTATAAACTGGACCTTCATCAGCCATTTAAATGTTAAGATTAGCTCTTCAGACTTGTTTTAGTCACATCTTCTGTTTTTACCACCTTTTATGAAGTTTGTCGTATAAGCACATCTCTGGGGATGATATTCACTTGTCAACTTCCAGTTTATTCTGCTGTTTGACTTTAAAGAAAAACTCTTGAGACATTGTATCTCCTAACTTGCTTTAGCATCCCCTAACTTGATACCATCAATTGCCCAAGGCCTCCTTACACTGCCTCCTGCTGCTGCAAGTGTCAGCTATAATGAGACATTTAACTGTTTGTTTTTTGTTTGTTTGTTTGTTGTTTTTTTTTGTTGTTGTTTGTTTGTTTTGTTTTTTTTCCAGTTTAGTCTCTTACCTCCTCATTTAGCTTTATTCATTCCTTATATGTCTCAGATATCCCTCAGAAGTGAGGAGCTTGGCAAAGGGTTAGTAAAGCAGGGACAGGACCTGTGCAGCACAGCATGATCTTCCTGCAAGGGCCTCTCATATGCAAAGTCCAGCACAGCTGTCTTGCAGCTGTGAAAGCCTTGCGCATCCATGGGAGCAGGTCCCTGCAGTGGCTGGGCAGCTCCGAGATTTCTCACAGATACTATTAAAAGAAGGATGTAATCAGGGAGGCATGGCTGTGTGTCACTTCCCCACAGACACAATACTGGCTCTGCCAGTATTCCATGTGAGCAGATGCAATCTTGTCCTGCCTAAACTGCTGGCTTGCTGATGTTGCTATCAGAGCATCCGGCCAGCCTCACTAGACAAGAGTCTGCACTACAGTCAAAAAGCACACAGCTTTCTGCTGTCCCAGAGTAGAGGCAGAGTGGGCTCTGCACAGGACAAAACAGACTGTAGATGTAGTCATACATATGAGGATGAAGACAGAGTAAATTTGGAGATGGATTAACCCAGTAAAGCTGCCCCTGCAGTGCAGGACTGGCCATCTTCTTCCCTTACCATGTCTGCAAGCAGCAGCTTCCCTCTCTACCTTTTTCAGTCAGTGCAGTGCAGATTGCTTTCACAATAGCACTTGCTCACCCCTAATTCAACATACACATTTATTCTTTGGACAACGAGCTACTGTGGCAAGACTATATTTCCTAATTCTGTACAGAATAAGGATTTTAATGATGGGGAACAAAATCGACCCCTAAAGAGCTGTTAGCCATAATGTCCTTTTGGAAACAGTTATTTGTCATTCACAGTAACAGGTCTACACAATTAGCATGTGTTCATCATGCATTTAAAAATAAAGAAGAGGGGGAGGAGACACCCTCACCCTGATGGAAATTGGTCCCACTTAGTGGAGTTTATTGTTGTCTTGATTGCAGCAAGGTTACAGGCTGCAGCAAAGCTCTCAATGAATAACCCTTATTATGTATTACATACCGCATGATTTATGCTGAACATGACACCTTATGATCTGTATTTCCACCATCCTTTTGTAATGCCTTTGTGACTTAGCTCAGCTTGTCCTCTCTTTAACCTTTGCGTTCAAAACATATTTACAAGTATGCATATTTTACACATTCATATGGCATTCTGCCCCTTTGCCTGCTGCCTCCACCTTCAAACAATGCTGGAAGCCCTATGGGTTTTAATGCATTCCAGTTTTTAGTTTTTCTTTCAGAATGGAACAAGAACCAAGACAGGAAAAAAAAAAAAAAGCGACAACAAAACTATCACTGTATTGTTCTTTGTGAATTGCAGTAATTTAAAAGCTGAGGAAAAAGGGAAATGGAGCAAACCCATTGCCATTACAGTCTTAAGTAAAATAACCTCCCCTAGTTCTCACATAAATGCAGTGGGAGGAAAGGCTCATGCATATTAAAACGGAATGCTTCTTGCAGCAAGGGTCATTTAGCTGTACTGATGAACCAAAGGAGTTATAGTAATGTAGGAACAATTCCTTCACTATAGATATTTACATATGTTTTGCAATAGGAATGCACTTTGGGGAAAGCCAACAAAACCAGAATGTGACTTTTACTTTGAACTCTGTGTGTTTGATTTAAGATTTTTTTTTACAAGTTAACTTTAAATGTTTCTTAGCTTTCTAAATTATCTTATTGTTTTGTGTTTTTCTAAATACTGTTGTAATACGTTTCAAATTAGATGGATGGAAGGTGCTATAGAAAAGGCAGGTATTGCTATTAGAAGTAGTAATTTTACAGGACTAAGTTGATAATCTCTTTTTTTCCCTTGAATGTAACCAGAGAACTCTATATTATTATCATCTTGATACATTTGCAGTGTTGCACCCAGAATTGCCTTGGGTAAGATAACCAAATACGTTAAATACATATGCAAGTCTCTCTACAAGCCCACTTTCTTTTAAGCCTATTTCTGCCTTAATGGGATTCGTTGCTTCCCTAAGCAGCCCTTGTAATTTTCAGCAAGGTCCTTTAACTCATTTAATGTGCAACATTTGTTCATGCCTAATTTGTCTGAGCCAGGCCATGTTTGTGTTTTCCTTGAGTTGCAGAAAGGTTGATTGTGAGGGTGGAACTGCCTGCCTCCAGTGAATATATTTCTTTCCGAATTACAGTAATTACCACAGGTTTCATTTGGTTGGTGCTCTCCTCCCTGCCCCTCCTTGACAAGGTTAACAAGCAGAAGGTAACTGAACATCGAAAGATAAGTGCCTAATCACACAGGCAATTGTTGACAGTACCATTTCTCTGGTGATAGTGATAACACTCTGTACTGGATTCTACAGCAAAGGCATGTAGGAATTAAGTTTGCAATCTTAAGGATAGTAATTGTAGATGTCAATCGATCTGCATCACCCCCAGCTTGTATCCCTAGGAATATGTTGCCTCTGCTAAATGAAGAAATTACTAAAAATGAGTAATCATTATTTTCCCCTAATTCTTCCTTCCAATCCAGTGTCATACATATATATATTATTGCAATCAACTCTTAATGAAAGATGACACTTTCCATTAAAATATTTGTATTGACCAAGCTACTTGTAATATCAAAATAGAACCTTTCTTGCTTTCCTTTCTATCACTCTGAATATATGTATCTGTATACATGTGTCTGTGTTTACATGTCACCAGTGATATATACATAAATATGTCTATGTATATAAGCATATGATCTCTTTCTGTGTAGATGTATTTGTATGTATAAAAGGGAGAGCTAGGACTCTGTTTTTATTTTAAGAAATCCAGAACTGTATCATAAATCTGATTTTTGCTGAAATATTCTAAAATTAGTTCACTTGTAAATAACTTAGAGCCATCACTGGTCATCTCCAGCTGCATTAGGTGACTTCAAATTCTTAAATGTGAAATTAGAAGGAAAATCTACCTTTTAGTTATTTTCTCCTGGTGACAACTGCATAATGACAGAGCAGATATTTTCATTTTAGCATAATTTTCCTTTGAAGTTGTTACCTTTTAAAATTTCTGTTACAATACCTTATATCACCAGGCCATCCCATGCTTTATGAACTGGAAGACCTAATATAAGAAACATGCTTGCTAGGTAGACAAGATTTAAGATTTTATAAATATCAGGTACCTCAGAAGCTTCACATAATTATCTCAATTATTCAAACTAACAAGTTCTGTCTAATTCCTCTCACCCAGAACATTTATAATGGCTGCATTTACCCTATTTTCTCCAATGATTAGATTATAACCATAATAAACTAAGCCATTCTTTAAGAAATAATTAATATTGAAGCATGTATAGCTTCTGCAACTGTGTGGCTGAGTATTGTCATGAGTATTCACATGAGTAATACGATGGAAGTTCTCAGATGTGTAAATGGCATACTTATAATTCTCCTACTACGAAATTAAAAGTCACAGCAGTTTATTGATAACTTAGAAATTGGTTTCTAATCTGACATCATTTGCTCATGTTTAATAGAAAAGTAATTCCAGTGACTTCCAGAAAGTTGCATTTGATTTTTCTGAGAGCAATAGGTATAAGATATTCCTTGCTTTAAACAGATAATTATTTACAGGGCATGAATTTGGATGTGCAATAACCTTTTGGATATGTTAGGAAATAACTGTTATCTGGGAACTTTCATTAGATATCATTAAAAAAACTCACATATAAGGTACTTGTTATTTCACATCTGTACTTAGGACAAGTAAAGGAATGGACCTCCTTTTCTATGTAGATTGATAAGAAGAATTTGTTTTCTTTTAGTCTCCCCAAATTTATAAATAAATACAGACACAATACCAAGGAGAAAGACCTGTACACTTTTAGCACACCCATTCACGTATCTCTTAAATACCTCCAGGAATGGGAACTCCACCACTTTCTTGTGTGGCCTGTTCCTGGTCCTCACCAGGACCAGGTCTTACCATCTTTTCAGTGAATATGTTCTTCCTGATATCCAATCTAAACCTTCCCTAGTGTATCTTGAGGCTCAGTTGCTTCTCCCTGAGCTGGCTCAAGATTAGACACTAAATGGGGCAATACTAAAGGAAAAAGAGCAAAACACCATGGTTCTTATAAAATTAGATGAAATCAGATAAAGTGTTATTTTGATCATAAGCTGAAACTGTGGACCATGATTTAAGAAAGAAGGGATCCTCTTGTGTATCCTCCAGACACTCCTGCTTCCATATGATCACTTAACCACACAATTTTTGAACCATTTAAAAATATAGGCTGAACTTAACAAACATTCTCTAGTATTGAGAATAAAAAGAAAGGAAGAAGAAATACAGTCTTTTAAAATGCATACATAAGCAAAGCTTGATTTGTTTCAGAAATGATCCTAGATAGCAGTACTGCTGTTTCCTTATATGACAAGTGAGAAGCAGATGATCCAACAGGCTGATGCATGCGCTGTGTGTCTCTCTAGCAAAGGCCCTCTCCTGTTCTTCTCTGTCCTGGCATGAATGGGGTGCAGGAGTCCCACCTCAGCTATGGAACTCACCATCAGGAACCTCTGATGCCATTAAAACACTGTAAGGCATGGTGTGATGACTGTATGAGCAACCCCAAGAAATAAGTGTCTACAGGCTGCTGTTTGAACAATGTGTAAGTTCGCTGAGGGTGAACACTCCATTCAGTAACAAGTGATATTAATTAACTCACCTGGGGAGAGATGGATGCTCAAACCATTTGCCTAGGACATTTAAGGTAGGCCCCAGTCAAAGAATGAAAGATAAAAGCCAAAGCTCCTTTCTGCAGTCTATGAAATGAGGTCAACATAACCAGGAAGGCAATTCAGAGAAACTAAAGATGCCTAATTTATATGCCTGGAATAGACAGTTGTGAATAACCCCTGTGGTGAGTAACAAGAATGTGTCAATGCTGTTCCACAGAAAAAAAAGGACTGCTAACTGCAGAGCTACAGTGTAAGGGAAAAATAACTTTATAAAAACACTCCCTACTCAAAAATGGAAAATTACTTTTTTCTGTCAATAGGTAAATATTACTTTCTTGGTAAGGCACTACATATACTGGAAGAAACTAACATGGTATACTGTCTACTCCAGCTCATAAACTCCAAAACAAAACTTGCCCTTTCCCTTTTAAAACTTAAAAATAAATAAATAACTATCCCTCAAACCTGCCTGTGTTTTGATAAACAGATGAAATTAGAGTAAAGAAAACATTGTGGAGCATGTGCTGTAAAAAATATTTTAAAAAATCTCCAATAGCAACAACCTTTACACACGGAAACAGAAGAATATAGTCTTGTGGGAGGTGAGAATGCTTAATTTTAAACTATAATATTAACTTTAAAATCATTACTTGAGAACACAGAAGGTGGGAGAGAGCAGCCCTAATGTCATTTTGTGCTGGTTGTGGATCTCTGAGCCACATTCTCTCAGAGTCAGCCTCCAACTTTTGTTGTGAACATTTGTACTGCTAAAAATACATCTACAATTGTATCAATATGTATCTTCTCCCCCATCTTTTGGCTGAAGACAGTTCATTTCAGATAATACAGTATTACTGACACACAGAAGGTTTTTCAGGTCTTGGGGCTGCTGCTGATTTACATGTAGATTACTATTCAGAGCTACACATGCTGCAAAGCTCATCTCACTCCAGATGAAGAAAGAAGAATATTTCACAGACTTTATCATAAACTTAAATGGGTTTTCATTTTTGGAGGAGGACAGGTTTTATATTATGTCCGGCTTATAAAAATATTTAAACTCTGACTAGAGCTTTTCCCAGGGCATCCCATAGAATGGCTAATGAATATATGGGCTGCACAGATTGGTGCTTTTTAGCTTTGCTTCCAGACTGGTTGGACTGAGTCCTACTGTAGATTCAGCTGGTTGAAACACACAGAAAATTAAACTATTTCCTGGAACTATGAAACAATGTATTCTTTCCCTCAGCGCTACCATGTGATTCTCTTTAATGAGTATTTTACGGAGAGTATTAGGGAAATCTTGATGACATTCTCACTTCATTTCAGCCTAAACTCCAATTGAGTTTCATTTTATCACTGGCTGGCCATTTGCTTTCAGCACGAAATGACCTACCTTTCAGTGTGTCATAAAATTTCCAGGTTTTTCTTGAGTATCTGTACTGCACTTTGCAAAATAATCAGCTGTTTCATTCACACCATTTCCATGTGGTTTTATTCCTATCTTTGAAACTCTATCCCTGTGGAAGATGAGTGTTAAATTAAAGCAGACAGGATCCTATGAAAAAGACACTACCCACGTGTTGCTTGCCTGGTATCCTAATACTGAAATCAGTGGATCTACCTATCCTTTCCTGCCATTTCCCTTTCTCCACATTTGTCTTGCCTGTTATCTCTATACCAAATTAAAGGTCCAGTTCATTTCATTTCAAACCTCTCTGCATTTATGTCCAAGATGCAGAGATGTCTTATACCACTGAAGGACCCACTGGAGCAAGCCATAGAGCCTGACCCCCCTCAACTACCTGTTCTCAAATACAGCACTTCATACCTGCTGTGGTTTAGCTCCAGCAGGCAGCTCAGCCCCACACAGCTGCTCACTCACTCTCCTCTAGTGGGATGGGGGAGAGAATCAGGAAAGTAAAAGTGTGAGAACTCATGGGTTGAGATAAAGACAATTTACAAGGTAAAGCAAAAGCAAAGCAAAACCAGGAATTCATTTGCTACTCACATCACTAGGAAGGTGTTCAGCTGCTTCCAGGAAAGCAGGGCTTATCTTGTGCAACCATTACTTGGGAAGACAAACGCCATCACTCTGATGTCATCCCCCACCCTGCTCCCCACCTCCTTCTTTACCCCAGTTGTTATTTCTGAGCATGATGCCACATCCCTTTGGTCATCCTAGGCCAGCTTTTCCAGTTGTGTCCCCTCCCAGTTCCTGGACCTCCTTGCTGGCAGGGCAGCATGAGGAGCAGAAAGGTCCTTGGCTCTGTGCAAATGTTGCTCAGTATGCACAGAGCAACAGTATGTTATCACCAGTATTTTCATCAAAAATCCAAAACACAGCATTGTGTGAGCCTCTACAACAAAAATGAACTCTATCCAAGCCAAAATCATGAAAATGAGTTAAAGTGCTTACTCTGTGAGCTGTGAGTGACACACACTAGCCATCCAAGATGAAATCTGGAATGATTTCATCACCCAGAGCAGGAAGACACTATCTTCTGATGGGGTCTGCAGTCAGGGAGCATTTATAGACTCAAAACATATTCATGGAAAAATGCAGAAGCATTGCATCACCAGACTCGGCAGCCAAGCCCAAGTGACCCATTAAATATAAAAGGGTTTTTGCCTGAAGAGTTCAGGGTCTCAGTGGGAGAACTGAGTTGTATGCAGCAGGAGGCCTCTCTTGTCTTTACTGAGCATCCTAAAAAAATGCTAGAGGGGAAAAAGCCCATTTTAACACCTGAAATATGGTAATGGTTGTGTGTGTAGGAAATCTATGTGCATATGCTACTGTCTGTTTTTATTACCTGCAGAAACAGTCCCCACTAGAGATACAATACAAAGTAGATTCGAGTTATGTTTCCTATAACTTATCCCTTCCTTTTTAAGTCAGCACATTTTATCTGATCTATTAGATAGCCAGTAGGTAAAGAAGAGTTTTATAGGCAGTGGAGGTCTCTCTCCCTCTCTCTCTCTCCGATTATGCACTTCTAGAAGTGCAGAACCAGCTCCACTGAATGACTTTCTATCTATTAATTATGAACAGTTCTTAAAAGAATGGAAGAGAACCCACTTAAAAACGAATCAGCTTAAAACAGCAAACACTAGACTTTAAGAATATACAGTTGCTGCTGGTATTAACACAAGTACCATCTGAATTCTCAAGAGCCTTTTCCACTTGCACAGGCATACTGTTATATCTTCAGTAAAATGAAATGGACTTCATTAAATATGCATAGCATATACTGGGAAAAAAGAAAGGATATGTGCAGGTACACGCAGAAAAAACATATGTAAGCATGGAAGAACATAAAACACTCAGACAGAAATAAGACTTCCATGAAACTCTTTGCATCTTCACTCTGAAACTTTGTTGCCCTAAAGGAAACTCAAGTGCAAGTAGAAATCTGAAAACAGTAAATTGGTCAGTGGCAAACCTACTCCCAGCAGTTCTAGAATAATAGCAGTGCAGGCAGGATGGGGAGACCATGGAACTTCTGAAGCTCCTGTTTCTTCAGAGCCACCTTACTCTATGGTGTTACCAAAACTGAGCTCCCTGGTCTCAGGCCAATACAAACAGATTTAAGTGTAGACTTTCTGCTTTCTGCCTAATAAAAGCACGGACTAGAAAGGCCATAACTTTTACTGAAGCAAAAGTGATATGTCATTAGTTTCTTTAACGGAGTGTTACAAATGTGAGAAATAATTATGCCTATCTTTCCCATGAAACAACCAAGCAGTCTTAGAACTGCCTCAAGCCTGTGGTGGATCTGTAAAAGCCTCTACTTTATTTCACAAAGGGATTTAGACTGTGTGCCTTGCCTCACTGCAATAACCCATCCTGTTGCTGTTGAAGAGGTAGCCAAAGTTCTAGGTAAGTAGTTGCAAGTCCAGAAGACAAAGGAGCCATTCTGTTATTTACACATTTTAGGGAAGAGGGGAGGAGACAAAGGGGTAATGGAGTTTTGCACAGACCTTATTTAATTTTATTCTGGCATAAACTATCTAATCAGAAAGACTCCCAGGATAAAAGCGATTCAGTACATTCAGTGGTACGCTTTTTCCCATACTGGGAAAAATATTTTAGTGACAGTACTCATAGTCTCCCCAACAAGCTGTATCCAAATGAACTGATGTTACATTGGGGCATCTCTCTAACCACAATGGATTTTTAATGAGGAATATGTGATCCTAGCTCAAAGCCTATGGCTCCCACTTGCCTTCATTTCCCTCCCTCAGTTACATGAAATGGTTTCAAAGATGCAAAATAAGCTGTAGTTACTGTTCTGCACTGACTCTAGTATGTCCCTAATGTAAATCCAAAAAGTTTGGATTGTTTTGGGGAACGAGCCAACTGTGATTTTAATTCTGTTAAATGCTATGCAAATAACTCCTTCTGGTCTTGAAGTGGCAGGTCAGTGTGTGTTTGTTTATCATCAGGAATCTGTACTAGGTAAATCAGTCTTACACTTCATTACTGTTTGCTGTCCTTTCTGCTGCTGTTTATCCTCACATTTGAAAGGAACCTGACAACTGGAAAGTTGGATTTGTAAATGGATTAATGCTGTGTCCCACAAAGATAACTGAAGAAATCAATGACAGTTGGGCCTCCTCCTGAGAGCTGTATCATAAGCCTCATAATAGCTGCTTTGCAAAATTTATTTGTGCATCATCTATAATAACTAAGCTCTGCTGGCTATTTCTACATGCAGTGATGTGAGATGTAACATTTCACACTGCTAGAAGTTTTGATTTTAAAAGTCATTAAAAAAGGGGAAAAAATAAAAATAAAAAATAAAATAACATAACATAACATAACATAACATAACATAACATAACATAAAATAAAATAAAATAAAATAAAATAAAATAAAATAAAATAAAATAAAATAAAATAAAATAAAATAAAATAAAATAAAATAAAATAAAATAAATAAAATAAAATAAAAGACCCAGGCACTTATGTCTCTTGTATCCGGAGATTAAATGAACTTCTGTACATTATAAACAATAAATTAACCTGAGGATCGTAAAAAGTGTCCTTGGCTTTTTGAAGCAACACTAAATGACAGACTGTGAAAGTGTCATTATAACTTTGAGGAAAAGTCTTCATTTTATTGCTGTTCTTATCATACATGACAATGGGAAATGAAATTTGGTAGGAAGACTATTTCAGGTCTCATAAGCACTGGCAAGGATTGTTTGAAATCAGTTAAGGACCTCAGATGAGCCATCTTTTTTTCCTTACTTGGTAGCATTTCACCTGAGAATCTGTGTTCTACGAGGAAATTAAAATACACCCATAACAGTGGTGGAAAGAGTGGTGTAAAGAACAGTAATGGGCTTCAAACATACTTGCTAACAATTAACTGGCTATTTAAAAGGACAATATTTTAATGGATTTAAGGTATTTTTTTTGAGGAAGACACCAGACATTAAAAAAAAAAAAATGCTTGTAATACTCCCTTCCCTCTACTGAGGAACAGAAGGAGAGGGATTAGGTGAACACCAGCACCAGTGGAGAACACTGTTAGTTCAAATTCTCTAGTAAATAACAAGTTTTAGATGGCTAGGCAGTTGCATTCACTGCCACTGCATGGCCTGGAGTGCTTATCATACTGTGCAGAACAATGAGTGAGTGAAGCTGTCAGTCTCCAATTCAATTCTTCCCTGTTTCCTTGCACCTTGCAGTTGTTTCCCGTGTTCAGCATAAACATGTGTGTGGACTCTGCATATATGTTTTTCCATGGGTATTTTAGAATGAAAAATCCCAATTTAAAGTTGTTTGAAAATGCAGGTTTGTCTGTAGAGTTGGTCATCCTTGCAAAAGGCAAATTTGACAATGGTTCAGCACTACAGATACAACTCCTTCTGGAGGTACAGGCTGTCACAAAGCTTAATAATTGCCCTCCAAAGCTTAAAATTACCATTCTGACCTTATCTACTCTAATATAAAGCACAGGAACTTAAATACAATATACTTAAATCATTGGGCTTTCAGGAAGAAAATTATATCAAAAGTGGCTACGGTATCCTCCCAGAGGAGGGATATGGGAGAGAGTGAATCAAATAGAAACTTTGGTTAAAGAACTTCTGTACAGATTTTATTCTTTATATGATTATTGGTGGTATTACTATGAATTATCATCTGATGTTTGGGCTACATTAGTGTTTGTTAGTACCCAGTGGTTTGGCTAATGGTCAGAATACAAAGATGTATACACAAAATAAAAAGATTAGGTTGTGCCCCAAAGACCAGTGCCATTTCAGTAAGAAAAATATAATGACATATTGAAAAAAAAACTACTTCTTTCCTGTCTCTCCTGCTTGTACAGAAACTAAAGGAAAAATCACATTTAAATGTTACCTTTTAATAAATTGATCTTTGCCTGAGGCTACTGAAATCTTGTTCAGAAATTAACTGTAGTGTTAGGAAGCTGTTGCTCCTTTTACATCCTCAATTATGTAGCTGTGAGGTGAGGTCAGAAAGGAGAATAATTGAATCCTTCTGGAGATAACTCTCCACTACATGGGATTTTTTTTCTTTGTTATGAGTGTCTGCTGGAGGTAGCAATGTCTTTGTCTTTCCTGTGTTCTCTGTTAACAGATTTTGGTGTATGGTTGCATAGATTCTTCATTTGGCAATGTTCTTTCTCAAGGAAGAAAAAATTTAACTTCTTCTCATTTATAGTGTCTTACTATATAGGTTTAATATTAATAACTCGAAGCATTTGTCAGTTTCCTTGTCTGTAAAATGGAAGTAATGTCTGTTCTCTAGGTACCAGATACCATTTTAAGGCCTATGCACAAAAATATTTCTATTACTATTGTCCTGGTTTCAGTTAGCACAGAATTAATTTTCTTCCTAGTAGCTGGTGGAATGCTGTGTTTTGGCTTAGGATGAGAAGAGTGCTGATAACACCCCGATGCTTTAATTGTTGCAGAGCAGTGCTTATACTAAGCCAAGGACATCTCAGCCTTTTGCTCTGTCCTGCCAACGGGCAGGCTGGGGGTGCAGTAAGAGCTGGGAGGGGACAGACCCAGGACAGGTGACCCAAACTAGCCAAAGGGGTATTCCATACCATCTGACGTCATGCTAAACAATATATAGAGGTGGCTAGCCGAGGGGAGGGGGCCAGACTGCTCGGGGTTAGGCTGGGCATCGGTCAGCGAGTGGTGAGCAATTGCATTGTGCATCACTTGTTTGTACATATTATTATTATTTCCCTATTATCACCATATTATTATTATTGTTATTATTGTTATTATTATTTTTGTTATTATTATTTTCCTGTCTTATTAAACTGTCTTTATCTCAACTCACGGGCTTCACTTTCCATTTCTCTCCCCCGTCCCAGAGAGGGAGGGGGGAGGGTGAGCGAACGGCTGCGTGGTGTTTAGCTGCCGGCCGGGTTAAACCACGACAACTATAAATGTTAATTATTAGTATATAATTCTAAGTGACAGTCTCTCTATCTCCCCACTCCTCAGTAGATGGGCATGCTGTTATTTTAAAGTGTGATAAGTGGACTAATAATACACAGAATCTGAAGTAAGCCAGCTTCTCACCTTAATCCAACAGACTTAGTTGTCAGTCATTAATAAATATGATACTACAGTAATGTTAACTAATTTGTATTCAGGGTAGCAGCTTAAAGAGTACAGGATTGTATTTGTTATTTCATTTTTGTAAATATGTTACTAGAGGTTCTAGATCTGAATTTTCTAAACTTGCCAGCTATATGTATCTAATTAACAAACTGCTAGTCCATTTAATTTTTCAGGACATCTATTGCACTTCTTTTTAACCCCAAAATGCCATAGATTACACACTTTTTTCGTTTTTCTTTTTTTTTTTTTTCTTTTTTTTGGGGGGTGGGGTGGGGCGTGGTGAAATGATGTATAGACAAATAAATGTGTACATGTCTAAATGGTAGCAGGACTGAACAATTATTTTGAAAACCAACTCCAAGTTTACTCTTGTGTCTACAAAATTGGAGTACACTTACACACTGCTATGTGTGTATGAATGATCTTGACAAAACTTGAATGATCTAGTCTTAGTTTTAGCTAACTTCTTATCTTTAAGACTGTTTATTGAATTTCTGTTGGGAATTTTGTCTTGGAAAGTTTCCCTGTATTTATAACTAGCTTTGTTCTGGTTGTCCTCCTGAAGAATAACATCATATTTTTCTTATGAAATAGACACCTCCATATAATAACATGACATAGAGCTTCATGCTACTTCCCCCGAATGTTAGTGTACTGTTTAATATCACTGACTAGGAAATCATCAGCAAACTACCTGTCACTAGGATAGAGTGGGTTAATATTCGTGATGATGAATTTCCCTGTACTGTTTCTTAATCCTCAAGTTTCAATGCTTTATCTGTCACTCTTTTATGTATAAACTGTATATAATGCTTGAATTGAATTATGCAGATCTGTAAAGACTGTTAACCTGCCTTGCTGTCCACTCTACAGATCTTAATTTGCCAACATGCTTAGAGACTGTCAGTAACTGTGTACCCTCTCAAAAATTTGCCATCTGAGCTTGAGAGTAGGTGAAGTTGTAGCCATTCATCTTGGCTCTCTGGGACATTCTTCTACTTTAAGAGCTTCAACTTTTTGAAATGAATGGTATAGTTCAGCCCTTGTCCCAGATGCAGAACCTGCTGGCATCACCAATAACAGGTACAATACTATGCTAAGAGCAGTACAAACTTTCACTTCTACAGGGCATTTTAGTTCACACAGTAATCTACCCACATGTTGAAAGGAGAAGAAAGCACTGGTAGCAGCTAAAAAGCTGTTTCTGCTTCTAGGACATCTTGCAGCTATGACACATTAATGATCCTTATTCCAACAGTTGACCCATCAATGCTCTTGATGTTGCCCTTTCATTTTCTCTGTATGTTTGCTTTTCCCCTTCTTTCTTTGCAAAAACAATATTTCAAAGTTGTGATCATTATTCATATCTGGGAACCTGACCATTCACTTCATGCTGTGAAAAAATGTCACTGCGCTAAATTGCCTGATAGAACCAGTCTAATTTACTGTTCATCTCAAATATACACAGCATATCCTGCCTGTCTTGGGTACTTCCTTCTCTCCCTCTCCCTCTCCCTCTCCCTCTCCCTCTCCCTCTCCCTCTCCCTCTCCCTCTCCCTCTCCCTCTCCCTCTCCCTCTCCCTCTCCCTCTCCCTCTCCCTCTCCCTCTCCCTCTCCCTCTCTCTCTCCCTCTCCTCCTCTCCCCTCCACTCCCCTCCCCTCCCCTCCTTCTTTCCTCCTTTCTTCCTTTCCTTCTTCCTTTCTTTCTTCCTTTCTTCCTTTCTTCCTTTCTTCCTTTTTCTCTTTCTTTCTCTTTTTCTTTCTTTCTTTCTCTCTCTCATTCTTCTTTCCTTTATTTTCTTCCTTTCTCTTTCTTTCACTTTCTTTCTCTTGTCATTTGCTTCTGATCAAGCATGAAATTGACTTTTTTCAGATCTTACTTCTTGCATATAAAGCTGTATGTGACCTGTTCCATGAGCATGTTGTATTTGTTGTCTTTATATAAAGCTCTGTGTGGCAACTTGAGATTGAATCATATTGGTTTGATAAACATTGCTATATCTATCATCTGATTTCAAAATGATATACCACTGTGCCTTGGAATATTCTGCAAAGAGGTATTTGCAACATTTGGATCTTTTGATCCTACGAGGATTAAAAATATATATATAATAACTTATTTTACTGATTATTCTTCTTGTTTAATATTATTCAGTTTAATTTGCTTTTAAAACAGCATCCAGCATTTTGCTTAGCAATAGTATTTTCAAAACTGCTTAAAAGTTCACTAAGAATTGTTTTGTCATTGCCATTGCTCAGATGGAAAAAAACGAGATTCAACCTGTGTATCGAGAGGAGTAACAAAGACTGCTCAACCAGTTCTCAAAGTTTAACCAAATAGAAGGTAGAAAGTGGGCAAGGATCATCAGATAGCATAGCCCTGCTCTTTCTTCTTCTTTTTCTGTTCCAAGTAACTGGAACCAGCTCTGTTCCAGTCACTTGGAAGTGATCACAAAAGGGGAGAGCAATGAAGAGAAAGAGAGCGTGAGGTACATTCTATTTTTTTTTCCTACTTCCTAGGATTAAGGAAAAGGCCTTTGTCTTTCTGATCATTTTACACAAGAAAAAGAATCCAGTAAGGGTTATTTAAAGATTTCCATTAATCCCTGTTAGACATAGATGACGTTCTAAGCTGGACCTAATGGTGCAAATTGTGTTATGAAAACTGAAGAAACCCCAAAGAGAACACAAGTATATAAAGCACCTGTCAGAATGGCTGAGATGCAGGAAATTATAGTGCAATATTTTTAATTATTCTAGGAGTGGCTCTTTCAAAAGGCTGTAGATGTAGTCAGAAAACATTTAATAAGACTGCCGTAATGTTATTCTGTTTAATAGTTTAAATGTGGAGTAGTTTCTTATCAACAAACACTTTTGTGATATAACTTCATAAATGTATATAACTACAAAATGTTCTAGTATTTTCTTTGCTGTCTGAACTTGTTTCAAATTAAATAAATAATATTTAAAGAGGAAGAGAGTTTCCCAAGCAGAAAAAGGGAAAAGGAAAAAGTACCCTTTTCCAAACTATGACAATTAAAAGAATGAAGTTTGAATATCAGAAAAAAATGTAGGTACTTGGTGAACAGGGTAACTGATTAGTTAAAAGGAATCCAAGTCAAGATGAATTGACAAGATGACCTCTGAGCATAGCTCAGACACAATCACAGTATGGTGTCATATCTGCCATTCTCATTACCTTTGATTCTCATGATCCTCCAGTTATTTCTGAGAATTTAGATGGAGGCATGAGCTGCCAATCAAAAAGTAAATGTTAATAGGTACTGAAAAGTTAGAAAATACAGGAATTGTATATTAACAAGCTGGCTAGTCTTCAGAGAGTTGAAAAAAAGAAGAATTATTCTTATTCTTCAAAAGAATAACTAAATTGACAAAACTTGGCAAAACTTTTCTAAATATTAAGCTCATAGATGAACAGGATAACTAAATATAAATTCTTCTATAGCTATACCTTACAAATCAGTGTTAAAATTATGTAATAACAACTAGTCAGACTATGATTGTCCTTTCAAGGGAAAGATGGGACATATAAAGAAATGCAAATAGTGGAAGCATAAATTATTGCAGAATTGTGAGTTTATAAATTTATAGGAAGGACAAAGCACAGGAGGCTAAAGTAAGGAAAATAAACTGTAAGAGTGATGGCAACTACTAAACATGAACACATTTGTGTTAACTGGCTTAGCACATCAAAGAATATGTGAATGAACTCAAAAATGAGAAGCAGGGAAAAAAAAGAAAAAAAAAAAGTAGAAGCAGGTAGAGAAAGATATAGCATCAGTGAGAGTTGTATGAACACTGCTAGTAGAATTCTTAACCAAAAAAGTCTCAACATCCCTTTTGACTAGAGAAGTACCCCAAACATGGGATTTCTCTCTGCATAAACTCAAACAAACCACTTTGCTTCCAAGCACATGGAAAAATGGGGAAGAAGAGATAAATACAGTATTTTGATCAACTTGCTAACCTCCCAGTAATGATCTTCTTTTTTTTTTTTTTTAAAAAAAAAAAAAAAAAAAAAAAGCTCAATTCTCTTCTTAATTCCTTAAATAAAGATATGCATGCATACCACTATAAAGTAAATGAACTTTTTGCTGACAGTGATTTTCGCACTATTCAGCATTTCCTACAGATATTTATGAAACTCAACAGGTCTGGATTTCAATTTTCCTTTAAAAGTGCCTCTCCTCCCTAACCAGTCTGAGTTATGAAGGTCAGCCAACTGGATTTAATGAACAAGATTTGCAGAAACTCCACAACCAGCAAATAATTGGGATTGCCATAATGTTTTTTGTTTGTTTGTTTGTTTGTTTTGTTTCTGTTAGACACGTTTGCAGTTGAAACAACACTGTTATATATATATATATATATATATAAGATTATATATATATATAAGATTATATAGATTTCCATTCACCAGCTTAACAGACCTAAAACTGATGAGTCTGTTCAGTGCCACCAGAAAAAATATGTGTTCATGGCAAGGGCAATTTTTGCAGCCCAATGAATGTGTAATATTGTACAAAAACAGATCTAATAATGCCTTAAATACAGAATAATGTAGACTTTGCGAGTTACCAGGTTTGGGTCACAGTAACTCATATTACCTACCTTCTCTATATATATGTGCACAAGTTACAACGGATTAGTCTCGGAAGCAAATCGGTCTTTAATATTTGTTCTTCTTCTACTATTTGCAGATAGAGGTACAGTTTAAACTAGATTCTGATTCCTGTAGTAGAAACTCTTGCTTGGGTTATAATCATACAACATGCCTCTAAAGTAAACCTACATTAGCACAACTCAATGTGGTAATTAAGATAGAAAAAGGCAGTATTAAGCTGCATGGCCTATGAGATTCCTTGGGGAGAAAAAAAAAACACTGACGTGACTTGAAATGTGTCCAAAGGGTTTAGTTAGCCTCCAATTAGCTACAAAGTTCCTCTATTAAAATGCATAACAAATACCAGCCTACATGTCCCTGAACCTTTCATTATTTAAGTCCTAATTTCAGATGGTTCTTTTATTATAGCGTATATCCCAAAAGCTAGCATTGACTTTTAATTACACTATACAATCATTGCTGTCAGGTGATGAGTTGGAGGGACAGAAGACTCCAGGGCACATCTGAGTGAACCATAAGAGCTCAGCTCTTAACCAAAAGCAAACAACAGAACAAAGGCAAACATTCTAGGAACAATCTACAATAAAATAAAGGCCAAATGATCATCTCTGCTTGACCTTGTATTTTACACTTTTCATCAAATCCAGAGAGCTTACTCAGACAGCCAGACAGAAGTATGGAGGCTAGGAATGTGAAGTGGGAGAGAATGCGAATTATGCTCAACTCCTTCCACTTTCTCAAGTTCAAAAAGGACGCCTGAATTTGTTTTTTTCCTAAAAAACTGTTACTGTTATAGATCTCCTATTATAAAGGTAATATTGGGGGTTGTTTGCTGAAGATTTCCACACTGTGACAATATAATTTATATATATATATATATATATATATATATATATAAAGAGTGCATTAAGCAGGTTTTAGCTTCCATCTTTGCTTTTGTTCTAATGCTATTGTCTCCTGTCCATTGCTAATTGTGTCTCTATGAGAAACCTGACTTTGAAGGTGGGCCACAGTGGTTGATTAGATTTTTAAATGAAAAGGTGTCCTTGGGATTGCTGGGTGCATAAAGCAAATGTCAGTGATAAATCCTTGATCAGAAGAGCATAGAGCAAGCTGGTGCTGCTTTTGAGTATCACCCTTTGGAAAGTGAGAGTTGTATGTTGACATCATGAAGGATAGAGATGGGTGAAAACTTACATCAGTATTATTAGTACATGAGCAGTATTACCTTATATACTGAATATATAAGAGTATACATATATCTGTTCTCTACATTTATAGAAAATAAGCCAATCGTGCTGGAAGAGCTTTTTTAGCTTATTTTGAACTTGTTTTTTTTTTTTTAATATAGAAAAAACATGACAGACCAACTGAAGTACAATAAAATACTGCATATCCTACCTTGAGTATATTGCTCAGAAATGTATTCTTTTGCCTCCTGTGCACTCTTCTCTCTCTTTTCTCCTTTTACAATGTTTTTCATGTGGGAATCTGCAGGGCTTAACAGTCAGCTGAAGTGTAGGCTATGCAATAACCCCCTTTTTTCTTTACTGTCTGTCAGTGCAACTATGATGTCTCCATAGGAATTGCAATGAAAACAGGGACTTTTCATTTTGTTGCACATATTTTGCAGATTTATGCAGAATCACCTTGTCACACCTAAACATCTTAAAACATTTTTATTCCCTAAAGAGAAAAAGCAAGCAAACATGCAAAAACACTCATATTCTTAAATGTTTTCAAAATAAAATCTGCATGCTCTATCAAAAATTAGTATTGTTAACTGCTGTAGGTTCTTTTTCATCACAATTTTGAAGTAAGGGTTCATGACTGGTACAGCCTCAACAAGATTCTTTCATTCCTAGTTTGCTTAATAATTTCATGTGGAATTTAGTTGTGTTGGGATGCATTTATGTAGGACAGGCAAATTTTAAAAGGTTCCATAGTAAATACTGAATTTCCTAAGGTAAAAGCTTGAAAAGGTAATAGGCAACAATCATTACAATGGTAGGTCAAAGGATGCTGAAATCCAATTCAGTACTGCTATAATTAAGTACGGGCTATATTGCTGTGCTGAATTTGGCCATGAAGCATATAATAAAAATAGAATAAGGGTCAGAGGAAGCTATAAAGTAATGACATGAGATCATTCAAAACTCATGCAGCCGTTTGGAAGTCCTAGTTTGAAATGTCTAAGCACCTGAAATCAGTACCTTTTGGGGCATTTTTTGAATTCTCAAAGATATTGAAATGTCAAATACAAGCTTAAAAAAGAGATGCCAAGTTAAGGTGCAGGAAGTTATTAAGGGAGTGAAGAGACAAATAAATATCACTTTAATATTATGCATTGCTGAGATATAATTACTTGTCTTTGTTAATGTTAATATTCTTCTTTCCAGATAAGCTACACAGGAATGAGTTGAACATTAAGCCTAAGGTAAAAGTCAGCCACTGAATAATATTGCTTTTCTAATGCTGGAAACTCAGTGTGAAATGTTTTTTAATCATGCCATTAACCCACAGCAGACAGGTACAAATCAACAGAATGTATACAGCACTGCCTTCTGTTTACTGATGAGGGGTAATCACAATTAACAACAAATCAATCGTGAGTGATGTACTATTAGAGACTGAAGCATTTTTTTGATAAAACTGCTTAAAACAATGTATTTAGGTCAAGCTTTGTAAGGCAGACATTAATCAGAAACACGAAGAGAGTGACCTGTTTAAAGCACTGCAGAACCAATCTTCCTGCAGACAAACTGGCTATGAATATGTAGCCAGGCAAGAGTAGTTCTGGCTGCACTGACCCCCAAAGCCATGTTGTTCTCTATTAACAGGATGTTGGTGATTAAATTAATCTGAAGCTCAAGGTCAAAATGTTCATGTTTTAAGGAGTTCAGAGAACAAAACACGAACAGAAGAATTGGACAGAATTTTAACCTTGGTTGGTTTTATATAGCCAGATTGTATGGACAGAAATATGGACCAGCTTTGAAAACTTCAGAACTCAATCTGTAAACCCATCTAACCATGTATTCTTGCATGAATAACATGAATGATTTGTGAATTTGAATGAAAAACAGGTTTGGATGTTTATCTAACAAACTGTAGCCTTATCTTTTGAAAGGTTTCCTCTACAAGATTAATTTGATATTTTTTTTCAAGAAATGTACCTACATTAAGTATTAATTAACAGCCCTGGATTTAGTCCAACAGAAAAGTTCTCACATCATGCTACCATACTTTTTTTTTTCTTGTCAGCAAACAAGAGAACTGGAGTCTAGACTTCCATTCAAATTTGTCATGTGCCTCATGACTCATGTTAGCATTCTTGGTATAATTGATCACACAGGTAATAAATTTTCTGAATCTTTCATCCAAATGTAAGATTACTGATAAAAAACTAGGTGCTATGACGAGTTATCTTGTACATGTCCTTACTGGTATTCCACTAACTCATTTTTCAGCGGCCTGTTCCTAAAAACATCCATTGTTACAGACTCCATGATATCTCTAGGTGGTCTATTCTATTACTGTTTTACTACCTTTAGGATTAGACTTGGATTAGATTTTTCCTCCAAGATTTTTATTTTTTTTTTGGCTTACTATGAGGCCCATAGGTCCATATTCACTGTAGACCTGGAAAACACTCTCCTGCTTTCCTTTTTTTCAAACAATGTATTCTTTTTTTTTTTTTTTTTCACCTTTAACCTACACAATCCTGATCCTTTCACTTGTTTTTTGAATATGCTACATTGGGTGCTACATTCCCAATCATGACCCTGGTGTCTTTGAATGCTTTCCTTGCAGTCCTCATCCTTTCCTAAGCAGAATGCCCAAACTCTGTTTAATGTTTCCCCCAACTACTCATCAAGTCTGAGCAAAGTGGGAGGATTGTATTGAAACTGTAGAACGCAAAACATCTGATATGTATCCAAGATAAATGTTCACTGTTTTCACAAGGTGGTGCTATTGTTGATGCTTGTTTACAGACCTCTTGCTGCTTCCATTTTTACAACCAATTATTCCTGCCTAACAGTAATATTTTATTATTATTATTATTTAATTAATATCATTCTACCCTTTAAGACTTTAGTTTGTGAAGACAATTTTGAATTCTGATCTTGTTCTCCAACCTACATTCACTCCCTTCCATCATCATGGAGTTCTGAGATGTTAACAAATGTTGTTTTAATCAGTGATATCATTAGTGAAGATATTTAATGCTCAAGGGACACTCTGAATTAATCCTGTTCAATGGTTTCTTCCATTTTGACAATGAGCGATTAGTAGGTACAATTTTAAGTGCAATTTAACCCCACACAACACTACTTTTATCAAAACAATATTTCCTTAGATTTGTTTTATAAATGGCATGTGACTGCAAAAGATCGTCATGTGTAACACCTCCTGTTTTCACTATTAACCTTGTTATCCAGAATCTGAATGAAAATATTGGTTGGCATTACTCAGTTCCTTGCTATCTTGCAAATAGTTAGCTGAATTATTTGTTCCAGATTCTGAGGAACTGAAAATAACCTGACTGGCTGTCAGTTCTCTGACTTTTCTTTTTTGCCTCACCCCTTGGCCTCTTTAAAGATAGACATAATGTTTGACTTCTAGCATCCCATGAATCTTCTCAGAAATGTTTCTGAGATTTCTTCAGTTGAACAGCTGAGCTTAGTGAAATTAAACATACTGAAGTATTGCATACTCTGAAAACAACAAAGAAAATGGACAGAGAAATTTGCAAAGTGTCAATGCAGAACCTTCTTAAAGCAACACATTCTGTCAGAGTTCTAATTAAGTTGGTTTTCTTTTTTGTAATCATTTTAAAATTCAGGAATGAACTAGAGTACATCATAAAGTAATTTTAAATGCCAGTGGAAAGATTATTTCACCCTCTTGTAGACATTTTATTTTCATGAAGTGCAAGGGATGTGCATGAAGTGCGCAAGAACCAAAGTGGAAAAACAACCCTTTTGCTTTTACTGTTCAAGAACAAATCTACATAATTACAATTTTAATAAATTCATTATGCATTGTAATTGTTTATGGTGTATAACATATAGATATTTTTATTAATTATTTAGAGATATCTGCTGGTGCTGGATAAAGGAAATTAATATGATTAACTTGGGAATGTTTTTATATCATCTTATTCCTTCCATAGTTCTTCATTACTTGTCTTCTTTCTGAATGGAACAAAAGATCTAAAAGAGAAGATTACATATTCAAACTTCATTCAATGGTTTGAAATACATACTAGTGAATTTGTTTGTTTGTTGACCACTCACTTGAGTGCACGTCCTTCAAAACTTTTGTGCTTAGTGATTAGCTATTTTGCCTACATACCAAGAAACACTTTAGAAGTTGTTGGATTTTCAAGGTATAGGTATTGCTGCTGTTGAATATTGGGCTCCTTTTATGTATCTCAGTTTGGGAATGCAACAATAACTTGATAATTTTCCTTTATACTATCTGACTTTAAACTGAAAAAAGACAATTTTGAATGTGGATATCAACCATTGGGTGCTGGCCTCATGAAAGGTGAATGATTTATAACTCTCACAATTACTCCATTTTGCATCTGCTGTCTGTATCATCAGCATAAAACAGGTTTATCTTGTTGGAAAGCAATTCAAAAGTTTTCTCCATCAAGCAATCAAATTACCATACTTATTTGTGCTGTATTTTCTCTGCCTTGTTTGCCAGGCTTGCATCTATTACAGCTGGTGAGGCTAGCGAAGGTGGGAGTGGAGGCAAGGAACAAAGAAGGAAGGAGCAGAAAAAAAATGTGGGCTATGAAAATTTTAACTTGTTTAATCAAACACTGTACATTGGAGATTAAGATACATTTCGCTAAATGAAATTTGGTGTGCTTTGATGCATCTATAAACTCAGCACACTTTTCTGAATCAGTATTATGAACTAAAATGCTGATTATTATCTGCTTAGCTGATTGAACTACAAGGAGAAGAATAATTCTACATCCTTAAAGGCAATGGTCTGAAGAAAAACAAATAGCAGAAAGCGATCATGAAAGGGGCAAAAGGAGATCAGCCATTCTGCTAAGGAGGAAGCAGCCTTCAATTAGATATCTATTCATTGGTAATGAATGCCAACTAACATTAAATAAGCATTTAACAGAATATTAATCACATACTTAAGGGCTAATTGCAGTATATTAACAATTAATGGCCCTTTAAGAAACTAAATATACTATGGCACGTAATAAGTGTTAATTGAAAGCTATTTCAGGAACTTTATTTTGCTTTTCTTAATTGGACAGTGACACAATATACTGTTACTGAGCCCTTCTGTCCTTATCCTTTTAAGTAGCACAGTTGCTGCTGTGCTGTAGAATGCAGAAGTAGATTTCAACCAGTTGGTCTCCAGAAAAAAAATCATGTATGGTTTTCATTATGGCTTTCCATAATCTTCGCTGATAGCATACAGGTTTTCATCCAATTCCTTTATTTCCTTCTACCTGGATGATGGTTTAAAAGTTAGTTTATATTTAAAACTACCTTCTAGCAATAATTCACCAGAGCCACATCCCCTCACTAGAAGTCACTGAAACATTCCTGTTGAGAGCTCTAGAGCTGTTAAAAGGCCAGATAAACCTCATTTCAAGCACGCTTTATGCTGTAGCTGTGGAGACTTCATCTTGATTTATAACAGAAATAATGTTCATGATGTTGGAATATACTTGCAATAAACTGTAAGCCTAATTCTTTATCAGAAACTCCAAAAGAAGCAACGAATAGGGAAAAAAAAAATTAACTCAAAACAGGGAAAATAACGGAGGAGAAATTGTTGGGGGAACAAACTGGAGTAATAGTATAACTAAAGTACTTGGGACATATCTTCAGTTTTCTCAAGAATCTCATGAGACCCAAGTGAGAAATTTGCCCTTGACAAGATAGAAATTTTGTGTAGAGATTTTGGAAGCGTCTTGCCTCTCAGATAAGGCACACACACAGTTCCATGTGACTCCAAATCATGGGTTTGTGTTATACCTGGGGTAACAGAGGCTATAGATTCATACTAGATTCATCAAAAGAAGCTGTCTCATTTTTCACTTCAGCCCTAATTCTCATGCCCTCACTGCTCTTTCCCTTTCAACAGCAAAAATGCTCATGTAGTTACAGAGCTGAACAGCTTGGAGGCCTGAGCCAGATCAAATCACATCAGAGGATTAGTTCTAACTCAGGTCATTTCCCAGAAAAATTAAGAAAATCCCAAAGGTTCTTTGTCTAACGTGGCATGACGAGATTTTTCTAGTAGACTGAACCTCAGACTTTAGGTTAGACATCCTGTGTTACCCATTTATAGCAAAATGATGGTCATTACAGGACCAGCTGTCTGCAAATGCTTTCGGACCCTTCATGATTCTTGTAGCAAAGGAATGAAGCATTTAATGGTCAAAGAAGCACATGTTTTGTGCTGAACACAATCTGCTTCTCAAGTGGAAGACATGGAAGAAAAAAATATGTCACAATTATAAGAATACACACTTTTTGAGGAGGTTCTCACTGCAGTTTTAAAAAGTCTTCTGGAGTTGTTCATTAACCCCTAAAAGTAATTTCGCAATACCAGAACTCAGCAGTTTGCCATTTGGAACATCTGTATATATATTTTGTAAGTAATTTTGTCATATAGGAAAGTAGGCGTTTACACACATGAGGAATTTCTTTTTAATCTGTTTTGTTAGGATGACTGCCACATTCTTACTCCAGTGCAGAAGACATTAAAACAAAATCCTTGCCACCAACACTTTAACATATGGGAACAGCGAATAGCTGAAATGGTAATATTCTGAAGTGGAAAATCATTACCAGCAGATTTATAAGCATGAGGTAGTCATGAACCCATGTTTACTTAGAAATGTTGTTTATCTATTCTTTTACCACTTTGAGACCTGTATTTTATAATATATTTTAAGCTGTTTCCCTTATATTTAGATGTGAGTTCTGGGTTTGTTTCACTTAGTATTTTTAGAATATTTTTAGATATTTGTGGGTTTCTGTAAAATATGTACATATTCTTTTTATCAAAAATATTTTCCATCTTAGATTATATATTGAGACAGTGTGAATAGGTGCAATTACTGGAATGTCAGGAGAGTCATACTATTTTGGGGAAGGTAAAGATATGCCCTTTTATTCTAAATAGCTAGTAATCATAGAAGGTGTAATATCTCAAAAGAACTTACCCAGTATTTTTACTCAATTCCATTACTTTGAATAATTTTTGTTTTTATAATATTTAAGTGTTTTGCTGGAGTAGTAGGGTAAATTATTTCCACAGTGAATGACACTAGAGGATGCAAATCAAATCTGTTTTGTTTTGGTTTTGTTTGTTTGTTTGTTTTGTATGTAGTTGTAGTAGGCAAAGATAGGTGCAAAGCAGAAACAGCAGCAGCCACATCTAAAAATTCAATTGTGCTTTTCTAGTCTTCAGAATATTAAAAATAAAAAACAGAGTTCCTAAATCTGTGCTTTATATTGTGAACCAAAAAGTGTTTGTGTGCAAAATAATGCACTGCAACTTATATGCATTAGCATATATTAATATATTATTTATATTTTTATTTATTTATACAGTATTATTTTTCCGTACTAGCACAGTGTACATACTATGAAACCAAAGAGTGCTAGAGGAAGCAACAAACTGAGAAATATAAAAAAGATGTCAAACTAATCTATGCTGTGGGCCACTTTGTGTTTATCCTCTATCATCAAAATACAAGAGAGAGAGAACCTGTCTTTGCCTGTTCTTCCAATATAGCTTATCAACAATGTACTCTCTGTTTCAATTTCTCCTTAACAGATATTCTGAAATATGTATTTACATAGTATGTTCAACAACTATTAACATCATATATTTTTCTATGGGCAACTCTGAATGTTAATGGCATATCTTAATGCCACATACAAACTATGGACAATCTACAGACCACCAAGGACATCTACAGAACATTAAAATATTATCTACCAGCTTTTTGACCTAATTTTCTCTGTCTCTGTCTGAATTTCTTACTATAAACCAGATTTCTCTACATGAAAAATAAGACAAACATAACACAATACAGGCTGATCTCTGCTCCAGGAAACCTGGAAACCAGGAAATTGAAAAGTGGGTGAGCTAACACAGCTCAGCAAATGAAGTATGTACCAAAATTTTTATGTACCAAAAGCAAAGAAGGAAGTTCAGGCACAGAATTCAACAACAAGCAGCTAGTTTCATTCTTGCTGAGTACATTTAATATGTACGTTTAATCACAGAACCATACAATGGTCTGGGTGAGAAGGGACCTCAAATATTACCTAATTCCAACCCCCCTGCCACCCACTAGATCAGGTTGCTCAGGGCTTCGTCTAACTTAATCTTGAACACCTTCATGAATGGAGCATCCAAAACTTCTCTGGGCAAATAAATTAAGATATAGGCTATTAACCTCTTACTTTTTCTCTGCACATGTATTTAGTAAAAAAAAAATCCAGAATATTTCAGTAGTGAGTTTTCTTTGTACTATCATTTTTACAATAGATGCAGACTAGGAATAGAATTGTTTCATCTTTTTTTTTTCTGTCCAATAGTTAGTCCAATCTGTTCTATGTTTCAATTTCTACATAGGCTAAGGTTTCTGTTGGTTAGCATAATGACTAGCAGATCTCAAGTATTCCAGGATCTGTAATTCCCAAACTAACTTCCATGAAAGCTCTGTATCTCTGACAGTGGTGTTGCTTCTTGTGTTGAAAATAGATTTAAGGACAGAAGGCACACAAATTCGTTGATTTCCAGGGTGTGATCTTAATGACTATTTATTTGGCAGCCTAAGAATAGAAGTTATTTTCCAACAAGTAAACACAAAAGCATTTACTTCAGCTTATGTTCCAGACTTCCAAATTTCTAAATTGCCTTAATAAAAATGGCAGCAGTGCCCTCTGGTATTCAGTGATGACTAGTCCAGCTGTGAGAAGCTGGATTTCACAAACGTACCAATCATTCAGCACTGGCACAGGCTGCATATTCTGGGTTAAGATCTCCATAGCAAGCCAAGATCTTACCTATCACCCTCAACAAGAAAGCAAATGGAGAATGAGAGCTCTGAGCCTTCATTAGCATTGATTATGCTCAATGACAGCTCTAGCTTGACATGACTTTTACAAATGCACCTGATCTACCGACTCTTCTCCTTGCCTCTGTCATGCTTGCATCCTAGACAAGAATTCTCTCTTCCCTTATGAGGACTCTCTGATCCTGTTTTGTCCCTATCCAGTGTGTGCTCTTCCTTTATGAATATTATATATTCATTTTCCTAATTTGTACCCTCTAGAAGATCACTGGGAAGAGAGATCCAGTGCATAGTGCAGAGTCCCTGAAATAAGCATTTATCAGAAAATATTCCATTCCCTTATTCCATTCCCCAGGTTGAAAAAAGATTGTTCAATTTCTCCATGGGGATAGCCCCTATTATCTATAAGGTTTGAGGTGATGCACCATCTCAAATACTTTGGCCACTAAAATATGAAAAATCTTTTTTGTTAAAAAGGTGAAAAACATAGTATTGATAGTATGTGTATCCGTCTGCATGTGAATGGGATATTCAAGGGCACTGCAGAGAACTTTATTTTTTATTTCACAGAGATTGAAATTTTCCTGAGTTTGTTTTCTGAAAACTAGAGTGAAACTGAATTAGTTTGGCTGAGCTTTTGCAAAGAAAATGCAACCTAAATTCTTCTGCATCTATATATATAACATTTCAAAGAAAGTAATTAAAATGTGACTCGGTCATGAACTGTTCTCTGAGGGTTTTTCAGAAAACAATAGTACACCAATCACACCTGGAATAACAAAATGGAGTAGATACGCCAGCCAGTACATTCTTACACTGATTTTTCTTGCCCTTCTTGCAGAATGATCTCAGGAGACATCTTCCACTATGTGAGGAATGAACACATAATAGTAGATGTTAGGTGATCATACTTTAACATTATCGGTTTTCTATCTCACTTGTCTCTTACATGTTTTGCCACAATATATCACAGGATGAGGTACTAAAGAATCTCCAAGGACACTGTATTCTCCAAGGAAATCATACATCAATTTTAAAACTTTTGACTACAATTTTATATATGCATTATTCAAATAATAATAAAGGAAATGTCTCTTACAGGATTTGTGTTGCTGTTGTTAAATGATCTATATGGTAGAATTGTAGGTGGATGAAGTGATGTTATTGTAAGTGTCCTTGAAATGAAACCTTAAAATGGTACCAATCTCATTAAAAACAACTAGGCTCATCAAGATTAATGCTAGCACTAAGTAAATCAGTGGGATTAATACTGATTCATCATTAGCATGTTTCCTTGAAGAATGAAAAAAAAAAAAAAAAAAAAGTGAGAGAGAGAGGGAAGCTCCTCCAGAAGGCATAATAACATTTTAGAGTCAAACCACTGTTGGAATAAAGAACAAGGGTTTTGAATGCCTAGACATCATTTGCACCCATATATATATATGCATAATTCCTATAATTGTGATTGATGATTATTTGCTTATTTCCTTAGCAATGACTCTATTCTTGACTTTGAACACAATGCAGATATCAAAACCATCAAGGTTTACAGTTTGGAAGACAAACATGAATGATAAAACACAGTAGGAGAACTGGAGGATAAGTTCCTTGTAAATTATTTTTTTTCTTTGTTTTCTTAGGTGCAGTTTTTACTGTGTTCCTTACATGGAGATGTGAAAGAGCAGAGGTCTGCAGGGTTCTCTGAAAGTATGTGGCAGGAAATATCATTTCCTCCTGTCCCTTTTCGAACTATGGGAGGTAAAGTTTTCCAGCGGTGTTAACAGATAATTCAGTGGATTCTTGCATCCTGCTTTTTTGAATTAAGAGAACAGTTAATACCTGTTTTAGTTATAAATTGAAGATATATGATTTCAGCAGCAACATCAAATTAGCTAACTGGAAAAAGAAAAAAAAATAACAATTTTTTTACTAAATTCTTGGATAACATTGATGGTTACAGACCAAATATTTAATACCAAACTTACTAGCATCTAGAATTTTTAGCTGATAGATGAGAGGGAGAAATAAGAGGAAGAGGAATAGAAAGAAGAAAACTAGGGAGAAGAAGGAGGGAAAACAAAGAACAAACATAAGTGTAGGGAAATTACATATGCCATATAAATGGCATACATGGAAAACAGTTTTGCTTGCTTGGTGTTTTGTTTGTTTGTTTGTTTTTATATGAGAAATATTATGTACTTTGCCTTTTATATTTTATTATTTTTTGCTGATGATTGCCAATGATGTCATTGCCTGCTGGGCTCTCTAGTCTGTTTTCAAGAGAAAAAAGATGGTATCTGCTTGAGTGCTCAAATAGGAGGCAAACTACCATTGGTACATCAAGTATCAGACTTTTGACCATCAACAGTAACATTTCGATTGACAGATTCTGTGTCCCCAAACTATGACTTGCAAAGACAAAGAAAGTAATTAACTAAACTGGCATAATACCTCATACCTTGTGGGCATGCATATTGTTTCATCTGTAAATCTGAACTGCATTATCCGGTCCACTTTTGCTCTTATTAGTAGCTCACCTTACTTAAAAATGAAGTTGAAAACAAATTGATTAAAAAAAAAAAATGTTGGGGTTTAAGCTGGCTGACAGCTAAGCACCACACAGCCATTCACTCACCCTTCCCCCTCCCTCTGTGGGATGGGGAAGAGAATTGGAAAAAAAAGTGAGTGTTTGGATTGAAATAAATACAGTTTAATAGGTCAGAAAATAAAATAATAATAACAATTAATAACAATAATGTGTATGAAACAAGTGATGCACAATGCAAGTGCTCACCATCCACTGACCAATGCCCAGCCTATCCCCAAGCAGCTGGTTCCCTCACCCTGGGTAGCCACCCCATATTAATTTTTCATCATGATGCCATATGGTATGGAATATCCCTTTGGCCAGTTTGGGTCATCTGTCCTGGATCTGTCCCCTCCCGGCTCCTCCTGCACCCCCAGACTGCCCACTGGCAGGACAGAGTGAGAAGCTGAAAAGTCCTTGGCTTAGTGTAAGCACTGTTCTGCAACAATTAAAACATCAGTGTGTTATCAACATTATTCTCATCCTAAGTCCCAAATACAGCACCCTACCAACTACTAGGAGGAATATTAACTCTATCCTAGCCAAAACCAGGACAATAATCTACTGGGCCAGAATGTTATTCACTTTATCTGGTATTATTAGTTTTGGATAATGTCTATACATAGTTCCAGCTACAAAACTTAAGTCTTTTTTTCCATGATGTATTTTCTATTTTCTCTGTCTCATCTTGAAAAGACTTTTTCTGTTTTCCCCAGGTTTTATTGCAAGCTATTTTTTCACAATTCCCATTAGTAAATGTATCTTTCAAAAAGAGTTTTATGTGAAAACTAATATTTAAATAGATCTTCTAGATTTTTGTTAAAATGAGAATTTTCCCTCAAGACTGCAGAATAAAGTTTACATTAGTGACAAAGCAAATTGTGTCCATGCACAAATGAGATAGTATTTGCCCTGCCACTAGAAACAAATCTATAGTGAATCAGCATTAGCAATTAGGTGCTATTCAAACAAAGCTAAGAAAAAGCATGAACATTTCCAAGAGATTTCTTCCTTTTTGTTTAGCAAGCCCTTCTTTATTTTGAGAGAACAGTAGAAAATCTTATGGAAACACAGGATATCTGCAAAGCTTTGAATGCTGCTTTAGGTTAGGGAAATCTGACCTGTGTTTAGATGTTTAAGGGGTTATTCAGCCTACTGTCTTTTCAGTCTAAATGAACATTTTCTCTCTTGCCTCACCATACAAATTCTGCTGGATTCATCGGGAATTTATATTATTATATCTCAATATATTTTGTGTATGCATACATGCAAATGTCTACCTGTAACAAACACAACATTGGTTTAAATAGAAGAGGAGAGCAGTGTAGTCCTTGTGTTATAATGCCTAAGAATCCTTCAAAATAAGCTCATTATTGTAGCTAAATCTCAGTGAAGATGTTTTAGTGACAGGTCTTTGACTGATGTCATTCATCTATGAAACACTGATGGTTTCTCTGAAGTGAAAAGCTGGCTGTCTTTCCTTGTTCAGGATGTAATCAAGGAGAGCAAAAGCACACAAATACAAATATATATACATATACAAATGTATATTTATGAAATTAATTTAACAGAAATACAGAAAAAAGCTTGGATCTGAATGCTGTTTTTTTTTTTGCCACATCAGCTGCTTTAGTTAATACAAGTTAAGAGGAGGGACCAAATGTTTAGTATCACTGGTAAATCAAGGCCTTCTTATGGCATCTGGAGGGGCAGTGATACTTATCCAGATGGGTTTGTTCATTCTTTCTGATGAAAAATATGAAGATAGGAAATAACCATACCTTCTGGTAAACTTGCTTACAGCTAGATGAATTGCAAAGGTGATGAAGTGTATACTATTTGATAGAGGTAAGGAAAATCTAAGTGGATGACAGGATAACAACTATTGAGAAATGCCAGTTCGCCTCAATGACAGCAAACTGTGTGTATTCTGCTAACCTACATTTATGTTTTCTGTCTCCATTTTCCTATCATTTAGCTTTGCATGCTATAGAAAAAATGTGCCAGAAAATGCAGAAATTTTAAGTCTGCTTTTGTTGCTGTTTTTCCACCAGTTCTGTAGATTTTTTACTATAGCTGTCTGAGGAAGGTTCATCTGGAATGGCACTGTCAACCTGCACACCAGAAAAGTCATGATTTAACTTGTTTTGGCTTAAATGTCATTTTAAGGGAAACAAACAAACAGATATGACTGGATAATTAATCGGCATTACTTATCTCTATATGAAGTTAAAATATGTTTTCTTTTCACCACCAACATTCCTCATGCTTTTGTACGGAACTGAAGCAAGCTATGGCACAGACATGCAGTATGCAATCATTACATGGTAAATACCCACTTTCACTGAGATACAGTCAAAACAAAAGGCTGTGACACCCATAAAAGTGCATCAGTGAGGATATAATTAATATTAGCTTGTTTTGAACATGAATATAAGCATGTTAAAATAGTTAAAAACCATATAGAGGAGTTTTATAACCCTGTGAATGGAATTTTACACGTGTATGTGAGCAATGTGAGTGCTACTACTGGGGAAAATGAAGATTAGTATAGGGTAGAAAGCATTCAAGCAACAAAAACTTCCAGAGGAAAAGGTGAGCACACAGCAATGCAAATGGGTAGGCATCTTGATGAATACTCAAGAAGGATAGACAAAAGAAAAGGAAGTAAGCAATATCAAGAGAATAAGAGGAATTTATTTATTTATTTTTTAGGGGTGGGGTGGATAATTGCTTAAAAACATCAGACCTAAGTGAGGAAAACTGGTGACTTAGGACCACCAAGGCCCACAGCCATGACTAAACAGCATCAGCTCTGTATACTCACACCTATTTTAGAACACATTACATTGAACTGTCTGTATGTGTGGTGATGAAGATTAATGATTGTGGTGGTTTTACCGTGCTGGGCAGCTAAACCCCACAACCACTCTCTCACTCCCCCTCCTTAAGATGAGGAGGGGGAGAAGTAAAGCAAAGAACAACTCACGGGTTGAGATAAGGATAATTTAATTAAAGGGAAATAATTATAATAATTAAATAAAGACTACCATGAACTAAACAATTTAACTAAGGGGAAGTAAAAAGGGAAAGGGGAAAAGGGAGGGGAAAAGGAAAAATGAAAAGAAGGGAGGAAAACAAACAAACAAAATAAATGAAAGCTATATGGAAGTGCAGAGGAAAGAAATTACTCTCTACTTCCCACAAATGAGCGATGATTGACCACATCCTTGAAGCAAGGCCTCAACGCACGCAGCCGGTGTTTGAGAGGAGGACCAACGTCTTCTCAACGAGAGCCCACCCCTCCCCTCTTCTTCCTGTTTCCACCTTTTATTGCTGAGTGTGACATCACATGGTATGGAATATCCCTTTGGTTGGTTTAGGTCAGCTGCCCTGGTGATGTTTCTTTTCTCACTTTTTGCCCACCCCCTAGGAGGGTTAGAGAAAGGCCCAATGCTGTGCCACTGCTGCTCAGCAGCAGACACAACACTGGTGTGATAACACTGCTGTTCCAGCTACAAGTACAGAGTACGGCACTGTATGGGCTGCTGCCGGGAAAGTTAACATTCCAGCCAGACCCAGTACAATGAAGTGTAAGAAATTCCAAGCAGTGTATTATTAATGAATGAATTTACTAAAGTTTACACCTGGCCTGCTTTATCCATCTTCTAAACAATGACATCACAGTGATGTCCTCCATGTACATACATACATATACACATACTCAGTGACAACAGAGAGATAAACTGTCACTCAAGGACTTTCTGGGAGTATGCAGTGTTGCTCCATACCCACCATGTGTAAATTTTATGGGGGAACATTTTGTCTGTGGAGTATACTAAAGAAAGTGTGAAACAATGCTTCCTAAGGGGGAGGATTAGAAAATTCAGGTGTGGTGATATGCTTATTGGAGCACAAAAGGTCATGAAGAACAGGCTGAAAAAATCCCTACTATTTCTGTTATAACAGTGTAATTCTACATACAAGGTCTGTTCTGACAGTAGTAGGACTCATTTAAAAAAAAAAAAGAAATTATTCATGAGAATAGAACAAACTATTAGAATTTTTCGAAGTAGCACTCTTCCACATCTACACATTGCTGACAATGAGTTTTCCAGTTTCCATATGCCTCCAGAAACGCCTGGACCAGAATGCTGTTTAGCTCCCTCATCACAGCTTCTTGAAGCACCTCTACTGATGTGTGATGCTTCCCCTTGAGCGTCGATTTTATTCTCGGGAATAGAAAAAAGTCTGGCAGGGCCAAGTCAGGGTTGTCGGGGGGCTGAGGCAGCGTTGCCACCTTGTGATGGGCAAGATACTCCACTACGCGGAACGCTGTGTGGCTCGGTGCATTGTCATGGTGCAGCCGCCAATTGTTGACGATGGCTGGGCGGACACAAGCAATGCGTTTTCACAGTCTTGTGAGGACTTCCACGTAAAAAACTGCATTAACTGTTTGTCCGGGTGGTAAAAACTCTTTGTGGATGACTCCATGTCGATCAAAAAAACAAATGAGCATGGACTTTTGCTTGTATTTGCTCATTCGTGCTTTCTTGGGGCATGGGGAAGCAGGGGTGTGTCATTCTGTGCTCTGCCGCTTACTCTCCGGGTCGTATTCAAACACCCACATCTCGTCACCGGTCACTACATTGTCCAAAAAGTTGGGCTCCTCATTCACATGATGAAGAAGATCCTGGCAGATCGCTTTCCGGTTGGCCTTTTGCTCCTCTGACAACACTCATGGCAAAAACTTTGCGCACACTTTCCTCATGGCTAAGTTTTCTTTCACCATCTCAAAAACTTGGGTTTGAGGAATGCTCAAGTCATAAGCAATCATTCTGATACTCATTCTGCTATCACGGTTCAGTAAATTTTTCACTCGTGACACATTTTCGTTGGTCTTGATGGTTGAAGGGCATCCGGAGCGGTCGTCGTCTTCCACTCTTTCCCTACCTTCTCGGAACAGTTTGTGCCACTCAAAAACACCTGATCTACCCATGGCAGCATCACCGTAGGCCTCCTTAATCACATCGTGAGTCTCTTTGCCCATTTTACCAAGCTTTACACAAAATTTGATCGCATATCGCTGCTTCAGTAAACGCTCCATGATTCTCCGTGACAAGGCATTTTGACAGGTGTTCACAGTACAAGCGACCTGCTCTCTTCAATGGCTGACAGCCGATTTTTCCCAGTGTTCCCAATATCCCCCTCCACCGATCCTGCGCACGCAGACTGCCTCTCGTCTGCCCGTTCGCCCAGGCAAAAGCCAGTCCTACTACTTTCAGAACAGACCATGTATAAAAACACAGTTCTGCCAATTTCTTCCATGCCATGACATTTCCGACCCTTCCTTCCCTTCACATGGGAAACCTCCTGGCCAGGGTTTTGCCTGATATTTACAGAAATTGCTCAAGGAAAAAAAGGTCACAGATAGCGTGGCTGGGAACTTTCCATCTACCCATTGCAATGGGAAAAAACAAGTGTTTTTAGACTTAGTCTGAAGGTAATAAATGGATAGAGACTGCTTTCCCTTTGTGGCTGAAGAAGACCAGTGAATCCTTATTTATATGGCCTTTGAGATGTTTTTTGACGATGTACTCTTTAATTTGGATTATGATGCCAACATACTTCATAGTTACCGAAGGAAGTCAAACAATAAATTATGACAGGTACAGGCAGAAATGCACAAGCACAGCAAGACAAATTGAATTGGTGCAATTCCACTCACTTCAGTGGGACTACACCAGGAGATGAAATCCTCCCTCAGCATTATTTAGGGTTCAAAGAGTGCATTTAAAACACAATAAATGGATAACACCCAACTTGGGCACTTTATTACCAAGGTTTCTTGCTCTCTTGGGGGATGAGCCAGTCAGTGAGCTGTTATAACCTTTCGTTTTTCATTGGTACTAACATATATCACTATGTACCCAAAGCACTGTATATGAGAAAATCAATAAATGCAATGCTTAGATGATAAATGCTTACAATTTATTTCTTTATTGCTATCATGTCCTAATAAAAACAACACCCTCAAAAGAAAGTGAGGTAACACTTACAAAAGGGAAAACTGTTCCTCCTTAAGTACAGAACTGTGCTGTAACTAATGTTCTCTTTTTTTTTTTTTTTAAACACTAGGATATATGGGTTCAGAAAGAACTGAGTCTGGCACAAAGGAATAATGGCTAAGCTTTTTCATTGACCACAAGGTGTTACACTGAGGATTCTGTACTTAAAGCTCAGAGAAAAGCATGGACTGAACTTCATTTTTCCTTTGAATCTGTGATTTATGTGTGTAACAAATGAAATAGTAAATGTGCATCAATTCGATTGGTTATTCTGTCTCTCTGTCTCAAAATACCTTTCTTGTTGATGAAATATCTCCAAAGCTAAATAATCCAGTGTAACCATATTTTATGTGGAATGGCAATGGAGAGTCTCACATCTCTTTTGAAAGGCAAGACAACATGATATGCATTTATAATGTGACAAAGAATTTTTCTGACTTATGTATATTTTCTCTTTTAACTTAGTCAGACACTTCATAGTTGTATAGTTAGGTGATATGCCACACTAGAGAAAAAAATATTTTGCTCTCTTTCCCCAGATGATTTATTTTAGTTTACATATTTGCTGTCTGACTTTTTAATACTTTGGCAAATGTATGGGATACTTTGGTAAGTGCTGGGGCGGGGGGGGGGAGAGGGGCCAATGTGGACAGATTCAATGAAAACTAAAATCCCTGTAAGCTACATCTTTCTTATCTCATAATTGGTACATTATCTAATATTCATTACCTCACTTTACAACCTGTAACTAAAACACCCTTCATAACAATGCTATCTTTATCTCCGGTACTATTTTTCCTGAAAACAACAACAACAAAACCCAATATATTTCACTGTAAGGAAAAATAAAATAATAATTAAAAAAAAAAAGTATGATTAATCTTTGTGTCCCCATCCTGAATATGAAGTATAGCTTCATCCAGACACTCACTAAAAGAGTAGGAGTAGACATGGCTATTTTTTCTGACCATAAAGGCACTCAGAAATCATTCTGAAAAGAAAACATTGACTGGAATAAGGGTGTTGCTTTCCCAGCCCTGAATGGAGACTGCTTCTGAAGAGGGTCACATTTTTACAGAAGTGATTAATGAAAATTTTCCCATTTTCTCACATTTTATATGGAAATATTAACACACATTGTGCCCCTCCTCTAAAACTGGAACATCTGGCGTAGTCAAGGAGTCAAGGTCTAAGTCAAAAAGATAATTATGAAAATTTGACACTCTGCAGAACTGTATATCCCCTTGCCAAAAAGGAAAAAAAAAAAAAAAAAAAGCTTTTCCGTTTAATTCCGTTCTGTTGAAACATACATGCATACAAGAGGCTGAGATGTTGGAAATAATCAGTTTTCATATTTTTAAGATGGTCATATTTAGAGAAACACTGGCTTGTCTTTGTTCATTGTATTGTAGAAAATAAGCAACATGGTGCCCTTAAGAAATGATGAATAAATCAGCTTATTCTGCAGATTTTGGAGCTATGCTAAAACCAAATTGTAAAATGAAACCAAGTCTAAGAGTAAAAAAAGAAGAAAGAAAAAGACATCCTTAGTGCATGTAAATAATGGTTAGTCTGTGAGAGAATATTACCAAAAGAAACTGAAAACAGTTAAAAAGGTGAAAAATATAGTGAATCTCTTGGTTCAAAATGATAAGTGAATATTTTTCTTGTAACTGAAAAACAATAAGCAAAAACACTGTATTTAAATAAGAAGTAAATTGAAAAAATTAGAACAAAATTTGAACATCATTATCTGTGCATGTAAGATGAATAGAAATATATATAAAAATCAAGTTAAACGGTTTAAGAACTACTTCACTGGTAGATTACAAAAGTTAATGTACACAAGAAATAACCATCCACAAAGGATGTTTTTCCTACTGGTATCTTGGATCGATTCTTGGTTTAGAACAGTAAATATCATTAGCAATATTGACAAAGAAACTAAAAAGCTTTCAGATGCTGTTAAAAATTAACAAATGTCACAGAAGTGTGTGGAATGTTAAATAATGATGGGACAAGCTGTTGTTCTAAAATGTGGATTCCTTTGTATGTTCCTTTGATGCTGTAATGTAACCAAATACAGGTTCAGGCACTAGGAAATAAGAATGTAGGTCATATTTATGAGAAGAAATGTATTCTGGATTGCAGTAACATTGAAAGAGATTTAAGGGTCAAGAGAGATAATGAAATGAAGAGTGAAATGCTGTAACTAACAGGGTGAGCATAATCCTAGGATACGGAAGCAAGAAAATATCAGATATGAGAAAAGAGACTCTCACTAATGGCATTCATTGAAATGAAAGAACTTGTGTGCAGCTCAGGTATTTTCTCAGTAAATCATTAATGAATTGGCAAGAGTTTTAGATGATGGCCATGAAAGAACACTAAAAACAAATAAACAAAAAGTTTGGGCAACTTGTAGCAATACTGTGAAGCTCAAAGTCTGTACTATCAATCAATAAATAAATATGCCTCAGTACTAGTCCACAGAAGGAAATGTAAGGAAGTGAATTTAGACTTAACTTCCAGTGCAAGATGAGAGAGGATCTAGTGGTTGAAATCTGAAACCAGGAAGATTAGATTTCAATACAAACAATAGTTAGAAAGAGTTATCTAGAGATATGTTGATACAGCTAATGCAAATCTCAAACGAGGCTGAATATGCTTCTAAAATGTATGTCGTAGACAGGTTTAGAGGCTTGAAACTACTTGAGATTTGGTTCTACATCCTGGATAGAAAGATTAAATTCTCTGTACCAGCCTTAAATTTATAAGGACAATGTACTCGAGTCTCCAGGACATAGTCCAAGATTTTTCTCCTAAAGCATGAAAATTAGCAAGCAACAAGCTGGTTCTCCTAGGAAATTTCAGAAAATGGGTAAAATTTTCATGTAAATTTGAAATGGTCAAGATAAACAATCTCATTAGGAATACTATCCAAAACAAGCGAAAAGTAAGACCTATAGTTACTGGGAGAAAAGGCTGCTAAAATGGCTGCTAAAATTCAACTGATTAGACAGGAAGATCACAGGAAATATTTGTTAAACCTTTGAAGTTAACTGCTGTCCTCCTACACTTACAAAAGATGTATCCTACATATGCTATATCATTATATTTTTGATTAAGAACCTTTTCCAGCACACCATAACTTTTCTCTGTAGTAAATTTAGCTCTAACTGTTGAAATTCCACAGGTAGTTTAAAACTTTTCTGATAGATCTTCATTAGAATAATAACTAATACTATAGGTTGAAATAGCCTATATATATTTTAGCAGTATGAACAAAATTCTCTGACCAAGTATTCTCTGACCACCTTTCTTTCATCCTTCAGCCTTTAGGAATTAACTTGTCTGAACACACAATGGATTTGTTTTCAAAAGTGATTACCAGGTAACAGACATCACAAACAAATGTTCCAAAAGCTAATCTTTAATTTGATAATTATATAGAATTAAATCTTCAAAACAGCACAGCAGTTTATGTTCCTAGAAGGAAAATCTTAATGCTTTTTCTATTCTTTCTGTTGTATTTTAATAAAAAATGGTCATTTTAAATGGTCATTTTCCTTATATGGCTTCCTTATGTGGCCTTCTGGTCATGTTCCTCATCATACTTGTGTATGACCTGTGTAAATTAGATCTGGGCACAGATTTGGTTGTCCTATTTGTATTGTTAAGCCTCTTGACTTCACAATATAATAATAATAATAATAATAATAATAATAGTAATATATTCTGTAATAATAATATAACATTCTGTATAGATTCTTCAGGATGATTATTACAGACACAGGAAGTATCAGCTCATTTGCTTTACTGTGATCCATTTTTCCCTGGCAGTGTATTTTTTGCATCTCCTACTAAATTGTCAGAGACTGATTAGGTTGCAGACTACTTTCCTCTCTGTGAGTATCTCTGCTTCTCTCAGATTTGCTGCACATAAGTTAAAGTGAAAATTTTACAACAGTGTTTTAAAAATATCTGTGTAGCTCCATGTGGTGGTTTCAAATTCCCAGAACAAATTAACATGTTTCTTCAGGAACAACCAGCAAAACCCCAAAAGGCTACATAGTCTTCAATGACATCTGGTAATCTAGAGACATTCCTTTTCAGAATTTTTGGGAAGGAGCAAAGGAGTGCTTTTTCTTGCACAAAGAAGTAGATGTCTTCTATAAAGAGTCACCGATTTATTTCTAACATACTTATCTCAAACTAATAACTGCGTGTGTATTCAATGTCTGATGATAGGACTTACTTGGAACAGTCAACTTTTCCTGTTTCAATTTTTATGTTTATATTCATGCATTTTCTGTAGAAGAAACTACTTCAAATAGCACCAATAGGCAGCTTGTTTACCAACTTAACTAAAAGAAACATTTGCTTATGGTTTATGTGCATGCTCAGGATTTTTTTTTATTAGCTTTAAAAACAGAAAAAAAAAAAAAAAAAAAAAAAAAAATCTTGAAGAAATCTTGCCTGATTATTTTGATGCTAAATGTTTACAGTGTGCTGTCCATTCTTTTATAGTGCAATTATTTCTTTGTCCATATGGCCACCTACCGTGGTCAGATTTTTTTAAGCAGGAACACAAGCATTTAAAATGAGAGGAGACAAATTTTTGTCCATTAGTAATACTTAATGTGTACTATTTTATCCACACTAACTCAGGTGCTATGTGGTTGTTTTCTCTCATTAAATTGGTTTCTTTCTCTTTTCTCGCTCATTAATGAATGAATTCTTCTCTCCCATCCCTCCACCACAGTATTCGAGATTGCATTCCAAGTCCTTTCTTGGTAATAAGATAAAGGTCCAGCATGCAAGAGCAGATCAGTAATTACTAAGGAATCTGAAATCCAGTGTGCCTCTCTCACTTCAGAGAGGAAATTACTAAAGCAGCCATCAGCACCTGTGCACATGCAACCACACAGCTTTCACCTGTGTGTTGAGCTAGTTGATCTGTCAACAGGCTTCAACTACTACTTTGTGAAAGGACACGTTGAACCACTGTGTTACAATGCTTAGAAACAGGAGCTGGTAGCTTTTCCTGCCAGGCACCAAGGTATCTGTCATCACTTTAAATCACTAGGCGCTGTGAAGGAGGTGAAAGTCCTTTTGATCAGCAGTCCAAACATGTTTATAATTTAAAATATAAAATTGCACTGTCATCTGACACATTTAAAAATCAGAGCTGGCCCACCACAGAACGATTCCATGATTCTAGGGCTTTTAACACTTAATGAAAGGATGGGAGAGAACATCCTTTTGTATAACAGAAGATAATACCCATGAACAGTCACTGCATTTCTTAGTCTATAAAGTCTGCAACTAATGAGCTAAAAATAGGTCTGTTGTGCAATATTATGCACGTAGCAATTATCACAAAGGAATTTGATTATATTCATTCATATTAATGGAGCAGTTTTCATTTATAGGTTTGTAAACATTTCAAACTCTATTACCTAACAGTATTATTTCATTCTGTTGACAGAATATATTATCTTTTGTTTTATAGCCACAATGGAATGCAAAGAAGCCTATAGCAGCCAAAAATTCAGTCTAGATAATAAAACTGAACTTGAATGCTAGCAATATAGAGGTTCTCTTCAAAGGTCACTGCAATGGATACAAAATCTATTTGTCATCCTCATCTATCATCTGAATCCATCTCTCTCAGAATGTTAGGAGTTCATCACCATAGAAACCACTTATGAAATTGGCAAAGTTGAAAATTTAAATGATCTATTTGGAGAATGCATTTAATTGCAAATGGAGACCTTTAAAAACCTAGCTTACTACTCAAGATATAGGAAATTCTCCTGATACTTAAAAACGTGAAATTATTCTGTAGGAAAAGTGTAACTGAGAAGGATAAAGAGGGGAGAGGGTGGTGATTTTTCATGGTGGGTCAAAAATGAAGTTTAAGTTCTGTGGTACAGTGAATCAAAAGACATCATCAAAAGTGACTGAGAAGAGCTCAGCTCTGTAGGCTAAAATTTTAGATCCTTGCTGTGGAAGCACAGCTGCAGCAAAATTAATCTTGTTACAATGTTTCTTGCCTTTTGCCAAGTTTAGCAATATGTTTTTGAACATATTACCACTTCAGCTAATAAAGATTTCCCTCTAACATTTTTCTCCAATGTATCTGTTAAAATTAAAAATAAAAATAAAAAATGCATTACTGTATTATATTGCTTGGGTTTGACTCTTTACTGACAGCCAGAATTCAGTAAATATATATATATATTTAATCAACATGAGGCATAAGAATAATTTAATAATTTGTTGTCAGACTCTTATGCTTTCGTGGCTTGGAAAACCTGTTGGCTTCAATAGTAGCTAAGTGCAAGCATATACTTTTACATGACTTGAGTGCAAATCTCCAAAGTGCAGAATTTCTGAATGAAATTATCTTGCCCTATTTTTAGGGTTGCATAAGTGATCCCATTTCAAATGTCTTCCATTCATTTCAATGAGAGTTCTATAAATAAAGTATTCCAAAATTATCAGTACATAAAGCTCTCATAGTCTAGATTTTCCAGTGTCCAGTGCTATCAAACCAGCCTAGGGGGATGTTTGCAGAAGTACTAAGCTCTCATTTTATAGCTTCAGTAAGATCTGGGAGTGATTGTGGACAGTCCGCTGAATATGAGCCAGCAGTGTGCTCAGGTGGCCAAGAAGGCCAATGGCATCTTGGCTTGTATCAGAAACAGTGTAACCAGCAGGGCTAGGGAGGTGATCGTCCCCCTGTACTCGGCTCTGGTGAGGCCGCACCTCGAGTACTGTGTTCAGTTTTGGGCCCCTCACTACAAGAAGGACATCGAGGTGCTTGAGCGGGTCCAGAGAAGGGCGACGAAGCTGGTGAGGGGCCTGGAGAACAAGTCCTACGAGGAGCGGCTAAAGGAGCTAGGCTTGTTCAGCCTGGAGAAGAGGAGGCTCAGGGGCAACCTTATTGCTCTTTACAGATACCTTAAAGGAGGCTGTAGAGAGGTGCGGGTTGGCCTGTTCTCCCACGCGCCTGGTGACAGGACGAGGGGGAATGGGCTTAAGTTGCGCCAGGGGAGTTTTAGGTTAGATGTTAGGAAGAACTTCTTTACTGAGAGAGTTGTTAGACATTGGAACAGGCTGCCCAGGGAAGTGGTGGAGTCACCATCCCTGGAGGTCTTTAAAAGACGTTTAGATGTAGAGATTAAGGATATGGTTTAGTGGGGACTGTTAGCGTTAGGTCAGAGGTTGGACTTGATGATCTTGAGGTCTCTTCCAACCTAGAAATTCTGTGATTCTGTGATCTAGATTTTCACAACTGTTCTGAATACAACATAACATTTCTGAAAGTCCAATTAGTTATTCAACAGAATAAAACGAATGTCCTTGAAGACTTGGAATGCCAGTTGTCAGTACTAATTTCTATAAAAGAACAACCCTTACTTCAGTTAGAGTGTTCTATTTTAATTCAACATTCCTGATGAAACGGAAGATGTTGATTTCCCCTTTCCTGTCTATGGCTTATTGCAGCACTACTCAATATGATTATGTTCATAGCTTCATTAGTTCAATAGCATAGACAAAAGAAAAACAAATTTTGTTAGACATAGTGCTTTCAGTAAACATAAGCCCTACTTACTTTACAAAATCTCCATAACTAGGCTAAAAAGTTATGGCTCATTTATATTTACATATATATGTATTTTCATAAAAAAAATTTTGGTAAATGTACTTTTGTTCGGTTGACCTTTAGTTACTCCTGTTACAAATGAAGTCTCATCTCAATCTAAATTTAGTAATATTTATAAAAGAATATTTATAAAAGGTATAAAAGGCAAGTAAACAGCACTGGGTGTGCGGGGAGTCTACGCTCCACCAACAAGCACACACGAACATCAAACATTAACATTGCTTTTACATACTAAACCTGAGTATGCCTATACATACCTACAATCAGGAAAGGTAACAAATAGTCCTTTAAGTTCCATGACTTAACAGTCTCCATTTTCCATTCCTTTTGAACAATATGTCTATACTTTAAGTTGTCAAGCAACTCGCTCTTTGGGCCTTATGTATCCCGTTCTTCCCAAATCGAAGAAAAGCATATCTGCCTCCTTTTCAAGGCCAATAGGGCCTGGATCAAAAGGCACGAATGACATGGACATGGACATGTTTTTGTTCAATCCATGAAGATTAGGATATATAAGGCCCAAAGAGCAAGTTGCTTAACAACTTAAAGCAAGACATATTGTTCCCACGACTAGCCCTGGAGTTCTCCGGTGTTTGTAATCAAGAAACGGAATGGAAAATGGAGACTGTTATATGAAAGGATTGTTTGTTACCTTTTCTGATTATACATATGTATAGGAATACTTGGGTTTAGTATGTAAAAACAATGTTCTGTACATGTATATTTAGAATGTTTGATGTTCATGTGTGTGTGTTGGTAGAGCATAGACTCCCTGCGCACCCAGCGCTGTTTACTTGCTTTTTATAAATATTCCTTTTATAAAATATTACTAAATTCAGATTGAATTGAGAGTTCACTTATAACAAATTAATCAAACAGAAGCACATGAAAGACAGAAAAGGGAGTAAAACAGAGCAGAGCCAACAGCTGGTAAAGGTTGTTTTACCCAGCTGGGCAGCTGAACTCCACCACAACTACTCTCTCACTCTCACTCCTCAAAGGGAAAGGGGGAGAAAATATCATGAAAAGGGCCCAAGTGCCAAGATAAGGACAGGGAGAATGCTCAACAGTTATCATCACAGGCATAACAGACACAGCATTGAGGGATTAACGTAATTGATCACTATCACTAGCAGACTAGAACAATGAGAAACAACAACAGGGGAAAAAAAAAAAAAAAAAAAGGAAACTAGAAACACCTTCCCCAATCCACCCTCTTCTACTTCCTCCCCCTGAGTGGCATAGGGGAAAAAGGGAATGGGGGCTGCAGTCAGTCAGTCCCTAAGCATCCCTGTGGAGATGCTTCATCTCCATAGCTCATTCACAGTCACTCTCTGCCGCTGCTCCAGCACAGGTTCCCTCCCAGCTACCACAATCCAGTTATGAACCCCCAGCTACCAAAAACTTGCCATGTAAATCCAATACAGTGGTTTATTCTGTGTTTAAGAAGGTCATCAATCTAAATACTTACGCTTATTAATAATACGCTTATTAGTAGTATAAAATATTAGGGAAAATGCACAGCCATAAGTAGCCATACATATTAATAAAGGTACAATAACGTGAGCAACACTGTTAGCTGGAAATTCTTCTTTAACTTATTTGTGTTTCAGTCTCTGTCTCAATTCTTGTAACAAATTATTCTCTCATTCTGAAAATGCTGGCAAAAATGTGGTGTTGAATAGTGTTTTCAGATGTGTGATTCTGCCATACTGTCTTAAATATTTTGTAACATTGTTTCAGCATCTTCTAAAATATATTCATATTCTTTTTTTTTACTGTAATATTGTCCTATTCATCTGAAGGTTTCCAAAATCAGACTGAAACAAGCAGCTGTCCAAGCATAGGCACTGGTGCTGGATCCAGTCCCCAGAAAGGAATAGGCAGTGCTAGAATCACCTGTAGGAGGAACCTAATGTACCCCAAAGCAACTGATAAAAGAAAAGACCAAAGTGGAAGCATAAAATTATGGACAATGGGATGATTTTACCACGTGATTTGTCTGGGAGAGAGGAAGAAAACAACACAGACTGCAGAGCAAATGAATGAGATAGAAATCAGGATGGGTGTGAAGGTATGCTGCTGGTGGATGAAAGAAGAAGGGAACAGACAAGAGACTAAACACATTGATTGCATACAAATGACAATCTCTCACATAGCACTTCAAATACGTGTCAAATGCTCTTCAAAAGTAATCAGCCTTCTAAGCAGGCAACAGATGCATTCTTCTACTGAAAGAAAACATTTAACAATACAGACATCCGATTGCTCTAGAAACATTCACACGATATTGCTTGTTAAGAAAAGCAACTGTCATATGTGTTAGCTTCTTTATGACGTCTATGAATAAGAAAGGTGAGTCCATTAGACAAACTGGTAAGATGAGGTGAAGGAAGGAAAAAAAGAATCCTTTTGTTTGTATAACGTAGTGTTTTTACTATATTAATCCTTTATTGTCAAATATATATTTCCCAAACTATCTTTATCTGTAGAGCTTTCTTATTCGTATTTCCTAGTCCAGTGTTAACTGTATGAATCTTCCACTTGTACAGCCACACTGCCATCCATGCTTGCATCCATAGGAAACTACCTTTTTGTAGAAAATAAGCTTTTTGGAGGGAAGGGGAAACAGTCAATGCTCCTTCTATGAAATTTACCAGGATCTAAGAAATTTCCTCTTATGCTGTGAGGGCAGTGGAAAGGTCTAAAAAGATGCATATCCCTACAATTAACCATCATTTCTAGGGATAAGTATGCTATATATGGAGTTATAATTAGTGTCAAGAAAATCGTTGATATTAATAAAGAAGGGGGAGATGTGGGTCTGAAAGCCCCATGGCTGAGATAACATTATACTCTTAACGATGAGGCCATCAGGAATACAAAAGAGTTTAGAGGGAACAAAGGGTGATTCAGGAGACTCCATGCAGTCTCAGGTTTCTTGTTCTCCAGCTGTTAAGGCATGGAAGTTTCTGGATGTTTGCTGTTGCTGTTTTATTCAAAGTTGTTTGACCAATGAAAAGTTGTTTTGAAAAGAACTGCTGTGGGGTGAAGGGTATAAGAGGGGAGCCTGTCCTCAAGATAATAAAAGGCAACAGGATGTGATGAAGTTATGTCATCAATAAAGAAGCAGAGAGAAGGAATGAAAAGGAGCAGGCTAGCAGAACGGAGACCAGGACAGGAACAGGCACATTGATCGCCTCATGAAGATGGGTTCGGCCAAACTCAGCAAACTGCTCAGAGAAGTTCATACAGAAAGTCACTGGAAATGGGAGCACTGGAGCTGGAAAGAAGCTCAAGCAGAGAGAAGCAGACCCGTGCACACAACTGCAACTCGCTGGTAAGCAGTTGCACATTATGGGGAATCATACGTCCTTAGGAACAAAGACTGTCCTGGTAACCTTGCAGCTTATTCTCCTTCTTAACAATTGGACAGTTTATGAGCCTGAAATATGGGACCAAATTGAGGTCAACGTTTGGGACTCTGCAACTAAAAACAACAAGGTTGCAGTTGGATTGCTCAGCACCTGGTGAGCAGTCTCTGAGGCCTTAAAGAGTCATGTGGGACCACAGTCAGAAAAGTGTGGTTTGCCAGATAGTGAGGGAACTGCAGGCTCCTTTACTCATCCGACTGCTATGCCATCAGCCCCTTTGCTGCTGCCGCCATTGAAGGCTTTTGCTGTTACGCCCCCTGCTGACCTGGATATGCCTTTTGACCCAGGCTTATTGGCCTTGAAAAGGAGATGGGTATGCTTTTCTTCGATTCGGGAAGAACGGGATACATAAGGCCCAAAGAGCGAGTTGCTCGACAACTTAAAGCAAGACATATTGTTCAAAAGGAATGGAAAATGGAGACTGTTATGTCATGGAACTTAAAGGATTGTTTGTTACCTTTCCTGATTGGAAAGTATGAGTATAGGCATACTCAGGTTTAGTATGCAAAAGCAATGTTAACGTTTGATGTTCGTGTGTGCTTGTTGGTGGAGTGTAGACTCCCCGCACATCCAGTGCTGTTTACTTGCCTTTTATACCTTTTATAAATATTCCTTTATAAATATTACTAAATTCAGATTGAGTTGAGACTTCATTTATAACAGGTAGAAAAGGCAGTATATTGTCAAGCTAAGAAAAATATTGAAACATTCCTCCTTCTAAGGGACAAGTCCTACTATCAAACAACTCACAAAACCCTTTCCTAGGAGCTGTATTGCTGTGGAACAGAGAGGGGAGAGTGTAGTGGTTTGACCATGGCCATCCACCAAGCACCCACAGCTGCTCATTTGCTCCCCTCTCCTGTGGGAAAAACAGAAAATAGAAGGAAGGCTTGTGGATTAAGATAAAAATGGCTGAATAGGTGAATCAAAAGCAACGTGTGCAAGAAAAGCAAAAAGAGGAATTTATTCACTACTTCCCATCATCCAGCAGATGTCCAGTCACTTTCTGGAAAGCAGGACCTCACTTTGTCTAATAATTACATTACAAATGTCATAACCACAAATGTCCCCCCTTTCTCTTCCTTTCCCTGAGCTTTTATTGCTTAGCATTATGTCATATAGCCAAGGTCATACGTCAGGTGGCCAAGAAGGCCAACAGCATCCTGGCTTGTATCAGAAATAGTGTGGCCAGGAGGACTAGGGAAGTGATTGTCCCTCTGTATTCAGCTCTGGTGAGGCCACATCTAGAGTACTGTGTTTGGATTTGGGCCCCTCACTACAAGGACATTGAGGTGCTGGAATGTGTCCAAAGAAGGGCAATGAAGCTGGTGAAGGGTCTAGAGAACAAGTCTTAGAACAGCTAGCTTTAGAACAACAAAAGCTGTCGAGGGAACTAGGGTTATTTAGCCTAGAGAAAAGGTGGCTCAGGGAGACCTTATCACCCTCTACAGCTACCTTAAGGGAGGTTGTAGTGGGGTGGAGGGTCAATCTCTTCTCACAAGCAACAGGTAATAGGATGAGAGGAAACGGCTTGAAATTGTGCCAGGGAAGGATTAGGTTGGATATTAGGATATTGACTAATTGATTAGGTTGGATATTGACTATTTATTCACTGAAAGGTTGTGAAGCATTGGAACAGGCTGCCCAGGGAAGTGGTTGAGTCCACATGGTTTACTGGGAGATTTGGCAGTGCTAGGTTAACAGTTCGACTTGATGATCTTAGAGATCTTTTCCAACCTAAATTGTTCGGTGATTCTGTATGGTATGGAATGTCTTTTTGGTCATTTGGGGTCACCTGTTCCAGCTGTGCCTGTTCCCAAACTGTTGTGCACCTCAGCCAACTCACTAGAGGGGCAGAGTCAGGGAAAAATAAAGCCTTGATGCTGTATAAGCACTGTTCAGCAACAGCCAAAACACTTTTGTGTTATTAGAACTGTTTTAAACCCAAATGCAAAGCAGAATCCCTTACAGGCTGCTATGAAGGATATTAATTCCTTCACAGGAATTAGCCAGACTGAGTACAGATAGCAAAGATCAAGCACACTGAGAAGATGTAATATTCCTAACGTTCCCTATTGCAGACATATATTTGGCATCCTGCCGTCTAGTGTAACTGAAGTCCACAATGGGGATTTCCCTTCTGTAAGAGGAAAAAAATCCTCTCCTCCATCCTCCTAAAAAAAAAAAAAGAGTTTTATAATGGAAACCTAATGAAGAAAACTAATCAGAGGCTGATTGTCCCTTAACCTTCATGATGCAATTTCTCCAGTGGCAAAGCAGCTCTAATGGGTTTCCTATTCCTATTCCAGTTCATCATTACTTCAATTAAAAGGTGTCACTTCTTAACAGCTAAATGTTATAACTGAGGAGAAGGAAGGAATTTTTAAAATTTGACTGCTCTTTAAAGAAAATATTTACATCCTGCATCTCCACAAACATCACTTAAAGATAGTAAACTAATTTTTTTATTTTGCTCACACTACCTTCTAACCTGCAAATTAATTATCTGCAAATCACTGAAGTCACATGAGTCTGTGTACTGATCTTTCATTAACTTTTCATAAGTTTGCCAGCATTTGACAATTGATCCCCTAACAATTACAATAGCCTTCAGTGTAATTACCACTTTCTGCTTGCTTTTACAGGTACTTAGTATACCACTTAAATCTCTCACCTGCATGTTTTTGAGAACCATTCAGAAGGTCATTACTTAAGATCAGTTTTAATCATCCAAGTATTTATTCCCAAAAGGAGAGTAGAAGGGATCATACAGTACAGCATGTGAACATAATCCCTATTGAGCTTCTGTTTTTCTATAACCTGTGCATTTATTAGGAGTTCTTTCTTTAAGACCAAAATTTGCATAATCATTTTCTGAATAAAAAAGTCACTCAGGTGAATCCCTTAGCATTTCCTCTAACTTTTCTTTCCAGAATAATTCAGGGCAAATCAGCAGAGAGTAGAATGTGGAAGTTTTCTAAAATGGTCTTTTGTTGTTGTTTCTGTTGTTTGTGTTGCTGTTATTTTCCTTTTCAAAGGGCATGAAATTGAACATTGTTGTCCAGGTGGGAAGTCACCAAGTCAGGATGGACCCCCTGACTTGAAGTTTTCAGTCTGATCAGTACAATCAGTACAATCCAGATCAGTATAATCCAGATATAAGCCAGTTTTGTTTTTTGGTTTGTTTTTTGTTGTTGTTGTTGTTTATTTGTTTTTTTTTTTTTTTTTTTTTAACTGAACTGCATGACATGAGAATAACTCTGCCTCCTGCATCCTTTTTTTTTTTTTTTTTTTTTTTTAATAAGAAAAATGTTATTTATGGCTCAGGTGCTTCAGCACAATAGCCAGAAAGTAAAACCCTGAAAGAAGTGGAACAGGCATTTCCGCTAAACAGAATTTATTTAGATTTTGGAACATAATAATTTATATGTATTTGAAACAGCAAAGCAGTGTACTTGGATGAAAGGCAGAAGGGAACAGAAGATTCTCAAGACTAAACAACCAAATGCTGATTATTTGTGTTTTATAAGTCCTACCAGTGATAATCTGCAGCATGTTGCATCCATTCTGTGATATAGGAAAACGATGGCGTCTCAGGTCTGATTCATCTCAGTGCTGTAGTGCTTTTTTCTTTTTTTTTTTTTTTCTTAATGTTTATCTATAAGAGAACATAACAGAAGCTCTTAGACAACAATGCCATTCAGAGACAGCTGAACCTTTGTTCATTGTGTGATGCCTCTGAGTGTGGCTTTCCAATCATCTACCTTTCCAAACACAAAATTATGTGTTTCTCCCATTCTTGTACTGTGTATTTTTTTTTCTGCATCAATGACGCCTGTTCAGTGAGTCTGTTAACAACCTGTTTTCTCTTTTCTGCAGAAGCTTTACAGTTAGCTACTGTATAGTTACACAAGTATCATCAGCTATGCAAAAGAAGCACAGTAAAAGAGAAAAAAAAATTCTGCAGGAATGTTTCTTATTTTCCCAGGATGATAGCCATTTCCTGATAATTTCAATAGTATCATAAGACAGCTTCCTTATACAACTCCCCCCCCCCCCTTTTTTTTTTTTTTTTTACATCTTACAGTCTGTTATTTAACTCTATGATAGTTCTTTTGTCTGATGTACGCCTAGAACTATTCTTGTCCTGCCATCGTTTCTTCACAACCTTAGAGGTTACAAAGTAGCTTATCTAGATCCATTCTTTTAATTCAGGCCCCCCTATTTTTTTGACCTCACTATCCATTATTAAATTAAATCTACTTCTTTATGTGACAAATATTTTACTTACTACAAAGTAACAAAATTAATTACTACTGAGAAGTTCTAATTTGCCTAAATTGTACCCCAACATACTTGCAACAATTCAGAAGGGAACCTGGCTACTTTGTTTCAAAATAATTATTGCAGTCTTTGAGGTACCCATGTGGCTAATAAGCACTACTGAAATTATATTTTCAACACACTTAGAAGGCCTCAACTATTTTAATTCTTGTAGATGTAAAAGGAAATTAATCTTGTGAGGGTTATCAAAGGTAACAGAAAGGGCTTTTCTAAGTACTTAAGTGGCAAAATGAAGATTAAGGAACACAAGAGCTCCCTGCTGAATGGGGAAGGGGACATGGTGACATAGGACAAGGCTAAGGTATTGAATATCTTATTCGTTCCAGGTTTACTTGCAAGGCCAGCCTTCAGGAATCCCAGGCCCCAGAGATAAAGCGGGAAAGGATGGAGCAAGGAAGATTACCCTTCATGGAAGAGGATCACATCAGAAAATATTTAAGCAAATTTGACATATGTATGTCCTCAGGCCCTGACGGGATGTAACTGCAAGTGGTGAAGGAGTTGGCTGTTGTGAGGCCACTCAGTGGTCTATGAACACTGTCCTACAGCTTGGGTGGAACCAGCACATGCTGTAGGCCAAGCACCTGAAGAGTAGCTACACAGAGAAGGACTGGCCTGGGCTGGCCATCAAGTTGAACATGAGCCAAGAATGTTCCTTTGTGGCAAAGAACGCTAACAGTGTCTTGGGCTGCATTAAGAGAAGTGTTTCCAGAAGATTAAGGTTAAGATCCTTCCTCTCTACTCAGTACTAGCAAGGCCACACTTGAGTACTGTGTCCTGTTCTGGGTTTTCCAGTATCATTGAGATAGGGATATAATGACTAGAGTACATCACTGAAGGGCCATGAAGATGATAAAGGGACTGAAGTGTCTCTCCTGTGGAGAAAGGCTGAGAGAGCTGGGACTGTTCAACCTGGATGAGAGAAGGTGGGAGTGGGAAGGGGAGGGGGGGGAGGAGGGTGCATCAATATATATTGAGATACCTGAAGGGAGCGTTCAAAGAAGACAGAGTCAGGCTCTTTTCAGTGGTAACCCACTACAGGAAGAGGCAATGGGTACAAACTGAAACACAAGAGGTTCTGTCCGAACACCAGAAACCACATGCCCGCTGTGAGGGTGACTGAGCACAGGTTGCCCAGAGACATGGAGCCTCTCATCTTGGAGATACCTAAAAGCCAGCAGTCCTGGAGTACCTGCTATAGGTGGGGGGTTGAACCAGATGGTCTCCAGGTGTCCTTTCAAGCATTCTATGATTCTGTGATATCAGATTAATATTGGACCTCAAAGATAAAAAGTAGTTGAAGGATATTATTCTCTAAATCTGGTAATGAATTACATTAGAGCATCCTTATCTGAAAACCAAATGGAACATACCATTTTTTCTTTATCTACTTCCTGTCCTTGGGCTTCCTTCAGATTTGATTTTTTTTCTGTGTGTTTAGGATCTTGTAGCTTTTTTGGTGAGTATCAGGGAATCTTTCCTGTGAGTTCCTGCTCCCAGAAGGGGGATGGGAGCCCTAACTTTTTATAACTTTTACTTTTTTTAATTTTATTTTATTTTAGGTCTCCAACACCCTCCACCCTCCCTGGTTTGTTTTGTCAGGCAGGGTAAGTAATGAGCAAGTAATAAACAGAAAATAGTACCATAGGTCCAACAGAGGTGGTAGCTCATTTCTCTCTCATGGAAATACCTATAAAAAGTCCTTTGAGTGGAGATAATTACCTTATCTTTGCTGTCAGAGAAATTAGAAGTATGCAAAGATATGGCCAAAGCAGTAGATTAAAACTATCTTTGCAGTAGCCTCAAGATGCATCTGAGTACATCATGACCGTATTATTCTTCTCAACAAACTTGTGCTGAGGCCATGGCCAACAATCAAAGTGTAGGTTTTTGGATTTGTTTCTTCTTCAGAAAAAAAAAAAAAAAAGTGTTTAAAAAGCTTATCTATCCACTAAAATATTATGCACTGTTACAACTCTCTCTCATATACTGTCTAAACAAGGACATCAAGTTTTACAAAATGACATTCTAGAAAAATCATTTCTTGGTGATTCACATATCCCATAATTTTATTGAAAAATGTTCTTCGTTGCAATTACAAACATTAAGCTAGATGTAAATGCATATTCAGCTAGCTATTTTGAATGAAGATGTCATCTTTGTGCTAAATTAGTACATTTATAAAGTCATTTTATAAAATTAAAATAGCCTATATTTGAAATTCTTAGAAAAAAATATTGTTTGGTAAGTTTAATTCTTACATGTTTGTTTGGTCTATGTCAAACGCACTATGAGAGAGCTCAAAAAAATTCCTGGGAAACAATCAGAAATAAATAAAACTGCCCATTTTTCACCAGACAAGGATAACTAAGAAATTATGAATTATGAAGCACAAAATCTCAATTTCTTTGATCTAAATGTAGGGTTTACATATTTCTTTAGAACATCAGAACATTCAGTTCTCATATGAACTTGAAGATTATGCCTGAACAATGTGAACAAGTGCTGCAAAAGAGGGACAAGTAAAAACTGAGACTCCGTGTGTCCTCTCAGAGACCAAATCTCTCCATCCTTTATGTTTAGGCTATTTTCAGAAGGGCTAGGAATTGAACAATTTACTTTTAGTTTCTTCTGCTCTTTGTAATTCTGAGTAATACTGTACAGTATCCCAGAATTTTTGCCCATTCAATTTATACGTAATATTTCTTATTTTATGAGAATTTCTCCAGATTAACCAGATGAATATCCATGAAGAGGTAAGTATCATTCACGATAGCATGTAAACTAAGGAAGACTGTGGCCTAGAATATTTGAGTTCATGTAATTCTAGCAATTCAGGTCACATTAAATAAAAACAGATAAATAGTAGTCATCCACAGATCTACTCCCCATCAATAAGTTGCCTTTCTAAATCCAGCTAACACAATATGCTTAGTATCTGTGGTGAAGGTACAGAAAACCGTTAGTATCCTTTCCACTTTCTTTTAAGTTAGCTGTGTTGAATTATGACATTCATCCTTATTTATACAACATGAATGTCTTGAGTGAAAGTAGAGAACAGTAAGAAAAGTGTGAGATCTGAATAGCACAATGAAAAACCAAACAAAAAAAAAAAAATGCATCCTATGTCTCAAAAATGAGCTACAGACCTTTTTTCCTTGTTTTGACTTTTATCAGTATTTTTTCCCTTCCACTTCTGTAATACAGGTATGGGTTCTTTGGGAGCAATTCCAGATTTCCCAGCAATATATATTAGTCTCTTTTTTCTGTGCTCCCACATCTTAGCTACCCATGTATATATTTTATAATGAGAGCATGTCCTTCTGATGCCAGCAGATGCCATTCCCATTAAGAAACTATATGAAGTATCAAGAGCCAGTAGACATAAATCCCTACTGAGTTCAGGCTGGCTTTGATTCCCAGAAGTATTCCATTGAACTCCCTTTTACCCGCATTCTGTCTGTCTGTTTTATCCATTATACATACCCTTTGAAGATGAAATACATTTCTCAGATTTGAATGTAGAAAGATCAAACTGTACAACCAGAATTGCACCCAGTCCACTCGAAGTGTAACTGGAACTTAACGTAAGTTAAAGTTGTGCAGAAATGTCCAGTAATGAGAGTAGACTGACTCTAAGGAAAAAAAAAAAAAATGCCTTTCTTGTTAACTTCCTATTTAAAAGCTTTCCTGAGAGCTGTGGCAACCATGTGTCACAGAAAGGAAGAAGCAGGAATGCAAGTTGTTGCTGCAACTACTGCAGGGGTATCAGGACCATCAGTTTCAGATAGAGTGACAATGTGATTTTGTAGACAGAGGCAAGAACTAGAAGCTGAATCATCACCACAGTTAGGATGCTTATGCTATCCTCCATAAGGATTTGTAGGTTTCTAAATATTGTCTTTCTTTTACATCTGAGTTTGTCTGCAAAGCTCTGAATTTTAGGGGGATTTAACAATGATTAAGGAAGAGATTTAAAAAAAAAAAAAACACCTTTTTTCCCTTTGGTCTCTAAGCAAAATATAAATAAAGCAATTTGCAGCTTAAATGACATTCCAGTCTGTACCTATAAAGTCTTTATTTAGACATAAGCTATGATTTTTTAATAATAAGCTAAGATTTTTTTTTTAGAACAGACTTTAATTTTGACCAGCCTACAAACTATTAACCATACAGTAGTTTGTGTTCAGAAGGAAGATTTTAAATTGTGACCTGACAGAGGTCTGAGACAATGACGTAGGGTATGAAAAAAGCCTATATCACTAATTTTGTTGTATTAAGATATTTGTAATGTAAATATTGCATTCCAAAATAATAAATAAATATTATAATTGGAAAAAAAATATTAAGCAAGTTTATCTTTAGCTGAGAGCAGAGCTAACACAAATAAGGCTGTCTCTGAGGAAGAAATTATGGAAAAACTGATTTCATATTTGATCCTATTCTACCTCCATAAGTTTATAACAAGATTTACAATAGCCCAGCAACAGAATTTGCCTAATGAACATGCATCCAACCACTCACAAATATTTCTCACTTCTTATATCAGAAACTTCTATTTTTCTGATTCAGTTAAATGAATAGAGAAGAACAGATAAATGTACGCCTTGAAAGGGGTAACAGCAGAAAATGTCTAATGTATTTTATTGACTTTTTTATGGTTTACAGTACTAAAAAATGGCTGGTATATAGATAATCAATGTATTAGTTGACTGGCAGACAAAGCTCTCTGTAGTATGCCAGAAAAATATCCGATGTCCCTGCAGCCCAAGATTTTGTGTTTAGAGCTCTGATTTAGCAGAAAGAGGCTTAACATTTCAATATTGCTTAAATCACAATGCAAACAGATTGCACATATAAAAAGGCTTATGTGAATGCTGTTTGTTTGGATTTGCTTTGCTCCCAGGAAAAAAAAAAAAAAAAAAAAAAAAGGACTAAGTTACAATCCAAAAATTCATTCCTATTAACCTTGTTTCAGGAGGCTGTGTAAGAAAGTGGTAAAGTACAAAAAGAATAAATCTGGTGATATGTAGTCTTCAGTCTCTTTTGCCCTTGCCTTCCAATATAAAGGGTGACATTCCATCTCTGCAGGAACACCCACATCTTGGCGAACCAGTAACATGTACTTCATTGCACAAATAGAGCAGGGAGCAGCTCAGAGAAGGGAGGTCTTCTCAGGAAGAGGTAATTACCGTTTATTAATTTAAATGTCCAATTAGTAGGAAAAAAAAAAAAAAAACACAGATTAACTAATTTCTCACACCATATAAATGACAGGAGATGTGTCAGCTTGTGAAACTGAGCAGGAACTAATCCCTTCTGTTTTTTCAGATTTCTGTGTTGCAATCCTAAAAGGAATGAATTCTAATAATTTTAGCATAATTCATATGTATATTCCTGAGGAATTAAAGATTTCACAATTATATAAAATATCTTGCAAAGTAAAAGTAAAATCTCTTGACACTTTGTGCTCATGCTAAAAAGACCAAAGAAAATATAGTATAGGCCCTCCTTCATGAAGAGAAATCATTAAATATGGTAATGGTTTAACTGCCCCTTGTCTCTCATCCTAATCCTGTTACTTTCTGAGCCACAGCTGGGGTTGACAGCTAAACTGAAGTTCCTCTTTAGCTGACAGAATACTATTCAGCATATCCCAGTACTGAGCCCAACCTTTGCAGCCACTTGGATTTAATTTGAAATGAATAATTTCAGGAGGAATTGTTGAAAGTATTTGAGTAGAAGTGTCTTCTAGACACTCAAAACTTCAAGAAAATTGTGATGGATACATAAAATAAAGTAATTTAGAACAGAAGTTTCTTTACTTATATTTTCAGTTCTTTTTCGTTTTCCTTGAGAACTTTTTAAAGACTAGTTCTATATATTATTATTTTTTTAAAGTACATGTGTACATACACTATAAACCTCCATTCCAGATGTCTGTACTTTGAAATAGCTTTTTTTTTCCCCATTTAAAATGTTGTAGAAAAGAAAGATAATTTGGTAGTTTGTTCCCCACCCCCACCCCCACCCCATTTTCTATCAGTTTGGATAAGTTACTTGCTATATTACTGAGCTGAGAACTTGTATCTATTCTGGGAAGAACCAGATTGCCCATAATTTATAAACTCCCAAAAAAGCAACTAATTTATTATGTAAGTATTCATTTTGTCATTTCATCCCATATTGAAAGAATGTGATAAGCAATCCAGGTTAATGCAATGATCATTCTGCAAATCATATACTATATGTCTTGATTACTGACTTTATCATTACCACTAATTTTAGGTTCGGAGGATGTTTAGGGTTTCTAGAGAAGATTGGTTGCCAAGTGTACTTCACTAGCAGCACTCCATTTTTGCTTTTTTTCCTCACAGTATATACAGAGGTGCTGTAAGGCTGAATGTCTGTTTAACAAAATGGTGGTATATGAGAAAAAGCCTGTGGAGGAATGACACTGTGCGACCGGTTATGCAGTCTTATCTCTGAGTACTTCTGCATAAAATGCTGATGCATTACTGAGCAGTTTTTCAAGAATCAGCTTGATCTTCTAAAGCAAACATAATGCAAAATCAATTTGAGGAAGCGCAGCCCAGCAGTGTCTCTCAAGTTTGATTTTTGTAGCACGTGATTACATGCAATCACATTCAGGGCATTCAGGATGCAATTGTATGAAAGACATACACTGCACTGTAAGTTTTGGTTCTTCAGTTGGTTAAGAATCATAAAATATCCCGAGTTGAAAAGGACCCCCAAGGATCATCAAGTCCAACTCCTGGCTCCATACAGGACCACCCAAAAATGCAATCATGTCTGAGATCACTGTCTAAACATTTGAGCTTTGTCAGGCTCAGTGCTGTGACCACTTGACTAAGACTGGCCAGGAACTTGATGTGGTTTTTTTGTTTGTTTTTGCTTTAAACAACTTGAACAGGAGATCGATGAACTGAGCCTTGAGGAGGCAGGATGCCAGACCACCTTTCTTTGCATCTCCTTTCTGGTTGGGGAACATCAATTTGGGCAACTTGCTGGGGAATCACCAAGAACCCTCACGAAGCTTCCAGAACAACAAACCATGCATGCACAAGACAGTTGCTGCCCCCAGGGTGGTCCTGGACCAATGAGACTATATAGAGGTGAGCATGCACATTTGCCAGTGTTGACCCCTCTACCTATGGATCAAGACTCTGACTAGAGATGATAGTGCTGGATCTAATGGTGAAGACATACACACCCTTCGTACCTCTATTTCTGTTTCTCCTTTGCTCTCTTTTCCTTTAACTTTCCCCTATTTAATGCCTGTGCTAAACACCCTATTTGCAATGTTTGTCATTTGCTGTTGGACACCACCCAGTTTTTCCCATAAAGCAATTGGTGACAGTTTAACACCTGTGCCAAACACCTTTCTCTGCACCTTTATTGATTGTTGTTAGAAAGAACCAACAAATTGTTTATAGTGTTCCTCTGAGTCATCTCTGTGATTCTGCCACCTCCACAACCCCTGCACACCATGGATAGCCCTTTCAGCAGTGGATTATGAAGATTCACCTCTCTCACAACCCACCAACTGGGACAAGACACCACTTCCCTGGGGAGCCTGTTCCATTGCTCAATCACCCTCTTCATGAAGAACCTTTTCCTAATATCAGACCTGAACCTCCCCTGATACAGCCCCATGCCATTCCCTCGGGTCCTGTTGCTGTCCCCAGACAGCAGAGCTCATCACCTGCCCCTCAGCTCATGAGAAAGCTGCAGGCTGCAATGAGGCCCCTCCTGTCGTGGTTTAACCCGGCTGGCAGCTAAACACCACGCAGCCGTTCGCTCACCCTCCCCCCTCCCTCTCTGGGACGGGGGAGAGAAATGGAAAGTGAAGCCCGTGAGTTGAGATAAAGACAGTTTAATAAGACAGGAAAATAATAATAACAAAAATAATAATAACAATAATAATAATAATAATACAATGGTGATAATATGAAAGTAATAATAGTATGTACAAACAAGTGATGCACAATGCAATTGCTCACCACTCGCTGACCGATGCTCAGCCTAACCCCGAGCAGTCCAGCCCCCTCCCCCCGGCTAGCCACCCCTATATATTGTTTAGCATGACGTCAGATGGTATGGAATACCCCTTTGGCTAGTTTGGGTCACCTGTCCTGGGTCTGTCCCCTCCCAGCTCTTACTGCACCCCCAGCCTGCCCGCTGGCAGGACAGAGCAAAAGGCTGAGATGTCCTTGGCTTAGTATAAGCACTGCTCTGCAACAATTAAAGCATCGGGGTGTTATCAGAACTCTTCTCATCCTAAGCCAAAACACAGCATTCCACCAGCTACTAGGAAGAAAATTAATTCTGTTCTAACTGAAACCAGGACACCTCCTCAGTTTGCTCTTCTCTAGTTTGAACAAACTAAGTTACTTCAGCCACTTCTCATACATCTTGCTCTTCGGACTCTTCACCATCATTGCCTTCCTTTGAAGTTTCTCTAATAATTTCATTTCCTTCTTACACTGTAGCACCCAGAATTTCACACAGTCCACAACATGAGGCTGTACCAGCACAGAGTGGGACAATCCCTTCCCTTGAGCAGCTAGCAGTGCCATGCTTGATGCACCCAGGATATGGTTGGCCCTTTTGGCTGCTAGAGTAAGCTGTTGACTCGTGTTCAACTTGCCACCTACATGAACCCCCAGATCCCTTTCTGCAGGACTGGTCTCCAGCATCTTGTCCCCTCATCTGTACATATATTCAGGGTTTCCCCACTTGCTTTTGTTAAATTTCATATTGTTGATGATTGCCCAACTCTCTAATTTGTCAAGATCTTTCTGCAAGGCCTCTTTACTCTTCAGAGAATCAACCATTCCTCCCAATTTAGTTTCTTCTGCAAGCTTATTTAGCATGCATTTGACTCCTGCATCATGATGATTTATAAAAACATTGAAGAGAACTGTCTCTGAACGGAGACATGCAGGACCCCACTAATGAGTGGCCACCATTGTAACCCCATTTACTATAATCCTTTGAGCCTACCCCATCAACCAATTTTTTACCTATCATATTATATGGCTGTCTAGCTGCATGTTGGACATTTCATTTGGCAGGATACTGTAAGAAACTGTATTGAAAAATCCAAAAAGAAAATGCAAAGAGATCACATATACTAAATGCTCTATCAGCTAAATGATAGCTATGGTCTAATTGACCATAGATAGCACAGAAAGGCCAAAAATTTGTCTACTACACAACTCATTGACACTGGCTGAAAAGAATAGATTTCATGTTGATGAAATCTGCCATATTCACTTCCATAATCACCTTTATTTTCCTGCAAGTAAAAATGAATTCTTAATAACCAAAGTAAATATGTATTCTTCAGCTACATAGTGAGGTCAAAGTTCTTTGTCCTCAAACAAAAACATAATGAAGTGGATTGCTGAGCAAAATGGGTACTGTAGTCATAACAGTTCTGAACACAGTAGCAGAAATGGGTGTAAATAGTGTATTTTATAGATAAAACACTACCAACAGTTGTTATTAAAGTCACATTTAGAATTGTATTGCAAACTGAAAATACTTTCAGTTATTCAGTGTTTTCTGAAATAGCATTCATCAGCCTGCACTTTTTTCAGGCCTAAAACATACCCAAAAATGATGACTACGGAAGTGTTGTTAAGAAAACTTTTCTCAAAGAAGAAGTTAATAGAGTTCATTTTCCTCTTACAAAAACACTTATGCCCCATTTTTTAAAAGCCTCAGCATAAAAATGATTGAGATGACTGAAATTTCAAGAGAATTTTTAATAAGTAACTTTCGGTGTGGATATTCATTTCATTTCTGGTTTGGCCAAATTTAAGAGCTTCAAATATGCATTGCATGCATATTTACTGCATGAATTGGATAACATGAATAGAGGCTATTTGCACGTGGGTTTGGGAACAACAACAACAAAAAAAGCTTCCTAATCTTTTTTTCTTCAGACTTCTTCAAAAGTGGAAAACTATTTTCTGAAGCCTTAATTCAGGAAAGCAATGAAGTGTGTTTAAATGTTTTGCTGTGCTGAAGCCAACAGCAGCAACAAATACAGATCAAATAGAAGTCCTTCAAAATACGTCCTCTTTCTTCATTGCTCACAAGAAATAGATTGCTCACTAGGTATATATGACAAGATGGGTAGCTACAAATGTATTTAGGTTTGATTATTTACAGAGCCTATAAAGCACAGGCTGTTGACAGGATTGATCCAGTTTGAAACAAATTCCAACAGCAAAAAGCGATAAATCAAAGACAGACATAACATTTCATAATTCCTTATAGCTGGCATAATTTGGTTTGAAGATCTTATGTATCTGTAATATGGCTGGTGGACTATTTACTTATATGTTCAATATATAGCTAATAAGTATACACATATAAAAATATTGGCTATATCCAACACGTGTCTTAAAGACTCAGAAATAAATACTTTTTTTGATATTTTTTTTCAATTTTAAGACATTTCTACACACTGAAAAAAAAAATATATAAAGGTTTCCTTCCCCTGTGCTCCTCTCTTGTGGAGTAAGGACCTTACTCTACCTGGAATAAGGTCCAAGTCACTGACATCCAGGTCTGTGGCCTGCAGCATACAAAAGACATGGACCTGTTAGAGTGGGTCCACAAAGATGATCAGAGGACAGGAGCACCTCTCCTATGAAGACAGGCTGAAGGAGTTGGGGTTGTTCAGCCTGGAGAAGAGAAGGCTTCAGGAAGACCTTATAGGGACTTTCTGGTGCATAAAGGGAGCCTACAGGAAAGCTGGAGAGGTACTCTTTGTCAGAGAGTGTAGTGATAGGACAAGGAGCAATGGTTTTACACTAAAAAAGGGTAGATTTAGATTAGAGGATGGTGAGGCACTGAAACAGGTTGTCCAGAAAAGCTGTGGATGCCCTACCCCTGCAAGTGTTCAAGGCCACGTTGGATGGGGATTTGAACAACCTGGTCTGGTGGGAGGTGTCCCTGCCCAGGGCAGGAAGGTTGGAACTAGATGGTCTTGAAGGTTCCTTCCAACCCAAATCATTCTATGATTCAGTAGTCTGCATGCAGAAACTTTTAACAGGTATAAGGACCTGCATCTTACCACTTATTCTGATAGAAAGAACATATGCTTAGGTAAAATTGTGACTGCTTTCCATTGGTATCAATGTTACTAAACCTTGTTGCTCTCTATAAAAAGTGTATTTTTTGCCTGTGCCAACTATGCTGTTAGGCCTACAAAGTACATTTTTCCTCTACAAAAACATGTAGTTTTAGTTATTCTAGAATAATAAAAAGTTTAATATATGTCTTAATGTTTTCAGTATGCATGAAGTTTCTGATGGAGATTAGGCAGAAACAGAAAGTGTTTCGCTACTGGAAGGAGGGCCAGGTGTCATGGAAAGAATACAGGGATGCTGTTCGTGTTTGTAGGGAGAAAATTCGTGTGGCTAAAGCACACCTAGAGTTGAAGCTGGCTGTGTCTGTGAGAGAAAATAAAAAGGGTTTTTTTAGATATGTGAATGGAAAAAGGAGAACTAAAGAATACATAGGGCCGCTCCTTGATAGGGAAGGTCTCCTCACAGACGATGACATAGGCAAAGCAGAGACGCTTAACGCCTTCTTTGCCTCTGTCTTCAATGCCGATGATGGGCTTCGGGACCCAGGGTGCCCTGAGCTGGAGGACCGGGACGGTGGGGATGACAAACTCCCAACCGACCCTGAACGTGTGTGGGATTTGCTACTCCACCTGGATCCCTACAAGTCCATGGGTCCGGATGGGATTCATCCCTGGGTGCTGAAGGAGCTGGCGGACGTCATCGCGGAACCTCTCTCAATTATTTTTCAACGATCCTGGGAGTCTGGAGAGGTCCCGGTAGACTGGAAGCTGGCAAATGTTGTGCCGATTTTCAAGAAGGGTCAGAAAGAAGACCCTAGCAATTACAGGCCTGTCAGTCTCACGTCAGTGCCTGGTAAAATCATGGAGAAGATGGTTCTCGAACTTATTGAGGCGCACCTGGGGGACAAAGCAGTCATTGGTCCCAGCCAGCATGGGTTTGTGAAGGGTAGGTCCTGCCTAACTAACCTGATTTCCTTTTATGATAAGATCACCCGTATGGTGGACCAAGGGAAACCAGCTGATGTGATTTTTTTGGACTTCAGCAAGGCTTTTGACACGGTTTCCCATAGGATCCTACTGGACAAAATGTCCACCATACAGCTAAATAAAAACATCATACGATGGGTGAGCAATTGGCTAACGGGCAGGGCCCAAAGGGTTATGGTGAATGGCGCTGCGTCAGGCTGGCAGGCGGTCACTAGTGGGGTCCCTCAAGGCTCCATTTTAGGGCCGGTACTTTTCAATATTTTTATAAATGATCTGGATGTAGGAATAGAAGGTATTTTGAGCAAGTTTGCTGATGACACCAAACTTGGAGGAGTTGTGGACTCGAATGAGGGTGGAAAGGCCTTGCAGAGGGATCTGGATAGGTTGGAGAGCTGGGCGATCGCCAACCGCATGAAGTTCAATAAGAGCAAGTGCCGGCTCCTGCACCTGGGACGGGGAAACCCTGGCTGCACGTACAGACTGGGCGATGAGACGCTGGAGAGCAGCCTAGAAGAGAGGGATCTGGGGGTCATGGTAGACAGCAAGTTGAATATGAGCCGGCAGTGTGCCCTGGCAGCCAGGAGGGCCAACCGTGTCCTGGGGTGCATCAAGCACGGCATCGCTAGTAGGTCAAGGGAGGTGATTGTCCCGCTCTACTCTGCGCTGGTGCGGCCTCACCTCGAGTACTGTGTGCAGTTCTGGGCACCACAGTATAAAAAGGACATGAAACTGTTGGAGAGTGTCCAGAGGAGGGCTACGAAGATGGTGAAAGGCCTGGAGGGGAAGACGTACGAGGAACGGCTGAGGGCACTGGGCCTGTTCAGCCTGGAGAAGAGGAGGCTGAGGGGAGACCTCATCGCAGTCTACAACTTCCTCGTAAGGGGGTGTCGAGAGGCAGGAGACCTTTTCTCCATTAACACCAGCGACAGGACCCGCGGGAACGGGGTTAAGCTGAGGCAGGGGAAGTTTAGGCTTGACATCAGGAGGGGGTTCTTCACAGAGAGAGTGGTTGCACACTGGAACAGGCTCCCCAGGGAAGTGGTCACTGCACCGAGCCTGTCTGAATTTAAGAAGAGATTGGACTGTGCACTTAGTCACATGGTCTGAACTTTTGGGTAGACCTGTGCGGTGTCAAGAGTTGGACTTGATGATCCTTAAGGGTCCCTTCCAACTCAGGATATTCTATGATTCTATGATTCTAAGTTATAAAACCATGCAAGTTTCTGGAAAAAAATAGAGTTGCTTTTCAAATCTATCAAATTTTGTGTTTCTAATTCATACTAATTTAGAAAACTGATCATGCACTTCTAATTTGTGGTTGTTATTGTTAAAAGACAAAAATGTACATGTTTTTGTATTCCATTCTGATAATATTTGATCTTCTTTTAAATTCCCTGCAATACTGTTCTGGCACCATACCACAGGTAAAAATGTGACAATAAATAAAAGTTATTTTGAAAACAATTGATATCAGAAAGCTGTTTGAATAAAAATAAATTACTTGTGAAAATACATAGTTTTTATTATTATTTCTGTTAAAAATATTTTATCTTGTTTTAATAGTTGAAGTTTAAATTTTGAAATTTCATTTTTTACTCCCAAAGACTGTGAGGAAAAGACAGGGCACATTTTGAAGCAGAAAAGAAAATAATTTGAGATCTCTACATACTAGTAGATATTTCTGATGTGAAAAAAATATATAATCTACTGGTATTTTAATGTCATATTACACTTTCATAATAATACTTTTTGACAGAATGTATGTCAAAATATACAATTAATCATAATGAACACCAGTCTCAAAGAAGCTTCCTTTCACAGGAAAATTACCTAATGTTAACATCTCTTATTAAACGAATTCTAAGTTTCAGTCATCTATATCATACTGTCTACCAACTGCTTGATTACTTCTATAAGTAGCTATGTCATACCTAAAAGTAACTATACTAAGTGATATTAATATAATGATATAACAATGTATAGTTTATTTCTAAGGAAAAGTCACAAAAAATATTAAACATTCAATCACCTGTACCAATATAATTGTTTTTATCCTTCCATGTGTATTTAGTATTAGAATAGCACAAACTTAGAACAGCTCTGTATTTGTGGAGTCCAACATATTTCTACTTTCAGTAAATGTATTGTCCTAGCCCAGAAATGAATTTATATCTTAGTGTCACAATTTCTCTTACAAAAAGGGATAGCTTGCAGTATGGAGGGAAAATTAATTTGCACCTCAACACATGTAAGTGAAGACAAAATTACCCATCTGCCAGGTAAGAGATTGCTTTAAAACAGAATGAAAAGTGTTAGCTTTGCTTAAATGGAATTTACACCTTGCTTTTGTTGGGGAGTGTAAGCAATGAGGTTATTCAGTATACATTTTAAGGAGCCTAGTACAATTCTTCATCATCCTCCCAGAAGTCTTGCCATACATGCAATAATCAGAGGTTATAAGCAGAGTTTATTTCTATGATTACCTATGCATGACATGGATACACATGCTATTTCCTTTTGCTTACAGAATGTTCCTTTCCTATGAATTGTCCACAACATTAACGATTCTGTCATATTTTCAAATACTGATTCAACAGAATCTTGTTAAGGATGGAAAAATCCAGAACTTCATCATTTTCAAAACTGTTTTGTCTGAAAGATTATCCATAACCATGAAACAACAATAACAAGCTTCAATCAGCTTGTGAAACGTTCATCTCTGAAGCTGAGTCTACAGGCCCAGAAATGCTGTATCTCAAAGGCCAAAAAGTAAGCATAGCCTCCTTAATTACAGAAGCATTTAGTTAATTTTAGAGCCCCATGAGTTATTCCTATCAGCTTGAAAATGATGATGGAACCATCACCAGCTCTGATGCAGTTCTTTCGTCCCTTGGGACAGAAAAAATTAAGATCTAGGATGCCATCTGTCTTCTTAGTGGCCTAAATCAGTAGTTAGCTGCTAGGATTCCCTCAGAACCCTAATCTCAACATTTCTCCAGCATAATGCTGATTTGATCTTTTCAAGTGTGGTTCTTGCTCTTCACAACACAGGAATTGTCCACCATGCCTGTCTCCAAGGAGTGCACATTTTTGAGTACTGCCATGTCCTTGGCAGTGCAGTACTGCCAAAGTTTAAGGCTGTGGACAGATTAAATAAATAAATAAAATTTTTACTTCTCTTAGCTATCTTTTAAACCATAGCAGCTACCCATGTCTGTTCTTACTTACAACAACAATATTTCATATCCAAACTAGCTATACTCTAAAGAAATGGCATAGTCAGTTTTGTGAAGTAAAAATATTCCCTTACAAAACTGCATGCCTAAATTGCTACAGTTGGCATTTTTAGATTACCTGGGTCCACGCTGAGGAACCAGAAACTCCATGTCAGCCAGATTCCCCATTCCATTAAAGAAATCTGAGATACGCAAAACAGCCTTCAGTCTGGTCTGCCCTAGAACTATGAACATGGGCATCTGAGGCTCCCCAATACACACAAAAAATACACAGACACACCTACCTCTCAGCAGCTTTCTTTCACAACCTTGCTTGTATCCTGATGTAGAGTGTCAAAACAGGGGACTATCTGTTTTGTAAGTGTTTCTGACCTGAGAACAGCCCTGAGAGACTTTTAAAAGGGCAACATGATGGCAGATCTCCCCAGTGGCATATCCTCACAAAGACATAGCCAGGCATAAAACCTGCAGGTAAATCAGAATGTGTGCAACATCCAGAAACTCTTCCTCCACTTCTGGAGACCTCAAGTTTGATGTCCACATTAGAAACAATGAATAAAAAACACTTTACTAGTCCCACTGTGAATATCAGAATGAACAGGCACTAAACATAAGTCCAAGTACCACAATTTGAGTTGTGCATGTTAGTTGATGGGCTCACTGCTGTGTTCATTTTAAACTTCTTTTAATAGCATTTAAATCTGCATTTTATTTATTTTTTTTTTCTTAAAAGAAGCTACAAAGAAAGAACTAAAGATTTCTTTGCCCAGATGGCTAGACTTTAACCACACAGATGGAAGACAGCAATTCCTGCCTGGACTTCTGGCATATTTCTGGGGTCCGCCGGCTGAGAAAAGCTGTGCCAGACAGGCTATGCTCCCCCATCATGTTTCCCCAGGGCAGGCAACCACCACGGTTTTTCTAGGTTCAATGGGAACTTCAAGGATTTCAGGAATTCCAGTACTAACCAGAATTCAGCTGTTGCCTCTAAAGCCCAAATCCCTATAAAGAAGCTAAGGACTTGGGACTGTTTCCCAGGGCTCTTGGTTCTTATCTAACTCTAGCATTTGGAAAGCTTGCATGCTTCGAATAGCTTAGTGGACTTCCTAGAGAATTGTCGTGCATTTATTGGTCCTTATACTACCACTCAGCATCTGAAAGGTCCTTGTTAGTATGTTTTGCTTCTGAAATAGCTGTTTGTATCTTGAATTTTTGTCTTATTTTTCTTGGCCATGCTACTCACTGGCATATTTCAGGTCTGCCTCTGACTCAGTAAGCATAAATCCTCATTATTAGACCCAAGGATATTTATCTTGTGTAGAACGTGACGGAAGAAGGCGTTATATAACTCCTGTTACACTCCTATACTATCAGCAAATGTCATCCCTTCTCCATAAAAGAGCTACTATCCCTATGAGGTCCAGAACTATCAACTGTTAATAAATAAATAAGCACATATGACATGAATACCGAAAGAATCTATTCATGCAAACATATACAGAGAGGGAGACCATATGTACTGGGAGAGGCATAGAAAATGATACAACATCCAGCAAGAGAGTTATTGTACATGCTACAAAAAGACACAAGATCTTTTCTTCTAGCTATACTGGTAGAGTTTATGTTAACAAATACAGAAATTAAACCAAATAATCCTACTAGAAAAAAGCATCTGGAAAAAAAAAAAAAGACTAGGACAGAGACAGAAGATGTATTGGAGGAGTGTGGGGGGTGTTCTTTTGAGTTTTTAGAAATTTTATTTATAAAATACTAAGTTATTAAATATTACTTATTAATTAAACACTAAAATATTAAGGCATAACAAGTCAATCTTCACTATCAAACAGGAATAGGCTTGACCAGTTACCAAAAAGTAAGGTTTTTATATGTATTTTCTCTTAAAATGCAAACCAGTTGCCACACTATTTTGAACTGCATGACTGATGCATCATTCAGAGCACTGGAGAGATAAAAAGTACCTTTGTTTGGTTTTGGAATTAGCTGATAACCATACAGCACAAATCTTTCACACCAAGTGTGAGAACTGGAAAAACTTTCACACTGGAAAAAGCAGATACGGTAAAAAATTACAGAGAAATTTCACAAAGATCTTCTCTCTCCCTTGAACCGTATTACCTTTGTTGGTTCTGTGTCACTGGAGCAGCCACTGACAACCTGGAGCACCCTAGAGAGAAGGGTCTGTGGCACTAAGCATGCAGGTTGTCCCAGCCTCAGCCACCAGGCACCTCCCTGAGGACAGGGCTGGGAGGAGACCGCAATGAGCCACAGGCCTGCAGGTGAGCCCAGCTGGGAGACAGCCATGTCAGAGCAGCTTGTAGGAAGCCAGAGCCTGGCCCTGCTGTGACCTCACTGGGGCTGGGACTGACAGCCCTGGGGCTAATACAGGCATAGGCCTAGCCAGGTTTGGGGACCCATGGGATATTTAGAGATGGGCAGGTCTAGGAGAGCCAAAGGGTTACAGCATCAACACAGCTGTAAGGAGTTTGCTGTTGTCCTGACAGAGCTGGAGAACAGATGAGAGGAGGTTCAATCTTTTGTACATTATTTTATTCCCCCTAGTTTTATGTAATTGTTGTTGGCAATAAGAATTAACCCTCTAACCTTTAACATATTTTAAAAATAAAAATTAAAATTAAATCAATTATTTCAATAAACAATGTAATTGTAGAAATTTGTTGTAAATAATATCACCAAATACATACTTTTCCACAACTTTTAGAGTCATAGACTCATAGAATACCTTGGGTTGGAATAGACCTTAAAGATCACCCTGTTCCATCTCCCCTGCCATGGGCAGGGACACCTCCCACCAGACCAGGTTGATCAAAGCCCCATCCAGCTTGGCCTTGAACACTTGCAGGGATAGGGCCATTAACAAATTCTCTGGGCGACCTATTTCAGTGCCTCACCAATTATTTTTTCACTTTTATCAAAAAAGGGTCTTATTGATGAGAACTAGAGAGAAAGTGTTTTAGTTTTTGTTTTCCCTGTTTGTTTGTTTGTTTTTGTTTTTGCTTTGTTTTTTTTTTTTTTTTCCCTCATTCATTTCCCTTTGATTAAATTATTCTTAATCACCTGTGAGCCTTTTTCTTTCCATCAAACTTTTTTCTCTCCCTCTTCTTTCAAGGAGGGAGAGTAAGAACAGTTGTGATGTAGTTCAGCTGCCCAGCAAGGTAAAAGCACCACAGATAACAATATAACTTTTGATGAGACCTCTATTAATTCAAATTTTTGAATGTTATATATTTTCAAATAGGAAATGTCAACTTTCTCGGGAAATTTTCTGTAGTATACAGTGATCCATTGTTCTCTGCTCTAGAATGAGTGACTATCACAGGTCTAAAAGTTGCTGAGAATAACTCAAATATGTCATGAATGCAGATCTAAAACTCTCCATGACTACATTAGTGGAAAGAGCCAAAGGCCTTCCCTTGGATATGGGTAATTTGGGCATAAAGCAGAGCTAGTATATATGACATATACAGCGCAGTCATATGCATTCAGGTTTCAGGGCTGACTTAAAATGTTGTAAAAATATAATTTGCAAAAAGTCATTTGTTCTTATATGCAACTATTGAATTGACTGTCAGGGCATCAGCATCTAGATGTATCCAGGCTCCATATGAAGAAACATGAACTTTTAATGTAATGGAGCGGCTACTTTTTTAACCTGTTGATTCTGCTGTGTGATTCATTCATTAAATGAATCTGTCCACTCCTGCTCCTGTCCCTTCAATTTTTTACTATTATCTTCCATTTTATTAATCTGGACATTAGCAAGGGACTGTGGAAAATATATCACAAGACAACTGTAGATGAACATCATGTGTAAGAAGTAATCAACATACAGTCAGGCCTGAAATAAAAGTGATGTTCATTTGCATTATGAAAACAGTTTCTCTAGCTATAATAATTCAGCAAACAATTGTGTATGTCCATAAAACCCCAGTTTAACCTAAGAGAATTATAAAGATGACTGCAGAAAATGTAATTGTTCTGTGGATTCAGACACAGAACAGAAAGACATCACAGGTAATCTGCCTGTATATCCTTTGCTGTCAGAAAGGAAAGAATGGAGGAAAGAGAGAGACACAGCATGGTTGAGAGCACAGACCATGCTGTGCTCTCCCTGATCCACCCTCTGGAACAGAACCATTTCCTGACAGTAAGGGTTTTGTCTGTTATGAGCTATGAATGAATTTTTGTGAATAGCCTGCACCATGTCACCAGGACAACAGAGATAACAGGAGGAGCTGCTTGAAAAAAATAAAAATAAAATAAAATAAAATAAAATAAAATAAAATAAAATAAAATAAAATAAAATAAAATAAAATAAAATAAAATATAAACTCTTGATGCCATGGGCTGCTGATCTAAGACATAATGCCTATGTCTTAGATTTGACATACATGTAGGCCAAATCTCTTCTTAAATAATTCAAGCAAGTCTGAATTTAGCAATTTAAGAGTCGTTGTGAGATAACTAAGATGGTCACTATAAAATCATAGAGAAAATATAAAAATAGAGCAAAACTATGTGTTCTTAAAGCACATTACCTTCAGTTTTAGAACCCTGTTGTTTAAATGTGATGAGGATTAGAACTTTAACAGCATTTCTACAGAGCTTTATGGGCTTATTGTCCATCCCAAAGTGGCCAATTAGTGCTGTGAGAATGAGAAATATGTTTCAGATACCAAACAACTGAGGCAATAACAAAGAGAGGTCCTGATAAGGATGAAACAAAATACAGTGGGAAGAAAAGGCAAGAAAAGTGATAACATAAAGAAAGAAGAGCTGCAGTGAAGCATCTGGTGAAGTACAACAAGTTCTAAATAGGGGAAGGGAAAAGGCAAACAATCAGGAAAAAAAAATAATGGATAATGTGTCCTTTTTACTCTCCCTTCCCTATTTATTTTGCTTCTATAATAAATCACAATCAGTCTGGGTTCTCTTCCCTGGAAAACTCTTACTTTTGAACTTTGAAATTCTGAACTGGAATGAAAAGTGTTTTTCCATTTTTTTCCATTTTCCATTATTTGGAAGTAGATTGCTTTGAGCTTCAGCATTTGGATGATTATGTAATATGTACTAACTCACTTATAACTTTGAAAAAATAAAATATTTTCAGTGAAACAATATTGTATCATACCTATTTTATACAAAAAAAAAAAATCAAAACATTTCAGTAAGCCTGAAACATATTGTTTTGTGCTCTTGTTTCAAAACAAAATATTCAGTAATTTTATTTTTGAACTATGAAGTAAATCTAGTTATGCCCATTAAACATTTTAGTTTATTCAATCAATATTTCACAGTGGAAAGATTTTTTGTCCAAATGTTTCTGAGCAGATGTCATGCTGCGTGACAGGGAATATATGGACATATACTTGACCTTAAGTGTGTTACATTCAAATGGTAAAATTATTACTGTGCTTATAAATAGCCATAGGATTATTCTTGATAGCTACCTTGAATATGGTTATGACAAATAATGTGCATTCTGACTATGATGAAAATTTTTTTAAATGAACCTACACAAGTATTTTCTTAAAAAGGACTATTGACATGAATCAGCTGAGTATGGTTTGTCCCACAACACAGCTGCCAGGAAATTTACCCCTCAGGAAAAAACAGCTGCCAACTTGAGTTTCTTACTGAAAACATGTGCTAATTATGCAAATACATATAAAAATATTTTCAGTTTTTCTTTTTTCTTCTTGTCCAGCCTGCAGAAAATGTTGATTTTTAATTCAGGAGAGTGTATGTGTGTTGAAGGGAGTGAGGGGTTGAGGAGTGAGGGTGGGGTCTAAAGCTTTTGGCATTTCTTGACCACATTGCATTAGCAGGCTTTACAGTTAATATATTTCATTTTCTAAAGGTGTTAGACCAGTGTTTAGATGAAAAACTATTATTTAATGACTCGCTAGAAGAGGCAATGGTGATTGGGCTTCTCGGACTATATCTATCCTAAAACTGTATGTCCTTCATTAGCTGTCAGCTCTGGGAAGCTACACTCCTAAATTTGCACAGAGCAGATTGAGAGGTGATTCTAATTCTAAACTAAGTTATGCAGTCATCAAGATTTTTGATAAGCCAAAACTGAGTCTTGTTTCATTTACTGCTTGCCTTGTATTAAACCAGGTCTTAGTAACTGTACTGGATCAACAGCAAATGTCCCAGATGGATTTCTGATTCTGTTTTCCAAAATGTAGTATTTTGAACTAAAATTCAGTTTACTTTTACTGTATCTGGTCCTATTTCTTCTTCTATCAGTATTCTATTCATCTTTTCCTTGTGCTGTATCCACACCACCTGTTAATCCATCTGTGCTGTTTGTGTATCTGTTGCCTATATAGTGTGCATTACTTGCCTAGCATCCAGTAGCTCCTTATCTATCTGCAAATGAAACCTGCTGCCTTCATCCTGACAAATTCCTACCCTAATTTATTCTCCTTTCTTATAATGACCCTTCTCCATCTATGGTTAATCAGGAAGGCTGAGTTAGTTAATATTCTGATACACAATTGTCTCAACCATATCATTGCCTTGTGAGGCTGAAGTAAAATACCTCCCAGAGATTCCCCACACTCTTCTGTTGGACCCATATAGATACGTGAGATACTTCTCTCAAGAGAGGAGTGAGATACTTCTCTCTTACTGCTTACCTATCTCCTTCATTTTAATAACAGAATAACACTCTGCATGACTCCCTTCCTGATGCCTAAAACACCATGTACTCACACAATCCAGATTCTGTGTATGCACCCTACCTCTGTCCCCTGCCCTAGACCAGTATGTTCCCTTCCCCCTCCTCTTATTCGTTCCTCCAGTAAATTTCCATTCCCCTATATGCATTTGCCAGAAGCCTGTATTGTTACGCCACAGTTCCCTAATATCTTTTCTACACATTAGACAGTCCAAATTTATCCACTTATCAGAGGACTCCCTGGGTTTTCTATTTTCTCTTTTTTTCCTCCCATCACAGAATCACAGACTGATTGAGTTTGGAAGCTGATCATCTAGTCTAACACCTCTACTCAAAGGTATGAGCTACAACGGGTTGCTCAGGGTCACATTTGATCAGGTGAGCAGGAATGGAGACTTCACAGACTATCTGAGCAACCCATTCCAATATTTAATCACCCTTACAGTATTTTTTTTCCTAACATTTAAACAAAATTTCTTGTATAGCTATCTGTGTCCATCTTGACCTGTCACTGGATGCCGCAAAGAAATTATGGCTCCATCATCTTTACACCCCTACCCCCACAGGTATTTATACACATTGATAATATCCCCCTGAACCTTCTCTTCCCCAGCCTACATAGTCACAGTCTCTTATAATATTTCAGACTCTCCAATTTTTTAATTATCTTTATGGGCCTTCACAGGTACTGCTCCAGTATCACAGAATCACAGAATTGTCTAGGTTGGAAGACACCTCAATATCATCGAGTCTAACCTCTGACCTAACACTAACAGTCTCCACTAAACCATAACGCTAAGTTCAACATTCAAATGTCTTTTAAAGACCTCCAGGGATGGTGACTCCACCACTTCCCTGGGAAGCCCGTTCCAATGCCTCACAACCCTCTCAGTAAAGAAGTTCTTCCTAATATTCAACCTAAAACACCCCCAGCGCAACTTTAGCCCATTCCCCTTTGTCCTGTCACCAGGCACGTGGGACAATATACCAACCCCCATCTCACTACAGCCTCCTTTAAAGAGTGATAAGGTTGCCCATGAGCCTCCTTTTCTCCAGGCTGAACAAGCCCAGCTCCCTCAGCCGCTCCTCGTAGGACTTGTTCTCCAGACCCCTCACCAGCTTCATCGCCCTTCTCTGGACTCACTCAAGCACTTTGATGTCCTTCTTGTAGCAAGGGGCCCAAAACTGAACACAGCACTCGAGGTGTGGCCTCACCAGAGCCGAGTACAGGGGGACAATCACTTCCCTAGATCTGCTGGCCACACTGCTTCTTATGCAAGCCAGGATGCTGTTGGTCTTCTTGGCCACCTGAGCACACTGCTGGCTCATATTCAGCTGACTATCAACCAATACTCCCAGGTCCTTCTCTGCCAGGCAGCTTTCCAACCACTCATCTCCCAGCCTGTAGCTCTGCTTGGGGTTATTGTGCCCCAGGTGCAGGACCCAGCACTTGGCCTTGTTGAACCTCATACAGTTGACCTCAGCCCATCGGTGCAGCCTATCCAGATCCTCCTGCAGAGCCTTCCTACCCTCGAGCAGATTGACACACGCACCTAACTTGGTGTCATCTGCAAACTTACTGAGGATGCACTCGATCCCCTCATCCAGATCATCGATAAAGATATTAAAGAGGACTGGCCCCAGTACCAAGCTCTGGGGGACACCACTAGTGGCTGGCCTCCAACTGGATTTGACTCCATTCACCACAACTCTTTGGGCCCACAACTGGCTATCCAGCCAGTTTTTAACCCAATGAAGCGTACGCCAGTCCAAGCCTAGGGCAGCCAGTTTCTTGAGGAAAATGCTGTGGGAAACGGTGTCAAAAGCCTTGCTGAAGTCAAGGTAGACCACATCCACAGCCTTTCCCTCATCCACCCAGCGCATCACTTGGTCATAGAAGGAGATCAGGTTTGTCAAGCAGGACCTGCCTTTCATAAACCCATGCTGACTGGGCCTGATCACCTTGTTGCCCTGTAAGTGCCATGTGATGACACTCAAGATAATCTGCTCCATGAGCTTCCCTGGCAAATGTGTGTCCATGTGTGTGATATGTATGTCCATGTGTGTGAAAATGTATGTCCATGTGTGTGATATTCTCTTCACAGATTCATAAAATCACAGAATAGTCTGCATTGGAAAGGACCTATTAAGATTATGTAGTCCAATCCCACTGTTAAGTGGGGTCACCAAGAGCAGGTTGTCCTCTTGTGCTGGAAAGCTAAACCTGACACCCCAGAAAAGGCTTCACCAGAGCTAAGCAGAGTGTAAATACCACCTCCCTCAACCTGCCAGCAATGCTCTTCCTAATGCAGTCCAATATGCTTCCCTCCATATATCCTAAATATGCTCATATTGAAGTGATTCTTTAGTAATCTATTTATTTTACAACTCCAGCAAGAGGACATTTCTGCCTTAATTAAAACTTCAGTATTTATACATGCTACAGCCATCCTTGCGTTAGTCTGGCAGTTATTACTAAGTCTCACAGTTAACCTAAATCTTCACCATAAGGCGATAAATTTCTTGCTGTTCTATACAATCATTTATAGTCTAGTGCCCAGCCATTGGTCATCTGCCTGCATTTCAAATCATTAAAAAAAAAAAGTTCAAACTTAGGATATGACCAGTTCTGCAATGATGAGAGTGGTCATTTTGGAATGTACTATTTCAGCCCAAGGTATTTTTGTACCTCTTTGTGTATGATATCATAATGTTTTTTTCCCTATTTGCTGTTCCCACCACTATGGACACAACTGTGTCATTATGTGTGGAAACACAGAAGTAATGCCTTGTGAGAACTGTCTTCTGAAAGAAGAAAACAAAAAAGACCAAGGAATGAGTGGAGTAATGGGCATAAGGGAGGAAAGGAGAAGCATCTGCAGAAAATAGTAATGAATTGGTAAATAATATCTGCTCCCCATATTATATAATCCACATGCAAATTATGTGAAGTGAAGTCAGACAATATGACATTTTAGAGACTTGGCTGAATATATGAAACAATCTGTTGATCTGGATTAAGTGTTTTAGCATATCACTTAATGTCTTCAGAAGCAAAATGAGGATCAATATTCCTATCTAAACCAAGCCAATCAGTTAGATAACCTTTTATATCACTATTACTTCTGTGATCTGGAGCAGATATGCCTTAAATTAACAGGATTAGAGAAAGTTTATCTAGGTATAATATTTTTGACCTGCAAGGAACTGTGGTGGTTCTACCCAGCTGGACAGACAAACTCCACAACAACCATTCTCTCACTCCCCTTCTTCAAAGCAAAAGAGAGAGAAAATATGATGAAAAGGGCTCAAGGACTGAGATAAGGATCACCCACCAGTTATCATCATGGGCAAAACAGGTTTAGCATAGAGAGATTATTATAGTTTATTACCTATCACTAGTAGACTAGAACAGTGGGAAACTATACCCAAACACCCCCTCCACCCCCCCTACTTCCCAACCCCCAGGCAGCACAGGGGAATGGGGAATGGGGGCTGTGGTCAGTCCTTAATGCTTCATCTCCGCCACTCTTTCACTCTGTCACTCTGTGCCCCTGCTCCAGTGTGGGGTCCCTCCCATGGGATGCTGTCCTTCACAAATTGGTCCTGTGTAGGCTTCCCACAGGCAGCAGCTCTTCAAGAACTGCTCCAACATAGGTTCATACCACAGGGTCCATTCATTGAGAGCAAACTGCTCCAACACAGGTCCCCCATGGGCAGCAGCTCCCCCCAGACCACCTGCTCCTGCGTGGGCTCCTCTCCATGGGCTACAACTCCAGCCCAGGTCCTGCTCCTCCAGAGGCTAGCCGTGCGCCACAGCCTCCTCCAGGCCACATCCACATGCTTCACTGGGAGTCTCTGCACAGGCTGCAGGGTATCTTCTGCTCTGGCACTTGGAGCACCTCCTACCCTCCTTCTGCCCTCCTTAATGCCCTCAGGGCTGGTTATCTCCCATTTTCTCACCCTTTTCTCCCAGTTGCCGTTGCACATTTTTTTTCCCTTTCTTAAACCTGTTCTCCCAGAGGCCCACCCAGCACTGCTCACTGGCTTCACTCTGGCCAGCAGTGGGTCCCTTGTGCAGCTGACTGGAGTTGGCTCTGATCTGACATGGGGCAGCTGCTGGGCTCTGCGCACAGAGCTTACCCCTGCAGCCCACAACTACCAAAACCATGCCACATATACACAATTAAGAAACAAAAGGTGAATGTCAAAATAAACAATTGAAAATTAAGTTCAGTTTATTTAAATTTCAAAATCCAAAATATATTCAAACTACACAAACTTCCTTTAGTGATTTCACCATTTCTACAAAAAGAACAGCAAACTAACTCACAAAAAAATAAATAAATAAAATAATAAAATAAAATAAAATAAATAAAAAATAAAATAAAATAAAATAAAATAAAATAAAATAAAATAAAATAAAATAAATAAAATAAAATAAAATAAATAAAATAAAATAAAATAAAATAAAATAAAATAAAATAAAATAAAATAAAATAAAATAAAATAAAATAAAATAAAATGTGTGGTGCATTGATCTTGTCTGGCTACCAGACACCCACAGTTGCTCCCTCAGTCCCCTTCCTCAACAGGACACAGAGAGAAAATAAGGTGGAAAAGATCATGGGTTGAAATAAAGGCACTATAACAAGAAAAACAAAAGCTACATGTAGAACCAAAGCAGAAAGAGTAATTCATCCTCTACTTCACTTTGCCAGGCAGATGTCCAACCATTTGCTGGAAAACAGAGCCTCATGGAGGTTGCTTGGGAAGACAAATGCCATAAACATCTATGTCCCCAAAGCCTCCACCTTTCCCTTAGCTCTTACTGCTGAGCATGACTTCATATGAATCCCTTTGGTCTGTTTGGATCAGCTTGTTTCAGCTATGAAACAAGTCTCTAGTCCACCATGTGCCTACCAGCCTTTTTGGGGGGGAGGGAGGGAAAGAGCAGAGGGGAAGGGTAATAACAGCAAGAAAGCCTTGCTGCTGTGTAAGCACTGCTCAACAATACCCAAAATGCTGCCATGTTATCAACATTGTCTTAGACCCAAAAGCAAAGCAGAGCACTATATAGGCTACTAAGAGGAAAATTAACTCCATCCCAGAAAGATTGAACTAGTTTTCTTTCTTTCATCTTGACTTTCCCTTCAGGATGAATTATTTTCAGTCCTTTTGGCAAAGATAGTCATACATTATATTAAATAATAATAATAACAATTTTAATGTTGTGAACTACATATTTCTTAAATATAATCTATGGTTTTCCTAAACATTACTAGGTATGGATTTGATGGATGAACTATTTGATGGATAAGGAACTGGCTGTGTACAGAGAGTTGCTAGTCAACAGCTCAGCATCCACATAGAGACCAGATGAGTTCTGTCTGTCAGCGGATCTGTCTGTCTTGGGATCCTAACTATTTAATATCTTAATTAATGACAAAGACTGGAGGATTGAGTACACCCTCAGAAAGTTTGAAGATAACACTAAACTGAGTAGCACATTTGATATGATAGAAGGAAGGGATGCAATCCATAGACAGCTTGACAGGCATGAGAAGAGGGCACATATAAATTGTTCAGCAAGACTAAGTTCAAAGTCCTACACCAGGGTTGAGGCAACCCCTGGTACAAGTACAGAGTGAGGGACCAGTCTGTACCAGCCATACAGAGAAGGACTTGGCATTGTATCTTGAGATGCATAAAAAGAAGAATGGTCAAGGGAGAATGGTCAAGGGAGGTGATTCTTCCCTTCTACTCCACTCTTGTGAGACCCCAAGTGGTGTACTGCATCCAGGTCTGGGACCTCCAGCTCAAGAGAGACATGGATCTATTAAACTTGGTCCAGAGGAGGGCCACAAAAATGGTCAAAGGCCTGGAACACCTCTCCTACAAAGAATGGGTGAGAGAGCATGGGTTGTTTAACCTGGAGAAGTGAAGACTCCAAGGAGACCTTATAGTGGCTTTCCAATATTTAAAGAGAATTTATAAGAAAGATGGGAAGAAACTTTTTGCTAGGGCATGTAGTGATAGGAAAAGGGATAACGGTTTTAAACTGAAACAGACTTAGGAACAAACTATTTAGTGGTGAGGCACTGGAACAGGTTGCCCAGAGAAGCTGTGGATGCCCCCCATTCCTGCAAGTGTTCAGGGCCAGGTTGGATAGGGCTTTGGGCAACCTGACCTAGTGAAAGATGTCCTTGTCCATGGCAGAGGAGTTCAAACTAGATTAAAGGTCCATTCCAACCCAAACCATTCTGTGATTCTATAATTCTATGAAAATTAATTAAATGGAAATGATTGTTTTTGATGGAGGCTGGGTTTGTTTTTGCCCTCCTCAATGTCAACTCCTTTCCTTTCCTTTCCTTTCCTTTCCTTTCCTTTCCTTTCCTTTCCTTTCCTTTCCTTTCCTTTCCTTTCCTTTCCTTTCCTTTCCTTTCCTTTCCTTTCCTTTCCTTTCCTTTCCTTTCCTTTCCTTTCCTTTCCTTTCCTTTCCTTTCCTTTCCTTTCCTTTCCTTTCCTTTCCTTTCCTTTCCTTTCCTTTCTTTTCTTCTCCTCCCTCCCCTCCCCTCCCCTCCCCTCCCCTCCCCTCCCCTCCCCTCCCTCCCCTCCCCTCCCCTCCCCTCCCTCCCTACCCCTACCCCTCTCCTCTCCTCTCCTCTCCTCTCCTCTCCTCTCCTCTCCTCTCCTCTCCTCTCCTCTCCTCTCCTCTCCTCTCCTCTCCTCTCCTCGAGTCTCCTCTCCTCGAGTCTCCTCTCCTCGAGTCTCCTCTCCTCGAGTCTCCTCTCCTCGAGTCTCCTCTCCTCTCCTCGAGTCTCCTCTCCTCGAGTCTCCTCTCCTCGAGTCTCCTCGAGTCTCCTCGAGTCTCCTCTCCTCGAGTCTCCTCGAGTCTCCTCTCCTCGAGTCTCCTCTCCTCTCCTCGAGTCTCCTCTCCTCTCCTCGAGTCTCCTCTCCTCGAGTCTCCTCTCCTCTCCTCGAGTCTCCTCTCCTCGAGTCTCCTCTCCTCGAGTCTCCTCGAGTCTCCTCGAGTCTCCTCTCCTCGAGTCTCCTCGAGTCTCCTCTCCTCTCTTCGAGTCTCCTCTCCTCGAGTCTCCTCTCCTCGAGTCTCCTCTCCTCTCCTCGAGTCTCCTCTCCTCGAGTCTCCTCTCCTCTCCTCGAGTCTCCTCTCCTCGAGTCTCCTCTCCTCGAGTCTCCTCTCCTCTCCTCGAGTCTCCTCGAGTCTCCTCTCCTCAAGTCTCCTCTCCTCGAGTCTCCTCTCCTCGAGTTTCCTCGAGTTTCCTCGAGTCTCCTCTCCTCTCCTCGAGTCTCCTCTCCTCGAGTCTCCTCTCCTCGAGTCTCCTCTCCTCGAGTCTCCTCTCCTCTCCTCGAGTCTCCTCTCCGCCCTGCCTTGCCCTTCACTTTATTATGTAAAGGAGTTTTACTTTAAATTCTATGGTATTATAAATTATGAGTATAAATAATGAAAATAATTTGCTATTAGCAGAAAGTACTGCCTTTTAGGTGCTGCACGGACATCTATAGTTTGGACCCAGGATTATTGACTCACAGATATGCATTTTTTATCTATAAGTGGGCTCCAAATTTTACTACTGTCTACCAGGAAACACTGAAGCATCTGAAAGCATCAAGGAATAGAAGTTCTGTAGTAATTTAGGTAATGTCAGGTGATGCAATATTTAAGCTGTGTTTAGAGTCAATATTAGTAACAGTGCTGAAACTGTACTGTAGTTTAACATTTGATGAAACAAAATGCTGATTCACCAAGGTAGTTGCAGTTGCTATGTATTTTTATTATACTTTGGATATCATGTGGGGGCAAGGCAGTATAATGATATGGCACACTTTTTAATCATGGATGTAGCTTTGTTGTATCTTCATTAAATGTGTCTGATCTTATGCACAATGAGATGAAAGTAGGCAGTACCTTTGTATCAAAGGAAAAAATTAAAAAACAGCCAAGATCAAGACATCACTTCAGCAGATGAAGCACTGAGCAGACCTAGATTCATCCAACATTTTCAAATACAAATGGAGAAAGTAAAACTGTTTGTAAATACTACTTCATCAGAATAAATGTTTTCCTCTGGAGGATGTTGACCATTACTTGGGAAAAAAAAAAAAAAAAAAAAAAAAAAAAGTTTAATTTAGAGAATTTGAAACTCAATTGGTTTTGGACTCTCTGGCTTCAAAAATTATTTGAGCTGTATCCGCTACATTGTCTCCAGAACTGTACTGATTTGAAAGGGTACTGAATATCTAGAAATCTTGGGAGCCACAGATGACTACTGGAACCTAATTTGTGAGAATTTTTCTCATAGCTTTGGAAAACCTCCAGCTGAATACAGACTGCTTGTTACAGGCAGATTTCTTCAGACAGAGACAAAAGCTTGGTTGCAGTCGAGTCAACTTATGTTTTTATAAATTTTCTGTATCCTTTCCTGTGCTTTTGGGAAATAAACAACATAAAATTTCATAATCCTGAGATCTGCAAGCTATAATATTGAAAACACCTGTCCTGAGTAATCCAAAAATTCCCAGTCTTTGACAATGCCATGGTTTGTGATTTTATGACTGCCCTTGGGGATCTACAGCACAGAGTCACAAATCCACAAATCCATCAATGTCCTTCACCTGATCACTTTTGCAGAATAGGGTTGCCCTGGAGATTTAAAGTTCCCGATTTCAAGTTCCTCTGCAAAACAGTAATGAAACTAACAGAAAACAAGACCTATATCTCATTGAAAGTTCAGTGTCTCCAGTTCTCCAGTAACTATCATATTAAGTATAAAGCAGTTAGATTTAGAAAAGACATTTTCTCAGACTACCCCAATCAGATTCTAAATACATTGGAATTAAGTCCATTTTTCCATGATATATTTGTTTTCCTGATATTGTTTCCTCAGACAGATATGAGGGCAATCTAAAGGTTATAGGAACATGGAAATTGTTATATAAGATTGGTTTAAGGAAGAAATCATGATATTTATAATCTGTTCCAAAATTACTGTTGCCTGCCTTACTGATAGTCACAGAACTGCCAAAACCATTTCTGAATCTTAAATTCTCAGTTTTAAGATTTACTGACCTGGGAGTAGGGAGGAAGGGTAGAATAGTCCAACATCAGTGAGTTTTTTACTTTCATTTCCTAGTACTTTAACTCATCCTTGTTCCTTTGCTAATGAATGGGATAGGAGAAGTTCTAATTTCTCTACAGCTCCCATTCTGGGGTTGTCTGCCGGTGTGTGGTATTCCAGATGAGGGTTTCTACTAAGGATTTATGCAAAAGCACTAGAATATGTTTTGTGCTAAACATCAATACTTATGCATTCTGATATCTTGGCCACTGTTTTTTTAAAAGGATTTAATTGGGCTCCCTGCATGGTATCTGTCTCCCTTTCCTCAGTTGCCACAGTCAATGAAAAACCCCTGTGAGGTGCAGCAGTAGTTCACAGTAGTTCACAGCTTCAAGACAGTTTAATTTATATGTACCAACACTTACTTTCCTTGCCCCTGCATAAACCTTTCACCTTATTTAACACCAACTGCTTTCTCACAGTTCTCCCTGACCTCACTTATCTAAAGATCATTATTGTATCTGGAGTTCTGTCTAGCTCTCATTCAAATTCTTTTCCAGATTATTAATACAAACATTAAAAAATAAAAATAAAACATAAACAATCTTATATTTTGCATTCTGTTACTTGGTCAGGCCTTTATCAAAAAGTATATTGTCTTTTCTGAGGACCATTTATCTTCTATAGTAGATATTGGGAGGTGGATTTTGGTAAAACTTTGGAAATGAGCATGAATTGCTGACTGGTTCTCCTTAACTGCCTCCTTTTTAATATGCTCAAAGATTTCTGAGAAATAACAAAGGCAATGTAATTTTTTTCCCAAGCTAAAATATTTATTGCTTGTGTCAGACCTCACTAACTTGCTACCCAAACATACATGTAAAATTGCTGGGCTTTAGAGAAGTCTTGATAAAAGTTGTTAGTTTCTGTGATAGGTGTAAAAGCATCTGTATGCTTGCAATAGCTAAAATTAATATATGACTTTGGATATAATATTACTACATTCTATATTTAACTTAGAATAAAGAATGTGATTTCTGTTAACGAATCAATTAAAGCAAATGACCTTGTAATGTGCTAATGTGGTGCAGTAAAGTGCTTGTCACTTATGTAATGGAAGTATTTTAGTATAGACTATTTTTCTAAGACGTTTGCCAGATAACATTATGTTTCTCAGATAACTTGAACGTCAGCATTTGAAATAATTATGATTCTTACTGTGTGATGCAAAAGCCATATAAATGTGGGATTGACCAATAAAATAAGGTAATCCAAGGTATTCAAATGCATACGTAGATTCATATGTACTGAAGATAACTAGAGTATGTTAAAAGACAACCAGAGAAGGTTTTCTTACTGTAAAAATGGATTTCCAGTATCTGATCATCTGCTAATCCAAAAAATACATCATATCAATCAATAAAAGTTTAATGCTATGTGAAAGCTGCCTTTATTTTATAAATAGGAAAAATGTCAAATTCAGACTTTGCTTCCAATATGCAATCATACTTTCTATTGTAAATTGAATAACTGTCATGTAACTTCTTAAAAGTATGTACCTTATAGTTATCTACCAGTGAATACAAAGACATTATGATTAAAAGAGGAACCATTGCTTTGATAGCCCTGTTCCTTTCTTTGACTTTAAAGTTACATTTGGAACAGCAATAACTAACCAGGTCAAAAGACAACCTCATTTTATTCATATCAAGGCAAGAATGACAGTGATACATTGCCAAAGAGATTACTGCTAACAGGTATCATTACCAATGACACATTGCCATTTTTAGGACTTAACCACTATTATATAATGTTTTACTTTATAAATAACCCACAGGGAGGGCCAAGGAAACCACCCACAGAGTAAAACATTGGTTTTACTTTAGTATGTAAAAAAGATGAAGGACTCTTTTTACTTGGACTCTTTTACTCTTTAATGATAGCACAAGGGGGAATGGTTTTAAACTAAAAGAGGGGAGATTTAGGTTAGAAATTAGAAGCAAGTTTTTCACTCAAAGTGTAGTGAGACACTGGAACAGGTTGCCCAGAGAAACTGTGGATGCCCCATCCCTGGAGGTGTTCAAGACTAGATTGAATGAGGCCCTGGGCAACATAATCTAATTGGTAGCAACCCTGCCTATGACAGGGAGATTGGAACTAGATGATCCTTGAGGTCTTTTCCAACCCAGGCCATTCTATGATTCTATGATTCTGATATGAAAAATAAAGTCACTTCAATAAAATTATCAATTGGTTTTCAATATATGCAAGAGGACCTACATTCTTTCCTCAGGGAATGTAAAAGAAATGCTTAGCATCTTATTTTTAAATTAAAAAACATGGAAAACATACAAACAAACAAAAAACAGACAAAAACAACAATAAACCTAGGATTTTTTGTATTGTATTCTTTGAAATAAATAATTGCCTATGCAAATACAAATTAGAAGCTACAAATACAACATTTCCATAGTATCCTAGTACCTTAAATAATTTTACAAACAACCAGTCATACAATCCAGTTTTCAATTTTGAAGTTATTACTATTTTCCTGATTGGCAAGGAGAAGCCTGCATTTTTCTAAGAAAACTCCATAGCTGTTCTAGGTTAGAACAAATATAATGTGACTTCAAATCTGTATTTATCTACAGATCTATATCTACAAGCTTTAATGTTGTTTTCATTTTTCTTCTATGTTTTTTGTTTGTTAATTATTCATCAAAAGAAAACCCTATTAAGTTATTATCACTCATAATTTCTGTTAACCAATTATCTTACAACAGTTTTTTACTATACTGCTGCTGAAGCCTTGTAAATCTTCATTTATTGTGCTATTGTAGAAATCTCTTTCATTCTGATATTGCACCAATTAATTGGATTTATTTGACTGATTAAGCATGTCAGAATAGAGAAAAAAAGAGAAAGTATGTCATTAAGTGAGATCTCTTGTATTATGTACTAGTCTACCAGATGTGAGAGGTTCACTACTGGAGTTTAAAACTTGCTGAGAATCAGCTTTATCATGATACTGATGTTTTGGACTCTCCAAACATTTAAGTTACTCATGTGACACAAGTTTATTTGAGCTTTCAGTTCCTCGATATTTACTACAGGAAAAAGACCCTGAATATAATATTTGCCTTTTAAAACTTTACTAAATAACAGAATTAGTGAAGAATTTTCCATCTGGATTAGGAGATGAGCTCCACATGAAAAAATAATTAAGTATCCACTTTTGGAAAAGAGAATCCTTTGCCAGTTGTGTACCTCTGCTTGCTCCAATCAGCCCCATTAACTTTTCAATGATCTGTTGCAATAGCATTGTAATTGGAAAGTGCATTACAGGAGACTAATCGGATGGATGACGTATATTACTTGTTCTAGTCTCATGAATAATAAAGTTTCTTGAAAAGTGAGGTGTAGAACTTTTGCATGTAAAACCAACTTAACTCAATGAAGTTTGAAAGCCACAGCAGAGAATCATGGTCAAGTATTACATGGGAATCATCCTGATCATCACAGAAACCACAGCCACAAAGATGACAAAGGAAAAGCAGAGAATACTAATGCTATTCAGGTGTCAATCTAGGTTTGTCCATAGCTGAGATATCTGGGATAATATCATCTTAGTGAAAGAAAATAAAGTTTATTTTCTATTATAGAAAGTGAATTTTCCCTTCAAATCTAATACACTAATGGACCAATAGAATTTTCATCAATACTTTTAGATCAAAGGCTTTTAACCAAAACAGACCTCCTGGTTCTTTTTTAATGTGCTAATATTTCTTCAGGCATTTCTAGAAGGTGGAAACCGAAACTAGAAATAGTCAAAGATTCCAGAATTCACACACATTTACCTATCACTCTAAGTACAATGTACCTTACAGTGAAGTGACAATACTATACTAATATATATACTAATACTATATATTATATATACTATATATATATACAACTATACTAATATAATACTAATAATATAATAATTCACCAGAACTGTTGCTGCTCTGTTCATATATAGAAGAGCCAAAGAAACTGTACTTTTAGTGGGCATTCTGTTTTCTATTTTGCTTTTGTCTTTTAGTCTGTAGGATTTTGTTTTGGTTTGGTTTTTATTATTTTGCTAGCACAAGATCCTAGGAAGTGTAGATAAGGCATAAAATGTAAGCACTGGGCTACAGAGGATATACGTGTATGGTCTAGAATTTTACAGCAGTTCTTAGAAGCATAAAATTTATTTTGTCTTATTTGAAATCCATCACTGCAAGTAAAGATGTTAATTGTCCATGTACTGAAATAGATAGTCAAAATACTTTACAAATGACTATGTACCAAAGTAACTGGAGTCATGGCATATTTATTGTTTCCAGTCTTGAATATAGATGAAGGTCAAGACATTTTCAAACTTGATAGCTGAACCATTTTGTGTGTACTTCACATTTAAGTTCACTGTTAAGTCCATTTGTACTTTGGAAATCATGTTCTCTGAGTTCTTTTCTTATGACAATTCTGTGTTGGTATATAACTGATATACCTGATCATCTGGCAGTATTTCTTAAGACCGCTCCTTCAGTCCTTATGTTAAACATATCTTAAAGGAAGAAGAGATTAATTTTTATTCTTAACACCAGATATGATACTTTTCATTTGTGTTGACTTTCTCTTTGACTACATTTAACCAATTTGCTTATGTTTCAGTTTCTATACATAACATCACAATTGTTCATTTTCTCAAGTTTTCTGAAGATGCAAAATGTTCACATGCATGAGAAATAATATAAAAAGAACTTGAAATTGTCGTACCAAGAGAGTAAACAAGGAAGCCAGACATTTTGTCCTCAGTTTCTTATGGAATCATTAGATTGTTAGCATAATAATTACCCTATCATGAATCATGAATCTTCCATTCATGAGCAACTTCTAAGCTACCCCTTCATGAAAATCTGTACACTATGCATTCCCTTCTTACAAATTTCCTCATATCAATGGACTTCACAGGCTAGTCTTTACATGGCACTGAAGACACATGAATAAAGTGGAAGAAAATTATTAGAAATGGTGATGATATTTGATAAGAAAATAACTTTTTATAGAGGTGACTTCATATTGAAGAAGCACCTAAACTAAATCATGGAAGTGCTCATAAAGTTACAGCATATTTTGAACAGAAGTATTTTTTTACTATAAGGGTTGGTATTCTTGTAACTGGACTAATGATAAATGTTGTCTTTTGATTAGGTTATCAATATTTTAATTAGACTAACAAGTCAATTTTTAGTGCTGTGCTCACTTTTACCATAACAATATATTGACTGTAACACAAGGGACATAAAGAGGTCATTTGGACCAAGGCCCCAGTCATTGTAGATCCTCCTTAGTTCAGGATTCTCAGGGATACTTAGTCACATTTTGCATATCTCCAAGGCAGACATCCAAATCTCATTGGGCAACCTGTTCCATACTGGACTACCTCCGTTGGGATTTTTTTTTCCCTAGCACCTAAGTAGAATTTGTGTTGATGCAACTTGTGTCTGCTGTCTCTTGTTCAGTCACTTTAAATCTCGGATAATAGTCTACATCCACATTATCTGTCAGCACCCATTATGTAATTGGAGACAGCAAGTAAAATCATCTTTAGTTTTCTTTTCTTTAGGCTGAACAAAGAGAGCTCTTTCAACATGTCCTCACATATCAAGTGCTCCAGCGCACAAATCAACTTTGGACTCAGGCCAGGATATCAGTTTCTTGTACTATTGAGATCAAGACTGGACATGGTGCTCTAGACACAGACTTACAAGTAATAAAGATGAAGAATTTCTTCCTTTGGTCGCTGTGCTATAGACCATATAGCCAAGGATGCAGGTGGCATTCTTAGCTACAATGATGTGCTTCTGACACGTATTCAACTTGTTCATCAGCAATGCTGCACCTACAAAAATTTTTCTCTATCTCGTCTTGAGAGTGTACTGTTGCATGGGCTTATTCCATCCAAGATGCTGAACTTTACATTTGACTTTGTTCACCTTCTTGAGGTTTCTTTCAGCCCATTTCTCCATCCTTCCATGGTCCATCTCAGTGAGCCATGTCCTCCACTGTACAGACCACTCCCACCTCAGTGTAGATCTGTACATCTGCAGATTTGCTGAGAGTGCTTGCTACCCCATCATGCAGGTCATTAATAGTGAGATTAAACCTTACTCATCTCTGCATCAATGCCTGAGGAGTGCCACTGGTAGGTAGCCATCAGTTTAACTCTGTATCATAGATAAGATCATAAGATGAAGAAAAAGATATGACTTTCATCAAATGGCTGCTGACAGAAAGAACCTGTTTAGGGAATCAATAATCATGCCCTGTTCTTTGGAAAACAAACTGAAGAAGTAGATGATGAAAGTCATATTGAACACAAAAATAAAAGAACTCCTCAAGCTTAAAACAGGATTCTTGTAAAGCTCTATATCTGATCTTTGTCTATGAAATTGTGGTGTTGTTAAACCCTATTTAATCTGTAACAACATATCACAGCTAGATAATGTAAGATTATAGAATTCCATGCTAAAGTGTCATAAAAATCTAATTCATTTTGTGAGATTTGATAAATGACCAATTTCTGTCCTTGTGAACTGAAATGATACCATCTGGGTATAGTTTTTTTACACTTTATTTCTGTTAGGAAGATCTCTACTATCCATCAAACTAATTACCTTGTTCTTTTAAGGCACTGTAATTGCATTATGCCCAATGTTAATTTTTTTAACAGTTACAACATATTCAATAGAAACTTGACCTTAAAGCTTTGCTGGTACCATGCTTAGCTTCATCTGAGGTGCATTTCATAGCCTTTGTACTAAATAGTTGTTGCAGCTGCAGCCAACTTGTTTGTCTTTTTGTTTATAACTAAAATATATTAAAACTCAGGAACTGGTTCAACATGAATCGATGCCACAAAAACATGAATGGAAGCAAAAAGGATCTCAATATTTATTTTCCATTTGAATTGTGTTTTCCCCAATGAGGATGTGATGCCGTTATTAAAGGTGCTTTAAAAATGCAGAGAAAAGCTTTGTGTTTTTACAAAAGCAGTAATAATTGGCAAACACTTTGAGATACATGTAACAATTCCTTAGCTATCTAATCAGATTACTAATTCTGTCGCTAAGTATCTCACTGCAGAGTTTCCAAAGAAATAGATCCATGTACAGGAAGTTTTAGGAAATCAGTCTGATGATCACATCAGTGGATCAGTTCTGAACTATTGAGTTTATACTTGTTAAAAAGAGACAAAATGACACATGAATCAAGATATCTGTCTGTTATTGCTGTCCTGGATTATTAGGGAACCAACTCCTTTTTTTCTATAATAGATGTTATTTGCCAACCAGAACCACAAACAAGGACAGAAAGCAAAGTGTCTTAAAGTTATTCTTAAGGCCTTACTGCTAATTCTAGTTCACCTTTCTTTCAAAAGATCTAAAATTATTAAAGAAGAGTCACCTTAAATCTAGGATCATATTGGTTCTTAATGAGGCTCAGAGAATAGGAATTGTGAACTGCTTCACTAATGGGCTTACGTCTAAGGACCCTAAGAACAAAACTGGTGATTATCTAGACAGGAAAAGTACCTGAGATTAAAACAGACTTTATAATCTCATATATAAGTATATATTTTTATTTTTAGTAAAGTGCATGACAGTCACAGTGCTGAGATTAAGGAGATATGTGCTTTCTTTTGGATCAGAGTAAGTGCACTAGAACCTAATGTTTCATCCAGCAGTAAATGAGTTATAAAGGGAGGTTCTACATCCTAAAAAATGAAGAGCAAAAGCCCTCATGTTACCTCAGATAAACTGCTGAGTTTGCTTATAGGGGGAAAGGGGTCTACAGTGGGCCAGGAGGAAAAGACTACAGGAAACAAATATTTATTACCATTGCATAAGTCAGGACAATCACAAGTCTGAAAATAATGGGAGAATAGCTTGAAATTATATGTTATATTTGTTGCCTTAATACTTTGCAATCTAAGTCAGGATGACAGAAGAAAAGGTGTAGGGTGTATTTAAAATATGAAAATTGAGATACAAAAATACAAAGTTAATTGTCATACAATACACTGGAAACCATAGAATCATAGAATCATTAAGGTTGGAAAAGACCTCCAAGATCATCTAGTCCCCCTACCACCAATGTCACCCACTAAAAAATGTCCCTAAGCACTACGTCCAAACTTTCCTTAAACACCCCCAGGGATGGTGACCCCACCACTTCCCTGAGCAACCCGTTCCAATGCCTGACTACTCATTCTGAGAAGAAATGTCTCCTTATTTCCAACCTAAACCTCCCGTGGCACAACTTGAGGCCATTCCCTCTAGTCCTATTGCCAGTTATCTGTGAGAAGAGGCTGAGACCCAGCTCCTCACACTTTCCTTTCAGGTACCTATAGAGAACAGTAAGGTCTCCCCTGAGCCTCGTCTTCTCCAGACCAAATAACCCTAGTTCCGTCAGCTGCTCCTCACAGGACTTGTGTTTTTCACCAGCTTTGTAGCCCTTCTCTGGACATGCTCCAGGGTTGTAGTGAGGGGCCCAAAGCTGAACACAATACTCCAGGTGTGACCTCACTAGAGCTGAGCGCAGTGGGACGATCACCTCCCTGGTTCTGCTGGCTACACTATTCCTGATAGAAGCCAGGATGCCGTTGGCCTTCTTGGCCACCTGGGCACACTACTAACTCATGTTCAGGTAAGCATTGACCAACACCTCCGGATCCTTTTCCTCTGCAGAACTTTCAAGCCACTCCACCCCTCTCCTGTGGCATTGCATGGAGTTGTTGTGACCAAAGTGCAGGACCTGGCACTTAGCCATGTTGAACCTCATCCCATTGGCCTCTGCCCATCAATCCAACCTCTCCAGGTCCCTCTGCAGGGCTTTCCTACCCTCCAGCATGTTTACACTATCCCCCAACTTGGTGTCATCTGCAAACTTACTAAGGGTGCACTTAATCTCAAAGTAGTGTTGGAGTTGAGTGAAGGGGTGGAATCCTGATTCTGGTGACATCACAGATCCTAACTCACCATCTCAGCTCTGCTGTAAAGCACTACTCTGCCTTGCTCATACATTCATACTGCACTTTACTGATGATACAAGGCAACTAACTTCTGGTGAACAGTTCCCCTGATCTTATTCTAAAATTTTATGAAGACTACCTTAGGGATAAAAGCCAATCACTCCTCAGAGACTTTTACTATGCACTAAGCAATGTCATTAACTACTTACATATGTGCGTGTGAATAAATATATATAAATATGTGTGTGTGTGTGTGTCTATGGGGGGTCTCAAACTCTTTCCAAAAAAAGTTGCATTCAAACTTAAGAAAGCCTTTGCAATTTCAAAATAGACTACTTAGGAAAGTAAATTACTTAGATTTGTTAGGAGAGAACTTTCTGGAAAAGAAGGCTAAAAAATGAGCAGTTGAATCCCCAGTGACTTCTGACAGTATTAGGGAATTCTGTAAATAGCTGGTCACAAGTTGTTGTGCTAGCTTGATCATCCCTAGGAGACCTTCTCTGCTTTCTATTTTTCCCATAAAATGTCTGCTGACTCCAAGGACAGTGCATCAAGGGGCAGAACTGTGACCTACATGTATAATATACATGCCAATGTTCAGGCATGATAAAGTTTCTATGCTTAGTATAATTACTGAAAATAGTCTTCTGAGTCAAGGTTGAAGGAATTAATCACTTCAGATGTTGACTGCTGAGGACATTTTCTATCTTCTGTCAATGATTTATAAAGACAGCTCATGGGTGACAGTGAAGATTTTGCTTTAGATAACATTTGAATGCACAGAAAGTATGTTATATGATAAGACTTTTATTCTTTCCTTTTTTTGTATCATTCTTGTTATCTGGGTAATAAAAAATAGACAGTTATCTATCTACTTATAAACAAAATAGTACAGCAACAGAAACACAAATTCCTCACATTACCTTTTTACAGTAGCCTTAATCAGATAATTAATACCAGCTGTTGTGATGGTCTTTGCATGGTGATTCCCATCTATCTGAGCTACACTGAGGCCAGCAACTCATTAATCATTAAGCCAGTGATTGCAGCTTTGAGCAGGTATTAGCTCTATAAGGGCTGAAAGGAAAGGATATGATGTATCAATCTAAGAAAAACACAACTTTGATTTATTCCAGTGTGGAATCATCTGTAGGGCCTTTATCTTTAGTACTTGCCTTTGAACAGAGTTATTACTTGGAAGCAATGACCAAAAAGTCATACCGGTTCCCTGATCCAGTTTGTTACTTGGACTACTTTAGTGCTTGTCATTGATGCATTGGTGCTTGACATCTGTCTTTCAGTGTTAAATATGTGAAATATAGAAATGTGTTTTAAGATTGATCTGGTTTTAGCAATTTTAAGACCAGTTAACTAACATCCCAGCAATACTGTGTTTTTCTTATTGAAAACTTCTAGGTGTCTCTCTCATTTTCCATACAGTTAGCTGATCATGATTTTATGTAATCAACACAGTTCAGCATCCTTGGAGAATGAAATGTTTCCACAAACGTGTTCCTTAAATGATTTGTTGCCAAATAGAATTTTCTCTTGAGTATCCTAACTTCTGTAAGACAAGGATTTAAATTGGAAGATACATTAGAAAATTTGAAGTCTTATCTCCTCCTGCTTTGCCACGTAAGGATTATTCACTCTGGGGAATATAGTGCTGATTAATCAGAAGTGTGTGTTCTATTCCAGAAATGTTAATTTCACAACAGTGGATTTTTGTGCAGTTACATTTAATCTATAGAGATGACACAGAAGATGTTAATTCAAGTTTCATATATGATTTGAAGATCTTGTCAAAAGTTACATGTGACCTGAATTCCATAGATGGAGGAGGAAAGATGTTATCATGTGGTCAACTTCCAGTGTTGGGAAAATGATAAACTGCAAACCAGTGAAATACAGTTTTTATGTGGAGATGGAACTTTAGGTTCTTCTCTATTTTCACTAATTTTTAAATTTGTAGCTGCAGTCATCTGCTCAGTGTGAAGAAGATTTTTTTGCAATCTAACTAAAGCCAATGTTTTACTCTGTGGGTGGTTTCCTTGGCCCTCCCTGTGGGTTATTTATAAAGTAAAACATTATACAGTAATACTGTCTATTGTCTTACATATTAATGTTCAAATAAATCAATTTTCTACTGCCCAAAGTAGGAACATAGGATCTTTGGACTTTTTGAATACAAAATGGCATCTTTCTGTGTGGTAAGTTGATCCTAGTCAGCAGCCAAACACCCACCCCACCTCTCACTCACTTCTCTTTCCCAAGGGATGGGAAGAAAACACAAAGAAGATGAGAAGACTTGTAGATTGAGGTGCTGACAGTTTAATAAGAAAAGCAAAAGCTGTGCATAAAAGCAAAGCAAAAAGAAGGTTTCATTCACTATTTTAAATCAGCAGGCCCTCAGTATGCATAATGGTTATTTGGCAATACAAACAGCATTAACTACAAGTGTTTATTTATGTTCATTTTGGTTCAGGAGGAAAAGAGTGACCTTCTAATATGCTAACAAAACCAATCCAAACAGCCAACAAAAAGGGAGAGAGAAAGGTGGAAACTACACAAAAACAATTTTATGAATCTTTATTCTGACTGAAAATAGTTGCGTATATTCAAATTATTTTGGAGGAAAATTTCAGAAGAGAAGTTAAAAACACCAACATGCTTCAAACCTTTATTCAGTATAAAATAAAAGACTAAACTAATAACTAATTTGTTTAATTTCATTGGTAAATATTCAAATACCATAAGCTAAATATCTTCTTGGGCAACAAGCTTGTCTTTCTTTGCCAGGCTTCAGAGAAAAAGGATGAGGGAAAAGTTATGCTACATTTGTTAAAATTCTTAGAATAGAATCCTATGGCTCAGTGGTAGTGGTTCATGAAATGTAGAAGACAGCAAAAATATATGCACCATACTATAAACATATTCAGTGATATAGCAATAAAGCAATTCTTCTTATGATTTACTATAGTCCTAGTCAGACTGTCTCCCCCAAATAACCGATGGTGTTAGCATAAATTTATTTTCCATCTTCCTTTAAACTGTGTGTCCTTTGGTACTTCCCTTATGATTAAAGGCACATAACTCATTTAAGGGTTCTACCCTGTACTCCTCTATGCATGAAAAATCAGTGGGAGTCTCATTCATCTGAGACTTCTGAGACAGACCTAGGAAGTTCACCCACTACTATTTTTGGTAGACTAATTAGAAGCAAGTTGTATCTTTCAATTAATTTATTTAAGGAAACTGCTCTTCTTTTTCTTCATGCATTGTCCATGGAAGGCCCCAAATTTCTCTGGTAAATAATGTCAAATTTCCATGAGAAATTAATGGAATTTGATTTCATAAGTTTTTTCAGAGTAAAAATCGAATATAAAAATGGAGCTTATATACCAAATAGAGACTATATCCAAGAGACTCAGTGAGGTTCACTAAGAATTTCTTTGTTGTTATTGTTACTGTGGTAATCATAATGAACATTAAATACTAAACAATGCTGATAGAATGATTGTCATTGTGCATTTAAGTATGCAGTCTATTTGATTACTGTTTCTGTTGACAGCAATTTTTATCTCAAAAAAAAAAAAAAAAAAAGACAATTTATTTTGCTGATTACCACATTTGTCTGTGTGGCAGAAAGCTTCAAATATTAAGAATTCCACCTAGCTTGTAGAAATGAAGGAAGAAGGAGGACCTAGATATTTTTTTTTTTTTTTTGCTGTTTTGGATGATATACAGAAAAAAGAAGTATAGCTAATTTTAGCAGCCCTTTACAACTTAACTAATAAGGAAATAGCCTTGTAGAGACCCTTGAAGTAGACCTCAAAGCGAAGGCTATTTAAATGACATTATCCATGCAGAATCTTGAACACAGCCAATGATGTAAATCTGTGCATATAAGCAGTTTATTTCCTGCACATCTTGATATCTGATTATTTCTTTCCAATCTCTGTACATTAGTATGGTAATAACATAAACCATTCATTCAGGTTGTAGAAACAACATCACTTGTGCTGTGCATGGGCAATCAAATACAAAATTCAGAATTCTGTTTTAGGGTCAATGTTTAAGCTAAGTTTCTACTGTTTGAATGTACACACTACTGAACTCAAATGGTTAAATGTTCTCCCGAAGAGGGTATAACAGGTTCAGATAGATAGTCATATCAAAACTGACTTTCAAGTTTGAACTAATATTCACTGGGTATTATTGTTTGCTCAGCTTGACCTGTTTCTTGCCCTGCTGAATATAGTGTAAGGTGTTTGCATTCCAGACTTTGATTTGGGAAATGCTCTTTGTTCACATTGCATGTGACAGGTGGATAATTGGTAGACATAGTTGGTAGAATGATAGGTTGAAACACTGCACCTCATCTGAGATCATTTTCAGACAAGAGGTGAGCATGTAAGAGGCAAAGCATTCAGGAAAAAACGAAAAATAAATAAATAAAAAAAAAACTTACACTCAGTTAACAACAGGACAATTTAGTTATATTCTTAGAAGGATGAGTCATTCTGCCAATACTGCCATATAAAAAAAAATGACCTATACTTCATAAAATAGCATTTCAGTTTAAGTAGACAATTCACTTTTACATTTTTATATTTAATAGTGAACTTTGTCCAAGATATAGCTCCATAAAAATCCATATATAACACAGAAGCAATTTTCTAAAAATAATGTGAAGAATTTATGTAAAATGATATCAAGCTTCAAGCACATCCAACAGGCAATGTTATGAAACATCACCTGGGGCTTTGCTGTGTGATCTGGAAGTTGAAAAATAAGTATAATTTAATAATCTAATTCGATGAATTACAAACACACAAAAACATTAGATCAAGAAAATTAATTTACACAGAATAAGGTGTTCTGTAGTGACAAAATTTTCTTAAAGTTGTGTTAATCACACATGAAGAATAGGTGAAGAGAAAATGGAAATAGTATGGACTTGCACTAAGGGTACTTTCATTACATAACCAGAGTAAGAAATAAAACATGCTAGCACCACATAATCAAATGACAAGACGATGTTAATTCAAATTTCTTTTTACAGATATGGAAACCATTTTTACCAAATAGTGGTTTAAAAGTACAAAGTTGAAATAGTAGAGGCTAAAGATGCAGCTCATTCTCCATGGTAATTCTGCCCACTCAGGCTCTCAGATTTTTTCATAATATGAATACAGGAAAACATTGTTCACTGCTATCTGAGTTTTGTTTCTCCCTCTTAGGGAGAAACACAGCATACTGTCATTATATCAGTGGCTGATATATAGACCTGAGAGATCTGTTGAGACACACAATTTGCTTTAGGCTTGGGTCATTTTCTAGATTGTTTGGTTTAACTGTTCATAGAGAGAAATATGGCATTAGAGGGACTTTTTAATTATCTTTTCAAATTAATTTAAGACTTCAAATTCTTAGCTACTTGCTAAAAAGAATAACTCTAATCAGCAGGACACATGTACAGATTAAACTGCAAAATCCCATGCATCCAGAGAGTTACGGCCTCGTGTTGCTGCATTCTCAAGGATTTAATTCTTTCTTGAGGTCTATTCACTATCCGCAGGAGCCCTCCAGGAACACCCACAACATGGTGAGCAGCTGGGCCACCACAGGCAGCATGCAAACAGGCAGGAGAGCAACAGCAGTACTGAAGCCAAGCTCCTTAGCTGTGCTTGGCACTCTTGGTGTCATGCAGCTCTGAAGCAGGACAGAAAAGCTATTCAGTTTAGAGTGAGCAGCCTGAAAGCAGATTTTAACCTCTATTTTGGCAGAGACAGAAGTGACACACTGGCAGATTTCTCATTACGCCCATCTTGTGATGCTCTATAGTCAGTGTTCAGAGTAGTACTGGCATGCCTAAGTGAGAGAAGCGAATCACCAGGGACAATACTAGCTGTAAAATGGAAGTGCACACAGAAAAGCAGCAACAGACAATATTTCAAACTAAGGCTTCTTTTTTCTTTGTTTTCCCTTCATCTCCCTTTATTTTTGTTTTACTTCCATAACCTTGCTGTTCTTTATCTCAATCTGTGTCTTCCTTTATTCTTGTTTGAGTTCAGGGTTAACATCTTTTCTTTGTTTCACTGCAGGAATGATGATAATCAACTCCTGTTAGGAATAGGTTCAGAAGTTCAGGTCTTCTGAGCTCTTGCTGACTTCAGGCACAGTATAGAATATTAAAATGAAACACTATGTCTCTGGTGTTGTTTCTGCAGGCTTCAAACTCAAATTGACTCACTAAATAATTCTGCAACACAGAAAACAAGCAGTAGGTGAAACATACTGCTGCATAAAGGCTTTTTTTTTTTTTTTTTTTGATGCAAACATTTTCCACCTGCAGAGAATAAAATCTGAAAAGTGATGGAACTCAAATTAGTTTGAGGTGATCCCTGATGATCAACTACTTGCATTTGTCTCATTTTCAAGTCATGTCCTTCACATACCTATGGTAGTACCATGCCTTTTGAGAGTCCAAATATCAGCCCTTCAATAGAGAAGAGATAGACCACCATTGTTTCCAAGTCCTAGATTCTGCAAGATGTTAAGGCACTTCAACTCTGATCCAACACAGGGCATCAACTTAAGCCTTCACCCAACACAAGTTCAGATACATATTTAAATTTAGTAGTTCTGGGAGCCTATCATAACTGAAGTCAATAACAAAGTTTTTACTCACTGTACAGGACCTTGCTGACAGAATTGCAATATCTTGACTGAAAGAAGACTTTTGAGCACTTTGATAAAGCATCTGGAGCTATGTAGAAATAGCAGAGGCTACCCTATTGTCAACAGGGTGTTGTCCAACATGCTGGTGAGGTTCCTTCATCCCATTGTGTAGTGTGGTGTGACTTCTTCCTTTGTGCCAGCTTTGGTGGTGCTAACATACCTGTAAGCCAGCAGAGCCCCCTGAACAAGCTGGGGGGAAATATAAAACATGAATAGTTTTATGCCAGTGTGGTGAGCTGACCTGGTTCATCATGAGGTACCAGGAAAACCAGAGTTGGTATACAGGAGAAGATGGCAGGGGGTATTTGTGAGTGGAAATAAGGCATTAACTGGGGGGTTGTTGAGTACCACATCGAGGCACACTCCTTCCAAATACTAGTCTTTCAATGTTTGTTTTTAGCCAGACATATATACATATAAATTTATATATGTATATATGCACTCCTACTCCAGTTTCCTTTTTGTCTGGATCCAATACAGTTTTCAAGCCTCCCCAGTTTATTCCATGTTGGAAAGATGCAATGCAGTAATGTATGTTATTTAAGTGAGAATTAACAGTCTTTCCAGATGTCTTTTGGTCTGTGAAGTAGTGATTTTCATTAATTCATCCTTATAAAGAATTTATTTGGAAAGATTTTTCATGTATTTACAAATAATGTTCCCCCCTCACATGCATCATCAGCATCATCCGCATTGTCATCATCATCATCATCAAGCCAAAATGAAAGACATTACATGAAGGGTTGTCAGAATTTGTGAGTTGCTCTTATATGTACTTACAATAAATGGAGCATCAGAATGATTATTGCATACCTGCCAAATACTTCTGTAGATACAACTGCAAGATAGATTATAGTTCTGGATTTATATTTGTAATCATTATTACCTTACCTTTGTGAAAAGCAATTCTGCATCTTCACAAAAATAAATTCATAAAAAAACCCTGCGCTTTCTTACAGAAAACTTTGTAACTTGTTGTTCCATAAGCTTTGTTGTCCCCTATGTTTTGCTTTGTGTTCCCTATGCCTTGCTTTGTAAATGCAAACCGACCTATCATAACTGAGATTTTGTCATGCAACTACACAGCTGAATCACTACTAAACAGGAGCATACAAAAGATTGTGTTATATCACATTGATTTGAACAGAATAGTTTTGATACATTGCTAAGCCTCTTATGGAAATTTTAGTGGTGATCAGAAATATGAAGGACAGAATATTAACACCTATCATGTCCTTTCCTTTACAACCATGTAAAAATAATTAGTGACAGTTAGAGGAAAGGAGTCACTTGTGGGTGTATATTTGTGACGTCATAATACTCCTGACAGATATTAAGCTCTCTAGTTCAGATATTATATTCAGATGTTAATGAAAAGTTCCCATTTATTTTAGACTAGTATATTTTTTTAGACTAGTATATTTTTTTAGACTAGTATATTTTTTTGATCCTACCAAACTGTAGGATCATTGCCCCCCTGCTATCTCTAGGTTTTCATAAGTGTGTGTGTGTATTTGATATGTGTACCTAAGTATATGTAATACAATATTGACAAACCCTCTATTACTGCTCTGATTTTGTCACATTTTGCCTGATTTATCAACATCAGCCACAATGTATATATTAAAACCACAAATCTGGCAAGCATTTAAGTCAATTCTGGAAGACACAGAGCAACTGTTAATAAATTTCAAATGTCACCGAGAATGCTGACTTAGGCTAACTGTGGACATGATTATTCTATTCTTTTTTTTTTCTTTTACCTCAGAAATGCAAAGCAGAACAATGCTGGATGGAAATAACATATAAACACACATTTACCTCCATATCCATGCATCACATTTTGTATTATTTAACAGCAGCTTAGTCCTGCTGTTTTATTGCTCAATTGGATAGGATGACATATGACTATAAGAATAGATAAAGGCTTATATTTACATTTATTCTCATATTGTGGAGCTCAGAAGCAAACTGGTAATCAGAAGTATATTATCTAGAATTACTGGGGACACATTGCTTACATGATAATGTTTTTAAAAATTAAGTGTTCTCAGTAGGTGTTTATGGCCTCCATATTTCAATTAGCATACTCTTACTACAGGCCTACAATTTTTAAAGATTATATATAGGATCTGTTATTTGGATGTATCCGCATATCTGAATGTCTACTTTGCAAATTCTTACAGCAAAAGATTCTTATCCAATATTTTGTAGGTATATTACAAAGGAAGAAAGAAATCTTGGAGGATAGGGGATATCAGGCAAAGGCTAAGGCACAAGAGATGTTCAAAACTGACAGATCACTTCCCTGATCCTAAGGCTACTCAACTCAGGGCATAACTGAGATTCTTTTAATTTAAGGCATATGCAACATACTCAAAAGTCAGAACTACAGTAAGGAGTTCATATAACAAACAGTAAGGTTTTGTGTGCCCAAACCTTCTAGCATTCCTTAGACAGACTTCAGTAATTCATGCACCACAGCAAATTACTGAAAAATGATTACACAGTGGGGACTCAGCTCCCCAGTTTCAAGCATGCTAAATGATACCAGCCAGTATCATCACATGAGGAAATCAATCACAACAGATGGATTGCCTGACCAAATATCGCTTACATTTTCACAAGGGAAAATGAAAGATACAGAACCCAGATCTGATTTCTTTCGTGATTTCATATTCATTGTGTTTTCAAACTACTTTGAGTATAAATTTGTAAATGTTTTGTTTTTTTTTGTTTGTTTGATTTTTGTATATGTAAGCGTATATATATGTGTAACTATATATATATATAAATACAAATTAGATCAACTGGGTAGGCATGCAGCATATTTGTACCTTTGATTAAATATAGAACACCTTTAGTGTTTTAGATGGAGTTTTTGTGAGTCCCCTCAGAGTCAACGTGAGTTGTGAATGTTAAGCACTTGTGAAAATTGAATCATGGTTATTTAAGGGACTAAATACTGCAAAGAGCTGTCATGTTTGAATACTCAGGCCTAAGCGCTTAGGGAAAAAGTCAGCTCTATGCTGTTCAGTATGTCAGCTGTTTGGAAGAGAAATAGATATTACGGTAGCCATGAAAATTGCAACTGAACTATCAGAAAGTAATTTTATCTTTACTTTTACAAAATAATTGTTTTTTTCCTAATGGGCATTTTTAGAAGTGAAGGAAAAAAAATATATATATATATGTTTTGGCCTAAAAACAACTTTTAATCTGTTAATTTTGTTTTCTGTAGAGCACCCAGTACCATCCCCTGTATTTTGTGCAAACATAGTTTAGTACAGAATGTTCAATTTCTTTCATTTAATACCCACATCTCTGGGAAGATATCTCCTGCAAAGATTTGGACCACAAGCCTTGAATTAGAAACAGATGGCTAGCCTAAACACTTCTGGCATGTCCGTCCAGTCATGACCAGGCAATCAGACAGACTCTTTGATCAAGATGTTTTGCAAGATTGTGACAGAACTAGAGTTACTCCATTGGAGCAGACTGTTCACCAGTATGGCACTCTCTATAGTAGAATCCCTTCCTGGGTCTCAGTATGTTCAAAGTGCTGAGAGGTCTTCCTCTATCCTGGCAGGCCTACCAGTCCTGAAGGAGAGGGAATAGCCAGTTGGCCAGCCTTAGAGGAATTGTCACTGTCTGATGAAGATCTCCCTTAGATTTGGGGAGCTATCCATTTTTTATGGGCTCCATGTCATGTAATAGCCAAAATAAACAAACAAACAGAGTTTTTCCCTCAGAAACAAAAGGCCATAGATTAAGATTACTTAAACATGAAGGCTACATTCTGTAACACTGTCATTTTAATTAAAACATTTTTCATAAAGTTATCTGTTGTTTAGATGATAATTAAGAATATGTTAGGCCTATCAACATTTATTGTGATTTGCTTGAAGTTAATACATAATTCAAAATTCAGTAGAGCTTCCTGAGTAATAGTCAAACAAACAAACAAAACCAACAGTAACTTAATTACAGAAATCAGTGTGAGTACAAAAGCAAGAATCCCCACAAAAATTTAATGTTGAACGCTTTTAGAGGCAAGGCAAACTCCTTACCAGTAAAGGACTCAGTAATTTAAAATACTTGCTGTTTTCCAAGCTATCTCCTCTTTACCAGACTGTGATTTCAAATTCTTTTATGCCTATAGATTTTTATTTAACAGTTTCTGTAAGCCTTCCAAATTTTATGTTTACTTGTGTATATAAAATGAGACCAATGAAATATGAATTGCATGAGGACTTGCAAATATGAAAGCAGAAAAAATGACCTCTTACGTATGAGGGTGCCGCTACCACTGTTAATTGCAGGAATAAATATTTGCCTGTACTATTTTCTTCTAGCCTGGCAAATTCAAAAAATAGAGTAAACTGTACTTTTTTCTGTACTTTTTTTTTCTGTGCATTTTTTTTTTACATTAACTACACTGTTCTTAAAAGCTTTCTGTAATTTTGCTTAGATTGGTAGTTGGGGAAACAAGCACAAAATGAAAGTTCAGGAAAATTAAAATGGATGTATCCTTTTTGGGGAGTGCAAATAAAATGGCTAAGTAACTCAGGTAACCTCAGTTCTTTCTTCTCACCAAACTGGCATAGGTGAGAGAGCACCCTGCCTCCCCCAAGTATCAATACGCTGTCCTGCATGGAGAAAGGAATATGCATGCCATCAAAGTCAGTTGTGAGGGTAGATATTTTCCACTAAGACGAGTGGTCTCATCAGTGTTTGGCACCTGCTGCTAAATTCCTGGGAGGCACCAGAGGTTTTCTTCAGTTCCTCAGATCAGGCTGGGGTGCAGATCCTCTGCCCTAGAAATTGTCTCTAATGGTCTAGAAAAAACAAGAGAGAGCTGGGGGGAAAAAACATCTGATGTGAACTCTGCCCATTCCCATCTTTTACCAGTCAGGCTCTTCTCTACCTCCACTCATAAAAATATTTCCTCAGAATCCAAAAAATGGTGTTGTCTGCCCTCACTCTGACCTTTGCAGCATGACAGGAAATATTTCTCAACTCCTGAAGAGACTTAGAGCTGTATCAGCTCGCCTGAAAGACAATAAACAGTTGCCATCTGACACTGTAATTTCCAAAGCATGAAAGCACTTTTTCTGTCTGTTTCACCCATGCCCACAGTAGACTCAAGGCAGTCTTCAGAAAGACCAGAATTGGGATTCCAGTAAAATTAAAGGTTATGTTCCTGACTAGAGGGATGAAAACAAAGAGAATATCATAAAATGACATGAAGAAGAGAAGAGGACTTGGTACATATATGTTTATGTATACGCATGTGTACATGTACATGTACATGCATAGACATGACATCAAGCATCTTTTGTAACTTCCTGAGGCACACTTTGTCTAGTGAAGCAAAAGAATTCAGCTTACTATATTAAGTACTGATTGCAACCTTTTGTTTCACATATGGAAGCTTTAAACCCATTTAATACTATAATATTGTTTGTGCTCTTTGACAGTCTCCATTTTCCCTTATAATTAAAAGTGACATACTCTCTCCTGCAGCTTTATCAGACTCTTAGAGGACAGTGAAAATCAAAATTTTTACCAGGGAATCTTTATAAAATGTGTTTAGAGATTATGTATGTGCTACATGTGTGTTCAGACACAAAAATATATCCATATAAATGTTATGGTTGTCAGTTTCTTCACTCACATTTTTTCATTTTCTAAGAAAATCAGGTGAATTATTTTTTTAATTTGACCGTCCTCTCAGACATCAAAATCTACTCCATGGAACAAAACATTCAATACATACAGAAAACACTGAAATTATACTTTAAAATAAACAGGTTTATAGATAAATTGTAAGGAAAATCATTACTAGATCTCATTGATTTTATAACACAAATTGGCACATTTCTTCTTATATATATATTTAATTAACTTTTATTACTATATTTTAATACATGCATATGAACTAATTTGTGACTTATCTTTGTTCAGAGATAGTATCTCATCCTTTACAGAAGACCTCCTAACATACAGTGGGTGTCTTGTCAGAACTTGGTATTATTTCATCCATTTCTAAATATATTAGAAGGCTGCCATTAAACTAGCTGAGGTCTCCACAGTACAAAATATTAACTATTTTGGTTAACAGCTGACTGGACTCCTCGATTTTGCTAAAATAGAAATGTGTAAGGTATATTCAAAATGTTACAGGCTTTGGGACTATTATAAAGGCAATGATCAGAGATACTCTTTTGCAGCACATACTGTTCAGTTCCATGCTCATTATTTGCAGGTACTTTTCATCATTTAAAGTATTGTCTCTTCATTGCACTTTGACTAGCTTAGTTCTCTCTCTGCCTCTGCACATATTCCTGAAATAGAGTAGGATGGAAGTAAGAGATACTGTTTTCTCACACATAGTCTGGCCATTTTAAAGCATATCATTCAAGAGTGGCTACTGGGATTATGCAATAACTAGCAAATCTCTTTCTAGAAGTTTCAGACCTTTTCCAAACAATCTCTATACTGTGCATATATTCAGACCCAAATCAGAAATTAGTGGACTTTCTCAGGGCTTCATTTGTTTAATACCTATGGAAGCCTTGTAAACTATAATAATTAGGAGAAACTGTACTGCAACTCCTCAGATGAACTTTCCCCTTTCTTTTTGTTTATATACAGGACTTTATTTATTTTTTTTCCTTCTTTATACCTTTTATGCCACAACATAAAGCATCTGCATAACAACATTATAACATCTACCACTAGCAATTAGGAAATGTAAAAGTCAGCAGGGTAATTGAGACAGAAGAAAATCAGAGCAGCTTAATCTGCACTTATTTGATGTCCCTGCACATCAAATACAATCCAGAAAGTGCATTTAGAAACCTGTGTGTAATACATACTTTATCTTAAGATGAAAATCAGAAGGGTACTTCTACAAGACCAATGGATTTGCAAACATTTGAATTGTTTGATCAATGTTTAATCAATATGAATCAATGTTCAAGTACCTCCATTTACAGACTGTGCACATCATAGCATCTTCCAAAATTTCTATCTTTTTATTAATAACAGACAGTGATGTCAAAGGGGTACATAAAATTGAGAATAATTACAGGTCACAATGGGCCTCCCCTTTTCAATACTTTTGATATAAAATCTCTCAAGAAGCATCTCATGGTTCCAGAGAGCAAGATATAGCAAGCAATACTGCTAATTCATGTGTGACCTTAAAATATAGAATAGCAAAGTCTTGCAGTTAAGCTATAGTAAAATGCATTTCCTTCTGTCTCTGAGTTCCCCTTAGTGCCATATGAAAATGGCGCTGATCAAGAAAACAAAATCCAGTGCAAGGAAGAGTGTCATAGCATATTCATTGGTCCTTTGAGTTTCCAATTCCCCTAATGCCTCTACAGGAATAAGCCTTCTATTTCTTCTTGATGTGCTGTTTGTGAAGCCTTTTTCTCTGTAACCAGAAAAACAAGAACACAACATTTTTTCTTTATGTCTCGCCTTTATTTATTTATTTATTTTGGAAGCAGTAGCACCAATTCCTGATACTTTTGTAATGAGTTCAGATTTCTTGAATATTTAAGATTTTATATATTTTGTACTAGTGAACTAATACAGTACATTGGTGGCATATTTGCTTGTTCATTTAAGTTGAAGGTTAATAAAGACTATAAACAAATCTAGAACTTATACATATTTAAATCAAATATTTCAAGAAGAGGTGTATTTTAAGCAAATGGGGACTCTTTTTAAAGCTTTTGCCTCTTTTTCAGGGTGAAACAGGTAAAATGCCCTTCAGCTATCTGCAGATTTGGATACATCCCAGATTTGCTGAACTCACAGGTTTGGCTAACCTCTAGTTACTGCAGCAAGGTAATGTATATTACACTAAGTAGCAGCAATTTAAGTAGTGTAAAATAATGGTCAAAATATTCTATATTTCCCATTAAACTAAAGAGTTAGTCTTCACTACATCAAAACATTGCTTACTTGCTTCTCACAATTACAGATGAGATTTTTATTATAAAGAGGTAATAACTTCATCAAAGTATACATCTTATACGTCTGTAGATCATTGTCAGACAGCAAGGTGAGAGACATAGTGCACAGTACTTCTATGGCATCTAAATGGACTGACAGAATACTGGTTATGTTTGCAATAGTTTGACAAAATGAAGTATCAGACTTATCAGTACCCCAAGAAAGACCATATTATTTCATCTTCCCACAAGTTTAGAGGAGCATCCTTTCATGTCTGTTGAGCATGCTTCACGCTTCCTTCAAGGTTCCCACAAGTCTGATCTAACTCAGCAACTCAGCATAAAAAATCCCAGGCTGGTAAGAAGACAAAGCCTTTTTTTCTTTTTTTCTTTTTTTTTTTTTTGTCTTTTTCTTTTATTTCAGTAGCATTCAAATATTCAAATGCTTATAAAATCACCTTCTGAATGATCAAAGGGAATGAAGATGCAATTCTTTCTACAATATATGTCTCTCCTACCTCAGAGTAGGCGAAATGTCAATCTCATTTTGTGTTTTATAAGAAATGAGAAATTTATTTCAAGATTTCCTGCCTAGGATGGAAAGAAATCCTTGCATTGCATTATAAAATTTCCACTATAGAGGTTTCAGAGGTTTTCCTCTGAAACATCTGTTGTTGGCCACTATAGGATACCAGTCTAGATTGATTATTGGTCTAATCCCATGTGACATTTTCTCTATTTGAATTATACTGATGGGTTTGCTCAAAAACAACTTTTTACCATGTGAGGAAATTTAGAGCATATTGGCTATGGAACCCCAAGGTGAACATGTTCGATGCACTTTGAGGCACTGGATTAAAAGAGAATATTTCAGTCCAAAAGATTTAGCTCTTTCTTTAGGTCATTTCTTTGTAAAAGTCAGAAATTGCTGAATCCCTTGTCATCCAGAATTCTTTTCATGCTGAGTAGTCCTTTTCACTTCAATGCTTCACAAAATGATTGTCTTTCACACTTCCATTCTCTCCATTTTCAGAAAGCTGGCCTTAGTATCAGTCCAGTTCTCAGACGCTTCAGGGGCATCAGTCAGAAAGAAGGTCACATCCAGACCTGTTGTCTTGGAGAGTGGATGCACTGAGGCACAAATGAAGGGAAGGTTGCAAGTTCTTTCAAATTACAGCACATTAGTCTGGGCACCAAGAGGAAAGTACACCCAAACATAAGCAACTATCACTACTTCCTAGATTTACAGCATAGCCAGATACCTCCAGCAGTAAAGACTGGATCTGATACTCCCAGAGGAGCCCCTTCTTTCAAATCACACAGGTGGGAAAGGGGCTAGATTTATTCTCAGCTAAATGGCTAACAAGTTGCTCTAAGATCATTCTGTTTGACCAACTTCCTGACTGTTAAAATGATAATTTTAGATTAGAAAAGGGAAGCAAACTGAAAGTTAAGAATGGTTGACCCCTGAACAAAGTAAAGCCACATGTAACTTTTGAACCATCAGCTCCAAGGAGTGCTTTTCATTTAATTACTTGTGTTTGGTTTTCCCTTGATGCATTATAAATGCTTCTTCCTGGTCCTTTTTGGACTGCAATGTAATTCATACCATTTGTGTATATATCAAATAAAATTTCATTTTATTCCTGTTAAGAAGTCTTCTCTCCTAATGTAGTCATTTAATTATAAAAAGCACACCAACAATAGCTGGAAATAAACAATTAGACCTACATGCCCTTAAATGTTCTCTGATTTATAAAGTGCTTGTTTTTCTAGTGTTTCTGCTTCAGGAGGTTCACTGTTCCTAAGTTTTCAGCATGCAATCAGGAAATCATGCTTAAATGAATGTCATGATTGAGGTTTATATAGTGTTATAGTGCCAACTTTCACTGTCATTCATATAATTTCCTGATAGCCAGTCAAACAGTGCAAATTATATTATGATTCTTCATTTCTGATTCTGAATGATCTCCTCCAAGTATGATATTCAGTTTAATGTGCAGCACCCATAAAAGCACAGTGCATAATGTGAATGTTCTGTGCATTGTCATTCCATGAATGATTACTTCTTTGATCACAGTATAGCTATGCCAACCTGTTCAAACCTGTTGTCAATAGGAATAAACAAGCTCAAAGTGTTTGTCTCAGAATGACAACACAAAGCAGCCTGCAATCAAGCCTGCATGTTTAGAAGACAAAGCAGTAAACAACAAAAGGTTAACTTATAACCTTCAATAATATGATAAAGTGATGTTTTGGTAAAAACATGCAATTAAATTCAAATCTGGTTTTTCATTACACACACAAAAGTGCATAGTCAGTGTAGATTTACTGCATCTTTAAACTGTACAACATTCTGAATATCAGGCGACCATTTTCCTCAGATATATTTTTCATATCAAGTTTAAAGCGAATTTCAGAAAGGGTTCGTTTTAAATTACAAGAAATAGCAGAGATCAGCTAATCTTTCATCAATTCTAAAGCTTACAAGTCAGCGTACAAAAGTCAGCAGATGTCCTTCCAGCCCACAGTCAATTCATATATAACTTGTAAAATATAGAGCAGCAGCATGGTGACAATTTTTACAATAAATTAGGATCTTTATATATGCTAATAAAAATAAAAGCTACCATGGCCAGAAGTAGCAACAGGTAGACAGACTAAGATAATTCAAGATGGTTTTTAATGCCCCATAATTGGATCTTTATTGTTCAAGCAGGCTCTTCTAGCTGTGCAAAACCACTCGTAAGACTTCTTGGAAATAACTGATTACTAGAATGCCAAATTTAAACTTTGCTCCAGCAGTCCAATTGTGTGGATGGATGACTGCACATGAAAGAGCAGAGTCTTCTCACTGGGGTTGTGGAGGGAGTGAATGAGCAGCTGTGTTGGTGCTTAGCCACTACATGGGTGAACCCACAACAGAGATAAAAGCCAGTGACTTTTTCAAACACTCTGGCTCAGTTACACATTTGTTTGGCTGTATTCCACTACCAGTGACTCTGACTTCCCTTACTACATCTACATCCCCTTATTCTTTTCTGTGTTGGGACTCTTCTAAATTTATGGGGTAAGGATGTTTATATGTTCCTGACATTAAACTCCAAATTATTGTGCTTTTTAAAAATCTATTAATCTGTCAGATAAACAAGACAAATACCCGCACAGAGCTGTAACTGCATGGCTTTCTCAAATAAAAGTGCTCTGTTAAGTTCTCTGTGACTTATGGTGTTGTTCTATTCACTTGAAAGCCCTCACACTTCCAAAAATCTTTGCACAGATCTTTTGACTTAGATTTGATATGGAAATTCTGTTTCTTTTTTTTTTTGCTATTCCTTATTGGACTATATATATTTGAAAAAGCATAATATAACAAAAAATTATAGCATAAATGCATAACCCCTGTAAAAATTTCGATACTGCTCCTTTATTTCTAACCAATAGATATTTTGTCTGGTATATCACAGACTCCTCTGTTTATCTTATATTTGTTCTTCATGTACTCTAAATCAGTCTCTTTCCAGATATCCCAGATACCTAGAGACCCATATCATAATACCTTTCTTTTCCAAACTGTTTATAATTTTGTCTCGAAACCCCTCCAGTTTTTAAGTCTGTTTCCATACTGTGTATATGAAAAGTGTTTTCAGCTATGCTAAATAAAATTTTCATTTATCCCTCCATCCGTCTAACTTGTAAACTCAACAGAAATACATATTATTTTATTTTGGGCAATATCTAGTTTCCTTAAATTAATGTTAATCCAAGCTAACTATTTTCTCTTTAGCATGTTTTATGAATCAAGTCTCACCTAGACAAGTTTGCTCAGAATCAATGTGAGAATGATATAGTTAATGGAATCATCACATTTTATTTTATTTTATTTTATTTTATTTTATTTTATTTTATTTTATTTTATTTTATTTTATTTTATTTTATTTTATTTTATTTTAAATAAAACACGGCATCTTTTATTGTGATGGTGGTTGGTTGTTATTTTTTGTTTGTTTTGTTTTGTTTTTGTTTTAACTGCTTTTCGAATATGTGAAATTTTCGAACAGTTTTAATTTGTATTAGAAATCAACGGTGAGAATCAAGAAAGCTTTTCATCTTTTTGTTTTTTTACTCTTTGGGACAGAAGGTTGGCCAGATCTGTTATTTTAAAAATAGCTAGTTATAGGAGCTGCAGCTTTTGATTTACTATCAGTGTGAAAAGTATTTCATCAGCAGCATATGAAATGACTGGATTTATTTCATTTTTTCAACAAGAAAGAAGAAATATTTTTTCAGTATTAAATGGAAAGATGTTTTATTTGCAATATTTCAATAGTAAGGGAAAAGTAATATTGTTAGGATTCCCTTTTTTCTTGATGTAGTTAAAATCTCTTTCATATTGTAGGTTGTAAGCATTTCCTTATTTTTTCTTTTTTTTCTTCATCAACTTTCTACCATTCTTATTTTCTAATTTATATTCACTACTAACAGTGACCCCATTTTGCCTTTTGTTATATAGCATATTTATCTGAATATAAAGTGATTCTGATATAACAGCAAAACAGATTTACAATAAATTTTAGGTGTGTAATATTTGCATCCTGGATATAAAATAACCAGTAGTTCTGTTTGATTTCCCATGTTTCAACGCATATGATATATGCTCACATTTGCAGTGAAGGTCCCCCTCCATTCACACTCTCCAGCCTTTTTTCTTATGGTATACTATAGTGCTCTGCATGTATTTTCTAAGACACTGATTTAAAGATCAAAGCCAAAATTTCTTTAAGTGGTATATTCTTTATTGCAGCGCTGGATGCACAGGGGATCCTTCCGCCTATCGTGCATGTTCGAAGTGACAAAATATCTCATATTTATACAGCGAAACAATGAATATTCAATTAGCACCCATACATATTCATTACCTAACCCCGCCCACCCTCGCTTCGTATGCTAATTAGCTTATCAGTCCTTGCGCTTGCGCAAAGCCTTCCAAGAATTGTGGGCAAGGGTCTCCAGGATGTGGGCAGTGGTCTTTGGGAGGAAGGCCGTAGGTCTTCCTCGCAATGCACTTTTCACCTTTGCTTAATCAGTTGTTTTCCAAGCTGTAAAAATGCTGAGTTGGCTTTCAGTTTAACTGAGGGTCGGCAGATAACAGGAAGTCTCAGTTAACAAGACAAGACAACTGACTCAAGTTATCTCAAGTCTCAGCCTGACTAATGGTTAACAGATACTGGGATGTTTTCAAATAACAAGATGCTTAAACATAACAAAAGGTCTACAGATAACAAGACATCGTTTACTTTGTCCTTGCTAACTTTTAACCACAAGTTTTATTCTATCCTAAAGTGAGTTTATACTATATCACACAGGAACCTAAGCCCCATATCAGCAATTTAACTTATATACATATAATATACATATAATCTAGCTGTTGTTTCTCAGCTTATTCTGTCAGCATTTTTAATTCCCAAGCATTTGGCAAAGTTTTGCTCACCTCCTATGTCTGGGGGAAGCTGAATCCCAGAAATACAGCTCCCCCTTCTTCCATTAAATTTTCATTGTTTTCACCTTAATTTTCACACATCGTTAGTTAAATTGTGGACTGAGACATCTTAGAGTTCTACTGCTGTTGTTATACCAGAAAAAAGATGGGTCTGTGAATGAACCCTAAGAATGTTTTCCTTTTTTTTTTTGGTATGTGACTTCCTCCTCAATACAACAAGGGTTGAGTTAAATATATTTAAACAATTCTTTTTTATCATTCACATTTCTAATGATGATAAACTTGGATAAGAGTTCTTCATGGTTTTGTGACATTGTATCTGCTAAAGCTTTCATCTTAAATATGGATTTGTATAAAGGACTTCACAGCTCAAGCATGATAAACCATGGTTGCTTTCACTCACACTACCATTTTTTTTTTTTTTAGCTTACTTATCAGCAATTTTTCGGTTCATATGAGGTTTATGATTATAAGCAAAACTTTTCAATTTATTAAATAGATTCTTTAGTAACTCTTAAAACATTCAGGAAGCTCTGCAGCATAAGAATGCAACCATCTACCACTTAGGCTACACTACTTTATGATAATATGTAATATAAACATAACAAACAAGTGCTTAAGGAATGAATGATCCTGTTCTCATGTAGAACACCAGAGCACCAGTTTGCAGCCATTGCTGACTACTAGCTTGTATTGAATCCTTTTTAGAGATGTTCAAACATTCAAAAACCTTTTGATGCAAACTAATAAATGATTAATAGTTGCATATTAAATAATATTAATTCTCTTATTTTATCTCTGCAATTTTTCCTACTTTATGCATAGTCATTCAGTTGGATATACTAATTGTGTCCTTCGGTCTACTAGCTTCCATTGAAAGTAAAAGTATCTTCAGTTTAATGGTTATCTATTTTATTCTGTAATTCTGTGTTATTTGTTTTTATAAAACTTTGAGTAACTTTGAATAACTTTTATCAAGATTGGAAATAATTTTAAAAGGATTCTTTTAAAAAATGAACAACTTAGTAACTCACCTCAGAGAAGATAACTGTTTACAACAGACTTTCCAGCAAATAATACAGGATAAGTTCCTTAAAAATAATATATTTTAGAAAAGTTTTGTGCAGATTTTCACCTCTTCAGAAAAATATAGTGTTTTAATATAATAGCAAATAAGAAAAAAATATCATAGGTGTCAAAGACCACAAAATACAAGCATTATTAATGAATCAAGAATGTCATTATGTTTCTGTTTCAATATGGTTCTTTTTTAAGAAATGAATTTGTGGGTTTCATATCATGCTGCAAAATCACTAGGACGGCTTCCCTGGAAAGAGTAAGTATTTCAAGAACATGCACCATAACTATAATTTTACTCATACAACTACTGCTATGGTATTCAGGGCCCTTAGTGATGTTTAAAGTCAGTGTTTCACTGCTTTGCTGAATTTAAGCTCCAGATATAGTAAAAAGATACTTTCAGTTCAGCTTTGAACATAGAGAAGAACATACTAAGTTCTTAGATAAGTGTTTCAGGGATTAAAATAAATAAATAAATAAACAAATTGAGAATGGAGCCATCTGTTAAGTACTTCAAAATGTGGAGAAGTTAGATTGTCCCTGCCCCAGAAAGAGGACTATTGAAAAGCACTTGCTCACGCATGCTGAAAGAACAGAAATAGTTGTCAAGAAGTGTCAGTACCATAATTATGGTGGATGTGGCTTAATGAACTAACCAAGGGAGGAGGAGAAAAGTAGGAGGAAATTAGTTGTACAGGATTATAAGAAACCAAGGAAGAAGTCAGGTAGATGAAACAAGGGACAGAATTTGGGTGATGTTCAAAGGGAGCCACTAACCAGCACACGACAGAGCACATACAGCAAAAGAACTGCAGAAGTATGTTAGCTGTTCATAATTCTTATAATTTCAGTTCATCTGTTTGACTGTTTTTTCTCTTCTGTACCACAGAGTTGCAAGACAAAGGAAAGGAAAAATGAATTAATAAAAATATGTTTAGAAGATAGCTGGCTCTTGGGCAGTTCTGCAATTAGAGGTATTTGACATTTCCACATTTTGGATCTTGGCCAGGATATAAAATGTCCAGTTTACACCTAGGGCTGGCTCCTTCCTTTTCCTCATAGCTTCATTTTACAAAGTCAAACATCATTTGAGAATGTATCCTTTCTGGGATGACTGACACAATTTCCCACCTAAAGAAACAAACAAACAAAAACAGACAAAAACAATGGGGATTTAACTGGAAGTGACTAATTAAAATGCCAGTGCATCAACTTTTATTTTAAGAACAGTTATCCTGAGGAAAATTAATCTCCAATTCACCACTGCAATGATAAATAATGCCAATCTATTTTTGGTTTTGTTTTCTTACTCCCACTGTTTCTAAAACAAATACAGCTAAGTACTATGATGAAGAGAAGAGTCTGAAATGAGCAGATACCTATTTATTCCTTCATATTTATATAAAGTCAACAGGAAGGAATTATTCAAACATAATTGGATCTAAGAATAATTTAAATTTATATTTTGGATCTAATCTGTATATTTCTGGGCTAACTATATGTTTTCTAAGAAAAATACTGCAGTATAGTTTTTCTTTTCATTTGAGTGCTGAATCAGTGATTATGCTGGACTCAATTTTCTTTACATAAAAGATTAAAATGTTCTTGGTTTAATATCACTCCCTTCTGTATGCAAAGTCTGGTTTTCTTGAATAAAGTAGAAAGCAAGCAAAATGGTCATTTTCTTAATCACAAGTCTCCTGTATGCATCTACGATAAACTCAGTACTTGAGGAACTGTCTCTCTTCAGAAACATTTCTCAGAATTCCATCTCCTGCCTTCCCCACTCCAATTCACATATTTCAATAAAACATGCTTTTAATGATTTGATTTTATCTGTGTTAAGCCTGCACAGGCCCAGCCATTTGTTTTAATGCCTCCAATAGCAATCTTTTACCATCTACAGATATTTCATTTGATAAAGGTACTTAATCAGTTCTGCCTTTGGTCTGCAAAAGAGAGAGTGAATGGCACACCTATTCTCTTTAACAAGGTCTGTGATTCTTTCAGAATCAATGATTCCTGTTCTCAGCAGTATGGTGTTCCGTCACACCATAAGCATTCCCAAAAAGCAGATAGTCACTCATTCAGTTCTGGCACAGAAACACCACTCTTTTTCCCTTTTCCTTATAGTAATCTGTATTCATACCTCTTCCAAATACTTTTGAACTCTAAATCAGCCTTTTGTCATTTTACATTAGTTGAGCAACATTCAAGTTCTAGATTTTAACTTGTCTTCCTTTTTGCTAAAAAAAAAAAAAAAAAAAAAAGCTTATTTTTTTCCATGAATTAGAAATATGCCATAGAATTATGGTACTCTTGCAGGTTCTGTTATAAACCTATTTGAAGAAAAAGGTAATTCAAATTTCATTCCATAAGCAAAGAAGAAAAAATAAATCATAACACCACCACCACAGAAATCGTTTGCTTGATTTCATTTTGCCAGTTCAATGACAACAGAAAAAAAGTCTTAGTAATTAATGTAGTTGAGGAATATGGTTATTACTAAATTCTTTATGGTTATTACTAAATTCTTTATATTTTAAAGAATTTTAGGATAAACCAGAAATCAAAACTCATGCAAATAATATGGTATGTCAATAAAATATAAAACCATGTATTGTATTTGTTACAAACTAGTGGAAAGTTCTACAGTATTATTTGAATCTTTTTAAAAAAATGCGTTTTACAAACAGATAAAGGCAGATAATAGACACTCTGGGAAGGTACTAACATAGAGTAAAATGGACAATGGCACACATTATCCTTTCCTACCTTTTTCCCAAGTGTTTTGATCTAAGCTTATTCGAGTTAGAGCAGAAGTTTGTATCTGTGATCTGCTTTATAAGCTTGATACTAAATTAATATATATATATATTTTAGAAATAGAAAGTACAAGTAATGTCTAACTGTGTTTTCCCAGAAACTGCCAAAGTTGTATTCATTGCATTCTTGTGTTATGATGCCTTATTTTCAGACAATCTTTCCATATCATTTGGTTTAAATTGGCTTCATTTCCTCAAAGATTTGCCAGGTGGCAATGTTTTTCTAAGCTAGAATTTAACTCTTCAAAACTTGTAAGTCTGGGGGTGGAGAAGGGCTTGGGTTCCATGAAAATATCAATAAAGGCTCTGCTTTGTAACTCAATAACATGAAGAGGATAGAAGTCCATTCTAGCATTCTTTCCTAAGGTCATGGTGCTAGTGATCTTACCAGGAACAGCACAGGCCAGTTTTGGACACTCATTTAAGAAGTGATCATACCTGGAGTACTGCTTACAGTCCATACCCATGTTTTTCTTTTGGCAATGGGATCCCAAGCCTTAGGATCCCAATTATACCAGTTTCTCAAATGATACTAGTTCCTGGATACATTACATAAAATCAGCTGAACTGGAAATGCCTAATGACTGTGTGTTTGAGAAGCAGATCATCATCATACTGAAGTCCTTCTGTCTGTGTTTGGGCACCAGAGGGTTAGCCTGGAGAGTTTCAGAGCCACCAGCATAGTTGGACTGTGTGTGTGTGTGTGTTGTAATAATTGAAGCTTGAGAGGCTCTTCTCACTCACACACCAACCAAGTGTTCATCTGGAGTGACAGTCAGGCATCGGCCCCTGCTGTCTGTGCTTCTGCCAGATAAAATGTCACATCTACATAAGGCTGCAAGTGGTGAATGAGGCTTTTTCCTCCAGTCCCTCCCATCCTCCTACAGAGGATTCCCTGAGCAGGGCAAGGCAGAGCAGGTGGTAGAGGGTTCCTCCCTCTCTCCCTCTGATTAGAAACATTTTCTTCAGTCACAGCAGGGGAAAGACAGAGATGGACAAAGTATAAAACAACTGGAGAAACACAACTAACAGGAGAGGGTTAGATGGAAGATGTCACAGGGGGTCTACTAGAGATGATACAAACTTAACTGTAGGCTTTTTTAATACATATATGTAAATATAAAATTTAATATAAAAATATTAAATTTTAATATATAAATATTAAATTATACTTTGGCCTCCACTGACTAAATTTTTAACGAAAGCTTGAATCTTTCTAGCAAATGTCCCCACCATTTGGTGAAACATTCTGATCATTTCTGAAACATTTTGAAACTTCAAAGGAAACACAAATTATTCCACAGTTTGGGGAGGTGGAGTGAATTCTGATAAAGATCAGGAATTTCCAGTGAAACAGAAATTCCCAATTTCAGCTGATGGTGTCAGTTGGCATACCAAGGGTTGCACTAAGTCTGCATGTTTGTTTTTTTTTTTTTTAATAATTCTGTTTGTGCACCCCTATTACAGTAATCAGGGCTCTTTGAATAGTTGTGTGATTTTGGATAGTTTTGGTTTTCAGCTCCAATACCCCAAGAGGAGCTCAAAGATAAAAATGTTGTCCTTCAGAGGACACCAAAGTGATCCTTTGCCTTATCAGGAGGAAAATTTCCCCCTACAGTCCTTCATACTGTGACATGAGGGAAATTGATTACTCTTCTGTTTCTCACCTGCTCCAGTGACCCTGCGCCCTGCTAAGCATCCTGATCAGAAGAACAACCATTGTGTGTGGTGTGAGAGGGTCCCAAACACTCACACTCCCGGAGAGTTGTTAGTAAACAGCTTCCCAGAGCCAGGGTGCTGCTTAGATGAAAGTGATTAGAAAAAGAATATTCTTCAAAATGTGTTCCATGCCTTGTTTCAGATATATATCAATTATGATAATTACGTGGCTCTCCAGCTGAACATGAAACTAAGGCAGTAGTAATGAATAAAGATTTCTGTATTATCCTCATTTAGGCTTTGTCCATAATAAAACTCTGGCTAAGAGGTCAATTCAAAGCAGGTCTCTAGGGACACCGTGAAACAAATGCTTTCATTACACCATGAGTCTCAGCAAAAAGCAGGGAAATTGAGTAAATCTACTGTGGATATCTGTGCCATCAGATCATTATCCAAGGAAATTAGACACATTACTGGGGAAAAGCATGAGACTGGGAGAAAACCCCCACAAAATTAACAATTAACAGTGCACATTTTAACCGCTGTGGCCCAATCTATTGCCTCTTTTTTCTTGAGTTCAGAAAAATTGTCAGCAGCCACAAAACACCTGGAGTCTAGATTACTATGTGTTAAATCGTGCTTATGTACTTGTAAAGCAGTGCTGCATTGCTACTGGTCTTTTAAAAGTCTCTTCTCTAAGGAACTCCCCGGAGCTGCTACATGTGAAAAAACCTTTTACATTCAAATTTGTGAGTGTTCTCTATATGCCTGAGAAGTTCCTCTTTTTCAAAATGAGATATTTCTAAGGGGTATCATTATAAGAAAATAGAGGGCAGAGATGCTTCTTTAAATACCATATCCATTTGCAAAGCTGGGCTTAAAAATGTTGATTTCTGCCCATTATTTTGTACTGCTTTGTAAACTAGAGATCACACTTCAGAGAAACAAAGGGGAGTAAGCTGGAAGCAACTTGAAATGGCAGTCTTACCCATTCCACTCCTGTGAGGCTGTATGTGTGTGCCACACGTCCAGACCATCTCTGGCTACTTATTAGAATACTCTGGTTACTCATTTAGACTGTTTCTTTGAGAGAGCAAATTAATTTAAAATTTTATTTATTCTGTTACAACAGATATAAAATCAACTCTCATTCATTGTACCTTGAAAGCATCATTTTGAATCAGTATATTCTGTTAAAACAAATATTTATTAAACATGCTAATAAAGAGCAACAACTTTTCAGAGCATGCCACAGACATAACTTTACAAAGGTCCACGTTACAGCGCTGTCAGATTCCATGACTTCACTGTAGGACCAAAGCACTGGTCCTGCAAAATAAACTAGTTTATTTTCTTATAGCAGATATTTATACACATGGTAGTGCACTCAAATTGACTTGGAGATAACCTAAAAATAATTCCACTTTTACCAGCCATAGTACTGATATTATAACACTGCTTTCACAACATTATTGTGAGGGTTGTATTAGCCTTACATCATAAACCCCTATTTCTCAGGATTTTATAGCCATACTTTATACTGTGCTCCAAACTCACATTTACTAAATAAATAAATAAATAAGGTTATACCATTTCACAGAAGTCTGAATATATCAATAGTATTCATTTTCTTTGTTCTATGTGCAGAAAGATAAAAGATGTTTAGATCTACACATATATGTAATATATATGCAGTTGCACATATAAATACTTATATACATACTTATGTTTAATCATCCTCTCTATATACACATATATGTAAACATATATGTAAACACATCCCCCATAAACATAGGCATAGGCATAGGTATAGGCATAGATCTGCTTGTGCTGATATAATTCCAAAATACCGGATTCAACATCTCCTCTCTGCTCAACTCATTTTTCACTGTTTATAATACCAAAGTGGTGTTGTTAGCAATGGACTAATCTCTATCCACGGTCGTCTCTGAGACTGAGGTTATTCTGCCTTAGTGAAGGAACAGGGAGAGGAGTTAGACAAGGAGAGACCCTGTGTGATAATTCTGTTCTTTGAAATTGTCTTGTGAAAATATTTCCTGCAAAGCCTTATGTTTGCTCTAAAGATTCGAAGAGAGGGGCCTGGCTGTTGTCATTGTCAACACTTGGCAGCACCCACGCAGGAAGAGACCTGACTTGAAAGGTTCTGCAGCTTTAGCAGACCAAAGCAAGGATTTTAGGTTCTCAGTTCTCTTCCAGTTCTTGAATCAAACTCTGGTAGGGTTGCCCAATATAGCAATCTTAGTGCTCTGAGTGACTGTTTGCTTCCCGTTAGTCATTTGCAAAATCCAGACCTGTTTAAAACTCCTAATGCATTCTCAGGCCAAAAGTGATGTTTGGTCAAATGGGAACCAGAAAGAAGATGAGTAAACCACAGCTATGATCTGAAGCTTTCAGCTGCCTTCAGATGTCCTCTTTAAAAGAGTACTGAATGCAGCTAGTATTAGTTTTGCTAGGAGATGAGCCACTATTCCTTGATCTTTGGTTTAATACTTGTTCCAGTGAACAAGAGTTAGAAATGGGTCTGCCTGACAGAATTAAACTATCTGAAGATGTGGTATGTAAAATCAAGTGCTGTAGTCATTCCTTTGTGTACCTTAATGTGATACAAAGCAAGCGGTTCATTTAAGGTCTACAGTATTGCATGAGATTTTTTTATTTTATTTTATTTTTTAATTAATCAACATTTTTCCAATGCTTTTCAACAGAATTATTTATTGTATGTGTTTATGTGTTATACAGGTCTGGCTTGTGAAATGCCTGGTTAAATGCCTTTTCTGATCATGATTTTGCCACTGTAGTCCATACATTAATCCATCTAGACTAAATTAATTTAATAACAAACTGAATATGGTTTTGTTTACCAAAAACTAGGATATGCATAATTCTTCAGCCTTTTTCCCAATGGGATGTCCTTTAATTGGAGCTGTTGTAGAATGTGGAGTGTTGGAGTGTTTTTTGTTTTTTTTTTTTAAGCTTCTGGGAAGTGGAGAACATATGGACAATTTTCACACTTACATTAGTTGTAACACTTTTTTTTTGTCTTGTTCATTGCCATATTCTTAATATTCTTAATGCATAGCTTTTTAGCATTCATTTTAAGTGCTGGAGGATAATTATTGGAGTTTAAAATGCATGGCTTCTGAATTGTACTGAACATATTTTGACCTTGCTTACACGTGCAACTAAACTAGTCAGTGACAGTTTCACTCACCTGTTACGAACCCACAACACCGGTAACTGATTGTTTTGCCAGGAAAGGCTCAAGAGACCATAAGTTACACAACAGGAAAAGCCCTGACACCTAATAATACAGAAATCAGTCTCTTAGTGCAAGGTATGACATGAACAGATAGCTAGAAATTGTACAGCTCCTTGGTATTTCTTGGTGTGTACCACAGAGTATAAAGTTAACAACACTATTTTTACCAACTGGGAGGTGTAAATCATTTGATTGCATTTGTATGGTGAATATCATGAGCAGCAGTATTATAGTCTGCACCTTTCAAAGTCAAGCAATAGTGGAGAAAGACTGATAAGCTCTTCAGCTGCCAAAAACTGTCACAGAGCCACTGACTTGATGTAGTTACTACAGCTGCTCCAAACTTTTGTTAATAATCAGAGACAAATAACTGAAAACTAAAAACTGCTCTGAACTATTGTTCTTTTCTTAAAGTTAAACCTGAACTGGTATTTTGAAGTGTTTGAAGACAAATCTAAACCAAATCTAAATGTCTTCAGGTGTGCCTCAACTGAAACCAGAACTGCATTGAGAAATGCATTGGTTGTGGTATATATTTTCTTGACTTTTGATGTTAAAACACCTTAATGCAAATGAATACTCCAGACACAGTGTTTGTTAAAATGTTTGTCAGATTTATCTTCCTTTTGATGCGTATCCACCACATTAACCATTCATCTGGAGCTATAGGTCTACATGTAAGACAAATGTAACTAATAATAATTATAGTCGTATTTGCTCAATGGTTAACAGGCTTGGACAAAGCAAAGTTCATCTGACATTTTCATGTTTGTAGACTGCAAAGATTATTATTGTTGCTTATTCATGTTCCTAATTAAGAAATCTGAAATTAAGGGCAATGTTCTTCCTTAGATATAATTAAAATAGTATTTCACAGAATAGTGCCTGAATTTCCTTATCTCACTCTGTGCCAATTAAGTTGGCCCCATTTGCTTGCTAAAGTGTCTGGGCCAATTTAATTAGCCTGACTCTCTGATTCTGTATCTGAGCATTACAGAGCTGGTGTTTAGCTCCATGGAGTGACCATAATGAATCAGTATTTATTTAGGGAGTAATTGCTTTAGTAATGAGAAAGGACAAAACAGCAGTCCATATCATTATGTCAGCTTTAAAGCAGACTTTCTTGTGTGAGGTCAGTTGTATAACAGAGCCCACAGTTTTAGTATATCCTTAGGTCCCACTAGCATTTCTGGTATGTGTGTGAGAAACCCTAACAGGGAAACAAAGTGATACAGTGATAAGTGTTATAACTCATAAAACTAGATCAAGATTGTAAAAATAATTTAAAAACCACTAATAGAGACGTTTAAAAGTCTGGGTAAAATAAAATCCACCAGATTTATGGGTTTTAGCATTGGGTGGTGAGGGGTGTGGGGGGGTGAGCAGACAGACAAAATCACAGAATTCCTTGAATTACAGTACTTATTTATTTAGTGTGTTTTACCTTCTAAATGTTTTATAAAGATTTTATTCTGCCCAAGATTATTGTGACATTATTACTGTTTTTATTAATAACCTTTTTTATGAATTTAGTTACTTTTTCTGAAAGACAAGATTGAGAGAGATAGTTGGAGAACTTCTAAGAGATATTTGTGCCATATATTAGTCTGGCACAGGTCAGTTATCTAGAGATAAGAGAGATGCCACTCACAAGACGAAGATGGAATTCTGCTTAGCTTTGTCAAACTGACTTCTAATTTTTCCTTACCACATGGTATATCCTAAAACCTTCTGGACTCACCACCATACCTGCCAGTGGATATAAATAAGAGATGGGCAAGGAAGTGAGAGTATTGCACTGCTCAAATCAGGGAGGGGATGATTTCTTCAGCGTAGAAGCTAATGTTCTGCCTAGCCATGTTATATTCAACCCAACGCTGATTACATGGGAGAGCAATATTTCATATCTACTCCTCTACTGCAGTCAAAGAAAGGTGAGGCAAAATCTGGTTTGAAAAGACATACCAATATTGTAGAACAATTTTAATGCCAAAAGTGAATTTTTGGCTCAGACTTTCCTAGTTCCCTAGTTCCCCTACCCAGCTCAGTGACTTGAAATCTCTGAACTCTAAACTCTAAGGCGGAAATACAATCTGTACACACTCTTGGATCTATTCAAGCTAATGAGTAGCTAACAGTGTACCTGATAGAGTTCCTATGCAGAGAGATCCTACTCGTTGTGTTGGTATTGGTGGTGCATACTTGTGCATATAGATCTTTTATTTGCTGTACATGAGGGGGAAAAAAAAAAAGTTTCCAAGATGTATATAATTCAAAGTACACAAGAAAAAAAAAAAAAAGGAGGAAAAAAAAAGTGCAGTTCCTAGAATGAAATTCATGTGAGTATCAATGAGAAAGGTAGACTGAGATTAGAAAGGGAGGCAAGTTTTCACAGCCCTATCCTGTATATGAGTATAGTAGGTGTCCTCCCAAAAGCTACAGGTATTCTCAATGATTCAGGAGAATCTGGACACAAACAAAGATAGTCAGTGGATATTGGCAGTTCAGTGAAACCATCAGCTATATTTTCTTTAGAGTGACTTCCTTCTAGGCACAAAGCAATGCAATTTATACACACTTCTCTTTATTTATAGTGTGAACTAAATCTGAGGTGTGGTACTTGATCTTCTGTTCTACCTTTGAAGATAAAATAACATTTTGTGATTTTTCATCTTTTGGTCAATTCATCTTCATGAAGAAGAATATTCCTTTTCCAAATATTTGCTTTACAAGGCTATACAGATAGCAGTCAGGAAGCCATAGAACTCAGGTTTCTTCAAGGTACCATTCAGGAACAACACCAAAACTCCACAGCTAGATTCATAGCCTACATGCAGTTATAAATGGGAAGAGATAGAAATTATGTAAAACTGACATGGGTTGACATTTAAAACTAGACTTAGCATGGACTTGTAAATTACAAGCTGAAGACTGTGAAATGGCATTAGAAAACTAGAATCATTCCATTCTTCCTTCCTCTTATGGTTAAGACTGCGTAAACACAATACCATGACACGTATGCAAATAGTGTAACATCCTTTCCTCTCAAGACAAGTAAGTGAACTGGTGTAGGATACCACTCTCCTTCAAAAATGGCCAAAGCTGAAATGAAAAAAGCATTGCATCTCATTTTAAGAACCAGCATGACTCAGTGGCAATTTAGGCATACACAACTAGATAATGTGGGAATCTGGAGACTGAAATTCTCTAATAGTTGATTTGCTTTTATATCAGTTAACCCGGTTTTGAGTCATTAGGCAATTCAGATTAGGAAAAGCTCACTTTCCCCTGGCAGTTTACATTTTACAATTGAAGCTCAAGAGAGAAAGAAGAAAGAAGAATATGCAACACATAAGATTTATGAATGTCCTGTTAAGTTTTATTATTAAACTTCATTAATATGTAAAATTCAGTAAATGACACATATCATCATCTCAGTTGGTAAAACAAATGTTGGGTTTCCAGAAGGTTATCAGCCCAAGATAGGTGTGTCTATAGTGTGCAACCACAGCAGTCACTCACTGGTGGTGTTTTGTATTTTATTTTTCCTAGACTAGTCTATTTGTATGGACTGTATGTACATATGCTTCAATATTTAAGGAACAGAACCTAAAATATTTGTCATCATTAACTACCACAGTTTTATCAGTTCCTTCAGTTTTTCAGTTTTAATGCTTATACAAACATCTGGGATAGGTTTTGCAATTCCTACATTAAAAATATTTTTTTTTAAGTTTATCTGTATTTATTTTTTTCCTTATGCCATCTGGTTATTGTAGCCAATAATTTCTGATCATAGATCTACAACTTTCTAAATTGTGTGGAGTTTGATTTGATTAGTTTATAATTATACTTGAAACAACAAATATCATTATTTTCCTTATTAATGGAATTTCCTCCCCTTTATTTGCTAAGCATTGCAAGTAATTCAGACCTTTCTTGCATTTCTGCAATGGCATGAGAAGGAAAACACTCAACTGCATTAACATGCATTAAGAGTCATAAATAGCTCACTGGCTGGGGTGCAGTTGTGGTTATGCCTGGGTCATGGGGTCGTTACACAGTAAGATATGTAGAAAATGAAATCTGTGGTTCTGATAATGTTCATATACTTAAATGTGAATATCTCAGCCCAGTTTATGTCAGTGTTGTTGATGATCATAAGTTTAGTTCTTTTTTTTTTTTTGTTTACACCTAATTCACACCAAAAGGACCCTTGATGTAAATCAAATTAATCTGAATTATCAGTAGGCTTAGTAAATGCATACTGGATATGCAATCTACTATAGTATTCTTCAGGGACGGTTGGACCAGACGATCTTGGAGATCTTTTCCAAACTTAATGATTCTATGATTCAATAAATATACTTTTAGTTTGCACCATCCTTGATTAACAGTAGTCAATTAAGGTACCCCTTGTTTTATTTTTTAACAAATACAACATTAATTTATTTTTTTTTGAATCACCAGATGTGAAAAATGTAGTTGAAATCAGAAAGGAATATCAGAATTGCTGATTAGATCATACTGAGTGTCTTTCCTCATGTCCAACTTATATATGCAAAATATCTACAGTGAAAACACCATTTAGAGCTTTGAACAAATTCTTGTTCATCTGCAAACAGAGGTACACTTTTACAAGCATATATTTAAACCTGGACAGGTATGTCTATGATTGACTTGATGACTTATCATTTACATATGGAAGGCAGAAAGCAACAGCTTAGGCAAAGAACAAAAGGAGTTTGAGAAGTAGAAAGAAGCAAAATAGAACTTGTCTTCATGAGCAAAGTAATCATTGTTCTGCTTTTCAAACCAAAATTACCAAATTATTTTACAAAGAACATTAAGTAGCTAAGGCCAACAATCAAAAATAATTTGCTCAGCCATGCAAAGCTGAAAATATTATTTGCCATTGTTGATTTTCTCGATGTGAAACTGCTTGAAGATATATATAGACAGATGTAGATATAGATAGATGATTAGATATAGATATAGATATAGATATAGATATAGATATAGATATAGATATAGATATAGATATAGATATAGATGATATAGATATAGATATAGATTAGATTAGATATAGATGATATAGATATAGATATAGATATAGATATAGATATAGATATAGATATAGATAGATATAGATGATATAGATATAGATATAGATATAGATATAGATTAGATATAGATATAGATATAGATATAGATATAGATATAGATATAGATATAGATAGATATAGATATAGATAGATATAGATAGATAGATGATATAGATAGATAGATGATATAGATAGATATAATTTCAGACTGTATTTTGGGTTTACATGACAAAGTTTTGGTAGGGGTGGGGTTGCAGGGATGACTTCCGTAAGCAGAGGACAGGGGCTGCCCTGTGCCAGACACAGCTGCTTCCAGCTGGTTACAAAGCAGACCTGCCAATGGACAACAGTGAGATCATCAGCCAAGCTGGTGGAGCATCTGTGATAACATGTTTAAAAAGAAAGAGGAAAAAAAATACTGTACAGAGAGACTGTAAAAAAGCTGTGAGAGAGAATGAGAAAAAGATGAGAGAAATAGCCCTGCAAACACTAGTCAGAGAATAAGGAGGGGGAGGAGGTGTTCCAGGTGCCAATGCAGACATTCCCTGTGAATCCCCACAAGACCATGGTAAAGCACATTTTCCCACTGCAGCCTGTGTCAGGGCAGACTTCCACACTGCAGCCTATGGAAGACTGGACTGGAGCAGATACCAACAACGTGGTCTGTGGGAGACAAATGCTGGAGAAGTTTTTTCCTGAAGCACACACCATGGAAAAAATGAATTCTGGAGCAATTCTTAAAGAACTGTATAGGAGGAACCCATGCTGGAGCAGTTTATGAAGGACTGAATCCAGTGGAAGGGACTCCATACTGGAGCAAGGGAAGAGAGTGAGGAGGAAGGAGCGGCAGATGGGAACCATTACAGACCGAACACAACCTCCACTCTCTTGTGCTGCACTCAGGGCAGATGCTCTCAGGGAAGAGATGAAAGAGAATCAGGAGTGATACTGAGCCAGGGATGAAAAGGTCAGTGGGAGGAAAGGAATTTTAGTTTTGTTCATTTCTTACCGGCCTACTCTATTATTAATTGACAATAAATTAAATTAATATTTTCACAAGTCGAGTCTCATTTGTTTTTGATGGTAACTGGTGAGTGACCTCCTTGTTTTTAATTCTATCCACAAGATTTTCCATTGCATTTTCTCCTCCTGTCTTGCTGAGAGTGACAGCGTGCAGTAGTGGGCACCTGGCAGCCAGCCAAAGTCAACCCACCACAGATGGAGAGAGAAAAATCTCCTCTACTCCACCACACATGAGACTCCTACATTCAGAGTAAATTAAACAAAATCTTCTGTGGTTACTTCTACAAAATATGCAGAGCTTCTTGTGAGAAGCTACGTGTTCTCAATTTTCCACATTTTCAGCAAAACTTACATGAAGACCTCTAGAGGGTTGATCTACATGGTTGATACAGTTACTTTTGCCCTTGTTTGTTTTGCTGTACAACTTCAGATGCTCTGTAGTGCTTTGGGCCATTTCTGTAGAAAAGGGTAGTATTTTCAATACAGGTATCACATAACTAGACTTGTGGCAAAGTTGATGGACCAAAGTTAGAACTAACAGGTGAATGCAACTAAAATTTATATCCCAGTTTTTAGTAGAACTATTGTTGTGAGAACTATTATTGCTGGATTTTGCCTTAATTCCTAAGAGGAAACTATCTTTTGGCATTGTCTTCAGTACATGTTTTGTATAATACTGAGATTCCCTCTCCTTCAATCTTCTACCACATTAACAATTTCCTTTCCTTTTTATTACCCAAGAAATTTCATAACTTACTGTGATATCACAGGGAAACGCACTCAATAGAGTAGAGCTTGATGTTCATCTTTCTCTTCCTTCACTTCCTACAGAAATAGTCAATAATAAACAAATACATTTAGATATCAGAGCACTGTATTTGGTTTACATATGTAATAAATGACTGAGTCCCAAATAGAATTGCAATTAAAGTTTACAATTTATTAAAGGAATAGAGGCAAGCAAACAGAGCTGGGTGCACCAGGAGTCTCTGCTCCACCAAGATGCAAACAAGTTACATCAGGTGGCTGTTTTTTATGCTCCTAGGCTAATACATATTCATCACCACTTTGGGAAAAGGCAGGGTTATTATAATTAGTTTCCCAGGACCCAAATCATCCCATGGACACAGGTGTATCAGTCTCCGGTGGTCCCTCTGGGGGTCACTCATACTGAAGGCTCATAGTCTTTCTCCCAGGCTTTGTCCTATGGTCATTCTTCAGCTTCCCCCCTCTCCTTATTTAGTAGTCTCTGGGCCAGATGTCAGAAAGTTGTGTCTCGTGCAATAGTCAGCAGTTATCTCAAAAAACTCCCCCCTGTTCTCTTATCTCCCAGACCTGAGTCTCAAGGTTTACCCTTCAAACCCTCTATCAACACGAACTGCTAGACCATTCTTTTGCAACATACAAGAACTATATGCACTAACCACTCTGTTTCTCTTGGACTTGTGGTTATACAAGGATATATAAGACAGAAGTTCATTTCACCATGAGGCCCTAGCATTGTTCATTATTGACACAAATCAGATGAACATATTTCACACATAGCAAGGGCTTGGTAGCAGGGGGGTTGAAAGAGTTGCCTCTGAGCAGAGCTGAGCAGCAGCCCCATGTCAGATCAGAGCCAGATCCAGCTGGCTCCAAAAGAGACCCGCTGCTGGCCAGAGCCAAGCCTGTGAGAGACACTTTTTGTGCCTCTGTGAGAGCAGATTTAAGGAAGGGAAAAAAACAGTGCATAACAGCAGCTGGGAGACAGGAATGAGAACCAGCCCTGCAGACCCCAAGGTCAGTGCAGAAGGAGGGCAGGAGGTGCTGCAGGCACGCAGCAGAAGTTCCCCTGCGGCCTGTGGAGAGGCCCCTGGTGGAGCAGGCTGTGCCCCTGCATGGGTCCCACATGGAGCAGATCTCCACTGCAGCCCATGGAGGAGCCTCCGGTGGAGCAGGTGGATGTGGCCTGGAAGGGGCTGCGGCCCATGGAGAACCCCTGCAGGAGCAGGCCCTGGGCTGGAGCTGCAGCCCGTGGAGAGGAGCCCACACAGGAGCAGGGAGTCTGGGGGGAGTTGCCACCCATGGGGGACCTGTGTTGGCACAGTTTGCTCCTGACAGAGGGACCCTGTGGTATGGAGCCATGTTGGAGTAGCCCTTGAAGAGCTGCTGCCCATGGGCAGCCCCCACAGGCTCATTTCAGGAAGGATGGCATCCTGTGGGAGATATCCCACATGGAGCAGGGGCAGAGAGTGACTGTGAAGGAGGGGCAGAGATGAAGCCTCAGGGAATGACTGCAGCCTCCTTTCCCCCTTCCCCTGTGCCTTTTGGGAGGGAGGAGGTAGAGAAGGGTATTTGGGGGAGAGGTGTTCTTAGTTTATTTTGTTTGTTTGTTTGTTTGTTTGTTTTTAGTATTTTACTGCTCAACTTGTTAGTGATAGGCAATAAATTATATTGATCTCCTCATGCTGTTTTATTTATTTATTTATATATTTTCCATGACAGTAACTGTTGAATGATCTCTGTCCTCTTTTCAAGACGTTTAGGGATGGTGACTCCACCACTTCCCTGGGCAGCCCATTCCAATGCTTAACAACCCTCTCAGTAAAGTTCTTCCTAATATCCAACCTAAACCTCCCCTGGTGCAACTTTAGCCCATTCCTCCCTCTAAAAAAAAGAAACACTGAGAATCAGCAAGAGTTTATTTGCCGGGACATTTGCAGGCAATCCTGCAGGATGTCCATGGTGTTTGGTGGCTAATGCTTGTGATGGAACCTGAACAACAAGTAGGGGGCTCACTGGGCACTCCTGCGATGCTGTTGGTGCTCTCAGATGGCAGAGCACAAAGACATGCCGCAGTAGTCCCAGGTGTCTTCTGGCAGAGGTGGATCCACTTCCATCTGTTCCTCCACATCTGGTGGATCCAGCTTCATGGGCTCCATGGTGTTGGGCAGAAGGCTAAGCCAGTCCTTGGTCAAGACTGCCCAAGTGGGATGCCTTCCGTCTGGAATGTTCTCAGGCCAGGGTGCCGAACCAGGGGGTTGTTCAGTCCCACGCCTTGGTCCCATGCCACTATCAGCTTCATTTTCATGCATGGGTCCAACGCTGCCATCTGGTTTACAGCCATTACTGGGTCCTGAACTGTGCTCCAGACTATGGTCATGCCTCTGCTCCTCATGGCAGTCTGCCTGATGCTCCCACCTTCACCCCATGCCACCATTGCTCCTATGGTAAGGCCCAGGCCCCCTGTCACTGAGCTGACCTGTTCCCTGTATCATTGTGGTGCCAATGGTACCACCTGTATGTCTGTGGGCTGGGTGCCAGAGGTCCCTTAGGCACTGGTGTCTCTTGTGCCACTGGCACTATTCCTCCAACCACAACACCTCTCCTTCTGGTCAGGTGCATTCTTTCTTGGTGCTTCACTGGACTGCATCGCTGTCCTCACACACCAAGGAGGCCTGCAGCTCGCCTTGCTCTTCTACTCTTCTTCCTGCCACACAAGCTGGCAGTCAGAGGGCCTAGATGCTCAGCAAATGGTGGGCCAGCTGCAGGGGGCCTGTTTTAAAGGGCCTACAGCAAAGGCAGGGCAGTGGTGGCCACTGTGACTGTAATCTTCTGTGATGGAGTGGCCCACACATGACCAAAGGCAACTGTGTTGAGAGCGGCCTGGAAGATGCCTTCACATGGACAAGGAGGAGGGTTGGGGTTGCTGAGGACCCCTTTTCTGGGGTTGGCTCCCCCAGGCCATTTGGCTTGCCAGAGAGAAAGGCTGCCCCTTGGCCAAGAAACTGTCCTGCACCTTCCATCTTGTGCCCTGGGTTTATTTTTAACACTGTTTTTTAGGTAATTTCATTCTATTCTTTACAGAAAAGAACAGAAACAAAGTGCATCTACAGCCCTAATTCCCATGTGCGCTTTGTGCTCTGATTGAAGAATTTCTTCCTCACATCAGATCTAGTCTAAATCTCCCCCTCATTTGTTCAAAGCCATTATTCCTAGGTCCATGGCTACACTCCCTAATAGAGTCCCTCTCCAGCTTTCTTCTAGGCCACTTTTATGGGTAAGGTTAGGTGGCAAAAATGCAGGAAGGAGGCAGAAGTACTGGAGGGATCTATCTTAGAGATCTGAGTGTTCCCCTGCATGTGGTATTTGAAAAACATATTTTGATCTGGTTTATCCCAAAGTACAAGCCTAGTACTCAGAATTTTCTTCAGCAGAAGCAGGAGATTGAAGGCACTGATGGTGTTTCAACAGATGGAGTGTTATTTAAACAATGGTAAAATACTGCTTTGTGAAAGAGATGTAAAATATCAATCTCTAACAGTAGGGTTTTCTTATCTCCCACTGCATCAATCTAAAATCACTAATAAGCATACGCTAATAAGCATACAAGTAGTGAAAAGTTTCTGTTCTGAAATGGGTTTACTGTCATGGATATACAGAGAGACTTCATATAAAAATTAATGTAGTTCCTAGGTGACCATACTCTTTATATTTGCATTTCTGATCACATCAATATGTATCTGTTTTAAGATGTTTTAGCACCCTAATCATTGATATCTTTGTGATTTCCTTGTATTTGCTCTGCAACACTGGAAAATTCAAGCAGCTGATCAGAAAACCTTATTTCAAAGCATCACTACCCATTTCTAGTGACCTGTTAGTAACTGAGGATTTAAAGAGTGTTGCAATGATTTAGAATGAGGCATAAGAAGTTTGCCTGACACCGGTTATATCTGTGGATGCAAAACAGAAGTGCACAACAGTCTCACTTTAGGTCCAGGAAATCAGGCATCTGATTTCTTTATGCTAGCCAGGCAGTCAGACCTGAACTTTTCAAAGGATATTCTAATCTCTTGTCCTGTCTGAATCCTAGATCTTTGTGAATCACTGTGTATGGAGTTGGGAAGTTTATAGTGAATTGATAATAGATGTGTATAAAAAGTTAACTCTTATGTCACAAGGGAAAATATCTCATTTTAGTCCATTAACCTAAAATGTTTTAAGGGATCATGTAAACTTCTAATATAAACATATGGGAATATTTTGTTCTGTGGAGGTGTGTACAGGGATAGGTTCTGCACTACCTAATCCCCATGAAAAATTTCTCACTACCTATATAGTTCCGTGAGTCCCTGTCATTGGGTCTTGATCAAAGATATTAGCTAAATAGCATTTCAAATTTCATTATTTCTTTCAACTAATACTTCCATGAAAAATATGTATTTTTCCATGAATATGTGTGTGTGTGTGTGTGTGTGTGTGTGCATTTATAAAATACGCATCAAGAGGTATCTAGAATGAAACAGTCTTATGAAATGAAGCTTTTCCTATCAGACCAATTAAATTACCATTTTTAACATCATTGATACAGTTCATGGGTTGGCATAAAGTCTTCCAGATATGAAGTGCTTGCAGTCATGAACTATATAACAGAATACAACAAATCTGTATCCCATAGCAGTATGCAAGAGAGAATGCAATAAGAAATTATTGATACACCCATAGTGTTCTTTTGAAATTTTAGCTTACCTAGCATTGTTACATTTACAAAATGTGAATGTTAAAACAACATTTAGTTAGCATTCCACAACTCTAAAGAATTCATGGTGTGTTTTCAATCACTACTTTAATAACACATTAACGGTCTGCTCCTGTGTTCCCTCTCTAAACAAAACTCCAGTTGACATCAAGGGGAAATGAGTGCAAAAGGGCAATGGAGCTCGGAATGTGATTATGTATTTGATGTGTGTTACAATTAATTCAACTAAAAGTAATTGTACTGTTTGGGGGAGTAATTAATTTAATTACAAGAAACCATAACTTGTCAAAGTATTTGAAATTCTACCACTATGAACATTAACAGCATTCCATACCTATTCCAATGTTTCTTTATTGTTGCACCATAAAAAGATATCAGATAATGTTGCATAGTTTTTTGGAATCTTCAAAAAATCAACGTTAATAATGATTTTTGTTCCCCTATAAATTTGGCACTCATCTAGCAAGCTGGATCCCCTGCAAAATGTCAGCTTTCCATGAATGACAGTAGTCTTCCTGTAAATACCTGAATTCATTGAAGTTGCCAGAGAAAGTGTTATATTAATGAAATAGTTTTAGGTTTTGAAACCCATGAATATTAAACAATCAGTAACAAAATTGACATAGTCTACTTAATTAATTTCTATATGCTTCTTATATCAGGCTACTATGAATTCTCCTAAAGTTCATTTGGAACTGAGTTGAATATCTAAGCAGTTTGCACAAAAGTTCTCATACCCCTCTATTCAGGAGTGTTATTCTTCATTCATTTCTCTGAACCTTTTCTGAAAGGCCTGAGGATAACATTACACCTACATCTACAAGGGCAGCTCAGTTGCTATTTAAAGGAACACCAATGCTATTTAAAGGAACAGCTCATCAGAAGTTTCCATGGAGGATCTTAACTTCCAACAGAACATAATTTCCAATTGATATTTGTTGCTTTCAGAATATCACTAAAATTAAGTACAAAGAATATATTTTTGAAAGCATTTTCCATCAGGAAAATCATGTCATGTTCGAAGCCTGAGGACATAATCTGACAGTTATAGGGGCTGAAATATGCACAATTAATTTTGCTGAAGATTGAAACTGCACATTTGAGACAGAGAAAACTTTTTCCATGCTTTCTACTGCATTTTCTGTAGAAGTCTTTAGTTAGAGAATTGAAAACATGGCTTGTCAAGTTATATTCAGTTAACCAATGTTGGGTCACTGAACTGGAAACAATCTTCTGTGGTGTTTATACTTGACTTTTTCTTCATGATTGCATCAATGAACAATAGTTTTAGTGATGTGAATTTTATAGCATGAAACGACCTCCAGTCAGAGAGAACATAAACCAAGTGCAAGGCACTGAATGCTATGACTAGAACAACTGCATTAGGGAAGGGTGAAGCACCATTTCATCATCTGGTGCTACGGGGATCACCATCCTTCTCCAGCAATTATCCCTTCAAGAGAGTGACCATGTGGTTCTGAACTGTAACCTGACTTCTGTATTTAGAACTCAGTCTATTAAATGCCATAAAAAGCTCATATCCAAGGAGAAATGAACTGGAAATAACCTGAAGCAACAAAGAGCTTCTTAACAGCGTACTACTGAGAAGGTCACAAATTTCAGCATTTAGAGACTATTTCTCTGTGATGCTGATCAGGACAGCACAGCTGCTCTGACTGATGTGGAGAACAGAGAACAAAAAATTACTTCCTTGATTTCCTTTGTCAGTATCCAACTGACAAAGTTCTTGAAAGCAAATAGTTTGGGGGGGGGGGGGGGTTTCAGGGTTTTTTTGCTTGTGTTTTCACTTATTTCAAAATGCCATGAAACTGTTTTTGCTGTAGAAGAAAGTGCTGCTTTAATTTGTTGGAATATTTTGTTGTTGTTGTTCTACCCATCTCTCATTTCTTATCTGTGCATCAAAACATGCTAGGAAATAGTTAAATTTGTAAAATTCTGTGTTTACAGAGTTGTAAATTATAACACTTCCAAGCTTCATTCCCCTTTCCTGAGGACTGTGTTTAAAGAAACAAATTCTGACCTGTAAACATATACCTCTTATGATTAGAATAGCAATAGCAAGTGCAAATTTCAGCCATATTGTAATATGATATTGTAATTGTAATACGTATTTTAATGGCAATATTGTCAAATGTAATGATTTTATCTTAAGTTTTGTGATGGTGCTTGTCTTAGAACTTAACTGTTGTAATTAAATCATGATGTGGAAATATCATCTCACTGAAAAACATGTATGTGTTATACTCTGTAGCAAATAAAGAGCAAATAAATTGACTACACATTTTATAAAATAATTATAGTTTAAATATCTAACAATGTTTAGGTCTTTAAATTGAATACAGCTACTGCTGGCTGTCATACCTAGGAACATGGATTAGATTGCAGTGGATCATTCTGAGATCTTTTGCACGTACAGGTTTTTGTTAGAATTGTTGGATCAAGACTATAATTCACCCATACTCCAAGTCTATGCTTATGTTTATGCATTTATATAATATCCAAAGTTATTTGGAATTGAAAATGCATTTTTTGCAAATACTCAGCATCCACAGAAACTTTGCACCCCTAAAAAATATTCTTCTGTCAAATAATTTCAGAGTACATTAAGAAAGTGGATATAGGTTCAGAATGAGCACAAGCAAAATACATAAAAATCTGTAACATGGCTGCTACCTGCTTGAGGAAGTACCTGTTCATCAGTTGTGCACAAGCATTATTGTTGGTACTGTTCTATAGCTACCACTGAAGTTGTGATAAAGTCACAGCATGCTAGCAACTAGCAGTCATAATAATACATTTGTAGTATTATTCTTTCATGTTTTAGGCTACATAGAGATACTTTATATTGCCTGAACATCTGTCTTAGATCCTTAATTGCAAGACAAATATTAATATTGCTGGGGACTCATATGTCAATATATTTACCCACATGTGACAAAGTAAATTTTAGGTAAATCTTGAATTACTAGTGGTTGATCATGATACTTCTGAAAAAAAAAAAAAAAAAATCTTTTACAATCAGCCTACTTAGACTGATTCACTTGGTAATGAATTTATGCACTACACATAATCAAGCCACCACTGAAAAATGACATCAATTTTCAGATGAGTCAAGAATCATGCTGCACATGACAGTGCAGCACTGCCATGACCTATTGTTCTTTCAGCATACTATGACTTTATCTCAACACACCATAAACTAAACAGACTGACACTTCCAGGACACATTCAAGAAGTAGAGCACAGCGTACCCAAGATTACTTTTATTCTCTACTGTTGCAGTTGTGTTTTGTTCTTGTGACTGCACAGTCATGGAAAATATCAGAACACAAAAGGGATGGGATTAGTGCAGGTCTGCTCACATATTATGAAAACAATCATTGAAGAAAATTCTTGAAGAGAATGATAGATTGATCATTCTGTATAGTCCAGGCAGCTTGTCAATCATAGAATCATAGAATATCCTGAGTTGGAAGGGACCCTTAAGGATCATCAAGTCCAACTCTTGACACCGCACAGGTCTACCCAAAAGTTCAGACCATGTGACCAATGTTGTATTTAAAATATTTTCCTTTTAGTGCTTTCCTATAATTTAAAGTAATCTAACTATCAAAATACAGTTTAGAAGGCTGATAAAGTTCTAGAGAAACCAAACTTGATTTTCTATAGTTTTTGGGTCCTTCTTCTGAATGTCCCACTTCTTTTTCTTTCCCATAATAACCCCACATGTCCTAACTCAGACAGATATACTGCTAGCACTGGCTGGGCAGCTTCTGACAGAGCACATCACAGCTCAGTACTGTCTTTCTTTCAGCAGAGACTCTCATTTGTGTCTTCTCTCTTGCACATAACAAACAATTGTGCTTGAAGATTGCAGCAGTGTTTGAGATAGCTATACTTCATTCAAATGTTTCAACAAGAAAACATATTTAAAAGAAAATAAAAGTATAGACTGAGCAAATTAATTTAAAAATAGCTAGGCTGTAAAATACACAACCTTCCAATTTCAACTGCAAAATATATTCAACAATTCCCATGTCTTCAGCTGATTTAGTGAGGTTATAAATATGACCTGTATTTGTCTTTCAACGGGGTAGTCATAGTCTCACTTCTGTTCCCACATGTAGTGAATTGTCTTGGTGCCAGTACTTGTGTGGGCACTGTCAGGTGCCTTCAGAAGTTAATATAGTTCTTGGCTTGTATACACTGAGAACAATCACCTAACGGGTCTGACCTGCACTGTTAATGACATATCTGTTATATATTAAAAAAAAAAAAAAAACTTTGTCGTGATTTTTTTGTGAGCAAGATGGTCCTTTAATTGATTATGTCCTAAAGCAAGCTCCCTTTCCCCAACATTGACAACTTGCAGAAAACATAAATGAATAATGTGGTGTAAATGAACAGCAGGTACTTATTGACCCATGAATACAGCAAGGAATTCAAGCAAGTATTGCAAGTAAATCCAGGTTAGCTGATGGGTTGAAGCCCATACATTTTAGAGCCATCTGGGGCCTGTCAAGCTCTGAGGTGAGATATGACAGGGAGAAAATGTCAATAACATATTTTGAGACACTAGTTGTTGTTGCTCATTCACAGTAATAAATAGGAAACCAAGAAAGATACCAGCACTCTGCTTTAATAGTCTTTATACCAAATCCTTAAAAAAAATATTCCTTGTGTCCAGATAACTAACCGTCCAAGAGATGTCTTAGTTTCTAGACTAAGCAAAGTGAATTGAATTTGACTGAACTGTTTGGCTGTTTGTAGTTCAGTATATATATACATATATATATGTGTGTGTATATATATTTACATAAATATATGTATATATATATATATAGGAAAAAAAATAAAACAAAAACAGAAGCCATACATTTATAACAGCACAGGGTTCTAGAACAGTTTTCTTTTACCTCAGGACAAATAGACAAGTATCCCTTTGCATGTGAGTAATTTCTACTGTTTCTATGTTTGCTTATACATATGTTTTAAAGAGTAGTTATAGTCTGTGTTTGAGATGAAGTGATTAGGATATTTTTCCTTTTTTCCTTCCTGACTAGAACATATGAAAAATGAATATCTATATTTAACATTTTACTTATTCTGAAGTTTCAAAAATATATCATTAATAAATTTCATTACTAATAGGCCATATGGCATCTAGACAACCCAAATTCAGACTTATGCTCAGCACTCGATAAGCATAATGATTAATTAGTAGAGTCCCCTCCAATCACTAAATAACAGCTGAGGAAAAGGAAGTTCTAAAGGATGGAGGACAAGGATGTGTACATATACATATGTATACATAGACCAAAAGTATAGTTATTTCCATCCATTACATGCAGCTATACATAATTATATTAAAAGACATAAATCACAATTCATTGTTGAATTTATAGATATTAAGCCTGAAAATATGGGAAAGATCCCAATGTATTTCACAGAAGTGGTGCTGTACTGGATAGCTGGAGAAGAAAGGGGCCATAGCAATTTTACATGCTGGTAAATGTGTGTGGAAAGGTACCTTGCTAAGCCAGCAGCTTTTGTTGGACACAAATAGTAGAAGAGGCTAGCTGTTGGAAATATCCATGTCTGTACATGGTATTTAAAGAAATAAGGTCATGAATTCTCCTATATCCAACGCTAACATGGTTGCACATATAGTGGGGCTAAAAATAGAATTATTTGTAAGATGTATTGAAAATCTGATATAATAAATGAAATTAAATAAACATGTAATTAATAAATTAATAAACGTTGCTAAATTATCACGTGCCTTTTCTCTTGTAGACTAATAAATAAATGCTGTACACTCAAGGTTTCCCTTATTCACAAGAACAAAAGGAGGATCAGATTTATTTCTGTCATTTCTAATAATAGTACCTTCTGATTCTAAAAAGACCTATACAATAAGTTATGACAGGACACTTGAATCTTTACATCTAATCCCTCCTTTGGAATTTCAATGAATTAAATCAATCCAAATGTTCTGAAATTATGTATTTTCTTTGCATTATCATTTAGTTTTGATATCCAAATCTTATATTGTAATGAAGAATGAGAAATTTGAGCAGAAATTATTAATATATGTGCATTTGTGGAAGGCATATAGAGATACAGAGAAACTAAGAAAAAAAATCAGAGGGAGAAAAAGACAAAAAGCTATGAGAAAATACAATTTTATCTTGTATTTCAGTTTACTAAGTCAGGTAACGGAATGGAGCTGTAGTGTATGGAAACATAGTAGCAAAATTGTACTGAGGAAGCCACAGTATGTTAAACTTGCTCCAAAGGCACATACAGGATGCAGGCAATCAGGTGACTTTTAAAGACTTACAGTGTCTGGATTTTATTAGAGCTTAGACATTAGCTAAGCGCCATATACTCAGCCTTGTCAGCCACAAGAAATATCCAGGGAGACGGAGATGCAAAACTCTAAATACCAAGGAGTCTTTAAAATGCGAAAACAAAATGTTTCTGCAATGTAAAATTAAGCGCTTCACAAAGATTGATTGGGGGTTTTCCAAACAGCAATTTCTGACAACTAAATTTAATGTGAATCATACCTTGAATACTCATGTCTTCTGGATTTGGTACTAAGGTACAAAGGCGAGGAGCACAGGGTAAAATCAGAATAGAGCAGATTAATGAGGGGTTGCCTCATATTGCTGCTTATTACCATCATGTCATCTAGGAAAATAGGTGATTCCCTTGGATTAATGTTGGAGTCAGTACTAATAATACAGCATAACCTATACATAGAAAATGTTTGTTGTAGTTCTGAAAGAATATTGAGAACACAAGTCAGAAGAACAAAAATAAATGGGATATTAGCATACCTCAGTTTTCAGATTAATATCCTGGTCACACAGACAAAATGCAATTTGTAGATGTTATATGGAAACAAAGTCTGAAAAAATCCTATCATTAATATTTAAAATGAATATTGCCTCAACCAACTTCAATAGCAGTATTAAAATCTGACAATATAATTAAGATAGTATACCTCTTTTACTTATGGTAGTAGAGATTATAAATTATTTAATGTATCTAAATAAACACTCAATATATTTCTGACTATGTTTTGCAACATTTATTGAATGCAGTATTTAAAATACTAGATGTGCAAGCTGGCATTATTTATGCTTACTTATCAAGTATTTACATAGACAGTTCAGCCTCAGTAAAAGTATAACTCAAGACAATCCTTCGATATTAGGTCTTCCAGCTTCCTTGTTGGCTTTTTTGTTTTAGCAGCTGGTTTATTAAGCATATCTCTTGTTTTGACCAATACTAGGAGATACTTTCTTAGCAGAGGATTAAGGAAAGTTCTGCAGGGTGTCCTGCCTTTTTTTTTTTTTTTTTTTTTCATATTGAGTTATAAGTGTTGCTTTATTGTTAGCAGCTTTCTCCTAACAAAATTACTTGTAGCAACTTTTCATGTAATTGTCACCTGCCTTCTCCTTTCACTTAACAATGCGATTCGGGTTGTTGTAGTCCAGCTGTGAACCTGCAACAATTTCAAAGTGACAGAATGATGAAAGATCACACTTCAGCAAAATCATTTTATGCTTCCTAATGAGTAGGTTTTTGTCCACAGTGAACATTATTTTAACTTGGCATTTCAGAAGTCATATGTGAGGCTGTGTTGACTGACACAAGAAAGTTTTGTTTTCCTTCTATACAGGAAGAAGATGTTTATAACTCTGGAAAAATTATAAGGGAAAAATCTGAAGATTTCGTGGATTTCACTGAAAAGCCAAAGAATGTCTTTGATTACGGTTTTCAAAGATTCACTTATTCTTTCAGTTTATGGTAATAAAAACATCTCTGAATATCCCTCCTGTAATTTTTCTACATTAGCTTTAGTTTAGCAAATACATCCTACATAATATATATACTAAAATAAAAATAAGCAATGTTTTAAGGCATGCATGAAGACAGTATTTAACTTCTGCCTTCCAATTAATTTATTCTTAAATGGAACCTAAATATTCTGGCTTGTGCTGCAGCACAGATAGATAGATAGATAGATAGATAGAAAGATAGATAATATCAAAAGGGAAACTATCATTAGGAGTATTTGGACGGTGAGGTGGATTGATAATTGGCTGGATAGCAGAGCTCACAGAGTTGTGGTGTGGAGTCTAGTTGGAGGCCCTTAGCTGGTGGTGTCCCCCAGGGGTCAGTACTGGGGCCAGTCTTTTTCAACTTACTTATCAACGACCTTGACAATGGAACAGAGTGCACCCTCAGCAAGTTTGCTGATGGCACAAAGCTTGGAGGAGTGGCTGATATGCCAGAGGGCTGTGCTGCCATTCAGAAGAACCTCAACGGGCTGGAGAGGTGGGCTGAGAGGAACCTCATGAAGTTCAACAAGGGCAAGTGCAGGGTCCTGCACCTAGGGAGGAATAACTCCAAGCACCAGTACAGGCTGGGGACTGACCTGCTGAAGAACAGCTCTGCAGAGAGACCTGGGAGTCCTTGTGGACAGCAGGCTGATCATGAGCCAGAACTATGCCCTTGTGGCCTAGTAGGCCAACAGTATCCTGGAGTGCATTTGGAAGAGTGTTACCAGCAGATCACGGGAGGTGATCCTCCCCTTCTATTCAGTCCTGGTGAGGCCACACCCAGAGCATTGTGTCCAGTTCTGGGCTCCCCAGTAAAAGAGAGACATGGAGCTACTGGAGAAAGTCCAGAGGAGGGCTACTAAGCTGATTAGGGAACTGGAGCACTGTCATATGAGGACAGGCTGAGACAACTGGGCTAAACAGAGCCTGGAAAAGAGAAGACTGCGGGGAGATCTCATCAATGCATATAAATATCTGAAGGGAGGGTGTCAAGAGGATGAAGCCAGTCTCCTTTCTGTTGTGCCCAATGACAGGACAGGAAGCAACAGGAACAAACTGAAGCACAGGAAGTTCCAGCTGAATATGAGTGGGCACTTCTTTACTGTGAGGGTGACGGAGCACTGGAACAGATTGCCCGGAGAGGTTATGGAGCCTCCTTCTCTGGAGATACTCAAAACCCACCTGAATGCCACCCTGCACAATGTCCTTTAGGTGATCCTGCTTGACATGGGGAACTAGAGGATCTCCAGAGATCCCTTCTGACCTAGGTCATTCTGTGAGTCTGTGACTCTGTAATAATTGTCCACCTGGAAGCCATTCCAAAGTGTCATAGATGATTGAACTAACATGCAAAGTGTCATAGATGATTAAAGATGAACGTATCTTTGTGATAGAGAGATGTGAAAAATAAAGACAATCACCAAGAAGGGTGATAGAGATGACCTCAAAGTTTCTCAGAAGCTGAGAATTTCCCAGGCACAAAAGCAGAAAGGAAGATGAGATGAGGCAGAGTTAGTTTTCTATATTCTTGCAAGTTTGTCCATTGTTAAGGAGCATGGATTTAGAACAGCCCTGTGGTAACAGACCACATGCCAATTATATTTTAGCAGTGTTATTTTTAATGTTCTGAGAAGATTTATCAACAATACTACATTACATGTAAGTCAAGGGTATGGAGTTTAAGAAGCTTTGAAGGAAAGGTCAGTAACACCCAACACCAGTCTTAAAGAGCAAATGGAAGACAGAAATATCCATAGTGTTATGGGATATCTGGACTTCAAAATCCAAAGCAATAAGTGCAAGAGACTATGAACCTGACTGTTCATACAACATAACCTGACAAGTGCAAATATGAAAGTTTCCATATATTAAACAGAGGCTGACCTGGAAATCTAGGACTTACAGGGTTGTCTGGAGAGCTTGTTGCCTATTGTCTTATTCTTGCATATTTTGTACTCTAAGGACAACTCAGGTGGTTCCATCTCCTATCAGTTTCCTACCTATGTAAGCATGCCATTTCATAGTCACTGATACTCTCTCTACTCCTCCATCCATTCCACTTACACATTTGAGTAATCTCTTCCAGTTTGAGAGATTACTTTTTTGATTTGAAAACAACTTGTTAATAATGTGTTGTTATAACACCCTAAACTGAAATGATTATAAATGTATAAATATGATAACCACAAATAGAGTGATTAGCATAGCAGAGGGTGAAACTTCATTGAAGACAAAGGCAGTTCTTAATCATGTTTTTTTTCTTTACTTGTTTGTTTGTTTGTTTGTTTTATTTCAGGTGTTCTGCTTGATTTTGAATATTATAGGCTTTAAATAATAATGAGTTATTGTCTGTGCGGAGTAATTAGTGACAAGATGAAAAAAAGGATTAGTTAAAGTTCAGGTTTACTCCCTCTGTTCTATACAGGTTTAGAAAGTGCTTATCAGTGTTGTCTAAGAACCTTCCTATAAGCAAATCACATCTGTCATATGTTGTTTCCTATCTTATCTCCAGCCCCAGAGGAGAAATGTATGCCAGCAGTGTCTTGCTGCAAGTTTTTTGGGGTGAGGGTTGGGGTGTTACCTATGAATATATATATATTGTTATTTGAGGAAGAGCAAGATCAGAGAGAAGAGCATTTTGTAAAGGACAGAAAACAGTGAGATATTATGAAGGCACCTTCTGGAAGAATTAACTCCATATCTGGCACCAACAGAAGAGAATATTGATCTCCTACACAAGTAGCATATTCCCTTTGGAGGGTAGAGGTCTGATGCATCAGGAAGGGGAAGGTGATGGTCATTATTTTTGTCAAAGAGCTGTAGAGAAAACACACGCAACAGTCCATGAAAAAACATGAAGATGTGGATTAGAATTCTAAATCTGTTTCACAGTCCTATCAGAAGTGCTAAGGAAAATATGGCAGCAATGATGAAAATACAGCAAGAAACAAAGGACTTGAATAAGAAGCAGAAAATGAACAAGCTGCAGTTAAAAAAATAATAATTAAAAAAAAGGTTAAAAAAAAAAAAGAAGAAACTTTACAGTATTGTGCAGGGATAACCTTGCATTGTGTGTGTTTTCTGACATTTATTGTAACATATAAGAACAAAAGATGCAAGACATAAATGCCATAAAGGGAAAGTAATACAGCACATCATAAACTGATATCCTAAATATATAAGCCGGTTAGTAAAGCCTAAAACCTACTTACTTCTCCCTAAACCATAACAAAGTTTGACTGTCTTCACAGGTCCACCCAGGACCACAGTACACAATTCCTCTGGAGTTTTCATGACAAAACTACCTCATACCTCTAGGGAAATGTGTTATAACCATTACAGCTAGCAGTCTGAAGATGCTGTAATGTTTTACCAGTAATTCCCATTATTTCCTCTGACAGGGAAATGAATGGTTACAGAACCACTGTTTCTCTCTGTTGTGCTTTAATTCCAGCAGGCAGCTCAACACCGCACAGCCTCGTGCTCACTTTCCCCAGGTGGGGTTGGGGAGAGAATCAGAAAGATAAAAGTGCAAGAACTCATGGGCTGACATAAAGACAGGTTATCAGGTACAAGGAAAGCAAAACAAGGAATTAATTTACTGCTTCCCATCATCAGGCAGGTGTTCAGCCACTCCCAGCAAAGCAGGGATCATCACATATAATGGTTTCCTGGCAAGACAAACACCATCACCCCCAATGTCCTCCACTTCCTCCTTCTTATCCAGCTGTTATTGCTGACCATGACCCCACACAGTGTGGGACATCCCCTTGTTGAGCCTGGGACAGCTGTCCTGGCTGTGTTCCCTCCCAGTTCCTGGTACACCCCAAGCCTCCTCACTGGCGGGGCAGCACGAGGAGCAGAAAGGTCCTTGCCTCCATGCAAGCACTGCTCTGCAACAAGTAAAACCATCACTATGCTATCATCACTATTTTCATCAGAAATCTAAAACGCAGCATTGTGTGTACCTGCACAAAGAAAATTAACTTTGCCTCAACCATGACACCCTCCAGCTCTGTTATGGAGTCTAAGTGACTCAGGAGACCCTGGCAGGCCTTCATGTTGATGGAATTTGCTTTGGCAAAATGGGAAGGATGGTTGTTTTATGATTTGTTTCGTTGTTGGTGTTGTTTTCTTTTTCTTTTTCCTTTTTTTTTTTATTTTATTTTTCCACAATTTCCACCTTTCCCTAACCCCTTCCATTTTGTTGTTGTTGTTTTGTTGTTGTTGTTGTTTTCCTCTTTGGTTACTGCAAGAATGTGGTTAATAGATAATAAGCTTTGAATATACCAGGTGTTTAACATCTCAAAATAGTTGCACCCTTATCTAGTACAAAATAATGAAAAGAGAGAGGAAGGGGTTATATATTTTGTGCAATGTGAATTTTAGTGGTTAATAATATAGAAAATGTTACAAAGCCATACATTTGCCTTTCATTTCCCATTTTCAAATGATGCACTGGGTCTCATCAAATTTGACCAATGTAATAGGGATTTGAAATTCACTCCACAGTCTAGAGGCACAAGAAGTGTTCTTGATTGGTAGCCTGGATCATTTTTTCATTTATTTTAATTATCGGCAATGAGTATTATAGTTAATGTTCCATATATACATTTTAATAAATGTAATATGGCACAGCCCATTTAAGTAAGAAAATCATTTTAACATACGTCTGCTATCTTCTGTCTGACCTCCTCTTTGTCTCAAATGCATACACACAAGTACATGCACACCCGCATTCTCACACTCTCGTATATTCTATTTTAACTCATGTTTATCGCTTTCTCATTCTGGTGACAGTACCAACCATTTATGGCTTTAATGCAGTGCAGAGGCATAAATAAAATGTGCTACTAGTGTTTGAAGTAATTTTAGAAATTGAGATGTGTTTTTACACTGTAAAGCATAAAGAACACTACCATAAACAGTAACATTTTTATAATTCATCCTAATTACAAAACCCCAGTTTGCCTTTAAATTTAATTAGAATGCACCTTCTATAGGAGACTCATTGGAAGCCAAGTAATTTTCATGTTTACAGATGATGCATTATGTTGAAGACAGGCTTAGTGTGTGTGTCTGTGCCAAAAAAATTATCCAAGTCTTTGTGTGTTAAAAACACTTTGGGTAGCAATGCAAGCTACTGATTGATGTATCCTGAATTCTTGGAGCCCCATTCTGTAGATTTAAAGCCATGCAAATATATTTCCCCTCTGATCTACTTCTAAGCAGATGGTTTCAACAGCATAACATTTTACGCAAATAGCCTCAAATGGCTACTGGATTGTCATTTTTCAAAAATATATCTGAACATCATGTCTATGAGAATTCCCTAACTCTCTTAGATAGATTTATATTTAAGTGCTAAAGCACTACAGTGTAGGCATAAATAACACTGGTTTATATCCAGTATGTATATTCACAGGAAGACAAAATGGTAGATTCATTTATTTCTGTATATATGTTTTTTTTCTCAATACAACACAAAGTACCATAACTTGACAGAGCTTTTAACATTTGTGCCTGAATGTTTAATGTTTTTTTGGCATACCATCTCAGCTATGTAACATGATGGCAAAGACCTGCTTCGAAGAGTGGTGACATTAGTAGGGCAGTTAAACAAAAGAGCATGCAAGAGCACACCTGTAGGTTATGGCTAGTACATCGTGGCAGCTGTGCCTTCTTAATAGCTCCATCTTGGATTTGAAGGCAATGGGCGGAACTCTTCCTTTGAAAATAATGATGCTCCAAAGAAATACAGCAGCAATGGGTAGTACATTAGTGCTGAGTGAAGAAGAATTTTATTTAGCCATAACCCTCTGCAGGCTCTCTTGGTATATTCATGCAAATTATTCAACATTTCTTGGAGTTTATTTTAAGATTTCACAGGAACTATTTTACATCCACCAAAAGAAAGACAAATTTGGAAATGCCTAAAGTGAGGAAACTGTTTCCCAAATGAATTTTGTTTTAACTCTGAAAATGGAATGATCGATTGCCTAGAGCCATATGAAAGTTGACCATATCTCTTGAAAGTCTACTTGCCTCTTGATTTTCATACAAAGAACTGTATCACTGAAGCTTCTAATTGTCCCTGTGACCCTGATTTTGAAAGGACACTTGATGCTGATCCAGAAAATCTTCTTTCTCCTACAGAGGAAAGTTATCGTTACAAAATTTTTATGAGTTTAACTGAGTTTTATTGGAAGATTTCTAGCAGAGATTAGGACATCAGACAAATGCATCACTGAAGTAAGTTACCATGCTGTTACTAAGAGAAAAAAGAAAATAATAATAATCCTATTTTTATCTCCACATTCCTCCCCGTGTCTGATCTTTTCTTTGTTATTTTGGAGGTACTGGTTTGTATGTGTATTAATGATTCATTTCAGCAACCCATATACCTTTCTTCTTAGCATGTTCCCAGACACTTCTCATAGCCACTTCTTTATTTATCTGGTGGAAGACTTGGATATTAAGCAAACTTTGGGAAGAGAACAAATTCTTAGAGGCACTAACCTCTTTGAGTTAGTGCTAATGTTGTCAAATATTACTATTTTCCTGCAGTCTGAATCTGTCTCTTCTGATTGTTGTCATGTGGACTTGGAGTAGGAGTGATTTAACATGGCTGTGATGCCAGCTTTGGATTCTGTGACAATACTGAATTTTTATTCTTTTAGACATATCTAACCTTTTAATAAGCACTTTAATGGTGCATTGTAAACGCACCAATCAGTTTTCAATTGACCTTAGAATATTTCAGAAGTCTTCAGCAAATGTTGCTTAAGATCACTTTACTTTCTTGTGTCAGCTAATATTAGCAGTGCTAACAGTACAGTGCTCTAACATATTTTGTCAAGATGTTTCTTAAAATATTAAACATTACTCAAGGCTCAGATCAAATAGAGGGCTTATAAGAATTACAGTAAAAGACTTGAAGTTCCCTTTCTCAAGACTTTTTCTTATTTCATTTAGTGCCATGAATTTCAAATGCACTCTCCTCCATCCCTGCACAGCTAAATCCCCCCTCAATAAATTGCACACCCAGTCCACTTCTGGTTTACTGTCCTTTTAAATCCAGGAATATTGTGTTATTTTCTAAGCAGAGGCTGGGATAGATGGAGCACACCCTCAGCCAACGTAAATGTTAGAAAACCTTTTCTGGAATTTAAAATCCCTCAGACTACTGAGAAACACGACAATAAGTCCCCTACTTAGTAAAAAACTTCCTATCTACCAGCTTTGTCTGAGAAATCAGTAATGATGTTTCCAGCTTCCTAGGACCGTCAGGACTTTCCACTGAATTTGGTATTTAAGCATGTTAGATATATTAATTTGACTATGAATAACAGTGTAGGAAAATCTTGCTTGGATTCTGAGTCCCAACAAGACCTAGGTAACAGATAAATGTCTGCTTGCTGAAGCTGAGTCTGTTCTGTCTTGCAAATAATTTTAATGGCCTTTGAAACTGTTAGGGTGAACAGGTGATATTTAGTAAAGTTAGCACCTGCAGGGAGGGAATGGGGATGGGTTATCTCCACAAAGACATCTGGGCATTTCTGAGGTGCCCCACTGTATCTGATCATTTCCCATCAGCTGTATTAACTTCAGAACTCTTTCTCGGCTCAAGGATGTCCTCCTAATGATGCCTGATTTATGAAAACACCTTTCTCTGCGATCATCTTTACTATCCAGAACAATCTGTAAATCCCACTTTATTATGCTTCACTTTATCCCATCTTGATGGGACTTTGCAGCTAAGTTCATAAACTGGACTTCTTCTACAGGGTGCCTATGTTTCCTTTGGAAAATCTGGCTGAAACAGAAGGCAGATAACCTTGAGGTTATCACATTCTCACATTATCACATTGAACCTCCAGCAGCCAGGGCCACAAGACAGTAAGACACATTCATGGGAAAGATTCTGGATGCCTCTGAGTGTACTAGCAGGTAGCTGTGAAGATGTGAAAATCCATAGTGAATGGCTGGTAGGTGAATTTCAAAGAGGACCCACTAAATCCCATAAACATCATTGTGTTTAGGAACAGTTTATTAGATGATGGATCATATTGTTAGTTCCAACCATTTAGATGAATATCTTTCATAATTCCCTATGGCAGACCAGTGATTCACCTCCTAAAAAAAAACTTATTGTGAAAATCCTTTCTAAACAAAGATTGTGTAAAAGTTTGGGTTATGCTAGTACCCACAAAATTGTCAGAAAAAAAAATCAAAATTTTTCAAACCTACTAATTATCATGTAAAACAGATATTTAATAGTAGTTGTTTTAGTAAATGCTGCAGTCATGTCACCTTCCAGCTTACCTAAACCATCCTTTTACTGAATCCTTTCATTTATGCAATGGTTCTAGTTCATGTGAGCTGTAATTTCCTGGCACATATAATGACAATACATAGTGAAATGAGTTGAGCCTGACACCATTTTTTTTTTTTTTTTGTAAATTAACTGGTTATAATACATTGTCACAGATCTATAGAGCAGCAGAACTGGAGGCAGGAATCTTGGATTTGCTTTTAGACATCTATGAACAGTTTAGCTTTGGTTGACTTCACTTTACACTAATAATGCAGTAAAAGTTTTATATATGTTTTATATATATATATTTATAAATGACAACAAATTTGTGCTTACTCAAGGTTCTTAAAAATAATTCTTAAAATTAGAACTTCCCATTCAAAACAGGGACTGCTTCTAGCACTGATAAGAGTTCTGAACACATGCAGTTTTGAAGATCCTTATATTTGTACATAGTGCTTAGATATCATTTATAGAGCACATAACAATATAACAAGCAGGGAAGGGAAATCTAAAAAAAAATAATACTAATATAAAAAATCTACAATCCTAGCCTTATTATTGTTCTCACAATAGTTGACACTGGCGTTAGTTGACACTTTACAATTAGTTGACACTTACAGCTGCAACTCCCAGTGGAGGGCATTCAAAACTTTGCACAATCTTATTTTGTTACAACTTATCTCCATTATATCCTCATTTATTTATTGTAATGTTCTGTTCCTGGATGAGCCTCCAATTACAGACTTCAAATCTTTGTGTCTAAACCCATGAGACTCAACTATGTGCACAAAGATTCAGCTGGTACCTCAAAAACAAGGTCTAGCTGCCAGAGATATAGTACATAGATACGTATGTACTAGTATCTACTAGTACATACATACTAGTATGTATGTACTAGTAGATACTAGTAGAAGTATGGCCACTTCTTTTATTCTACTGTGGGAAAAGCAGGTGGGATTTTATCTAATCTCATTGCTATATTTCTTCATGCATTTCAGTACAGATGCAACATGCCGTTAAAATTTTAGTCATTCCTTATCGCTACTGGAAAAGTTGAGTTTAAGCTGTCAGATAAACACAGATTTATTGTATATCCAGTCCTCAGCCAGTGCAAATTTGCAGTATATTGTGACAATTTATAGCTTGTGAGGATCTGCTCCATCTCATATGTGTGAAGACTGGGATAGTTTTCTGGAATTTCTCTCAGATGTTAATGCTTGGGGGGGAAAAAAAAAAATCCCATGAAAATGTTTGTTTGTGAGATTAAATGAAGATGAGAATATGCAAATAATGTTGATCTTTCAGACAAATAGGCTTGAAGTTATTTACATAAAATAAAATAAAATAAGTTTAAATCTCATTAAAATCTTATCATACCTGTTATAATGTCAGAGATAAAAAAAAAAAAAAGAAATCTAATGTTCCCCGAAATAGACAATTTCTTCTGTGATATTTAAATGAATGGGTGGTGCATTTTGGCCATGAGCAACATCAAAGTGTGCTATTCATGTTCTGGGATTAATGTTCTGATGTTGCTGAAGCTAATCATGAAGAAATTTAAGTTTGTGCTTGCAGAGGAAGAAGGAAAATCCCTGGTGTTGCTATTCATGTCTGAAGTAAAATAAATTCTTTCTGAGAAACGGAGAGAGCTACATCTATGTCTCATGGGAAAGTCTGTGCACATAACCAAAGGCTATTTCTTTGCACCTTTGGTAAAAGTTGAAGAATTAAAAATGCTCCAACTCACACTCATTAGATTTCTTCAGTACAAACTTTCAGTTCAGTGTTACTAATAGAAGAAGAAATCTACAATTAATAATGAGAAAGTGAGTTTCTAGCAGCTTTGCTTTCCCATGACATTTGAATTATTCATTAGAAATTATTTCAAAAAATAAAAAAAGAAGAAAAGAAAAAAAGAAAAAGTGGCCTCCAAGCCCTAAAATTTCCAATATTAACAACAAAAAGCCTTTTGTCATAAGGGGGCAGTGGCAGTGAGATCCAATAACCAGCAAGATGATTTGCCATTCAGATCTAATTCATTCATCTGGTAAAAGGAATCTCCTTTCTCGTTTTGTATGTAAATTAAATATAAATGTCCTGCTGTTAGAGAATAAAAAGAAAGTTTGTTAGACTACATGAATCATTTGCAGGGAACTGATAGGTAAAGCCATCAGACACAATGAACAGAAATGCTATTGCTTCATTTTCAGACTAATGTGCAGAAAGACGTACATAACAGCAAATGAAAACACAAAGGTTATGGTAAATAATATTGAAAGTCTGATTTCAATCCGTTATTCGCAATACAGGCTTCCCCTTTCCTGCCTTTTTCTCATCACCATAAAATGGACACTATGGTTATACCTTGGCCACCTCTGAGAAGCTATTCTTTTCTAAGACTTCATAGTTTCCACCTGTGCATAGCATTTAGGTTATTGTTCATTCCTAGCCTCCAGGACTGGCCCTAGAATTGAGCCCTGGGGAACACTGCTAGTAACCAGATGTAGCCCTATTCACTACAACCCTTTGAGCTCTATCATTGATCTAGTTCAACCCCCTGAACTGGAGTATGAACCTATTTATCTCACAGTTCAACAATTTGTCCAGGATGCAGTGAGGGATAGAACCAAAGATCTTACTAAAATCCAGAAGTATTACATCCACACCTTCCCTTCATCCACCAAGCAGGTGACCTTATCATAAAAAGAGGACAAATGTTTCTTAACTTGTAGAAGAAATAGGACGAATAACATTAGAGAATAAAATTAAATTAAATTAAAAAAAATGTAGAAATTAGAACATAAATGCTTGTACATGCAAGATAATTAATAGTGAGTTAAGAAGTTGTTGCAGTCCAAATGTCTGTTGCAATCCACAACACAAGAGAAAGCAGAGAAAGCTAGAGACAGCAGAAATGTAAGAAGTAAAAGCAAGTTACATTACATAAAGCAAGTAAATAGCATGTGAGTAACAAGTCAAGAATCTGAAGCAATCTAGCCCAGTGTAGAGCTTGGTTTTGCACAGTTAGAGCCAAACAGACCTAAATCAGGTTTTTGCTTTGCTTACATTGCTGACAGATTTTCTCATTTCAGTGAAAATATGTTTCTGGCTTATGATTATTAGATATATGTCAGATTTGCATACTCAAGCAAAATGTTTTTTACGATATCATTTGCATTTTGAGGGCATCCTGGAAAGGCTCCTCAAGGATTGGCATAGCTGGCTGGAAGGCAGAATATTCATACTGTGAAGAATGTCAGCATTAAAACAGAAAAAGATTGGGTTTTCCAAATCAAAATGAAAAAATAGAAATTTCCTATCATGATTTTTTCCCACTCTATTATACCAAGCTTTCTTTTATCTTTGGAGTCTCAATGAGCCAGGTGCCAGAGACATTCTGCTGCCATAACTTAAATTGTAGGTTAGCTAAAAGAAAATTCTCTTCTGTTCTTTCTCCCTGTTTGCTGAGTGTCATTTTTTATTGGTATTCTCATTTACCTGCAGTTAAGGTTTCAGTTATTTACCATTCCAGGGCCATTGTTTTTTTGAAAGAGAAAGGGTCCTTCTGTGTCTCTAAATGTGTACCTGAGGAATGTGAATTCCAAAATTAATTCAAAAAGTAGGGTGGAGGTCTCAGACATATCAAAATATATTAAATATTTCCTTGATGAAATTCAAACAGAGATGAAACAGTTTCCTTTGCAAAGAGAAGACTGGGATCTTCTGCTATAACAAAAGTACCAGAGCCATTTTTGTGAGATGGACATTGTCTCACAATTTCATCTGTTTTAGCCACGTTGCTCTCATTTTGTGCATTTAGTGAGATGAAAATGTCCCTTGTGTTTTAAAGTACACTGTAGTGCATGTGAAGGTTTTTTGGCTGTTTGTCTTTTATTTGGTTGGTTGGGTTTTGGGGGGTGGCTTTGTGTTTGTTTTGTTTTGTTTCCTTTTTGCAAAATAATATTGCAGTAGATCGGTTTGCTTTATAAGCTGTATAGAAAATTTCCATTTTTATATCATTCAGAAACCAAAGCTCTAAGGTACAGAAACAGAAAATCAGACTTGGGTCACAAAAACACCTCTTTTTGATACTCCTCAATAAACACTCATGATGAGGGCCATAGCACTGCTTCCTAGCATTTAAAACAATTCATATCAGACTCCCAATAGAGGAAATGCACAAACATTGAACAGTTTTCAGTTGAGCTCTGGGTCTTAAACTTCCTGTCTATTCCTCTTTTGCCTAGCACACAATAGTGCTTAAGGTGTAGCTCTTAATCTTTTATCTAACTATTCTTAAATACTGCTTAGAGAAGTCTGGATGCAAGCAAGGACAGAAGAATAACAAGTAGCCAGCAAGCGACTGTCTCAGCAACTGGCTGGATGATGAAAAAAATTAAGGAAAACTTGTTTTCAGTTGAATATCTCCAAACTCAGCCTGAGATAACAAAATGTAAATACAACCAGTTAGAGAAAGAGCATGATAACATTACCATAATTTGGAAGTCAAGTTTGTCAGTAAAAAGGGAAAGCAAATGGGATGTAATCAGAATAGTCTAGACAAAGAGAGACTGTAACAACCTCATCAGACCTCCCCCACCTCTCCCCCCCCCAGCCTAGCACACCTATTATAGGCTGTCATACTCTGAATCTGTAATAGGTGTCTGCACTAGCATTTGAAAATATATATATATATTTTTCAGCCATTAGTTTATAAGAAATTGAGATCTCTGCAAGCAGATGGGTGTTGTACCAGTTTCCACAACTATTTCTATTACTATTCCTTCTCGCCACCCACGTTAAACATCTATTTAGACTCTTTTAGCCCAACAATCTTTTTCTTCCTTTCTGCAGGAAAAAAAATAAAAATAATAACTTATGATTTACAAAGTAGGGTTTCAGTATACAACTTTAAAGAAAAATAAATTACACAAGTGTCATATCATGTAACTGCATAATAAACTGGTGGTAAACTATAAAGTGCTGGGTAGCAGTTTCTTCTCATTCTTTATTAACTGTCTAGTCTAATGTATGTTGCTGTGAGGAGGGGCAGTCAGGGAATTTGCTTTTTTGTTCTTTGTTCATAATAGTGCTTCATGCACTAAGAACTCTGTGGCTGGGCTTTTAGGATCTGCCAGCCATCAAGTTGTGGCTGCTGTGCTTCTGCATCTTGTCACAGCCTACCTACGTAATCTTCTGTTTCTGAAATCTATAAATACATGATGAAGAAGACAAGGGTCAGGATCTTTTTTAACCCAAGACATAGGACTCAACGGGGGCCTCTGATTTACTGCTGCTTCCTCTGTATGTCCAGCTATTTTAAAGCACTTTGGATTATGTCACACGTTCTCTCTTCTCCCCAGCCCTCTCCCCTCCTCCCTTTCCCTCCACCCCCGCTGCTTGGCTCATGATCTAATGCAACATAATTCAGTGTGAAATAGCATAGCATGTTGAAAAACCAAAAGACAGCATTTTCTTCAGATCAGATATTTGTTATCAATTTGAGCAAGGGAAGCAGTTCCAAATGTATTGCAGACACCGGATTGCTGACAAAGAATCCTCATTTATCATGCCAAAGCTATTCTATTTTCACATGTGTTGAATAATAAGAATGCAAATTGGCCCTTGATGGTAAAAGTTTTTTTATTTTATTATTATTATTATTATTTTACAGGGAAACATCAACACTACTCTAATCCTGCGTAATTAGAACCAGTTTACCATGCACAGGATAAAAATAAAAAATAATAATAAAAAAAAATGTAAACATCTATTTACTAGTTAGTATACTTCTTGGCAAAGCAATGAACAGATAAATAGCCAGTCCAAAAAAAAAAAAAAAAAAAAAAAGTGATATGCCTCAAAATGACATTGTATTATCTATTCACATTATACCAAATAAATATGTACAGAAATTCTGATTTTAAAGATCCAATTTCAGTTCATGTGTAATTCATAAGTCTGTTTTTAAAAAAATGATTTCTCTTAAAATCATATTTTACTTTGATACGTGATATTTTGATTTCGACTCTTGTATGTCTTTGGAAAATGCCATGCTTGTATAACGTTAAAGCGTAAATTATTTGTTGTTTCAGTGATAAAATATTTACTGATCACTCTTGTTATAAATGAAGTTTCAACTCAATCTGAATTCAGTAATACTCATAAAAAGAATATTCATAAAAAGTATAAAAGGCAAGTAAACAGCGCTGGGTGTGCGGGGAGTCTATGCTCCACCAACAGGCACACACAAACATCAAAAATTCTAAATATACAGAACATTGCTTTACATACTAAACACAAGTACACCAATACATATGTACAATCAGAAAAGGTAACAAACAATCCTTTCAGTTCCATGACTTAACAGTCTCCATTTTCCATTCCTTTTCTTGACTACAAACAAGTCTCCATTTTCCATTCCTTTTGAACAATATGTCTCGCTTTAAGTTGTCAAGCAACTCGGTCTTCAGGCCTTATGTATCCCGTTCTTCCCGGATCGAAGAAAAGCATATCCATCTCCTTTTCAAGGCCAATAGGCCTGGGTCAAAAGGCACGTTCAGGTCAACAGGGGGCATAACAGCAAAGCCCTTCAATGGCTGTAAGCAGCAGAGGGGCCGATGGCAATGGCATAGCAGTCAGATCAGTAAAGGAGCCCGCAGCTCCCTCACTATCTGGCAAACCACATGCTTCTGACTGTGGCCCCACATGTCTCTTTAAGGCCTCAGAGACTGCTCGCCAGGTGCTGAGCAATCCCACTGCAACCTTGTCGTTTTTAGTTGCAGAGTCCCAAACGTTGACCTCAGTTTGGTCTCATATTTCAGGCTCATAAACTGTCCTATTGTTAAGGAGAATAAGCTGTGTAATACACAATAAATGTTTGTTCATTGTCTTTTGTAAAAACAAGGAGTTCTGTTTGAGGAACGGGAGTTGTGAAAACTCCCTGCTGAAGTAAGGAGCTGTATAATACTTGGCTAGACACTATGAAAATTCCTTTGCTTAATGTAACAAAAAAGAGAACCCTCTCCCCTTCTCTCCTTCTGCATCTCAGTAGCCTCTTTTGTTCAAAATAACACTGCTGCAAAGTTCATGTAACCATCTCCTGATAAGTTGTTAAACTAGTGTATCAACATCTTGCCTTCCTGTCTCACGCTGGGCCAACATGACCAAATAAAGAAAGAAGTTGAACCACAACGCCGAGGAAGACTACGGCCTTCATCTTCACGACCACCAGAGGGACAGAGACGACCCCCTAGCAACAGTGCGCGCAGTCGCAGAATATACCAGGATGTGCTGCGTAATCCCGGAATTACCAAGATATAAAAAGGGACCCTGGGGGGGGTGAGGTGCGCGCCGTTGGCGGAGCCGAGACTCCCCGGCCGCCCAGCGCTGTTTTGCTTGCTGTTGCTTACTCAATAAATTCCTTTCTATTATTAATGCAATGCTCTCTGAAAATTAATTAAGGGGGAAACTTATAACAAGCTGTAAGGTTACCAGGACAGTCTTTGTTCCTAAGGACGTATAATGCGCAGCTGCTTACCAGCGAGGGGCAGTTGTGTGCACGGGTCCGCTTCTCTCCAGCTCGAGCTTCTCTCCAGCTCCAGTGCGCCTGTTTCCAGCGACTTTCTGTACGAGCTTCTCTGAGCAGTTTGCTGAGTTTGGCCGAACCTGTCTTCATGAGGCAATCAAAGTGCCTGTTCCCATCCTGCTCTCCGTTCTGCCAGCCTGTTCCTCTTCACTTCTTTTTCCTGCTTCTTTATTGATGTAACTTCATTGTGTTGCCTTTTTTTTTATTTGGAGGGCAAGCTCCCCTCTTATACCCTTCTCTCCACAGCAGTTCTTTTCAAAACAACTTTTCATTAGTCAAACAACTTTGAATGTAACGACAATAGCAAACACCCAGAAACATCCATGCCTTAACGGCTGGAGAACAAGAGACCATCTGGAGAACAACAAACCGGAGACTGCATGGAGTCTCCTGAATCACCCTTCTTTGTTCCCTCTAAACTCTTTTATATTCCTGATGACCTCAGCGTTAAGAGTCTAATGATATCTCAGCCATGGGGCTTTCCCACCCCCATGGCCACATTCCCAAATCTCCCCCTTCTTTATTAATATCAACCATTTTCTCGACACGCATATTGATTAGACACCATTGCAATGCATTATAATGGTTATTATGTGTATGGGTGAAAATGCATTCCAACAACCAGATATATTCTATGTGCCTTCAGTAACCTTTAAGGTTATGATCTTCTCAGCCTGTTTTTTAAGTTGGTGGAAGCTTAACTGGTGGTACCAACCATTTCACATTTCATTGACCTTCTGGTAGCAAGCACTTCATGCAAGGACCAGACATTGGTCCTATCAGATTAAAAAAAACAAACAAACAAACAAAAAAAAAAAAAAAAAAAAAAAAAAAAAACACCTTGGTACAAAAAAAGTAGTATATGTGGAAGAGAGTTTATTGGTAAAGACTCACTCCAAGCCCACCTAGGACAGGCTGCAGCTAGTACCTAAATCCACACTAGTCATAAGAAGTCATGACTAATAAGCACAAACATGTAGACATGGCAGGCAGCTCAAGAGCATGCTGTCACTTGGCCAGTAACTGTGGTGCCTTAGGTAAGGAGGCAACAGGGAATGAAGGAACATTTCTCACATTACTATCTGAGCTGGTAGCTCCCTTTAGTGTCACCTCAATACTGACTGCAGTTAAGCTGCTGTAGCAACAAGGCAAATCAATATCCCAGGAGAAATCTGGCCAAGGGAAGGCAAGCTTTTAGGAGATATCTGGTTTTAGGAGCCAAAGACCACACCTTAAATGTTCCTTTCTTTATTGGGTTGCTCTCCACATATAGCAAACTCACTGTCAAAATTCTTACCCAAGACATGCCAGAACTACAATCTCCCTTGAGAAAAACCTGTCCTCGGGCAATGCAACAGGACAGCCTTCACCATGCACCACTGTATGTGGTCTGCACTGGTCCCTGCAGATAAGACCAGTTGTGCTGAAAGCCAACACGCATGTCAGTAACTATTTTATTTTATTTTATTTTATTTTATTTTATTTTATTTTATTTTATTTTATTTTATTTTATTTTATTTTATTTTATTTTATTTTATTTTATTTTATTTTATTTTATTTTATTTTATTTTATTATTTTATTTTATTTTTTTAGTCCATAGACTTGAAGAGGTTCAGGGGGAGGTGTCCTGGTTTCTGTTAGAACAGAATTAATTTTCTTCCTAGTAGCTGGTAGGATGCTATGTTTTGGCTTAGGATGAGAAGAGTGCTGATAACATGTCGATGTTTTAATTGTTGCAGAGCAGTGCTTATACTAAGCCAAGGACGTCTCAGCTTCTTGCTCTGTCCTGCCAAAGGGCAGGCTGGGGGTGCAGCAAGAGATGGGAGGGGACAGACCCAGGACAGGTGACCCAAACTAGCCAAAGGGGTATTCCATACCATCTGACGTCATGCTAAACAATATGCTAGTCGGGTGGCTAGCCGGGGGAGAGGGCCAGACTGCTCAGGGTTAGGCTGGGCATCGGTCAGTGGGTGGTGAGCAATTGCATTGTGTATCACTTGTTTGTACACATTATTAGCAGTAGCACTATTATCATCATTGTTATTGTTATTGTTGTTGTTATTGTTGTTGTTATTATTATTATTATTATTATTTATTATTATTATTATTATTATTATTATTATTATTATTATTATTATTATTATTATTATTATTATTATTATTATTATTGTTGTTGTTGTTGTTGTTGTTGTTACTATTATTTTCCTGTCATATTAAACTGTCTTTATCTCAACTCACGGGCTTCACTTTCTGTTTCTCTCCCCCATCCCAGAGAGGGAGGGCAGAGGGTGAGTGAATGGCTGTGTGGTGTTTAGCTGCCAGCCAGGTTAAACCACGACAGAAGGGTTATAGCTGGCCTGCGTTATAGCTGGTGGCAGGACTGTGCTATCACATCATGACAGAAGGAATGGAGTCCCTATGTCCAGTAGCTTTCCCCAGCTTTACTGATGGAACTGGATTAGATGTAGGCTATGACATATTTAGTCTGCAGTATCCTTCCAGAAAGACCATGCTGAGCATATGCTTCAGGAATAGGTATTAAGATATTTTAAGTGAACTCCTTTTCTTACACAACTACATGAAGCATAGACACATTTTGAAAAGGTATCTTCCTTTAAATGCCACTTACTTTGCGCTGAATGACTTCAGTGAATGCTCTTGCTTGCGAAAGACTGCGGTAAAGCAACGAATTAGCAAGAGAAAAAAAAAATCTTCTAATTAGATTTCTATACTTCATTCCTCATCCCAGTAGCTGAATGCTATGATATGTGACTAGAATCAAACATGAAGTTTGTCTTCATTCCTTTCTGCTGAAAAAACGTGTTAGTAGATTATTTTGTTTTATTTTTAAACCAACCCTTGGATTTTACTTAGATGCATTTCATTTTATTTAATGATTTCTTTCATTTATAAATTTATGACTCAATTTTATGCACTACTTTTTATTGGCACAAACTCTAATTTGGGCCTTGAATTACAGTGCTGGTCTGAGAAGTTACCATTCTGGCCTTCACTTGTCCCATCTGCTGCATCTATTAAAAGAAAAGGGGGGAGGGGGGGATTTCTCAGTGAGCACTCTCTTTTTTATTTTTATTTTTTACTTTAGAACATTTTAAAGATGGAAGAGACCTAAAAGTTTTCTCATTTGGTTGTTGAAGACAGCTGAGAAATCAGTTCCTCTAGTGCCTGAAAAAGCATTGTTTGATTTACAGATGCAGGCACTACATAATTGCATGAGCAAGGCAAGCAGGAATTGGCCAGGCACTTTTCTTTTATGGCTTCTCTCTATCATATCATTCAATGCATTTCAGAAAGTTATTAAGTATACAGAAGATGAAAGGGAAATGCCTGCAGTCTGGTTTAGAGTATATCTAGAAAGTAATATATATATATCTACACACACACAAAGAATATTTTAAATTTTCTAGGCTTGATTCACCCACCTTCAATGGTTCAAAATATCTCCTTCAGTAACTTACATGTAATGGATTTTTTATTTGTTTTAGTGCTCTGTGATGTTCACTAAAATAAATACCCAATCACTTTAACAATCCCTAACTGTGAGTGGCTACTGCAAGAGCTATTATTTCATAATCTTTAATTCCCAGTTTTCAGATACCTTGAAGATACTGAAATGAGAGAGAAGTGAACTATATTGAGTGGTAAAAGACAGATGGGTATGGTAGGCAAACCTAAGAACTGTTAGCTGGAGGCACCTTTCATCAAAGAGAGACTGTCATTGGAACAATTTAGTCATCCATTCAAGGTAACCTATTTTAACACTTGGCTTGAAGTCTGTGGGGTCTTAGGCATACTTGTAGCACAGTATTGCTAATGAGGTACTTACTGCTTTTTTACTTGGGACTTTGTTCTCTAAAAGCTGTGCCTCCACTGTTTCCCTTCCAGAGTAACAAAAGAATTGCTATTGGCAGCAATTAAGAGGTTTGAATACCATTTACATTTCTTTATCTTTCAGGTCAGTGAGACACTAGCACAAGACAGTTTAAATTGAAATAATCCTTTGATTCATGCTATTAACTTCACTCAGAAGACTGAAGACACCTGAAGTCAGATCTGTCTACTAGTCTCACAGTGACATTGTGTGTCTAGTCTTCCTCTGTTAGTTTAGACTAAAAACTCTTCTGTCTAGAGACTGTATCCTTTCCGTGTGTCTTTTGTGCTGCTCTGACCACATGTGAGACTTATGGTGGGAAGAAGCCAATACTGGCTAATAGATCCAGACCAGAAGCTGTGTATAGGTCCCTTCCAGCTTGGATAATTCCTTCATTGCTCCTTCCACCCATTCAGAGAACAGATACCAGGCTGAAAACAATACTGTGGGAATCTAAGAGCTTCGAGGACAGTACATACAAATTCATCCTCAGTTTGGGAAAGAAACAGGGCCCATGCACATAAAAAGAACTGCTGCTGAAGGAGCTGTCGCTTGATTATCTTCTCACAAGCAAATGTGTTGAGCTAGGAGCAGATATTGCAATCCCCTTCCAGCATGTGTAGTACATACGCCAAGCACTATCTAAATAGATAGTGATCAAGACACATTGACATCTTTTTAAAGTCTTGCACTGAGTTCATCAGCACCTGAAACTGGATGAGCAAATGAAATAAGCATGTACAAAACTGGCTGCTGAATCAGATCCAGGTTGCAAGGCAGTAGTTGATCATACCGCTTAGTTCTGGAGAGGTTCCCATATGCATATGCAAAACCAGCCTTCAGCCTTGTGAAGGCTCCCCACAGGTAGCTAAGTAATAGGCTTCTCCTCCCTGCCACTGACATTGCAGTCTGGAGATTCATGCTGATGGAACAAAAGCAAGAGTTGAAGAAGAAGGGGAAACAAGAGAACATCTCAGTTTTGCCAGTGTTGCCACCTGCTACAATTACTGTACACTAATTATGGAATAAATACACACAATTTTGTGTCTTGGTACATGGCACTGTTTCCTTGCTCCTAGATCATTGTGCATAACAGCAATGGAAAGCAGTTATGAAGATGCAGAAAGCTCAGAAACCTTATTAGAATAATGAGAGATAGTAATAACAATAATTCTCTTAAAGTATTTATCCTGCAAGTGCAATCTTTCATACTATTCAAGCCACTCCAAAAGCCTTTAGAAATAAGGAGTCATTCAGACATGGGAAGCAGAAACAGGAGGGATGATGAAACCAGCAACAGAAAAACAGATGTTCTGAATTATCTAGAAGTTAGTGTTTTGTGGTTTTTGTTGTTGTTGTTGTTGTTGGTTTTTTTTGTTTGTTTGTTGGGGGAAAGAGTTTGTTGGTTGTTTTGTGTTTTTCATTGTTGTTATTGTTGTTTTCTTTTGCATGAAATAAATGAGGGTGCGGGGACTCACAGCAGATGTGATAGGTGGCAAAATAATTCCATGATCATTCAGTATGCTGTAAACTCAAATTATACGTATAGCTTACAGCAAACTCATTTATTTTCTGACAGCTATTTTAGCCCAGGTTAGTTTATTCATAATTAAGACAAAAATGTGTAGCTTTATATAAAGTAGCAATCCAATTTATTTTCAGTATTTACAGCTATATTATTAAATAGGTGAACTATTTAAATGGTGGAGATTAATAACATATTTATACATACAATAAACTATAACATTATACAGTATTATTTAGGTTTGTATAGTTTTATGTTTATAATATGTATGCCACAAATGAATATAGTAATAGGTAGTTTTAGCTAAAATAGCTAAAATCTTCCTATTCCTGCTTTTTTCCACTCTTTCAGACTAAAAGAAAGGTGGTCAAATTCACTTTAAAACTCATTTATACAAAGTCCTTGAGAGTAGTCCTAAATGACAAAGTGGTTAAACCTCAATGCCTGATAGTTTTTTATCTTCTGTATCACTGCTGCTGTTGTCTTCATAGTGAAGATACAAAAGAAGGAAATGTACTAAAAATACAATGTGAAGTTAAAGATAAAACATACAATCACTTCCCTAATACATGTTCCATCTTGACCTTGAATAACTCAAGATCAGTCTTTCCAAATATTATGTAGATATAATATTTCTCTATCCCCAAAGGGATTAGGAAGCTGATATTTTTAAGGTCATGGTTATAAATCTCTTCTTGCTGACTTTTCACACAGAAAAAAAAAAAATCAAGCATTCTCTGTGTCCATCAGTTTGTATGATCATGAAGCCGGATCATAATATGTAGCTAACAGCTTTAGAGAGTTAAAATGGAACTGAGCATTGACATCCATAGCCCTGACCCTGCTTGTTGCTCACACAAGATATTGATCTTATTAATAGGCAACAGGATGTGTGTCTGGAAACCACAATTTAGGAAGAAGGCAGATTTCCTTTGTGTATATAATAATATAGCTGATTACTGGTAAAACCAGCTTCTTGGTAAGTATGTTTTCCATCAGTAGAAAGACTGGAAAGCCATTTGACAGAACAGAACAAAATGGGAGGTCCTAATGCAAGGCTGAGCATAGGAGAAATTGGCTGTGAAGCTGAGGAAGTATAAGGGAAGGGAAAAGAAGAGAGACTTGCAATTTGCACAAATGAGAGAGTAACGCAGCAGAAAGGAGCACAAGCAAATCTGCAGGCAGAAAGCAGTTGGGCAAAGCTGAAAGGTGAGAGGAAATGTTTTGCACATGCTGAGGAGGAGGTGAAAACTGTGGGAGCTAAACTAGAGTTTAACTGAAGATATGAAACTTTAGCATGGTAGCCAACTATCTGGACATGTATCAGGACAGTGTTTAGTTGCAAATGCAAAAACATCAGAGATTTGAGCATGGATGTTAAGAGTTTGGGTTGAAGAATAAGAGAGAAGTTTCAGACTTTCTGGTCTCTTTGTAGCGGAAAGGAAGTAAAACTGGTTAAACAACTTTACAGATAGGATATTAAGCATTTCAAGTACAAAGATATGTTAATTATCACATCAGCTAGATATTATATGTTTTGACCTCACACTGTGAACTTGGCCAGTAGAAGAAATGCTGGTGAGGCTCACAACTGTACTGTATTTTCTGTACTTTTCAAAGTTAAAATTCCAAACCATTTCTGAGCTTATAAATGGAACATTTAGAATAAAATTTTATCTTTTCAGAGCAAAATTTACACTTTCAGGCTCTACCCTCAATAAGAAAAGTATTTTCTATTGAGCATTTACTTTCTCCTTTGAAGTTTAACTTCATCTCAAAACACATCTGTTTCAAAGATAAATCAAAGATGCAGCAGCAGCTTGTGTTCAAATGAAAACACATGTATACATTTTCTTTTTAGCCCAGACTTGAGGATCTTTAAGGTTTTAAGGCCTCAGCATCTAAAATAACTTCAAGTCTGTGATATCTATGGGAAAACCTTATGGTGTTTTAATTCTGTGGTTGTTGTTGTTGTGGTTCATTTTTTTTTTTTTTTTCAATCTACCTAGTCTTTTAAGCTCAGCAGTAGGCATACTCATTTCAGAATGACTGCTGTAGCTAAATTGGATTTTTAAAGGAGATAAGGAACAGGGGAAATTCAAGCCAATGATAATTAATCTTGAGTGCTCATTAGCTGTCAGGCAACCCATGGTATACATGGCATACATGGTTACTTGATGCCTGACGATAAATTGAAAGCTGTGAAATACCTGTGTGGAGGTTACATGAGAAGGAATTGGAAAGGTTTGTGACCTTAACATTGAGGATGTCTAGGTCAAGAAATTTAGTTATAGATGTTTATTTGCAGCCCCGAAAGGTAATTTTTCATAACTCTAGAGGGGGAAGGAAGGAACAGCATGTGGTAATGAGAAACAATAAATTTTACCTCACACCTCAGGAAATATGGAATTAAACAATAGTGTTAAATGGCAGTGGAAAGGCCAAACTGGAAAATTGCATGAGTGAGGTTGCCCCTACAAGCACTGTGGTTCACACATCATTGTGTGCTGTCAGCAGGCAGGAAACTATCAAGTCTTGTCTCTTCAGGCAAGTTTTTCAGCAATGCTATGTTTTCTTCCCAGAAGAATGCTGGGGATATCATAATTCAAGATTTCATCCTGCAACCTTGAGTACTGTTTATTTTTTTGACTGCAAGTTACAGAAACAATTTTTACTCTTTTGACTACCTCTGCAACTCAACACAATGATGACTTGAAAAAGATTACTCACATAGTAAATGTACTGAAGTATGTACTGGATGCAGTGATATCTTTTGCCGTTAGGACATCAGACTATTGTTAGCTGAGGATGACACGATTAACTTGTCATACAGCAGACCTCTGCTGAACAGTTAGTGTTAGAAATAAAGCTGAAATCCTGAGGGAGGACATTATTTGAATGAATTCTTAATTTGTGATCTCTTTGGTTTTGGTGATTTTAACAAATATAGGCAAAAAGAACCTGTCCAGCATTCCACAGTACAGGACAGCCAGTTCTGCACCAGGACAGTTTGATGCCTAGAGCTCATTTGTGTATTTTTCTTTTACACTTTGAATTTAAACAGCGAATAAAATTTGTGCTAGTTTTCTTCACAGAGATGTATTCAACCACACAATGATTCGTGTACACCACCTCTAGGACAGAGGTGGTCTAAATTGCACTATTTATCTCACTTAATCAGGAAACCTACCTGTCCTAAATGCTGTATTAAAACAGCTGGAGATTTAAATACTTAGTAGCTAATAAAGAACGGCAAACAAGCCAGAGAACATTTTCACAGCAGTCAGCCAGTATTCAGTGCTCATTACAGAATCAGAGAATAGCTGAGGTTGAAAGGTACCTCTGGAGGTCATCTGGTCCAACCTCCTGTTCAAACACGGCCACCTACAGCAGGTTGTCCAGGACCATTTCTGGATGGTTTTTGAAGATCTCCAAGGAGGAGACTCCACAGCTTTTCTGTGCAACCTGTGTCAATGCTCCATCATTCACACAGTAAAGAAATGCTTGCTGGTGTTTAGACAGAATCCCTCATGTTCCAGTTTGTGCCCATTGCCTCTTGTCCTGGCACTGGGCACCACTGAAAAGAGACTTGCTCCATCATCTTTTCACCCTCTCTTCAGTTATGTACATATGTTGATGAGATCCCCCATCAGCCTTCTCTTCTCCACACTGAACAGAGAGAGTCCCAGCTCTCTATTTTTCCTCACAGGAGAGATGTTCCAGTCCTTTCATCATCTTGGTAGTCCTCCAATGGACTTTTTCCAGAATGTCCAAGGCTCTCTTGTACTGGGAGGCCCAGAACTGGACACAGCACTCCAGGTGAGGCTTTACCAATGAGGAGTAGAGGGGAAGGATCACCACTCTTGACCTGCTGGTGATACTTCACCTAATACAGCCAAGAATACCACTAGCCTTCTTACTAGCAAGGGCACATTGCTGATTCGTGTTTAACTTGGTGTCAACTTGCCAAGGCGATCGGCTCTGGGGCAGATATGTTCTGCAGCGGAGCAGGGAATCGAGACAGGAAGGGCTTTTTTTCAGCATCGAGGCCACTCAAAGCAGCCGAGGGAGCCGCCAGGAGCCCTCACAAGGGAGGCTGATGAGGTGTAGGCATAGCCAGCAGTGCCCCCTCCCTGGCCACTCAAAGGCAGGGAGCACGAGTGACCAGGAACAGGATGGGCAAACAGGGCATGGTGTGTCAGAAGGGCATGGCGTTGCAGATTGCACAGCAGTTCACGCAGGCAGGGCAAGCAGGGAGGGCCCCTCACCACTCTTTTGCAGCTGTCTTTCCCATCAAAACTTGAAACGTGCTTGCGAGAAACCTGGCCATGGTATCCACCAGACAGAAAAACATGGCCTCTGCATCTCTTGCAGCCTCTCCAGCCATAGTCACCGATGTGGCTACTCAGACAGAGGGCTCAGGGAAACACACCTCTGTCCAGGTCTTGGGCTGCAGGGTGTGCCCAAGTCTTCTGTTGGTATCCGACAGCAGCAGCAGTGGTTATGCCTGTGGGAGATGTGCCCAGGTTGAAGAGCTGCTCAGTCATGTAGCAGAGATTCAGGAGGAGGTGAGTAGGCTCAGGAGCATAAGGGAGTCAGAGAGGGAAACTGACTGGTGGAGGTGTGCCCTACCCTCTCTGAGACAGACTCACGAGTGTGCCACAACACAAGTGTCTCCTGCTACGCAGAAGACAAAAGTTCCCAAGTGAAGTAGTCACTGAACGAAGCCTGTCTGAATTTAAGAAGCAATTGGACTGTGTGCTTAGTGACATGGTCTAAAATTTTGGGTAGACCTGTTCAGTGCCAGGAGTTGGACTTGATGGTCCTTATGGGTCCCTTCCAACTCGGGATATTCTATGATTCTATGATTCCATAAGGATCACCAGATCCCTTTCCTCAAAGCTGCTTTCAAGCTGCTTGGTCTCCAGCATGTACTGGTGTCTGGAGTTGCTCATTCCCACACGCATGATTCTGCACTTCTCCATGCTGAACTTCATAAAGATCCTGTCAGCTCATTCCTCAAACCTGTCAAGGTCCCTCTGGATAGCTGCACAGCCCTCTGGTGAGTCAAAATTACACAATTCAAGACAATGTTGGTCCATTCATAGAGATTTCTCAAAGAGAAAAAGCAGCATTATTTTCTGATAAATACATGAGAATGTCTATTTACCAGCCCCAAGGTGGGTATGCACATTTATCAAGCTTATTCATCCACAAATATTTCAGCACCATTGACCTACCTAGACTTGTAACATCAAATTCACAGTATCTGGAATTCCATTAAATCAGTGGCAACCCACTTTGACACTGCTTATGCTTGATTTCTTCCAGAGATGATTCAGTCTGAGAGCAACTTTTGCTTTAATGTTTGTTTTTCATATACATATAAGTTCAGTAGCTCAGTCTCTCTTTTCTCTCTCCTTTCTGTATGGTTTTAAAAAATACAGCCTGCATTCTTGGAAGTAGAAAAAGTACATGGATCTGTCCTCAGTGAAGTGTTTGCTCTGGGTGTTTCAATTTAATAATTGAGTCAATTAGAACTCTTGTTTTTGAAAATGTAAATAAGATCAGTCACTGGCACCTGAAATAAACTCCTGGAGCCTTTTAGTGTTTTAAAGATGTCACCTTCATTCAAGAAATTTGATTGAAATTAATGTTGCAATAAGTGATTTCACAGCCTTAATTATTTCAGTGAAAAGATAAACAATTCCCTCTTTTTTTTTTCCTTTTCCTTCACTTGCTCCCACATTTTTTTTTCTGCTTTATTGTCCACTTATTTCCACTGTAGTAAATCATAAGCATAATCACAAAACTGGGCAGAGTAAGACAGCATAATTTATCCCCCCCTCTAAACATTCAAATAAAACATATGGAACTTTTAACTATTGAATATTTGTTAAAAACAAACAAACAAACAAACAAACAAAAAAGAGGTAATAAGAATGTTGGGGTGCTGAGAACCAACTAAACTAGAAATAAGTACTTCTTTCAGAAAAATTTAAAAGTCAAGATTCCATCAAGTATTTAAACCTGAGTACTTCAATTGAAGTACTTCAAAGCTGCAGGATGGCTCCAGAATGACAGTGTCTTATTTTTACATTGGAAATGGCATATTTTCTTTTTCTTTTCAGCAATCTGTTTCTCTTCTCCCTTTCATCCAGCCACAAACTTTCAAGAAGAAAAGGTTTTATTGTGATGAATAACATACTAGTTAAAATGTACTAAAACAGATAAAATTTCAACTTAATTCTTCAAGTTCCAAAAAAAATGTAACAAAATAGAAGGCAAAGTTCAAAGAGAAAATGTCTCTCTGGGGGAGATTACTTTTAATTTCCCCTTCTGCCTTGGAGAATTTGAACCGTAGCTTCCGATCTTCTCCGATAATGTGCTAAATATATCCAATCCCACACAGAGGTATAATAAAATTTGCCCCAGTTCTTGTTAATTATACCCCTAGATGGCTTCACTTTCAGCAAGAGGGAATTAACCTGAAGTTGATCAACTGTACCCTGTTGGAATAGTAATTGCTACTGAAGTGTCTATTACGTATTCACTGACCATCAGAAGTAGTGAAACCAAATATGTACTTCACTGAAAAATATTTTCTGCTTATGAAAGCAATTATGTTCTTAGTTCACTAAGTTTACTCTCTCTGCATGCTCATTTTGTATGTATCTCAGCTTGACAATCTGATGGTCATCTTCAGAAACAACACTTACTCAAATTTCCTCAAGCAACAAATTTCTTCACTGGCTTCTAAGCTGTAGAAAACAAAATAATGAGCAATACTGCAGTGTGTCAGCATCCACCTATTGGACAGCACTGGTGAGAAATGCACAACATCCCATTCACAGGGAACACAAGTTCATAATGCCTCTGAAAATTAATGATAGGTTAATACTATTTTTTGTAGTATTTTCTTTTTCCTTCTTAACTCTCTTGGATGTGAAATTCTATGACTTAGGTAGAGCTCACTTACCTTACGGACATGTAGGTCAATTCATTATTATGCAGTCTTATCAAGAGAAAAATCTCTCTGTATTTTTTCTCCAAGACTGCTCATACAATAAACCCTATCCAGATGCAATTCTCATGATGATATAGCCATTGAGCCCTGTGCTGAAGATGGCAGTGTTTAGTTTATCCCATGGCCTTCACTGTAACATTTAATAGCTACGTAGTAATTATTTCTCTGCTGCAAATATCCCTTTCCTAGCTTGCTCACTCCACCACGTTTCCTTCTGAAGGCCTCAGGGAGTTCTATGACTTTACTGCCGTCAACAGTCCTATCTGCTGTCCAAATTATAAAAAGGCTGCTTGATAAACTTTGTCATTGTCTCCTTGGTTCTTCTGTGAAATAGTCACTCTGAGATTTAGCTCTGACACTAGATTAAAAGAGTTCATAGAAAACAACGTAGCTATATTTTATATTTGGTTTTATTTATTTATTTATTTATTTATTTATTGGTTTCAACAAATCAAAAAATAGATTCTTCATTAAAAGAATACCATAAATATTATGTATCCTGTCTCCTCTTCTCTGTCCCTTTTATCAAATATTCTTCACAATATTGAAATGAAATAATCCATTCACAAATCAGTCAATGTCATCTAGGGTGTCTATATTACCTTCTCTCTGTGTAAGTTCTCTTCATTCAGTCTTGCTGACTTAGTGAGTAGGAAATACACATGAATAAACCCAGAAATCTGACCAAACAAATAAGTCAGGATGCTTTCTGAAGTGATGTATTCCAGCGGTGTATTCCAGTCTGTGCAAACTATGTACCCTTCTTGTTTTGATACCGAATCTGTTCACCAACCCACTCTCAGAATGGTTTCCCTAGTAAAAGTTTGTGATAGAATAGGCTTTTGCTCATTCTACAAGCATTTTGGAAATGTGCTAGGGATATGGATTTTTAGTAAATATAGAGGCAAACATGTCAGAAATAAAAACTTAAGCTCAGAAGTGTGTTTCAGATTGAATAAATACTTAGATTGAATTTATACATAGTGAAAGCAGCCTTAGGTATCCATAACTTCATCAAGCATTCAGTGCCTGTCACACAAATACTGACAGTGGCACCATCTAATAATAGCCATGTGATTCAAAGATGATGTTTCACTGGAAGTAAAAGTGGGCATTATTTTAGAGAAGTGACATGGTAATCTGATTTTATTTTATGCTTTGGCACCAAAGCACCTACTTTCAGCCTGCCAACATTACCTATCTATAGAGGAAAGACAATAATTCCTTTTGCCTGTTCCCTTCCACTCACCTACCCCCCAATTTAGACCATGAGGTCCCTGGGCTGCTTGAATACACAAAATTGAGCATAACAGGTAGTAATAATAGTGTTTACTCAAAGTATTGCATCAAGTGCTGGCTTTATGTGGCTGCCTTGTAAAACATATTTAGCATAGAACAGTTTATCACATTGCATATCTCCACACTATATTTTCAGCCTTTTTACCAAGGCAAAATGCATTAAGGCTAGCAATGGCTGTGAATTCCTAAATTGTCTTATTCACTTGCAGCAGTATACTTTACACTGTTCTCTAATAAACTGGGCTGACTGTCAAGAAAATACAGAGGCAGAGAAACAAGAGTCATGTCACTATAGTGCTCAATAACACCATTATCTATCCAGCTACCTTTCAAGCTAATTTCCTCTACTTTTATGCTCACCCTATATCTTTTCCCCCTAAAATTTGAGAAAGCTTGAATTTTCCCTAGCTTCACTGTGTTACTTTTTATAGAGTGAGCAACACAAAATAACTGGAATAATTTCTGCTGTTGTGTCTCTGTTTCGATTTCCTTCTCCTAATGAGAATTTTGAGTTTCAGTTTAGGAACATAGTAAGGAAAACACAGAGACAAATTCTTCTGACTGAGCTAGCTGAAATGAGTAGAGATATATCTTCTCTAACAGACTTTTCTGTTAATTTGTTTAAGCCACTCTTCCATTTTTGTAGCTCAATTATACAAAGGTTTGCACATCATTATTCGTATATGGGAGATGGAACTAGTGCACTGTTGCACTTGAAGCCTCTGTTGATACAGCAATTGTTGTAGAAGTCCAGAAGTTTCCAGAATATAACAGTGAGTTTTATCACTGGATTGAATCAGAATATATTTTCTCAGCACTGAAAGATTTGATCATTGTGTTAAAAATCACATCAATTACAAGACTACATATATCATGCAAAAGACTTTTAATACTTTGATCCTTTCAGACCTTAATGACCTTACTCCTTGTTCCCTTAGTCATGCTTTGCTGGATCTCATCACAATTCCCTCTCTCCATCTTACAATTAAATTTGGGGGCTTTAGATGCCCCACTTGTGTGATTTATTTTTCCCAACCATATATTTGAAAGAAAAGGACCTCTGAGAACCTCAGTCACTATAAAAACTAACTTTCTTGCTCTTCATACTGCTACAATGATAGTATGAGCACTCTTTTATCTGCATTAGTATATTCTAGATTGTAGCTGAGCACAGATCCAGCAAGCCTCAAACACGTTGCAGTTCTTCCTGCTCCAAAAGCACAAACTACTAGACTGAGATGATCTTGTCAAAAATTAAAAATAAAATAATAATTAAAAAAAAAGCCAAGAATACTTTGACACTCTGAACAAGGCTTCACATTCCACAAAGTTCTCTAGAATCCTGCTTTCCAGAAATCATCACTTTTTTTTTTTTTTTTCCTGTGTGTGTGTGTTAGTGTAAAATTAGAAAACATAAGACTGTGTGTTTGTATCAGTTTGCCTGATGTGGTGCCTCAAATAAGAACTGAAGTAGATGATCTCATTGCTCTTCAAGATTTCTTAAGTCTAGTGTCTGATTCTTCTTTGTCTTTTTAAGTTTTTCTTTTAACTTTAAACATTTTAGTCTTTGAGAAGGTACCCTAGAACTATTGTATGTAATACATAGGTAGACAAGGAAAAGAGTTCAAGGGGAGGGGAAGAGGGATCTGCCTATCAACAATAGCAGTTCTGCATATGTATGACATGGAAGACATTTATTGAGACTCCATTCCAAATATTAATGAAAGAATAAAACTATTGAGAAATTGAACCCAGATTGTGAAACATATATGTAAGAGCCAGATTTTTATTTTTATTTTTTTTAAGAAACTAATCAGGACTTTACATACAAAACTAGAACTCTGGTATTTGGAAAATAAAATAATGCTTTTTCAAAGACAAATACAACACCCACCAGCAGCAGATAAAACCTCAGTTTTCCTTGACGCATATACCCTCATAACCACTAATGCATTTACATAACACAGAAAGCTTCACTTTCTTTTTTTTTTTTTTTTTTTTTTTATATGGTTATCTGTACAACTGGTTCAACAGCAGGGACATAAAACACAGACTTAATATTTTTTAAAAATTCATCTTAACAATGGCCTTTGAAACAGTCCAGTCCTACACCCTGCTAGAAAAACAGGGCACTCACCAGGGAGCTCTGAGTTCAAATCCTAGCTCCTAATAAAATGTCATAAAGCTGAGAAAATTTCCTGCTCAGTAGGAATAGCACAGGAGTTTAATGCTGAAATTAATAAATCACTGCCTCAACTAAAAAAAAAAATCATACTTTATTACATGTATAACATTAACCACCCTTCAGAAACTAATTTAGAAAAGCTCTTAATTAAAAACATCTTTTTTTCTTATGGAGGGGCTTAAAAGCAATATTTTGTCTGAACCAGAAAACTGTTTATGGATATATGTATTTTAGAAAGCAGCTTTTCTTGTGATTTTCAACTTTCTAGTGGAATAGGAATACAAGTTCATATGCCATGTGGCAGAAATATTGGAATATGCTGATTCATATTCAGATTTCAGCTGTATGTGGTTTAATTCCTGTGAATCAGATCTCTCCAAGAAAACAGGGTAATTTACTAAGTCATTTCATATATAGCTCCTGAAATTGAACAACAACAACAACAAAACAAACAAACAAAAAAAAAATTAACAGCAACAACAACAAAGAACAAACGAAAACTGCAAAACAGCAACAATGACAAAGGCATGATCTATTATGAGCAAAGTGCATGGAGTACATGGATAAGCTGGAGACTAAGAAAAAGCACAGCAATACAATCCCTTTCTACCACCATGCCTCCTTTTATTTATATATATTTATAGGGAGCATGCACTATACTACAGAGCACTGCAATAGGTGAAGGACAGAATAAGAATCACAAATGTTCTAACAGAACAAAGTAGCTTATTTAAAGGACTATCACTATTTTCTGAACTGTCAAGGGACCAGTCTGCCAAGTTTAGTACTCTAGATGTGGAAAGTACTGTATTTATTTTGGTGAAGAGTGCTAGTTTTCCAAAACCAAACAAATATTCCTCATTGAATTTGTAATATGTCTATATGACATAACATTGTGTAAACAAAGGTAAAATGCTAAAAATTACATTTTCATGACAAACAGATTAAAATTGGTCCAGGTTTAGAGCTTTATGAAGACTGACTCCTTTCCAGCTCCTTTCCCTCAAAACAAAAACAAAAACAAAAACAAAAAAATAGCTGCTATAAAGTTATATGGGAAGTCAGAAAGGTTAAGACCCAAGATTATCTTTCTGCTGATTCCAATTCCTTATTTAACCTCCAGAATACAGTGGCAGTTTCCTGAAGTAGCAAGGTTTTGCAACGGTTCATTAGAGTTAAGACATCTGATCTCAGAATAAGTATGCATCTAGAGCTTGTTGGGAATTTTCCAACACAATGTCTTGTCACCTGAAAATAAAGTTACTGACAAAGCAGAAAGTGAGAAATATCTGCAGGACTCAAGCTAACACCACAACATTTCTATCTTATTAACCAAGTCTAAATTCCTCATATCTATCCAGGGCAAGAATGAGACAATAATTTGACTTGTGCTTTGTTTGACTATTCCTTTTATCATATTCATTTTCTCTGACTAACTTCTTTATTTGTTCAATGTCCTCTGAAATTCCATAAGCAAATTTACTTGTGTTAAGTAGAATGAAATCACTTACATTATTTTCACTTAAAATTCCATCCATTGCATTTTTGTCCAACAAGAATCATTTTTCTGCTTACTTAGCAAAGAAAAAAATGTTTGTTTATGATAAAAGTGATCAAAAAGTGAAAGAAAAGATACTTTTTAGTTGAAGAAAAGGCTGTTTGGTTTAAAAATTTTTTTAAAGTACATCTCACTTGGCCTTTGGTTATTTAAAACATTTTCTGGCTGGTCTCTCATCTATGTCCTTATTATCCCATTGACTTGAATAACATTCTTCAGGTATAACTAAGAATTAGATTTGGCCTGAGGCACATAGATCAGTAGAGGCTATTCTTTTCAATGAAAATTAGTATTTCACTTATTCCTTTAAGGTATTTCAAAAGCCCAACGTCCAAGAGACTTGAATATTAGATATCTAATGTTGTTGATAAGCAGGACTCTTTAAATGACAGCATTCAGCTGTGTGAAAGATTTGTTTCATATTGCTCTGCTCATGAGTTTCCAAATGCAGTGGACCATCTGCCAGCTGGGAAATCCCACTCCTGTTTGAAATAGCACTGCAAATTCTATTGGTGTTCATAGAATAAAGTAACTTGATTTAGGGAGCACACTGAAAGGTTCATGCAGCACTTAGAAATGACTTAAATTAATAAATCAGGCAGTATACGGCATTTTTATATTTTTCTTCAAGAATCTCAGACACTCTCTATGAATGAATTGTCGTTTAAAGTATATCTGTGAAGTTATTATCTATGTTGTGCTTCGCACAGACAGTAAAGGTGAAAGCTTGCAGAATTAATAGCTTCACTTCTTTTTTTTTTTTTTTTTGAAGTCAAACCTTTCCAGCCTAAAATGCCATTTTTTTCCCCCTGTGGTATCTTTCTGTAGGTCCCACCAAAGTTAGGACTTTATAGGCTCAAACACGTCACAAACTTTAGAATTCTAAAGGAAATTCTAATCAGGTCTCACGGCAATGCGCAGTGTTTCTCTCTAAAAGAAACAGCCGTAGTCCTTTTTAATAAACATTCTTTCACAGCTCGTGTACATGGTCACAAAAACTTGATGGCAATTGGATTTCTGTTGAATCTTAAAATGTTAATGCTTCAAGGGAACAAATATTGATCATGAAATAATAGTTCTAATCATAAATTAACAATTACCATATCCTTTCCTTGTAGAGAGCCTACTAACAGTCCAAATAAACTGTCACTTAAAAGTCTAACCAACCAATTGATATGCTGTATAATCCTGAAAATTAGAGTATTTATTTCTCTAGTAAAAGATGATTAATTGACATAGGATGACTTGCATTAAAAAACTAATATATCTTGCTTGTGTGTACAGATAGAATACATTTATTTTATACTAATTTGGAAGAAAAAAAAAATAAAACGAAGGGAATGCTTTCTGAATGGTAATACCATTATTAATGGTATATTATTGGTAATACCTCAGTTCTCAGTGTCTTCAAAAACAAAATCATAACATTTGTTGTAATTATGTTGTACATTACATTTGTACATTACATATACTTCCTTGTTACATTTTATAGGAAAAATCTTTTTTATTTTCTTTCTCTAGGCCACACACAAAATGCAGTCTCAGTAGGAAATAGAGAGAGAGCATTAATGCAAAGATCAACTTTTAGGTTGGTGGGCAATACCTCATTGACGATGAATACCTCATGGGTTTTCATCCTTATTAATTGTAAGTGAAAGAACAAGAGCCACCTGAATCTGGAAGTCCTGCTTAGTCAGCCATGCATCTTTCTTCAAGGCAATCTTTACTGAACAGGTATGAACAAACACAGATGGAGTATTCTACATTGTTATTATTCTATATATTTATTCTATTGTGCTAATACATACTACTTTTTACTTCCCTCCTCTCAATTTTCTCAAAAAGCAAGGAGACTGTTTTTCAAACTGTAAAAATAAACTCCTTTCTAGCCATTATGGAAAGGGAAACTTCAACAAGGTCTAAAGGTTCAGTGTGCCACATAATGTAATACTTACATTTTCTTGAAGGTGACACTGAAGGCTCTTTCTTTCTCAAATCTTTGTCTTCAGTGTTGAGTCCAGGCAGATGTAGTTATTGCCCGTGAAATTACTAACAGACAGATACTAGCTGTTGAGTGTGATGACTTGACTTTTATTTGCAACACATATGCCCTTCGTTTTTGTTATGAGAAGGTGAAAGAATCCAAAGATTTTGCTAAGTGAATGAAAATCTGTTCACTGAAAAACTGTGCCTCACTTAAATCCTATTTAACTCTTGATTTGAGAAGTTTAATGTTAAGTGATGCCTCATCACAGTAGCTGCCTTTTGCTGAAGGCGCATTTTGTTTTGTGTAAAAGCATCTTACATTATTATTCCCATAGATAAAATATAGATAAAATACTTTTCTGTTTTTGACATTATCATTTAGAAAAGGGACTTTCTGCCTATTTAAACTCCTTTTTAAAAAAAATTATAAAAATTTAAAAAGTATAATGCAATGCCAATTTGGACATATTTCAAATCAAACACCATTGTACAATGTCACATTTCATTTTGTACTTTGATATTATAACTTGATTAACATCATTATACTAAAGCTTGTCCTATTGTTTAGCTAATGCATTTAACACAGAAGTAGATCAGGAACAATGGGTAACATATGTATGACAGCTGTATTTTGCATCCCATGGATAAGATTTGCATAAGTGTGGGAGTTGCGAAAGTCATGCAGCAGACCAAAACTAAATAAATGTAATCTTAAAACATAAAGCTCTCAATAAACTATTAATATTGGAAATGGAATTTTGACATTTATTATTTAAAGGCTTCAGCTTGAAGTGTACTTAATTCCTTACCTACTTTACAAATTACAACTGTACAACTTAGTGCAAAGTTTCTTCATGACAGACAGCTACCTGCTGGAGGATTTTTATCACAGTAAACCCAGATTGTTGAAAGCTCTTCTACAGATGTAATGCAGATTTGAGGGGGCAATTTAAAAATATGTCAATGACTCTTCTCAATAAGGGACTGGATGACAAGATCCGTGGACCGTTTTGAACTGACATTTTGAACTATTACAGTTTGTTTCTTTTTAATACTTTCAGAGGAATCTTAAGGGAGGAAAAGATCAGACAAGCTACCACAATTTTAATTGCTCTGCCCCACCCAGAGTCAACTCCAACACATGCTCAGTAAATACCATACCACTGCTGAAGGAAATAGAAGTACATTCAGCACCCATTGCTAAATTGCATGCAATTTGTTAATTGCAGCCCTAATTCACATCTGGGGAGTTAGGGTAGCACATCCATAATAATGTGTAAAAATACATTGTTTTAACAATGTGTAAAAACACATCCTACTATGTTTTAGGGCTCATTAAATGATTTTGTGCAAGTTTAGTTCATAAGGTGTAGGATACCAACACCCATCACAGATGATGTTAGTTCAACACTAATGGCACAAAATTAAATGCAGTCAAATTATAGCAGTTTAGCAAGTCATCATTCTAGGTCTGAACTAGCTCAGACCTAGTTTGTGTATCCTTTGCAACTATACAGACACACACTTTCAGCTCACCTTCAGAACTTTTTGTACAATGCGACTAAAACAAAAGAGCAAAATCTTTTTAAAAATGAGCTTTGTTTCCAGTGCCCAGCCAGCATTATCTCTAGTTTAAGTACACACAATAGGCAGAGCAAAATCCCCAATCAAATCTGGGATTAGAAAAGGAGAGAGAAAACATGTAACAAAATTTACTTTAGGAAAATCAAGACTTATTATAACCCCTCAAAACATTTCCAAAGTTGGAGATATTTATACAACTTATTTTTCTGCCAGAATTTTTTTGTCTTTAATTAAATTTACCTGGATGACAAATGAAATGCTAGACAAAATGTGAGATTACTCATTATGCCACTTTTCTATAGCTTTTGCTGGAGACTGATATTTATCAAATTACATAGAGTTTAAACTGAGTACAGAGAGAAAGAAAGGTAAGATTTCACTTTTTAACTCTAAATATACTAAAACAGAAATGTTATTTTCAATTATTCCAGTGCCTCATTCAATGATTTATCTTTTGATACATAAAATTGGTGTTTCTTTGTTTCTCTCAATGTATCTTCTTTAAAAATTAACTCTCAAGTTTTGTAAGATCAAGATATTGATTGATATATATACCTAAATATTAGTCAAAGAGAGTGCAGGCTTAACAAATATACTTCTGTCTTCAAAAACTCAGGCACAATTAAGAAGTTGCATCAGCATTCATGCTGGTACTCAGCTTTATTTTTTTTTCTTTGTATCACCACCAAGAAGTCAGTTTTATACATAACTGTGTAAGTACTTCTTCCTCATATAAACTTTTGGAAAGATCTATTGCATCTTATTCTTGGTCTCCACATTCTAAGCCTGAATCATTTCAGGGAATGTTAACCTCAATGTAAAAGAAAGGGTTAGTTTCTAGAAAAGTGCAAATGTTAGAGTATCTATACTGTACATCTTTATCATCAAAGTAAAGCTTGAAATAATTTGATCAGTATTTGTCACATTAAAGTAATATGTTCCCCCTCCATCATATCCTCCCAAAAGCATGAAACTTGAAACAGATGTCCTGATTCTTTATTTTGAATCAGAACTTCTCACTTCTATCGACCATGTCAGCTTGAAAAGTTCCAACACAGGTTTTGCGTGGGTAGCTCTTGCATTTAGATATGTAACCACAATTCATGAAGCCAGTATTCTCATTTACTTAACAAAAGACACAGCCAAGAATCCATCAATACTGTGTGTATGACAGGCAGCCTTGAGCCATCCCATGCTTAGATATTTGCTTTGACATTTCCTAATAAAAATCTTTCCTATGAAAACTCCATGATGCTTAAGAGACCGACACTCAGGTTTTTTTTTGCAAAGCCAACAAAGCTTTATGCCTTTATCCCAATTATCCCAATCCCTGTCAAAAGTGAAAATACACGTTCCAGTCCATCATCCTCCCACATGTAAAACGCATTTGTTTATATGAAAAAAATTTAGTAGTGTGTACAGCAAGCCCAGGCCAGCTGAGATTCAGTTCAACTATTTGTCTTAAACCAAGTCCCATGAAGAACAAAATCTGGGAAAAATAAATAAAAACATAAATAAGTAAGCAAGCGTTACTAGTTACATTTATGTTTTTTGTTTTGTTTTGATTTGTTTTTGTTTTGTTTTGTTTTGTTTTTGTTGTTTTGTTTTGTTTTTTTTTTTGAGGAGGAGGAGAACCATTGTTCTGATTAGGGATGGGGGGGTATTTTCACACTTATAACTGGCATGAATAAGTTAGTGACACTATTTTTGTCCAACTGCATATCCTAGCATTGTAGATGAATAGATAGAGGTTATCTTGTCTCATTCAAAACTGGTAGAGTTTTGTAGGCTTGTCCCCTCATTTTCATTAAAAAAAAAAAAAAGAAAAGTGTATTAAGGTGGAAGAATTAGTGAAATTGTGAGAGCCCTTAGAGACTAGTACCTTCCCCTTTGTATTGGCACTCCTATAATTCTTGGAGTTCCCCAATAAACACTTATTTAACTCAAGGCACTCTTCTCAGTGCATGATCAGCTTTTGGCCACACCACCACAACATGGTTACTAGGGTGGTCATTCTTAGGGTAGATTTATTATTCATAACCTTTTGAGGATTTCAGTAAAATGGTCATGCTACCTGGGGAAAAAGTTATTTATTTTTACATGGTGGCAGGTACCTCCAGAGCATGGATATTCGTGCTTGAAATCAGTTTGCACTAGCTTCTACACAACCAGTGAAATGCTTGCAGTGGACTTCAGGGAAACTACAGCAGTCCTGTAAATGCAGATGTGACCAAAATGGGGATACACTTGCAAAAAGTTTTGGAAATGTGGTACAATGCTGAGAGTTGTATAGGTGGTCCAGTGAGACAGAAAAAGCACTGATCAGGGATATTCAGGGATTTGACAACAGACTTTTTTTTAAGGAGAGCAAAAAGAAAGAATGAACCAATTTAAGAGAGAGAACAAGAAAAAACTTGGAATCACACTCAGAGAAAACGGAATATAAAAGCATAAAAAATAGATGAGATAGAATGAGCAGGTTTCTCTTCACTTCCTTCACCAGTTATCATTCCCTTTTTCTGCATTTCTTCCTGACATGTACAAAAATCATAGCCTATGATCTTTTCTCCCCTCAGTACAAAAGCTTTGCTGTTTTGTCCATGAAAATCTGATCGCTCTTGAAACCTTTTTCTTTCGTTACTGAATAAATAATGTCTTAAACTATTAAATGTCTTTAAAACCTTTCCAGAGTCTCTCTCTTGGGCATCTTCATGTTTCAGAAAGACTCTTCTTGTGTGCATACAGATTCATTTAACACACTGTCATACCTAAGGCTATGGGATAGTTTTGTTTCACTGATACCATTGCCCCTGACACAATGAAGACCTAATTTGCACTTTGATCTGTTCTTTACTGTTCAGAAAACATCACACCAGCATTTCTGCCGTAGTAAAGGTTTCTCTTCTATTTAAAAACAGACCAGACCAGGAGTGCTAAATGTAAAACAAACAAAAAACCTAGTTCATTGGACACCACTGGAAACAGACATACCAGAGATACAACCCTCCTAAAAAAATAAGGTGCTTCACAAAATAAACGTTAAAAAAGCTTTGCACGCTCAAACAATACTTCTACTCATTTGCATGTACTTTAGGACTCTTGATATTTAAATAAACTAACACAAAGTGAGGTAGTAAAACTATTAAGATTTGAGGGGTCAGCTTAAGAATTTTATTCTAGCTAAATGAACATTTCTTTCCAATAAAAACTAAGTCTGTGACTGTTTCCAACCCTCACATCTAATTCTGGGTTTGCCCCTCCTACAAGTTCCTCACAGAGTCATCTTTTTGTATTGTCACTCCTTGGTTCTTTCTTAAAATTCTGGCAGCTAACAAGCTACATGATGAGTCCATCCCTTCCAGGCATGGGCACCTGGCCTTGTTGATAAATATATCATTGTCTGGAGTCCTTCCCTCTTGGCAATGGATACCTGGCTTTCTTAACGTTGGAATGATTGTTTTTCCTCACATTTTTTTTTTCCTGAAACGGTATATAAGTCAGGTATCTGCAATCACTTGGCAGAGAACAGGGGAGCAGAGGAAGAAATGCTGTCCAAATGTTCTTTCAATATGACTGTAGTTCATAAAGCTTCTGTCTGACCTGTCTTAAATTTTACTTGGTTTATTTGCACTTGGAGTACCTATATTTTCTGACACAAGTTACCATTTTTTTCTTTGGGGAGGCAGTATTATTGACCAAAGAGACAAAAAATTATTGACCTGTTACAGCTTGAATTTACTGATTTCCTTGTGTTAGCTTCTGAGCCAAAAAAAAAATACAGCATACATGTGAACAGAAATCTGGAGTACAGGGTCCCAGGGAATGGAGGCCAGTGGACAAGGAAAAGCTATGTTCAGAAAATTGAGGGTTAGGAAAAAAATAGATGAATTAAAATGTCTGTATGAAAGAACTAACAATGTAGGAGAAATGTTTGCAGATAGCAAAGCCAGAAATTATTATTATGACAATCTAAACTGACCTCATAAATAACCAGGATTATAGGATTTACTAGAATTAATTGCAGCAGAATTAGTTTGCTGAGAAAAAATGAAATTGGCAGAGAACCAACCACAATTTTGTCAAGGTACTCACTAGTTAAATATCTTAACTGTTAAAAATTGGAACCTTATTCTATCACTCTAAATTTGTCTTGCTTCAGCTTCCAGCCATTGATTTTGTTACATTTTTGTCTTCTGTATTGTAGAACACTTGATCAAAGTTCTGTTTGCCAGGAGATACAGTCAGTGTTTGCCAGTGTGAGAGACAGTCATTCACCCACACAGGCAAGCATGAATGCCCCACCTTAAATTTCTCTTTTATCTCTTTGATAGCAGATTTAAAACCTCAAGGAGGCATGTTTTCAAATCTTTTAATCATTCTCCTGGATTTTCTCCAAACTTTCTCCTATTTCAGCTACCACAAAGGGCACTGCATTCCAGTAGTGCTTGCACTTGTCCTAAAATTGTATTGCTCCCTAGTTTTACACAAGATTTCCTTGTCTATACTTTTAACTCTTCCTTTTGGGAACTCACATTTTGCTTGTTGTGCACTGCAAACATCTAAATTATTCTCAAAGTTGTCATCTGATGGGCTAACATTTCCCAGCTGGACAGTATAGTCTCAAGTCTTTGCCTGTGGTTGTATTACTCTATGGAGGAATCAAGGTTGCCTCTATGTTTGGGGAGTTGGTGAGATGATACCTAAGCCTATAATCCATTCTTAAAAACACCATTATGATTTCATCTTCCTTATTTGTCCATTTTTGCTTATCACATCTTTCCCCACTGCATCTGTAGAAAATTGGTAGAAAAATCTTTTGTGTACTGCAAAAAAAACCTCCAGTAAACCAGAATAGCATGATTTTACTTCATACCCATTACAAGTCCTCTTTGTGGTATTCTTTATGAAAAAAAAAATTCCATAGTGTTGAGATACACTTATTTACTTTGAATAGGTGGAGAACCGAAGCATTTCATACATATTATAGTCATATGCCTGGAAAACAAGAATAGAGAGGATATCAGGTTCATGGGAAAACAAGGGCGCTCAGATTTTCCACCCCAATATTCAGCCTTTCTGTTCTACACAGAAACCCTTTTCTACTGTGGTGGTTTTATCCGGCGGGGCAGCTGAGCTCTGCCACAATGCTCTCTCACTCTCTCCTCAAAGGAAAAGGAAGAGAAAATGCGATGAAAAGAGGTTAAGGGATGAGATAAGGATAGGAAGATCACCCACCATTTACTGTCATGGGCAAAACAGATTAAGCGTAAGAAGATTAATATAATTTATTGCTTATTACTACCAAGCTAGAGCAGTGAGAAGTAAAAAAAAAAAAAAAAAAAAATCTTTCCTTTCCCCCATCCACACTCTTCTATGTTTCCCCCACCCCCACCCTCAGCAGCACCAAAATAATGTGGAATGGGGACCGCGGTCAGTCCATAATACTTTGTCTCCACTGCTCCTTCGTAGTCACTCTCTGCCCCTGCTCCACGTGGGGATGCCGTTCTTCCCAAACTGATCCTGAGAGAGCTGCCCACAGGCAGCAGCTCTTCAAGAACTGCTCCAACATGGCTCCATACCATGGGGTCCATCAATCAGGAGCAAACTGCTCTAGCACAGGTCCCCCACAGGTGGGCGGCAGCTCCCCCCAGACCCTCTGCTCCTGCATGGGTTCTTCTCCACAGGCTGCAGCTCCGGCCCAGGGCCAGCCCCTGCGGGGGCTCTCCATGGGCCGCAGCCTCCTCCAGACCACATCCACCTGCTCCACCAGGGGCTCCTCCACCCACGGGGGGGCTACAGTGTGGAGATCTGCTCCATGTGGGAACCATGGGCTGCAGGGGGACAGCCTGCTCCACCTGGGCCCTCTCCACAAGCCGCAGGGGAACTTCTGCTGCATGCCTGGAGCACCTCCTGCCCTCCTTCTGCACTGACCTTGGTGTCCACAGGGCTGGTCCTCACTCCTCTCTCCTAGCTGCTGTTGTGCACCATTTTTTTCACGTTTCTTAAATCTGCTTCCCCAGAGGCCCAGTCTGTTGCTTATTGGTTAGGCTCTGGCCAGTGGTGGGTCCTTTTTGGAGCTGGTTGAAGATGGCGCTGATCTAACATGGGGCTGCTGGATTCTTCTCACAGAGGCCACCTGCAGCCCGCCATTACCAAACCATTACCATGTAAACCCAATACATGTGCCTTCATCTGTTTGAATTGTTTCCTAACTGCAACATGCATAATAATAATAATAAGTATTTGATTCTATTGTATGTTTGAATTTTCTTTGCTTTGCAGGCTCATTTGAGGGTATAGCTGGGGATAAAATTGTATTTGGTGAAATTAATCAGAGAATTGTACCTTTAATTTACTGAGCAGGAGGAAAAACAGGATCAAGTATGCTTCTGTCCTTAGGACTCTCCCTGAACCAGCTCAAATATTTTCCCTAGTTTGTGAACTTTATTACTTCCTGAAGTTCTCAGTTACGGATCAGAAGAAGTCCTTTACCTTTGGCCTATCTTCCTTGTTCTTTAAAATGAAAATAAGAACACAAACAGGAATATTTAAAGTATACATATTAAGTTAGTGATTGTTTTCATCTAGCCAGGGTATTTAAGGACGTAAGAAAGTTAAGTTCTGTAAGAAGAGAGAGCTTCTTTAACTGGGAGAACAAATACAGCTGGAAGAGTGGATGGATTTGGGGACACACATCCTCTGATAAGTTTAAAGTAGACAGCTTGTCTAAAATGTTATTTTAAATGTTTTATTTGTAAAATGAGCAAACATATCAAAAAGTATTACATTATAGAAAGTTTGATTTTCTGTTTTTATATATGTACATGTTTAAAATAGAAAAATAACTCATCACCTAAACAAGCAAATTTAGGTTGCTTGTTGTACCATGTTTATATGATTTTTGATTTCTAATGCTTCACTTCACAAGTTTATGCTGCCTCATGTAACTGAAGCATACCATGTCTCCTCTCAGTTATATTTCTTCATTGCTGCTGACTAACTTACATAAAAGTTGCCAGCAACATTTCTCTTTTGAAGTGTACAAGAATATGGGCATGGAAGTTAATGATTCTGTTAATAAATAACAATGTTTACATATCTATCTCAAAATACTTCATCAGTTACATACTCAATGTTCAGAGATTTTAGTGAACTGTTATTATGTAAGTGTTGATTTCCAACTATGTTCATACAGGCTTACATGCACTTTTTCATTTCCACAGAACAAATGGGAACTCAGCACATGCCTTCTAATACAGGCTCTGCTACCCAGGCCCGTTGGGGCTATAGGTGATACCCTGCCTACTTTCTGTAAGGTGATTGATCTCAGGCGGCTGGAGGGGATATTAATGTCCCCTAGCAAGGGCAGTTATGGCAGTGTGCAAAGGGAGAGAATTAATTGCACCTGAAGGAACAAAAAGACTGTGTAGAGGCTTTTGGACTTCTCAAGTCTAATCTATATTTCTAGCAGAATTAGGTAAAAAGAGTGTTTCCTCTGAAGTCTGTTGAAGCAGCAGTCCTTCTCAGAGAAGGACATCCCATCACAATAAGTGATGGGAAGCAGAATATTACTTTATCTAGTCATTATGATGTTTAGCCAAGGATAGAGAGACTTAGATGCTGGTCCTCACTCCCAAGTATGCATGTAGATTTTATCCAGTGTCTGTTTACAATAAATATCAAAACAATCTCTAAATCACAGATACTGCTCCCATTTATCAGATGAATTTTTTAACCATTGGATAAAAGAAAGATGTATTTCTGTTGTTCCATTTTCTTCTCACCTTTAGGCTCAGTGCCTTCTGCTAATAGCAGCAAAATAGAGGAGGAACTAACTATCTAATAATGCCATATTAGCCACACAATTTACATCTGAGCTGTTGTTCTAATAACTTTACATTTAGCTATAAATAAGCCTTATTTTTTTTTGACATGTGCAATGATTCTGTTCATAAAATAAAATTTTGAACTTTATGATTCCTGATGTGTAAGATTTAACCTTGAAGATCTGAAATATATCTTCTATTTTCTTCTTTGTTCTTTTTTTCCTCTCCTCATGTCTGTTATAACAGATGAGTTTGTCCAAAGCAACTCTGTTAACGTCTTCACACATTCTGTCACAGGAGAGCTAGAGGGAATGCCTTTTCTGTCTGAGTTGTTATGGTTTAGCCTTGACAGGCAGCTCAGCACCACACAGGCACACCCTCACTTTCCCCTGGTGGCATGGGTGAGAGAATCAGAAAGGTAAAAGTGTGAGAGCTCACTGGTTGACATAAAGACAGTTTACTAGGTAAAGCAAAAGTTATATGCATAACCAAAGCAAAACCAGGGATTCATTTACTACTTCCCATCATCAGCCACTCCCAACAAAGCAGGGTTCACGACACGTAATGGTTTCTTGGGAAGACAAATGCCATAACTCCAAATTCCTCTCCACTCCACCCCACCCTTCCCCTTTCTCCTCTTTTACCCCAGCTGTTATTGCTGAGCATAACACCACATGGTATGGGACATCCCTTTGCCAGCTTGGGCCAGTTGCCCTGGCTGTGTCCCCCTGCAGCTCCTGGTGCTCCCCCAGCCTCCTCGCTGGTTGGGCAGCATGAGGAGCAGAAAGGTCCTTGGCTCTGTGCAAGCACTGCTCTGCAGCAACTGAAACATCCCTGTGTTATCACCACTATTTTCATCAAAAATCTAAAACACAGCATTGTGTGAGCTTCTATGAAGAAAATTATCTCCATCCCAGACAAAACCACAGCAGCAGTCATGAATTTCATAAGCCACAGGCCTTCTGACTTTCAGATGCTAGAGCATCATTTAAAGCAGAGTGGTTAGTGCATCTCCTTCACTGTTACTTCTATTTGAATGATTTACATGTTCTGCCTCCTCTTTCTACTTGTGATTATGTGACATCTTTCTGGCAACTACTGCAAGTGAAACAAACAGAAAAGTATTTGTGTATTTTTAGTTGTCTAGAATGCAATGATTTTGCTGTCACTTTTGCTCCTCATTTTGTCTCCCACGCCCATCTGTTCTGTTCCTCTGCTGCATCCTGTACATCCTTCTTTGCCACCTGATTCTCTCACCCACCTCTTCCTTTCAGTGAACTGGGAGCAAGGAGGGGAGATTGCCATCTGACCTGTAAATTCCTTATAGACCGCTATCAAATGTTACACAGGACACAACCTAAGGAGTACAGCTCTTTTCTCTCTCATTCCCCCAGTTATTTCAAAGCTAACATATTTGAGGTTAGTTTTTAGCAGTTTTAATTTACTCCCAAAGAAATATATTTGCTTTGTAAATCTCCTGCACTTATGCTGAAGATCTGTGTAATTGTTTATGTCCACTTTATGCACTCATCTGTGAACTGTTTCTCAGGTGAAAGGCTCATGCCTCAGCTTGATAGTAGATTCCAGACCAGCAGAAAATAACATTGTTAATGTGCTGTAGATTTCTTTCTTCTTCTATCGTGTCCATGAATTTTAAACGAGATCCTGAATCAGGACTATTGAACTAATTTATTTATTTATTTATTTATTTATTTATTGAGAATATCTGACTTTCAGATATCATTATCCTTCAGATGATAGTCTCAGTCTATTCCATATTCCTACAACCTTTTTTTAGTTTGTAGGTGTGTGTGATCACCTTTAATGTCCAAAACAACTTGTGTCATAACTGAGTGCTCAAATGAAGAACAGATTTCTGACCCTTCTCTCCCCACTGAGTGTAGCAAAATGGCAACTATTGTTATGCCAAATTTCTTTTTTTTTGTTTTGAACAATTGAACAATTTCTAGTACTGTGGCTATAGCCATACAATTTATTTACTGATTCTTAGTGTTTTATTTTCTATGGCAGATAAATTAATATTCTTCTCAGTGATATTAAATTTGCCAAAACTGCATGCATTTTTTTTAATGGTTTTTTTTTTTTCAAAAAAAGTTCAAGCACTTGAGAATACATTGCTTAACATCTTAGTTGATAAAATCTAAAAGAAGTTTTAGCCCTAGATCTATAAATTCAGACATCTTTTTGTTCCATATTCTGATAGTTGTAAGGATTTCAAAGCCACTGTCTGATTTTGTGTAATCTGTATTGAGAAGCAGAACTTAAAACTTTTGTTTTCATTTTCATCAAAGGAGCTGAACAAACTGAAGAGACATCCACAAATCACCAGGTGTTTTGTGAAAAAGTACTATGTTTGCCACTTGAAGCATGTTCCCTTTTCCCCATCATCTTCAATTGGCAAAAAGAAAGAAAGGTATTGTCAATTTAAACTCCTCCAGTTTTGAGTTATGCCAGTGTAGCAATATACTCGTAATGTGTACTCAGGCAACAATAGGGCGCTTGTTGTGGCAATCACTCAAACACTGTGAAAAGAGCACATACTTACACATATGTCTCAGACAAAATAAATAAATAAATAAATAAATATATATATAATTTCTTTAGTACTTTCATTTCTAATTTAAATGATTAGATTTAATGTTATGAGTATTGTAATAACAGCGCTGAGTATTTCAGGAAAGAAAAAGGGAAAGGGGGTGGAAAGATGACCTTATTTATGCATAAACAGCAGAAGTCATTTTGTTTCTGCTTGGATGCCACATTATATGTCAGCAGTGCTCTTCAAACTGCTCTGCACATTTTGGTGTGTGCACAAAAGCATGTATTTGTTAATGCATATATGTATACTTCTCTAAGGTGTTGTAGCAAAAGTAAATAAATAAATAAATAAATAAAATCATTCCAAATAAGTCCAGTCACTTCTTTATCTGTGTGTCTGTTACGAACCCATTGGAATTTTTTTCTGTGGCAAATTTGGAAGACTGTCTTCCTTTTTCACAAGTTATCTGCATGGTGTGCTATGTGCTAACCTTACCCTCTTGAGGTCTGATGTTACTGTTTTGGCACAGATAAGGGTAAACATGTCTCATAAACCCTTCAGAAACATCTACACAAAAAGCACCTTCATGATAGGTAATGTAGCACAAAGGGTACTTCAAAATCTTACCACTAATCTGGTTTCTATTGCAAGAATCCAGAGAAATCCATTTTGAAGAATGAGCTAGTGTATAATTGTTCTGCCATGGCTTCACCCTTTCTTGATTTTTTTTTGTTTTTATTTTTCCAAAGTAAACCAGCAAATTTATTCTACTGTCATTACTCATCCATTATACTACATCTTTAACTGTTCGAACCTTCTAAAATAGAATGTGTTTTCCTGACTATAGGCATAGAACTGTGCCCTTAAAACACAAAGCAAGCAAGCAAACAAAAGAATTAGTGTACAATGTTAACCTAGTATACTGAAAGGACAATAAGAACAATAAAACAGTTACAGAGCTTCAGCCGAAATGATGAGTTTGTCCTTTACCCTTGCGTCTCTTTGCAGATAAGTTTTTAAGAACTCCAGTTCTTCAGTTATAGTTCCTAGGAAATTTGTCCAGCAGGCCATAGTGTTCAAGCCTACACTTAGCTGTAGAAAATATATCAAAAAAAAAAGCAATACTTTTTTTAAAAAGATATATTATATGTGGTATTCAGCAGGAATAGTGTGCCTTTAAAAGTACATTCCAAGTTCTACATACAATTGTATATGTGAGTGTACTTGAAAGTGAGCCAAAGGGCTGGAAGTCCAAAAGACCTGAGTTTATCAAAGGAGTTCATTTACTGAGGAGTTAATTAGCCAAATGAAAATCCTTTATGCCTATTTTGCATTTTCAAGGAGATTCAGGTAGGCAAACCTTCAAGTCAAAGTGGAAACCTGGCCCTACAAAATGAATTCTGGGACAAAAATTACTGAAACCAAATTTACTGAAAAAGTTTCAAATGGGTAGAGAAACTGCTGGTGAACCTATGTCTCCTAAATGTACTCAGCATCAATGAGTGTACAGAACAGAGACTACCTGTCAGGGCAGTCTGCAGCCAAGAGGTACTTCCCAACATTTTTTCCAAAGTTATCAGGTATCTGAATAACTACATATTTAAGCAACGTGCTCTGCTGAAGCTGACAGAAAGAATGTTATTAGATTCAGGAATGATCACACCATTTCCTAGACTGTGCATGCAATGCACAAATTACTAGATAAGTAATGCACAGCAAAATGGCAGGAGGTGACTCAGCCAATTTCAGAATTATGGGTTGCATTGAAACATCTGAAAATTTGCTCATGTGATTCTAAGTGAACGTTTTTACTTGTCTGTTTTTGCAATCAGCTGAAGCTGTGAGAAAGAAAAAAAATATGTGGAATATCTTGTCTCGCATTTCAGGTCTGTATTTTACCAAGAGATAAGAAGTTTGTTTTTTTTGTAAGTTTGTTTGCTTAGCTGTATATAATGTTTTAACCTAGCGTTGCTTTGGTTGGCCTTGGGGAGTAAGAAATAGGATCTACTTTTGACAGTATAAGATTAGTATGTTCTTTTGTTGTGTTCTGTGCTTGTATAGCTAAACTTGAAGCCTATGTGACTGACAAAGTGAAATGAACCTAAGAACTGGTTACAAAATAAAATATAGTAGAAATTATTAGCACAGGGTAGTATTTTAGAACATGCTTTGGCAACTAGAAGAAGCATACTCATTTTCTTTGGCTGTCATTCACTTACACTTTTTTTTCCCAGCAACTTGGCAACACTGAATATTTGCTTGTTTAGTAGGGGTGGTCTTCAAAATTTACTTTCACAGAATTTCTAGGTTGGAAGAGACCTCAAGATCAGCGAGTCCAACCTCTGACCTAACGCTAACAGTCCCCACTAAACCATATCCCTAAGCTCTACATCTAAACATCTTTTAAAGACTTCCAGGGATGGTGACTCCACCACTTCCCTGGGCAGCCTGTTCCAGTGTCTAACAACCATTTTGGTAAAGAAGTTCTTCCTAACATCTAACCTAAAACTCCCCTGGCGCAACTTAAGCCCATTCCCCCTCGTCCTGTCACCAGTCACGTGGGAGAATAGACCAACCCCCACCTCTCTACAGCCTCCTTTAAGGTACCTGTAGAGAGCAATAAGGTCGCCCCTGAGCCTCCTCTTCTCCAGGCTGAACAAACCAAGCTCCCTCAGCCGTTCCTCGTAGGACTTGTTCTCCAGGCCCCTCACCAGCTTCGTCGCCCTTCTCTGGACACGCTCAAGCACCTCCATGTCCTTCTTGTAGCGAGGGGCCCAAAACTGAACACAGTACTCGAGGTGCGGCCTCACCAGAGCCGAGTACAGGGGGACGATCACCTCCCTAGCCCTGCTGGTCACAGTGTTTCTGATACAAGCCAGGATGCCGTTGGTCTTCTTGGCCACCTGAGCACACTGCTGGCTCATATTCAGCCGACTGTCCACCATCACTCCCAGGTCCTTCTCTGCCTGGCAGCTCTCCAACCACTCATCTCCCAGCCTGTAGCTCTGCTTGGGGTTATTGCGCCCCAGGTGCAGGACCCGGCACTTGGCCTTGTTGAACTTCATGCAGTTGACCTCAGCCCATCGGTGCAGCCTATCCAGATCCTCCTGCAGAGCTTTCCTACCCTCAAGCAGATCGACACATGCGCATAGCTTGGTGTCATCTGCAGACTTACTGAGGGTGCACTCAATGCCCTCGTCCAGATCATTGATGAAGATATTAAAGAGGACTGGCCCCAGCACCGAGCCCTGGGGGACACCACTAGTGACCGGCCTCCAACTGGACTTGACTCCATTTACCACGACTCTTTGGACCCGGCCATCCAGCCAGTTTCTAACCCAACGAAGCTTTGAACAGCTTTTTGAAGCAGATCTGTATAGAAAGTTGTAAGTCAAATTAGTAATAGTATAGAAAATAGGAAACTAGGAATAGAATAGATTTAGACAGATTTTCAGGGTATCAAAATTATGTAGGACTGTGTGCTACTCTACTTCCTTTGGATCTATTGATCCTATTGATTTTGGACTGGAGGATTCAACCTTATCACTGGATTGATTTTATTAAGTAAATAATACTTAATAAAAGTATTAAAAAAGTATCACTGTCCACTTTTAAGATCAATATGATGATTTTTTTCCTGAAGATTCTTGTAGTTAAGGGATGTATTTTTTCTTTAGAGTTAGCAATTTATTGTTTTACTCAAAGCAGTTTTCATGGGTGTTCATAGCTTTTTGGAGTGCAAAAAGACAGTCCTATATCAAGTTATTCCTCTAAAATTTGTTTTGAGAAGTCAGAATTATGACATATGCCAAGGAACAGTCTTCAAATAAGTGTTAAACAGTCTTTCTAATTAGGTCTGAAAGCACAAGTGTCATAGAAGACATTCCTGTAGAGTTAGGCTACTGGGAAAGATGGGAAAATGATTACAAAGAAACAAATGTTTTCTGCTAGTTATGTGTATATACATTTGTGTAAGGTGCACTTTTATGTTTGTGTGTGAGTATATATACAATCTCCCTGGAAAAGTAAATTATGTGGAGAATGCTTCAGAGGCTTATAAAGGTCATGTAAACATAAAAGTTTAAAAAACATCTGAACCTGCTTCAGTTATGCTATCAGCAGAGTGCTTGGGGAGACAGCCAGAGGTCACTTATCCACTAGTACTTACTGAATAGAGGGCTTGTCTGATGCAAAATGTTGTTCCTTACCCCTCCTAAGACAATGTAAGTGTATCTGACCTAAAAGAAGCCTTCAGTTTATTTGATCTAAAGCATTTTATCAGAAGAAACATTGCTTACTGTTCCTGCTCACTTCAGAAACCTACCAGAGAGTTCACAACTTAAACTCCAACTAAAGGCCATTGTTTGGATTAAGCCTGAAATATAAAAGGCTTTCTTTCTAAAGGAGTAAGGATATGACGAGAGGAAGAAGTATGTGGCACTGATACAGGTGTATAATACATGCATCTAGAATCAATGTGCAGAAAATTTCCATGGCAGGAAACTACAGTAAGTTGCAAATAGAAGCAAATTTCTGTTTCACAATGCACTTAAAATAGACTGAAGACAGTCAGTTCAGGTCTCTTTTTTAAGGTAATGAATGCCAACATAAAATTCACAGTAAAGTGAGGTAACCTTATTTCTACAGCCAGCCTGTACAAGTTCAGGAACGGCTACATATCAGGGATGGTGTTTTCCTTGTATGTATTTTTTGGCTGTCTCCTTGCAGATATGAGATTTCAGTAATCCTGCATTGACTGCATATGTCTGTGTGAGTCCCTTTGAAAGGTTTCAAACCAGTCAACCATATTCAGGCACCTTTTGCAGGAGGGGAGATATGTCATAAACAGCTCACTTCTACCAGTTGTATAAATACTGAGAGCTTGCAGAATGGAAAGAGGTCCTATTGGTGCCCACGTTAAGGAAAAGATAAAGTATAACTCAGCCCTGATCAGATTTAAGCTTGAGAGAGACCTTATAACTGCATCAAAGCAAGATAAAACTTCATTTCTCATTTACCTCTTATCAGACAGAAACAAACCCTATGCTAAGACAGATACCCACAGGAAGTCTCGCTCTATTCTTTTGATCACAGAACTTCTATTACACTTCTCACTGATAAAGTTGCAGTGCTTTAAGAAGTAAATCATTGTCACTGCCTTTCATTCTTGCAATATTGGGGTGTGAAACACTTTCCTATCATGCAGTGGGGAGATATGTTCCATACTGCAGCTGAGCAACATGTCTATTATACTGAGTTGGTCTTCAAGAAGTCACAGGAAAGATTAAAATGAGAGTTTAAGCTGCCAGATTTGTCTAAGTATATGCTAAACATATGCAATGAGCAAGTACTTGAGGAGTACACAGGAGTAAGATGGCTAAATAGGTATACAGTCAACCTTTGGATCCTTGTATCTGAACTTGAAGGATGACTTCCCTGTGTGTCGGACCAAAGCCATTTCTCAATGAGCTCTGTTTTCCAGGCATGCCAATTTCCAATGCCCACAGGTCTTAGAGATGGCATTAGGACAAAACAATGCCACAGCAGTCCTTCTCCAGTCAAACCATTAATGGGTTTATCTCAGGAGACTGAAAGATTATTTTTTTTCATATTTTTGTCTTTCTTTCCACTTTGTGTCATGAATTCTAAGTAGAAACGATTAGAGAAGTATCTTGCTCTTTAGTCTCTCTCACTTACATTTTCACACTTGAAGGGTACTATGACAAGTTTGTACTTTGTCATGAATGCATTGGGTTCACAAAATTTACTAAAAATATCTTTTAAATATATCTGGTAAAAACTGTTGGCTGTAAGCATACAAAGGGAGAACAAACAGAGTGTTTCATGATTTTTAGGAATTTATTTTCCCCACTAGTTTCACAGGCCTGTGTTTGGAATTTCAAACTGTCACTGAATATAGCCAAACTGTCAACACACATGTCTGACATTACACAGCTTAAACTTGATATTCTTGGGTAACTTGGGGCTCTAATTAGATACTTGACCTAAAATTTTCAAAAGTGATTTTAGATGTTTCTCTTGGGATGCACAGTTTAAGAATGTTTAAAGAGATGAAATCTGTATATGTTCCAAATGCTTTTTATATGTAACTACATGGATCTTTTTAAGAACAGAAAAATTAGAAGCAAGGTGATTTAAGCGCATTTGTAAAGACTTACTCAGCTTACCTAGCTGCATAGCTAGCTTACCTAGCTTACCTAGCTGCATATATATGTCATCTTGCGTGAAGTAGAGGAAAGCAAGTGCCAAAGGCAGTCATTAGGCTGAGCTGCCTAAGGGTAAGAAAGCAGATATGATTTCAAGGTGCTGAAAGAGACCTAAACCAGGAGTGATACACTGTTTTATAACAGTTCTGACTGAAGGAATTTTACACATCTGGGTGGTGTCCAACAGCCCCCCAAATAATACTGATTAAATATTTCACAAAACTAGTAAATTCAAAACCAAACTCCTTCATTTATGGGGAAAAAAAAAAAAAAAAAAAAAAAAAAAAGTAGTAGGTCTTGTTTCCTGTATTTAGTGATGCCAAATTTCTTTTTTTCCCAAAATGTATTTTTTTCTCATTGAATTGCACAGAAACAAGTTGAGCAACAACAACCAAAAGGACCAAAAGTCCTTTGGCTTGAAGTAGCTATACTTTTAATATGACAGAAAAAATTAAAGTACTGATGTACTTCAGTAAAGATGAAATCTGGAACGCTTCTTTAATGTTTATCCAATTTTTCAAAAAAAAAAAAAATCAGTAAGTTCATTTTGCCCTATTTAGAAGACAAATGAAATGGTACTTACTAGCCAGTATTATTCCTTCAAATATATATCTTCAGTGTTATTTGATATTGTTATAATGTAATCACTTTTGATTACAGATATTGCTATCATCTGCTCTGCTTTTAATTAATTAATCACCATTTAATTAATTTCCTATTATAATCTATCAGATGATATCATGTGATACCTTGTAATGCCATTTTCTATTAACCAGATTTGGTGTTATGAGCTGAAATTTATCCTTTAAGGATCCCAACATTCAAAGTTATCTCTAAAGAATTTTAATTCTCTACAGAGTTGTGCTACAGATAATTCAGTCTGCTCTGTTTCATGTTTGTGAGATTAATTATTGCATATTGAAGACTTTTTTCATTCACTTTACCTATAGCAGTTTTGCTGTCAGCAGTAGTGTACTTGATGATTTTAGTATGTGTTGGGTCCTCATCCTGCTTACATGTATACATGGAAATAATTGTACCCAGACAAACGGTCTCATTCAACTGACAGGAATTCGATAACATTACATTTACTGTCAGAAGTGTTTGCAGTATCTGAGATTCAGCAAGTATCAAAGATTAATAAACATTATTAAAAATCTGTATGGATTTCTCCATTTCTTGTTCATGCTTTTAATTTTCTGGATTTCTTTCTAACATAAATCCTCCACATTACCATATTGCACTTTTATTTAATGAGATTAATATTAATGTACCTATATTTTGTAGATATGTCTGTCTCTGTCACAAGAACCTAGATGTTTGTGTGTATGTGTTTGTGTGTATGTATTTCCATATGCACTCAGCTTAGGTTTTTCCATTGTATTAGAAAAAAACTTCAGGTATCTGCTTTTAGAGATAATTTATGCCTCAGTAGCAATAGGAATATGCCAAGTTCATCACCAGGATTTCATTCAATATTTCTCTATAGCCATGAAGTTACCTTCTGCCCAGTGTCAGGGTAGATGGTCACCATATTGTCCTGAAGCTGCCAGAGAAAGAGAGAGAGAGGAACTTCCCCCATGTTTCTGGAGGAAGAGAGTCTTCAGAGTCCTCTTCGGGAGCGTTACAGAATGCAGCACAGAGTAGCTTCCCCAAATTATGACCCTGCACATATTATTGGGTACACTGTGGCAGTAGTGCCAAGACGTCATCTCTTCCCTGGTCAGCTGCTCATCAGTTAAAAAAATGTCTCTTGAGAACTTTCTCCTTTACCATGCCTTTGCCCGGGTAAATAGCTGATGAAAGTAATTTCAGTTGTGCTCAACATTCATCCATTCACGTTAGACAGGCCAGTTTCTCATCCTGGTAAACACACTGGGTCAAGCAGCCTTGCTTATTGCTACCCCATCAAGGCCCCTCATGTCATCTACTCTCAATGTACAATTTTATTTCAATTGCCTTTTAATGTAATTAATAGTAATGTAATGTGATTAACTCAGTGTTAATGTTTCTGGTCTGTGGAATGGGATCTTGCCATTCATTCTGCACCTCCTATCTATGCCTTACTTTCTACATAGAAATATGCCTGTGAACAGCTATTTCATAGTTTTACGGTGACATTAAGAAAGAAACTTTTGAATGATGTATTTAACAACATCCCCACGTGCTTATTTGAAGACTGGACACCAGTATATATGTAGTAACAAAACCATTGAGATATGATTTTTTCCTAGTAGAAGAGGATTTGTTCACATGAATTGAAGGAGGGGATGTTACCCAAAGGATTTTAAGTGCCTTTTTAAATATATTCTCTATTACTCAAAAAGGGATAAACAGGACGTTTCTATGATATGCAATAATAAACAGAAGCTGTCTCTAGGTCCTGATAATGACTGAATTTAGTAATACTGGAACATTAGAAGCAGAGGGATTTCCCTTCTGGAAAATGGTGCATTTGTAAACTGCACTCTGAAGTTGTAGCAGTCAAAGCAAAGAGGCTTTTTCCAAAGCTGTTTTACAGATAGATAATTTGGTTCTATGTATTTGAGGTATATATAAGAAGGAACCCCCTTTTACAAGTATACACATCAAAATGAAGTCTTAAGTCCTTTGAAATTAATAGGATTACAGTGTGTCATCAGGGTCTCACAAGACTGTATCTGCAGGACTGCAAACAAAACTTCTTATTACGATATATTTATTATTCAGTTATTAGTCAAATGTTAATTTCTGTAATTTTATGAATATACCATACTAAATTTCACTAAGCTATGTATACAGCAGGAAATAGATTACAATACAATCATATCACTTAATAGATTGCAGGTAATTAATCTAAATTTAGAGAAAATATGCTACTCTTATCAATGCTGAGGCATGCTTATCTTAAAGCATGTGCTTATATCCTTTGAAGCCAGTGCAATGTCTGCTTTGGTACTGCTTTCTAAATAAGCTGCAAACATAGACTTTTGCTGAGTTAAGCTCAGTTGTTATAGACTAGCAGCCCTGTTGAGCCCTGTTTTACTGAAACAGAAAGGTAGATGCACAAATTGTTTTTTACCAAATTTTGATTAAACCACAATATGTATATTACACTTACCTAGATATAGTTCACAAGAGTGGTTTGTTTTATTATTATTTTTTTTCCAGCTCTGTAGACTGGTAACTAGTAGAACAAATTTGCTACAAATTCGTAATCTACACATCGTTTATCAGTGTTATATATTTTTATTTTAGCAATGGTATGCTTGTGCTTCTTTACTTACACATTTACAACATGTAGCTATAGGTTGCTTTTATCCATACACTTTAGGATGTCTACTTCCTGGCAAAGTGTATTTCTAACAATTCGTAGTCTCATAGTAGTTCAGATGTGATAAGTTTCTTGAAACGTATAAAACTTTGTTCTTCGTCTATGGACTAGTTTATTCTTACTGATAAGCTATCCAAAAGCATATCCATTATTTCACACTGTCAGAGAATCATAGAACCGTTAAGGTTGGAAAAGACGCCCAAGATCATCTGGTCCAATGTGGTGGTTTTACCGTGATGGGCAGCTAAACCCCACAACCGCTCTCTCACTCCCCCTCCTTTAGATGAGGAGGGAGAGAAGTAAAGCAAAGAACATCTCACGTGTTGAGATAAGGATAATTTAATTAAAGGGAAATAATTATAATAATTAAATAGAGACTACCATGAACTAAACAATTTAACTAAGGGGAAATAAAAAGGGAAAGGGGAAAAGGGAGGGAAAAAGGGAAAATAAAAAGAAGGGAGGAAAACAAACAAACAAAATAAATGAAAGCTATATGGAAGTGCAGAGGAAAGAAATTACTCTCTACTTCCCACAAATGAGCGATGATTGACCACATCCTTGAAGCAAGGCCTCAACGCACGCAGCCAGTGTTGAGAGGAGGACCGACATCTTCTCAACGAGAGCCCACCCCTCCCCTCTTCTTCCTGTTTCCACCTTTTATTGCTGAGTGTGACATCACATGGTATGGAATATCCCTTTGATTGGTTTAGGTCAGCTGCCCTAGTGATGTTTCTCTCCTCACTTTTTTGCCCATCCCCTAGGAGGGTTAGAGAAAGGCCCAATGCTGTGCCACTGCTGCTTAGCAGTAGACACAACACTGGTGTGATAACACTGCTGTTCCAGCTACAAGTACAGAGTACGGCACTGTATGGGCTGCTGCTGGGAAAGTTAACATTCCAGCCAGACCCAATACAACCTACCATCCCCCTACCACCAATATTACCCACTAAACCATGTCCCTAAGCACCACATCCAGCCTTTCCTTAAATACCCCCAGGGATGATGGCTCCACCACCTCCCTGGGCAACCTGTTCCAATTCCTAACTACTCTTTCTGAGAGTAATTTTCTCCGCATATCCAACCTGCACATGCTATACATTTCCAAGGCATATGGAAAACTTCAAGATAATGTGTTTCTAATATTTTTGCTTATCAATCTTTCCATTCATATCTATGCATAATTCCCAGGGACTATAAAGGGTACTGAATATACTGAAGGGATATAAAGAAATGACCAACTTCTCTCTTGAGTCTTAATAAATAGTGATGTCTTTAACATTCTGCTACAGTGAAACAATATATTAAGTCAATTTCAGCAAGTAGGTACAATACACAGGATTTTCATTTACAATATTTTACACATACATACATAATACAAATACAATTTTACACCACTGTGCTAGGGTGAAAAAGGCACCACAAGTAAACAAATGTTATATCACTCTAAATTCTATAGCAGGCTAAAATAGTTTAAGTATAAATAAGAATTTTATTCATAATTTTATCTAACTGTAAATTTGCATACACATGCGTCATTTGAATCTTACTGAGCAAGTATCACGCATTGTGCTTGGGATACTCTATGGAGATGTGCTGAATGCAAAGAAATTGTAGTGAAAATTAGGTAGCAGAAGAAAAAACAAAAGATGTACAGCTAGCAGAGTAATAATTTGATCTTCTGTCCTCTGCAAGGGTATTATTTCATTACATCTCTCTGCTAAATTTAGCATGTATTTACTCCAGAGTTTTGTTGCATTTATATAGAGGTGGCTGTTGTTATGGTTATAGTATACTGTGTACATAAGATAATCACAAAACAGTGATAAACACATTTTATGTAAGTTTTCCCTGTCTTCTGTTCCTTACTTAACCGAAAAGGGCAAGTGAATGAAGTATGTACACATCAGTCTCTCTTTTTTTTTTTAATTATTTAACTTTTCATGAAACAAAAAAGTCAGAACCTGCTATGATCTACAGTTCATGGCTGATGCCAGGACTTATTGGGCAAGAAAGGCAAATAGTTTTAATAATTAAATAACCTGGTAATCGATTCTCAAAGAACTCTCTAACCTCTTATTACTTATCTAGAATCTGGGTTTTATGATGTCTTTCTTAATTTTTCCCCTGGGATCACACCACATAGTGTAGATTGTGCATAAGATAAGTCTTTATTTTTATACGTTTGCTACTTGTTCCCTTATAAGAGCCTCTAACTCTAAAATTGTTCTTCTCCCCTGACAAGTAAGACTGTAATACATATTTAACTAAAGCATATATGTAACCTACCAACAACATGTGATATTTCTAACAAAATTTTCAACGTCTGTGGAGCATTGTAAAATGGAATGAGAGGACCTTGTTCCATCCCAAGTTGTTGTGGGTGAGGGAATCCATAACATTCCTTCAAAATAAGGCTTTCAACCAATATTTCCTACTTTTCCAGTGATGCACAATGCAGGGAACACATTCCCCTCCACCTACCTGGCAGTGAAGCTAGACAGATGAATAATACTTAAACCCATGGTAAGTTATAGAAGTAATTATGCACACCCAAGAACATCTGCTGGATTTTGTCTTTGCTGAGAAAGGCCCTTCTTGTCTCTCTATTCTTGGTACAGCCCAGCTGTGCTTTAGCACTTAAAAAAGCTTAATTTTGTCCTTGTGTCTATTGACCAAATGTGTCATCATACAATACTATTACAACTCACAAGTATGCCTTTTTTTTATGTCTTTTTTTTTTTTAATCTACAATTAAGCTGTACTACGTGCATTCTTGCAGAATTTTTTTTAGCCACCACACCTCACACCTACCACTACATCCAAGTACAGCTGTGTTGATTTGACTTAGAGGTCTCCTTCAGTATCAATACTCCTCTGTTGCCATAACAGAATATTCCATTTTCAGTAAGCACAGAACCATTTAGAGGAACTATTGCCTCTTTGTTCCATAACTTTATTCCTTTGTACTCCAGTCCAGAGTACATTGGCTTTTATTGCCAGCATATCACATTGTAATTCATATCTAATATGTTGCTCACTAACTGTCTCCCAGCATTACTACTTTTGTGGATTTTCCCTCATATTGATTCATACTGCTCTAGTTTTAATGTATTGGTATGCCTGCCTTTTTTTTTTTTCAAGTTGTGGCTCATTTTGTTATTTTCTGCCTGTATTTCTCCCTGGGGCCTTTGCATTATATTTCTGTCCTCACTAGTTTTTGTGACTCTTCCTAGTTTAGTATCATTTGTGAATTTCATTAACATGCTGTTTATTCATTCTTCCAGATTGCTAATGAAGATGTTAAATAGAAACAATCCTGAAAGTGCACCCTTCATTACCCTACTAGATATTTTTCCCCTAGTTGCTATCATAATCTTTTTTTTATAGTCTTTCAGCCAGTTTTAACCCACATGTTCCTATAAAAAACATTTCAATTCATTTTACACTTACAACTGCAAAAGACACTGCAGTGAAAAATTGAAGAACATATGGATACAAACTTTATCTTCTGAAAGTCAAGAAAATTGCTGGAAAATCACAGGTAGCCCAGAATTTTCTGAATATCTCCATTAGATATCAAGGGAGAAAAGATTTTAGTGATCCCAATGATGGTGGTGTTCAGGACTACATGGACTAATTCCTCATCTGGTCTTCTCACTTACTGTTGTATGTGCCTTTATATATGCAGATGCATTCAAAGCCATTATTAATTCATTTTCTGAATTGTATAATGAAAGTTACATCTCCAGTGCAGCAGATTTCTTTTATATTCATATGCAGATGAGTTAATAAGTTCTATACTAATTTTAAGCATTATCACATACTGTAGATCACTAGCTAGATAATGTGTGAAAAATAGCTTTTTGCTCTTTTATTGCATTGAAGCATAGTACATGTTTAAAAACTTTTTTTTGTAACCTAATACTTGGCTACTCAGAATGAGGTAAACTGGATGAAAGAAACAGATGTACCATACTATGAAGCTTTGTGAGGAGAAGATTTTCACAGACCTCAGTTCACATCCCAGACTAAAACAAACTTAATTGTGTTTAGTGGGTCAAACATTTCCCTTGTTTACAGTGAAGCACCCTCATTGATTTCAAGCTCAATGTAACAGCAATGTTTAGGTTAGAGTAGAAAGCTAGTATGCATAACATCCTTTATGAAAATAAAGTACATTGAATTTCTAACACATTGCTTTTTTTTTTTTTTTTTTTTTTTCTTTTTTCTTTTCAGATAGTCTTTTGGCTTTACTTTATTGTTCCCTTACCGTTAAGCAGTCCATCTATTCAACTATAAGAAAAAATGTACCACTTAAAAATGCTCTTTGGCACTTCAAAAGGCCATATATTACAGAACTAATTGGTACAGCTTTTACACTTTACAATCGATTTTTTTTTTCTACATTGATTTCTTCTTTTCTTCTGGAAACAACAGAGTCACCCTCTTTTCATTCTGTAATAGCCTTTTTATGATTGCAGCTGTTCCATTCACATAGGCATAGACAATACTTCATGTTAGCTTAGGAGTGTGAATGATTGCAACAGTTTCCTCAGGACTTTAGCTAGTATTTCCTTGTAGCATAACTTTTCTGACTATGTTGTTGTTTCCACAGAATGTGTCTGCTGAAATTGTGGCACATGTGCGCAGCAGACGCAGTTGAGCTAGTTTCAAACTAGTTAGCAGAATGGAAAATCTAGCTTTGGCAGCACAAAGGGCCAGCATGAGGAGCTAAACACCATAACCGTTGTTTTCTGTGTTTACAAGGCTAACTGAATAAGAGTACCCAACACAACTAGTTTAGAGTTCCCACATTTGTGTACACCATTTTACAGCCACAGTGACATTAACTGAACCCTAGAGAGGAAACCCTTTCAGAAGTTGATCTTACAGCTGAGTTTTTTGGCGATCATAGTTCAATTTCTAATTCTGCCCTCTATATTTCTGAGCAACCCATGGGAGCAAATATTGTGAACTTTGGGGTCCAGTTTCCAATGTTTTCAATGTTAGAGAGCTTCCTGCATAGTTTTGAGCACATACAACTGTGTGCTTCCACATCCTAATACTAGACATAAGGAAATCTGAGATTTTGGGCAGAAGTTCTATTTCATGTGGAAAAAAAAAAAAAAAAAAAAAAAGTGAAAGTATTTCCTTCTCGCATCTCGTGGCTGTTTCATCTGGTTAGACAGACAGTAAGCTCATTAGTGCAAGGACTGCACCCTGCATTGCATTACTTGAGTGCCTGTTCTAGGTGTTCAGATCTCTTGCTATTACTGCAATACAAATAACTCATTTTCACTCTGATTGGGTGTACATTCTTCCTTTCACACTCAAAACCTCAGTTCCCAAGAACATGGTTGTCTTCTGATTGTATCCTCTATAGGGTATAGCCACATGTAGCATAGTAGCTTCTCACCTCTGGTGTCCTTCCTCCTAACCGGCATTTTCAGTGAATTTGCAGTGCCAGAAGTTCTCTCATTGCAGCCCACAGAGTCACAACATCCTGTTCTTCAGAGATAAGGAGAAAGAGCTAGCTTTGCTCTACAGCACAGCAGGGAACAGTCTGAGTTGTGCTCATTGCCCATCCTTTTTCCACACCAGCTGTTTGGAGCCAGTGCTAGGGGGAAGGCACGCTGCAGTCCTCCAGCAGGTATCATTGCCACTGTTGCATATGGTTCTTTGTGCTTTTGGAGGCTGAATGCCTTTGGGACTTGCCACAGATGGAAGTCCCTTCTGCACCATCTCTTTCAATGTATCGTCGGCTCTAAAAGTTACAGTCTAGCTCTAAGTGCAAAAGGCAATGAGGGCATATATCTGGAAAAACTACAACTCCAAGTTTGTACAAAAATTTCTTCCAAAGGAAATAATTTTAATAATATTATAGGTTGGTTGTTTTGTTATTTTTTAATCATGGAGAGCTATATTTAAGACTCAAGAGGGAAATATTGCCCTAATCTGATGAAGCTCTTCCGTAATGGAATAATGTTAAGTCTCAGTTCTACACTATTATGCATCTGTACATGCATAATAGGTATATATATGTGTGCTTATTGTGTATCTATGTACACACCTGCATATGTTTGTTTGTGCATAGTAGTATGGAAATTATCTAACTTGGGTCTGTGATAGCCTGCAAATCTCCATGTCACACTACATCTCACAATATACTCATGTCCTATCATGTCATTTTCAGAAATAATCTGCTTTGGATGCACTTCTTCCAGCCATAATTGCCAGGCAGATGGTGGTGGTAAATTAGGAAGTATTATTGGTAATAAAACCTAGAAGCTTCAGATTTTCTGAATGGCTTATACATATAAGGACTTTTAGAAACAACATCTTTAATGACAGAACCAACATCCAATTTCATCTTCCCTCCATTTCCTGGAACATGTCACTAGTATTTGTTCTGTCTTGCTTTGTCTTTTGTTAGTGAATGTGGTGCTTGTGATTTTTAAATACTACATACTTCCAAATAACTACTCTCTGTTTACTTATCACCACCAGCTCTCTCTCCAATTGCTATTAATACCTATGCCCTGCAAAAGGAAAGCACACAAAGTTCCACATTTTAACACAACATAATACAAAAGCATTTGCAAAATAATGTAGGCAGCAATGCTTCTGGTTGCTATTACTTCCACTGCAAATAATGCCATCTGCTTATCACTATGCCCCAGTGCATGCTATCTTACATGTGGACAGAACTTGTAATGTGGTGTTTTCTCTGTAGTAAACAGCTTGAAAACTGAGCCCTGGAATAATGTCAAAAAGAATACCCTCCTGGCTTTTTCCAGATAATTTCTCAGTAATGATTTATAATAGAAAACTGTAGTTAAAAGGCAACAAATACTAACTTGACCTTTTAAATTGAAATTCCCATGTTTTTCTTTTTGTGGGAGGAAGAAAAAGAGGCTTCAGAAAAATAAAATATAAGCAGTAGCCAGTAATAAACCCAGATTTTTCTTAAATAACAGGAGATGCATGCATTTTGCATTTTTGCATTACTATTTATAATACATAATTATTATAAATAGTAATGTTTGAGGTGTTAATATATGCATGAATGCTGGGTTACAACTCTGCAAGCATCACAAATTTAGACATTGCTGTTATCTATTATTGTTGTTTAAACTTAGTGATGTGATACAGTAGTACAAACTGTGTTAGTGATACAAACTGCAATTTAAACTCTGTATCAGAGGATAATGTTTATGATGCCATACTTCAAAAAGTTTAACTCAGTCTGGGATTCCAGTTGAATTCTTTTTGTGCTATGTAATATTCCAAAATAGCTGAAGACTGTGTGCATGTTTTCTGGCCATATATAGTCTGTAAATAAGGCACACCTATGGAGTTTTATACCTGTCCTTTCATCTGTAGTATTCTGGCATTCAACAGCAGATCTTTGACATCTATCTGAAATTCCTGTTCCAAAAAGAATGAGGCAGTTCTCCAAAGATCATATTCAAAAGACAGAATCATCCTGTCTTTTGCGTTAACAAAGGATATTTTTTTCATTCTTCTGAATGAGAAAATATTTTGAATGAGAAAAAAAAAATAAAAAAAATGTGTCTTTCCTAACAACCTGCTGTCCTTGTTTACCCACTACCATATTTCCACAATTACAGAATTACTGTGCAGTTCTCAGTGGTCATCTCTCACCAAGCTGTGAAGACAAATTTACTTTGTCTGTTTGTGTAAGATTAAGGGTGTACAAAGAAGTTAGATTAAAGACTGAATTTCAGAGGTCTATCTCTGTTTTCCCCAGGAAAGCTCTGATTTGATTCCGCTTGAGATGAGGCAATAGTCTCTGGTTCCTGGTGAACATTCATCACATGAATCACAGAATGAAGCAAGCATTTCTTACATGGTGTATCTTATATTTAGAATGTCAGAAAACTGCCTGGAAGATTTCCTGCAGGCAAAAATCACCCTGAACTGTATCTCTTGCTAATTTAAAATTTAAAACATTTGATTTTGATGTGTTCTGCAGTTTCCATTAGATGAAAATATATATATTATTTCTTCTTCTATAAGAAAGTTTCTGCTCTCTTGTAGAGTTTCTGAGCAATATTGTCTTTTTGCTTCTGATATGCTTTAAGTGGTGTGTTGGCTTTTTCATGTCCTAACTAGGCAGCAGGCAGTGATTTTTACATTAAATTGCATGATAAGGTTTTTGTCTGAATGAATCATTGCCCCATATTTCTTTCACCCACAATAATTGAGTTTTCCTAAATAAAAATTTCTGAACATGTAATTTATCCATTTCTATCAAAATTAAATGGAGCCAAAGCTGAGCTTAATTAGCTCATACTCCAGAATGCATCAAAATAGCTTTCTGATATGAGTAAATCTCTGAAGTACTCAAATACTTTTGTTTTCAGAAATGTGCAGATTGTAGATAGAATTCAAGTCACATCTGGCCCAGCTGTTTAGACCAGAGATTTACTGACTAGCAATCGTGATAACATCAAACTTAAGTCAGATTTCTGTTTACCAAAGAATTTCTGTTTTATTCCACCCCCTAGTACAGAGAGTGCTAAGCCACACCTGGGAGTCCTAGACACTACTTCATTATAAAGAAACCTGCAGAATACAAGCAACCCCTCTTGGACTGTTTTTAGGCAAAGTAGAACATTACCCTCCTATCTGAGCCAAACAGACTAATGTGAATAATGATAGCTGGACCAAACTGTCCAGCTCTTGCACCTACAGCCTTCCAGAGGAAAAACGTTATGAAATTACTCAAGGTGTGTCTACAGAGACAGGTTGAGATACATGCTTGCACTCTTCGTGCTTGCAGCTGGTCGAAGTGAGCCCAGCTCAGTCTAGAAGCCACAGAAATGTACCAGCATGGTTCAGGACACCAGTTAATCCGACAATGCAACCTTGGCAGAGGTTATTAATTAGGTCACAGCTCTGAAAGAGGTGCTACCAGCTACAGTTTCCAGGCCAGAGCTGGCCAGCACCCACTCAGAGGAGGGAAAACTGTTTACACCCAACCACATAGACATGCTGCAGTATTACAGACATCATGTCAGTGTAATAAAATACTATCATCATGGGATAGTGCCTTGCCTTGAAATTAAGCTCCCTTGGTTTAGCATTTCACAGAATCATGGAATCATTAAAGTTGGAAAAGACCTCCATGATCACCTGGTACAACCAACTCACTAATACCAATATTATCCACTAAACCACATCGCTAAGTACTGCACTTTCCTTAAACACCCCATGGTGACTCCACCATCTCTCTGGGCAACCCATTCCAGTGTCTGACTGCTCTTTCTAAGTCTTCTAATTTCCAAACTAAACCTCCCCTGGTGCAACTTCAGGCCATTCCCTCTAGTCTTGTCACTAGTTATCTGTGAGAAGAGGCTGACCCCTCACTCCCCACAACTTCCTTTCAGGTAGCTGTAGAGAGCAATAAGGTCTCCCCTGAGCCTCCTCTTCTCCAGACTAAATAACCCCAGTGCCCTCAGCCGCTCCTCATAGGACTGATGTTCCAGGCCCTTCACCAGCTTCATAGCCTTCTGGACATGCTCCAGGGCCTCAGTGTCGTTCTTGTAGTGAGGGACCAAAAGCTGAACACAGTCCTCGAAGTGCAGCCTCACCAGAGCTGAGTACAGGGGGACGATCACCTCCCTGGTCCTGCTGGCTACACAATTCCTGATACAAGCCAGGATGCTGTTGGCCTTCTTGGCCACCTGGGCACACTACTTACTCATGTTCAGGTGAGCATTTACCAACACCCTGAGCATTGACCAACACACTCCTCTTCACAGCTTTGCCACTCTGCCCCAAGTCTTTAGTGATGCATGGGGTTGTTGTGACAAAAGTGCAGGACCCAGCACTTGGCCATGTTGAACTTCATCCCGCTGGTCTCTGCCCATTGACCCATCCTGTCCAGGTCCCTCTGCAGGGCCCTCCCACCCTCCAGCAGATCGACACCTCAACTTGGTGTCATCTGCAAAGTTACTGATGGTGCACTCAATTCCCTCATCCAAATCATCAATAAAGATATTAAAGAGGATGGCCCCCAACACTGACCCCTGGGGAACAGCACTGGTAACCGGTTGCCAGCTGGCCTCAGCTTCCTTCCTGCATGGATTCTGCAAGTCACCTCCATACAGTCTGCACAGCATCAGAACCAGTAATATTAACCATCTGAATCATAATAAAAACATGAACACTTCCTAAGAGTTGCAGTTTTCCTGCTTCTTGCCTAGAGCCTTGATTTAGCATCAATACAATTTTGAAATGGGAAATATGTAAGCAGCTTTTAAGAATAAGCTTCTGTTTCATTTCAGAAGAATGTCTCATATTCAGCAATCCGATGTAAAGTTACAAAAAAAAAAAAAAAAAAAAAGAAAAAAAAAAAAAAAAAGATTTGTGGACCACAACAGTAATATTTCTGTGTTTTTGAATGTGAATATTGGGAAGAATCACCGAAACAGAAGCCTATACTTCAATTACCAAATTTGTCATGTCCTGATGAAAAAACAAAGGTTCCTGACACTTGAGCAAATACATTTTGCTAAGGTGTACTGGTGGCAGCATTCTGAGACTAGAAGAACTCCTGGGAGTAAAATAATACTTTGCATAGGAGTCAGACAAAAGGCACTGTTTCAGTTAGACTTTATGTGCTGCTGTACTTTAACCATTACTTTATCAAAGAAGTAATGGAAAATGTTTAGAAGTGATGTATTTCCTGCCAAATGGAAAGCTAATGAATTACAAAGATTTTAGTACTTAATTTTAGTACTAACAGACTCCTTTTGCAGCTTATGAATTTGGATAAATTTGAGATGCTTATTAGAATAGATACTCCAAACCTCTAGCAGTTTGACAACTAACTATTAGCTAGATAACTTCTGAAACTTTCAATACTTTCAAATTTAGAATATGTTGGGGACATTATATTTACAGTTGGCAAACAGTACATTTGCAGACCAGCCAACACCTTAAGATGTCTTGAAAAATTTAATTCATAGAAGTCTATGAAGTAGCAAAATTTCACATCAAATTGTGAACAACTTAGGTTGCTACAAATAGCATCCTGACAAAGCATCTGATTCATGACTAAAACACTGCTTAACCTGGAAGGTGTTTTACTTTTGGTCTGGCTAGCTCTGCTATAACATGTTGCTAAAGACAGGTATGAATAATAAGATGAATCAGACAATGCAAGAAACAAATGATTTTACTTTATACACTAAGGATTTTGAAGATTCATTTACCATTGACTTAACCCTTTATTCAGTGGTGAAAAGCCATAACACTTTTTCACTGGCTTGAGTGGAACAGAATTAAGCTGAGTGCTATCTGCCATTTATTATCCTACCAGATATACATTATCCTACCATCATAAAACTATCCAGCCTATTATCCTGCATTTACTATCTGACTGAATACACTTGGGCTTCTTTTCTGAACAAGTTAGAAATGCCTCAGACTAATGTGGTCCAAAACACAGCAAATTAAAATAGATGAGCTATCATGTTGCATCTTTCAGGCATCCTGAAACAGAAGTAGAAATCTGATTTGGGCATTGTGTAGGTCTTTCCTTCACTGCTCTTTTGAGCATTATTTAAGTGTCCTGATCCATCCTTTGTAAAATTATAAAGGTTACACTAAGTCTTCTTCTTCCCCTTGCTCAGCAGATGGCAAAATATGTACATGCCACTATTTATTCATGCTGCTAAGCACTCACTTGGCTGGGAGACTGGAAAATGCCAGCATCCTAATTAAAAATAAATGGAACCTAAAAGGATATGCAGTGTCAGAAAGAAGAAAATATTGCCTGAATCATAATTAAAAAGTTTTATGTTCATGGTCAATAGTATCAAACAGGGCAGTCTCATCCAGTAAAATTAATAGAGATAAATGGGCATAGTCCATCAACAGGAGAAGATTACTCCTAGCTATCTAACAAGAGTGGTTTTAGTGCTACAGTTGAAAGAGTATTCAGAAGAGACGTTCTTGAAGGAAACAAAATTTATGATGTTTTCAGCGTGACATTCAGTCTCTTGAGGGCCTCATGGGTTACCATTGATTTTGGTGGATTCGAGCTGTTATATCAGATGTGGGCTTTCCCCAAATCATTTTCTATAACACCTTGTCTTTCAGGACACAAGTTCATTGAAGCAGGCACTGCAATATTTGTATACTGCGTACTTTCCAACAATATTACTTGTAGGCTAACTATGATATTTATCGCATTCTCCTGTGCTTAGCCCAATGATTCCTAACATACATGGAGCTAAATCATTAAGACTGCACAGAAGCAATGTATTAATATCTATACAAAAAAATAAAGCAAACAAACAAAAAATGTTTACCTGGTAGAGTATAGAAGTCATGCTCTTCCTGAGAAGTATTCCCAAACATACAGTAAACTGGATTTATTAAGTATATTGAAATAATTATAATGGAAAAACCAACATGGACCATCATATTCTAAATATTCTAAATATTTAAAGAAAATCTGACTCCTTTGGCCAAAAACAGTTAAAAAGTCACTCCTTTGGACAGCATTGCTGTGCAGCCCTTTAGAGAGCCAGTAAGACACCGAAGTGGGTATTTCTATAAGTTAACTTTTGCCTTGTGAGGCTGCTACCTCTCCCTGAGATCCATTTGCAGACATCAGAGAAGAGAGAGTTGCTCTCAAAATGGCAATTCAGAGCTGGAGTCCAGTTTAACCACTTGTTCTCTTCGGGGAGATTTCTCTTTTGGGGGATTTTTTCTCTTCCCCAAAATAACAGATCTTTTAGAAGATTATTAGCCTTAGGTAAAATGAGAATACTCAATTGAACAAGAAACAATGGGTAATCCCCATCAATTCAGATAATAAACTTGGAGCTCAGTTCCCCCTCTTTGATAGCATTGTTAATTTCATTAAACAACTTGAGAAGGAAATGAGAGGAGGACCTTAGGTCAGCAGTAGATTTGTAGATTTCCATTCTAAATTGATCCTGTTTAAATTCCTCCAACAGAAGGGATTTTTTGTTTTGTTTTTATTTTTATTTTATTTTGTTTTGTTGTTACGGAAAACAGAATTTAAAATGAGCCTTCACTCCTTTGGGTAAGACCTCATTAAAAGTATGGGTCTCTATGTTAACCCCCAAGAAATACTCACAGAACCTTTCAGACCTTTCTGTTTATTTTTAACTCATGAATTCATGAAGCATACCTTAAAGTAGCAACCAAACACCCCGCAAGTTTAGAGTGCTGCAGGAATTCCTCCTGTATTTAAGACACCAGGTAGATTTGACAGCAGCAGTTCAGCACCAAACATATTGTTTCCTGGCTGAAAAGACAGGCTGACATAAACCAGAGTCCCTTTAAAAAACAACTGCAAAAAAAAAAAAAATTAATGTTTTTTGTCAATGGTGACAAATAGTAGATATTTTGAAAAGTGGAGAGTCTGCAGCTGGAAAAAGATTGCCGTAATTGCCATCCTGTTACAAGTTTTCCATTTCTCAGTAAACCATTCAACTTTGCTTTAAATAGGACAGCTTAAGTTCCTTATATGTGATGTCTTCTTCACTTCTCGATATACATGGATTCATGTGAACAACTTCTATCAGGTCTAATGACAGCTAAAAGCATCAGTCCTTGAGTGTTGCTATTAAAATACTCTTCTTCATTTGTGTCTTCTATTAGCATCAGCATGGGGCTGTCTGCAGTTTCAAAGTGGTCTTCATCAGCAGTGAAAATTAATAGGTATTTCAAGTATCAATAAGCACAATTCACTTTCTCTAAAACACAGTTGTTAGGAGCCAGGGAGTTTTCATTTCTCAACAGCAGTCATAACACAGAGCTAGTCCTGGACATGTTCTCTGCTACAGCATTTCAAAACATGGGCTGCTATGATGTCAGTGAGTCCCTTCATCAAAACCCTTTCAGCATCACCAGAAGCCACCATGAGCTGGCTAAGAACACTTCATAGGCATGGAAAGATTGTGTGGCAAGTTAAGGCAAGGTCTCCTGAATGTTTATCTGATGATAGGCACTGCTGATATTGACCCCAAATATATAGTTCACTGTTCTCGAGTTAATCTCATGCTGTTAGAAGATGAATAAACTTTCAAACCTGTTTTGATTTGAACTACATGAGCTGAGCATGTTTTTCCCTGTAACAGTAATAGTGGATAAATATACCAAAATTCAGGCACAGATCTGGTTTTACATCCAAATTGAATCCTGCTGATATCTGTGAGTGCTCAGCTCTCAATCTCCCCTAAGCAAAAAGCGATGTTCAACTCAAACAAACATTAATGCAACGAGATAATTGTATGCAGTGAAACCACAGCTCTTCTACCAAGTCATGGTTCAGACATTGAGCTTTACCCATACTACTTCCATATAAGGAATTACTTGCAATAGGAACTAGGAACAATGTTGAGCTCTATCAAGCAAGTTATGAAATATAAAGTGTTCTATCAAGTTCAGACCTCTTTTTACTTGGCTATTTAATAGTGATGTCCTTGATTTGAATCTGATTTTCCTCCTAGCCACCCTTAGTCTTCCACTGTGTGAGTCGTCACTGGTTTGATGGACACCAGTACAAAGACTTCTAGATGCACATATAACATAATTATACTTTCTGTTGCAAAAGCCAAATATGAACATGGATAAATGCTGGAATATGTTTGCTGCTCCAATTTTCCAAATGAGTGCATTGAGCCAGTTCTCCCCTCACATTAGCCTAAAGGGTATGTAAAACAGCATAGGTGGAGCAGAGATGATCCTATATTTTGTTGTGTCACATCTTTCTGTTCCTCCAAGTCTGAGAAATGCAGAGGAGTAGTCTGGAAATTTCTCCCCCATCCTATGTTTCTATATTATTAAAAGTGTCCATACATTTCCTTTAGTGCTATAAGTGTGACAGGTAAGGTTCACTAAATTTGTGAAAATTGCCTAGGTTTTTCTGTCCCTCAGGATATCAAATTTATATCACTTTGGATGCAGTTCCTGTGCTAGGAGAAATATCACCTGGAGCCTTTCAATGGGTACAGCAATTGCTTCCCCTCCATATGCTTTCACAATGACAGTGGTAGACTTCTTATCTCATCTCATAGGCAACACGAGATTTCTGCAATCACCAGCACCAAGAATTTCCTTCCCAAACTTGGCCTGGAGAGCAGTGGTTTCACCTTGAGTAGTAGTTTGTATTGTTCCCTCAGCTCCAAACTTCCACCAAAAGCTAATACCTGAATATGCTTGGGGATAAAAAGCCCATCTCCTCTGTGTAAAATGTTGCCTTTGACAGACACAGAAAACCATTGCAAAAGTTGATAGCACCAAATAATTTACCAAAATAATTGTCATTAAGCAAATGGTTACTAAGCCATCTACTTATATCATGGTTATGGTTACTAAGCCATCTACTTACATCTTCTAGGAGAAAGACACATTATTTTCTCAGCTCCTTTTTCCTTCATCCCTACTTCCTCTATGTGATGCTAAAGAAGGCAAAGTATACTGGCACTGTGACTTTGATTTGTCAAAGAGGTGTTCTTCTTGTAAGCTATCTTCTGTTCCAGTGTAAAATACTCCTGTTTCCTTATAAATTCAAGTGCATCACCTGTACTGTGATTTTGCAAAGCACATGACTTCATTTTCCAAAAAGGAGGCAGAGATTAAAAAGGGCTTTTTTCTTAAAATAAAATGTATTAGAAGCTACAAAGGGAAAACATCATTTTTTATTATTTTTTCAGATGTAGCCCAGAGACAGATTTTTCTCTTCACAAAGTAGAAAATTGAATTATTCTATTTGAGTGCTCTCTCTTTCCTTCTCTCTCATCCTCTCTTCTTTCTACAAGCAACAGAAAAATCATTAAAAATACATGCAGTCTACAAAAAGGAAAGAAAAAAAAAAAAAAAAGCTTGTGTAAAGCTAAAAGAAAGGTTTAATAAAAACATTGCTTATACTTTTTCCCCTCTCCCTTTTTCTTCTTCTTTCTCCCCCTTCGAGCCAGGGAAATGCATGCAGTAATAGAATTTGGGAACATACCACAAATCCCATTTGAGAGGCAGAAAATGTAACAATGTTAAATTCTGATGTTTATGATGCCCCTTATTTAGTGAATGGTGGTAGTGGTAATTCTACAGTAACAAATGACATGCAAGAAGCTATTGGTTAGTGAAGGGCTGCTGCAGAATGTGATATATAAATGTCTTTATTTGCAATAAATATTTAAACATATTATTAAATAAAATAAAATAAATACAAATAAGAGTCTCCATTACCATTATTTTTTTTTAAAGAAGTTAAAATTATGTATCATTACTCTGGAAAACTAAAACACTGAGAGATTGTTGTTGTTTTTTTTTTTGTTTGTTTGTTTGTTTGTTTTTCTCTTCTATTTTTCTTCTCTTATTTTTCTATATGGCAATACTTCCTACCACTTCTCATTTTCTGTAAGCCATGATTCTTTGGAAATGTGTTCACAATTGCATTTGGAATAAAAACAATCGTACTAGTAACTAAGATGCAAGAGGCAGAGGGATGAAATTCTCTGTTGTTTAAATCCCTATAATTTAACTGATTTCCAAAGTTGCATCACTTTGCCCCCACTGAGAATCTGGTCTCACAGTTCTAATAATGTTAAAAATAAGAGAAAAATTTATCAATGTGCTCTGAGAAACAAAAATGTTTTAATGGGGATATCCATCTCTGCAGCCTCACTAACAGTCACTGTAACCATAGGTAGAAAGAAAGAACTGAATTCTTCCACTTGTTCTCTGAAGAGGGTGGGAGGAAGAGGGGGAAGAGAATAAGATTTCTGTGTCTGGAGAAAGGGTAGTTCAGTGTTCTTTCCACAGCCCTCTCTGATTCATCTCTGTCTCGTGCTGCAGGACTGTGAAGCATACTGAGTAAATACGTGGATCAAAGCTAAAAGCTAGTTGTTAAGCCAAATGCTGTAGTGCCTGTCTTGGTTGCCTGCTCCTCTTCCATTCCCCCGCTGTATGGGCTGTGGCACCCACCGTCCCTAAACAGCAGGGAGACAGAGGCAAGACTCCCACAGTAAGCTGCCAATTCACTCACATATGCAGTGTGCCTTTCTGGTCCTTCACCCTGGCCTCCCGAACGATGCCCCTATGCACTTGTGATTGCAGCACTCAGAATCCCAAGGCAGATTTTCAAGGACTGAGACAAATTATCCTTTTTATTTTTAAATGTAGGTAGAAGAAAAGTCCCTCAACACATAGGCACATGGAAGAAAAAATTCATTAGTTTATCTGTATGTCCTGAAACTGTGAGATATGTTTTTAATCTTTTTTTTTTTTTTTTTTTTTTTACCACCCAAACAGAGGTGATGTCCACAGGTTCTTCAACTAGGGATGTGCTAAAGTGCAAAAAATAGCCGGTAAGTCTATTTTTTTTTGCTTTTTCTGCAAAGCACAAACTACAGAAATAAGAATACAAGAACATGATTCAAGGATTGAATCTGGTTTTTATACACCAAGTATCTACAGCACAGACATGTAAAATCTGTGCTACCTACAGACACTACAAAATATTTTTGACCATTCAGTGCAGGTATCTGGCCTGATAGTTAAATTCTCATTTTTTGCACACATCTTTTAAATGAGCTTTAATCAGATTAAGTGACAAGATGGAAGAGCTTTTGATCAAGTGTTCAGTATTTGAGTTGAAAAGATGACATTAGAATTCTTCCTTCAAAGCCTTCATCTGATATGTTACAGTTACCACAAAGAAATCAGCAATTAAAACACAAACTGATACTTTCAATATGGGAAAGAAGGGAAACCTAAACGCCATCTGAATTGCACTGTTCACTTGCAAAAAAGAAAAATAAGAAGCTGCAGGTTTGTTTGCTTTGGCCTTTGATGTTGTGTGTCTTCTTTCAAAAAAAAAAAAAAAGAGAGAGAACGAAAGAAAAAAAAAAAAAAACACTTGCATTTATCTTCTGAACAAACTTGAGTGCTAGACTAAAGCCCACTTTATTTTCCTGAGAGCAGAGATGATTATATGAATAAATTCAGTTCTGAGTTTAATAAGCTTTGGTTGAAAAGGGACTGAAAGTAAGGTAAGCAATGGAGCAAGCCAAGAAAAATCCCCAAATTAACCTTCAGTTTCCTCAGTAACATCTAAAGCTAGTAAAGGAATGTTTTTAGGTTAATTTCACAAGGATGCAGCTCTCTGTTAATGTAAATAGCAAGTGGGAAATTACAAAGTAATAAAAAAATAAACTGTGGAAAGCAGAGAACATTTCAGGCATTTTACTGAAGATGTTTGATCTCTCATTTTAGCTGTAGCTTGTAGCCCAGGTTTTCTGTGACATAGACAAAGAAATTAGACCTTTTGTGGGGACATCTCATGGAACTGAGATCATCAGAGCAAAGTAAGAGTCAGCTTGTCCATCCCTAATTATCGTTTTAAGTGGATGTGTGGATGTTATTACGAGAAGCCTTGACCCAGCCATGTTAATACCTGCACTACTGGTATACTGAAGGACCCACCTCCAAAAAGAGAACAAGGTGGAAGACAGAGAAAACAGAACTACTGTAATTAAAAATTCTATGAGAATTATGTCAGGAGTAAATGCTGTGCTCTTTTTCTAGAGTTAACATCTAGAAAAAGCTCTCTGGAACAATGCTGTTCTAATAATAATGGATGTTTGTACATATAGGATCATGTCACATATTCATTCTGGTTGGATTTATAATAAAGAGATATTAACTAAGGAAAATTACTTGATGATGATGTCTAGCTGCAATTATACACACTCCTTTTTGGAAATAGACACTTGTTCTGAGGGTAGTTTGCTTTAAAATGTTTCTCACATCTACTGTATACAGTCTTTGCCAAACCAGGTCAGGCAGACAAGTATATATGAATTCAGTGAAGTAAAATGAATGAATGAATAAATAAATAGTGTATTCTGCCTGCTAGTCAGCTGCTTTACATCCACTGGTACTTGTTTTTAAATTCTGTACAGACAGGATTCAATCACAGAAAATAATCTTCAAATCCATAGCTATAAGTACAGGAAAGTAAGAACCCAAAATTTCTGAAAAAGCTTAAATCAAAAACACTGTCACTAGGAAGAAACTGAGATTGGATTTGGAGAAGTATTTAAAAATAGTAAAATATATTGGATGTATGTTATATTTTGGTTTGGAAGCTGCACTGCTGTTGAAGTAACACTGGATTTTATAGCAACATGTCCAGTATTTTTTCTTAGTCATACTTGGAAAAATGCAGAGAAGGACACTGTTGTGGTCATTCACTTTAACTGTTTTATGTTTCTTGTACTGAATAAAGTCTTTAATATTTCAATATGTCAGCAGTTTGTGAATGTGTGAATAGCACGGAGAGTCTTCTTTGTTTTAACTCAATCCAAATTTTCTATACAGATTAGAAATTTATAGTCATCTAGAAACTTAATTGCATGCTATTTACCAGGAGAATTACAGTCAAAAAAAAGGACCTTCAGGTTGTAACCATTTCTTTATTTATACACAGACAGCTAAATAGCCTTACTTGCAAATTCTATATGAATCATATACATGTATAGCAAAGCAAGCAATTTGGTCATACATTCCTTATGCATATTTCAGTGCGGACTTCCTAAGGGGAATCCTGCTTTTTCTCTCCAGAATAGTCACAGCAGTTTCTTTCTAGTGAAACCAACGATAAAGTCTGAGGGGCATATGTGGGGCTGTGTGACATCTGATATAGTCAGAATACTTCTTACTGTGATGTCGGAATACCTGATTATATCTTACATTATTTTGCTGATTATAACTTCTTAAATAGGTATGTCTGATTTCATTTTACATGTGAAAAACAGGTATAAATTCAAAATTTGCGGAATTATTCAAGGTAAGAGATTGGGGTTAAAGATGGATTTGATCCATACAGCCGTCCTTTGTAACAAATCCATGCACTTAAGTTAGGTTACCACCTTGAATGGTTGTATCCTGAAGCATAAAACATTGGGGGAGTTAAAAGCTTGATGCCACTATTGACCCTTCAGAAGCAGTGACTACATTGCTATTTCTCCCGATAATGGCACTTGCAAGAGTAACAAAACAGACTTTCCAGGGCTCTGCTACAGACCTCATGATATTTCTTGCCACAAGCAAGAATTTTGATTTTGTCTATGTCTAATATATTTCCAGGTCATTGGTATGAACAAATGAGTATTTTCCTCTCTATATATTTCCAAAATTGCTTACTGCTTATACTTGCGTTCTTTATTATGTGCATACTCATCTGTTTTGAACTGTCTGGAGAAGACAAATATTTACTGTTTCCTCTGTTTGGTGGTCATGAAAAACCTTTGGCATAGAAGTGAATTTGAAAGATCAAATTTGATTTGAAAGTAGAAAAGCCATACAACAGATTTTTCTTAAACTAGAGAGATTGCTGCTTTCACAGAACCCATAAAGCTTGCCTCTCCTTTTTTATGTAATCAAAATCATTGTCAAAACTCAAAAATGTAAACTCTGACTTCTTTTTCTCATCTTTGTCCCTTAGGTCTTCTACTTGATGAGCCGAGATGGTATTTATCAGAATGAACAAGTTATTTTAGCTTTTGGACCAGTTTCAGCCTCCTTCATTCTTATTTCCTTCTCCCCATTGTAGCCTGATCCTTCTTTGCTCCATGATGTAACTTTGTTCTGGCAATATAACAAAGACTTTGAATTGTTTAATTTGCCTACCATAAAATGTCCAGTCAGTGAGATTCATTTGTCATTATTCAATTGTCTAGGGATGTTTTAAATCTAAGAGTGTATGTGCAGTTTCTCTCTACTAACCCCTGACCAACTTCTCATCCCTAGAAGCCTGTTCTGCATTTTTGGCATCCAAATCTGTAAGTACCATCTTTAAGTACCTTTACAACTGGGGCATCCCATCACACAGGTACAATATGCAATCCCTGACAGCCTAGGTGTCATACCCATGCCTGGTCTGTTACGATTAGCTCCCACTTCTCAGAAAATTAAATCTCCCTCTCTTCCACTCAGCCCTAGCTATGCCTATTTCATGACAATTTGTCTTAGCAGCTTACCACAAAGCCTCCAGAACTACCCATGGGATTTGATTATCATCTCACTCATATCTGTTTTGGTGTTAGCAATAAGAATGAGGTAAGAAAGGCAGGTAACTACTAAAAGCTGGATTTTTCCCAGGATTTTTAAAAACCATGAGTGCAGAGTAGCTGGTGGGATAAAGAAGACAGAGACCAATGCCATCAGGGCTTAGGGTAGGTTTTTTGGTTTTATAGCTGAGGCAAGTTTGGGAGCTATGCTTATCCTGAGTGGTTCTTGGGCAAGTTAGAGAAAAGAGGTGGCTGTGATAAAGAGGATCCAGTATGTTTACCTTGAGATACTTCACCTCAGTTCACCAAGTGGAAGAGCTCAAAGGTGAAAACTGGGAGAAAAACAAAATAAAATACAACCCACAAGGAGGATACAAATTCTCATCACCCAAGGCAACTGTTCAGACTTAGGAAGTATTCTGTCTGCCCAAAAGGTTCTTCTACCTCTTGTTAGAGCAATGGGCTCTTCCTGACACAGGGATCAGAAGGAGCCCTGGCAGCCCTGGGTGTCACAGTAGTGTCTGGGAGCACTGGAGGGGAATAGGAGAAGGAAGTGAGAGATTCTAGGGATTATTGCTTTTGTTATTCTGACATGTTAGGGACCTAAGATTGCACATCTCTTGCCCTGTAGTCAAAGAGGGCCACGACAGATTTGCTGAGGTGATGGTCTTATTTGGCAGTTCAGGAGCACTGGGACCTACAGTGCAGTAGAAATGAGATAGAAGAGAAATGGGTAGTGTGTAGGCTTCATTTTGTTTGGCAGAGCTATGTCAGCCTGCTAAGTAGGCCAGGTCCCAGACTATTGCAATAATAGGCAGGAGCTTTGGGAGTATGAATGACACGAAGATGGAATTTTCCTTTTCCCACAGCTCATCCACCTATATCAGTACTGACCTCTATTTTACTCCAGTGTGTATTTGCACTGTCATCCAGTAACAGTATGATAATTTGTTCAGTTTCCAGTGTCTGTGCCTTATAACTGCTTGCTCTCTTCTGTGTTAAGGTGATTCAATAGCTAAAATAGTCTAAGTGTTGTGAAACCTTTGAAGGACACACCTGTATAAACCATGGTGTTTCCAGTCACATTCCTGATATATCCAGAAATCATAGGGATGTTCCCACAGGGTTCCACAACCCAGGCTCCCTCCCAGAGATGAGTTCCCCACAAAGAAGGGATATTTGATAAGGAGGAGAGCTTAGTGGGTGATTTTCTAAAGATTCACAAAGCTTCCCTCTCTTCTTTTCCCACTTAATGCATGCCAAGAAAGCACCAGGAGATCCTACAGAAAGCTGCATCAGTTGAACTGACCGTCTGTGTTTCCCAGAAACATAAATTATGTTCTCTGTTTTTACTCAGCTGTCTGCATGTGCTACAATCAGTGCTGATCCTACAGCCAAATTTTCTGCCTTCTGTTGCAGCCTTGCACTTTCCCTCAGTGAGGCTTCTTGAGTGACAGTGACAACAAAACCTACTTGAAGAACTTGATTTGTCTGTAGGTTGAATAGTTTACTGTAATGCCATTCCTGCAATGGTGATGTAGGCCTGCAACAAATAAACATGGTTGCCTGTAAGGGAACAACCACTTAGTCTTTGTTCCAGGAAGAAACAAACAGCTCTCAACATACTGAGCAAAAACAAATTCCTCATGTTACCATCTCTGACTCTATCACTCAGCTCATTTGATCCAAATCAGAACCTCTCCAGGGGTTCCACCATATGCTTGCAAGTGCATTGTTTTTTTGTATTAAAAACTATCATTCTCTATTGAAAAAAACATACAGTAGCATAACAAGAATCTCACAAGAATTTGTGCTGCTCAAAAAGCATCACAATGTAAGACAGTATCACATCAATATTTATAAGCACTCAAACTACTGTTGCAAGAGTGCTTCCACTCTTCGTACTTCAACCAACTCTTTCCCCTCGAGCAAGGCAGCTCTTCTCTCTGTTGTATCAATTTTGCAAGCTTTAAATAATGGGAATTACATTTATTCCCCATCTTAGTAAAGATCTTAAAGATCTACAGAGGAAAAGATTTGTATTAACAAATGTTTTTACTACCACATGAAACTATTAAAAGAATTTCCTGTTTATTTTTGCTGGTTACATTACTGTCAGAACCTCAAATATGTGGCATCCCACATCGCATTGGAAATATATCTTTTATTTTTCCATAGCAAGGCTATAAGTCCTAAGTGATTCCTGGTCCCAGTGAACAGCATCAGATTGGATTAGTGTAGGAAACAATAAGACTGTACTGTAGCCGAGATCAATACAGCTTCCTTCTGAACTCCACAACCAATCTCTTTGTCTACGTACAGTGATAAATAGACAGTCCCTCAGCTACACACTACTAGATATGTTTTTCCTCACAGTGTCAGAAAGTAAGTGGTTTACCTAATAATATCTAAAAAAAAAAAAAAAAAAAAAAAAAAAAAAAAAAGGTTTGTTATTCTAATGGGCTAGAACATTGTTCTAGCATCTGTATTAATTACAAATGTTACTAGTAGCTCATTTAGGTTGGTTATTATTCTTCACACAAGCTAGCAGTAGCTTTGCAAGTATATGCAAAAGAAACAACAATACAAATTCTGATTTTGAAATGTATCACCTTCAAAAATAAAGCAGCTTGAAAAGAAAATAAATGGGCTTACTGCATAAAAAATAAATATACTAAGGTAACAGAACTGACCTTAACGAATTATAGTATGACATCAAAATACTGAATTGCATTTTTTGTGTGTGTGAGTTTTGTTTGTTTGTTTATTTGTTTGTTTTTAATGGTAAATATTATTTTACTCTGTTAATCTTTTAAATATTCTCTGACATTTTTCCCACAAACAAAAGTGTGATGGTAATTATCAAGCTCCAGCCACTGTGTTCTTCTGTTTCAGGTTAGTACAATCTTCTTGAACCATCTACAGCATAGTCATTAGTTTTACAAGACAACTGAAAAAAAAAAAAATAATAAAAAAAATCAACTCACCTTCATAAAATAAGAGTTCAAAGATCAGAAACATAATGGCAAATCCTTCAAAGGATGTATATATGAGGCTGTATATACTGGTAGCTTAGTAGAAACTCAGCTTCCCCTCCTTTCTCTGTTTTCTCTTTGATCTCAAGCTAAACATCAGAACCCTGCTTTTAAAAAGACTTGAAGTGCCTTTCATTTTCTCTCAGCTGCCTGAGGAGCAACAACTCCTGCGTCTTACATGAAAGAATTTATTTCTCCCTAAAAATAACTTTTGTTTCAAATGCCCCCCACAAAGAGGTTGAAATAATTTATCCTCAACTCTGTGAAGACAAAAGAAGGTAATTGCATGGGTAAGCTATTACCTACAGCAGGAGAAAAGGCAGAGGAGTCATTACAGACCTAGCTGGAGCAGTAATAGAACATTTCCTGCTTGTCACTCTTGTAAGAAAGGAGTACAGTCCATATGTGGCAACCTTTGGGCCCCTCACACAAGGTTCATTAACACTAACCATGCTGACTAAGCTGGTATTAGATATAAGCTAATAGTTCTTATCCTTTTTCTTTTTTTTCCTGTACCCTTTCTTTCTTGTAAATGCTGCAAGGACAGGGACTTTTTGCTCATTTGAACAATTATTTTTCTCTTCTCAGCTAACATTGCTCAGGGCCAGGTACATAGTATAAGCTTTTGCCTTTAGCATGATTAATTTAAGTCAACAGTGAGGGTACATTCCCACTGCTCATACATGTGTTTCCCTTAACTAATTCTTCTCTGTGTCATGACATGAGTCAGGTAGGAAACACCAATGCATGTGATGAGCAAACCTCCAAGCTTAAATTCAGTCCAATAAACTCGTCAAGGTTCAGATTCTCAGTTGCAATACAACTTCTTTGTGGATTTCTGGACGGTAGATTCGTGAGAGATTTCGGCACTAGTATTTGCTCATGTTAAACTAAAGAACACTATCGCTCCAACTAATATTTTCCTTCATAACAGCATGTCTTGTTCTGTTGTCACAATCAATACTGACATCCAAAACATGGCAGAGTTTTCACCTGCTTTTCAAATTTTTGAGCATATATTTCTTCAAAACGTCTCTTCACTCAGAAATCAACAGGCTTGAATGTAGAGGGTTGAGGTGGCTAGATGAAATTTCTTGCTTGTGAGCAAAGAATAAGACAGAACTCATAAATAGTTACATGATATAACATTAAAATATTTTTAAGACTACAGGATTTCCAGATTTTTTTTTTATGATTGATGCCACAAATATGAAGATATGCAAAATGTTTTGACATTTCTAGCTTGAGCCCCATTACACATCTCCCATGCTTTGTCTCAGAGGTGCATTTTGGCACATAAGGTTCTCTTCCAAGCCAGGAGCCAGATGGACCACTCCATGAGCCTTTACACTGCAAATAAAGTTTGGCCCAGAAAAGACTAGCAATTGTTGTATGGACGTTATTGCAGCAATAGATAACAAAACAATGATGCATGTTGTTTTTAAGCTGTGTTTTTATTAGAGACTTAAGGTGGCCTTTTAATTCCTTAAGGAAAATATTTTGCATAAACAGGTAACAGTTTAAATATATCAGCATGAGATTTTCTGTCTAGGGACTTGCTAAACCATTTTCTGCGTGGCATCATTGCAAAAAGCAAGATCCAACATGAGAGAAAGCTCACTTAGAAACTCATACTGCTTGGTCCTGGCTTGACCTTGGCCCTCTTTCAGCAAATGCTTGTAACACCTGCACTGCTAAAGGAAAAACAAGCTCCAGCACAAGCAACATTCTGCAGTCCTTTTGTAGGGAGAACATGAAAACCTTTCAGCTCTGTGTTTTGGTCCAGCTGCCCATCCTGGCACAATTTTTGAATGCTGAGTCTAAGACTGAAGAGCAGAACAGGTTGGCATAACAGAATGGGTGGAAGAGGCGCGGGGACCCCAAGTAGCCTTCAGGTAGCATCACTTTGAAGCCTACAGTGATCCAATGGATCACTTACAGAGACCCTGCCAGAAAACTGAAGACCTTAACTTTCTTATCTCTACTGTAAATTGAAGACAATTACTCCTACTCATCTGTAGAAGACTGTCACTTGACACTAACAAGAAAGCTGTCACAAATGCAAAGTGTCTGCAACATTTTAGCTTTTGTTAGTTACATGTGGAACAGATATAGAGAGAGGATGTGATGAAACTAGTGATGAAACTAATACATTGAATGGAATTCAGTGTAAATTGTTTACTAATAACATATAACTTTGATCTTAAAAACAACAAAAGCAAAACACATCTTTAACATCATTATCATTTATTTTAGCATTTATGGCATCTTTAGGCATGCAGATTCCATGTGATGAAAAGTATATATATATATATTTTATTTTTTTTCACATATAGAAAAGCAGTCTTTAAAATATTTTTTTTTAACTCACATTTTTTACAATCACTTCACTGTATTTGTTTGTCTAATTTTCTTTTTGTAATGGTAACATGAAAAAAATGACCAGTTGCCACGCTTGAAACAAAACCATTCTTCATTGTCATACAGAAACAATTTCAAATGGAGATTTTGAAAGTCTTCATTCAATATGCTTACAAAAAAAAAATCATGTAGCATGGGTATATATACAGTAGCAATTTTTCTTGATACTAACTGCTTTAATAATCATTTTATAAACATCAGCAAACATTTTTTCTCAAACTTTTTAAAATTTATTTTTCTCTTTAATTTCTTTAGCTTCCTCTTTCTTTTAAAAAGGATGGTACATATGAAACAGAAATGTGAAGGTTTTAATGGGTTATACCCTTTTCATTATAGAAAATATTTGTATCAGACAGTCAGACAAACATTTTTAGGCCTACATGAAAGCAATTTTAATACCACTGTAGTCAACTGAGTGATCATATCAAGAGCAGATATTTTCCTCCTAGGCAGAGGCTGGGGCTCTTCCAGCAAGATGGGTACCTTATGCAAAATTCTTGCTTATTAAGCAGATAATTTTGTTGCCATTAGCTTATTTGTCCAGGCTGTACAGAAGGGAGCAATGCAATGGAGGAAAATAAAAGGAGAAGTAACTCCCTCAACACAGACCACTAGAAAGTAAGATCACTGTCCAAGCCCTAAGGGCTGCAGTGGCCACAGTTGATTCTGCCTGGTTACAACCTCTAAACCATCACAGCCTTAGTTTTTCTTATTTATTTATTTATTTATTCATTCATTCATTTTAACAGAGATGCTTCAGTCCCTGCAGAGTCCTAGCACTTCAGCCTTTTGATATTTGGTGGCTGAGGGACTGTTAGAACTCTGGAGAGTCATGGGGATTGCTGAAAGAGCCAGATTATGCTCTGCTTTGGGAAAGTAGGCAGCTACTTCCTTTCTGCTGTTCCTTTTCCTGCCTCCTTGCCATACTCAGATAATTATGGTAATAAGAATATTTGAGAATATTTTAAGTCACAATATCATGCCAAACTTGAGTAGCTGATGAATAAACACTTCAATTGAGAATTTGTTATACTGTATGTACTATCACAGGAGTGTGCATCATAACATCTCCAGGATTTTGAGGAAAGAATTTGCATTAGTGAATACTTCTGTGTTTTCCATCGGTTGATGAAAAAATATATAACTGGATTTTTATAGAGAAGAAACAACATTTTCTTCTGAAGGATCATCTTGCATAGGTGCAGACCAGTTGGCATAAGCATTAATTCTACTTTGTCTGGTTTCAAACCAGTGATATTTTCTGAGTGTAAAAGCAATGCATATATCATCTTAGAATAAAAAAGGGGAATGAAAAGCAAATTGCATTGCAAATATTTAGAAATGCAGTCTTGTGGTGCCTTCAGAGTAACTGAGACTGTGTATACTAACCCGTCTTGGGGAGAAAAGGTATATATTGGGGTGTCAGGAAAAGAAACCCACAAGAAGAAACAGTCCAGGAAGAAGACTGTGGAAAATACACTGAGCTAGAAAATACTGAAAGCAGAGAAAGCATTCATTATTTTTTTGTGGGCTTGGACTGAACCCTGATTTTCTCTGTCAATTTGAAGAGGAAGGAAAAGAATTGTTTTGAGGCAGTCCTGAAAAGACAAAGGCTCTTCCCTGTTAATGTTATAGTTAATCCTGGGAGGCAACAATATTTTAACTGACAAAAATGATGTCTCTGGAGGGCCTGGTGAAAACAAACAAACAAACAAAAAATCTTTCTTGATAATAGAACCATTCATAAGTGGAAGAAAGACTCTCTTTTGAGGAATATAAGATTATCAAAGGAAACACCAATGGTACATGTAGAAATCTTGTTTCACAGTTGTGTGGCTGCTGCTTTAGTTCCAGTTCAGTACTTCTGGTGTGACAAGTTTGCTCTTAAAGACTACAACATGCACAAGTATCCAAAAAGAGATGAGGGTACTGGGAATAGTGATATAAACATGAAGAGGAGGCTTTGCTTTTATTGCTTGAGATGGCATAGGTCAAGCAACCTGGAATAATTCGTATTTAGCCACTGTTCTTCCCTTTCCTTTCTTTAAAAGATTGCAAGGATTTTAGTATTCCATAAATGAACTCAGCAGTGTATTAAAACTCCTGCTTGATACATTGCCCAAATACACTGCATGTTACTGTAATGGTCTCAACAGATGACATCTTTCCTCATGACAAGCAAAACTCAGGTGCTTCTCTGCATACTACTATAGTGATCAGCCTTCTGCAGTTTCTCTAACAAATAATAGTGGCTTAAGTAGGAGAGGATGAAAGAGACTCCTTGGGAGATACTGCAGAGTAGTTTTCAGCAATTTTTCTCTCTCCAGTAGCATGCCTTAAGGATTTTGATAATTGTGTGCCCCCTCCTCCTTCTTTTTTAAACTCCCAAGAGAATTAGTAGACAAAGCAAATTCCTGGTTGTTGGATTCATTTCTTGGCTTCTTTGGGGAGAAGAACCCCATACCTGAGAACTCACTTTGCTGGCTGAATTTTGATTAAGGTTTCATTCCTCCAAAGCAAATAAAGAAAATCCCCTGTCTGGTAAACAGCCTCTTTCTAAAACCCTTTTTCCTTTTTTTTTTTTTTTTGGGTGGGGGGGTTGGGGAGGAAGTCTTGGTCTCTGGCATTATTGATCAATATTATCCACATTTTCGTATAATATGAAAATCTTAGGACACACTGGAATGGAAATGAGAGATAAATGTCTGGTTCTGGAACTAAAAATGAGCTATGTACTGATACTAATTGACAGATGTGGTAAAACTAGATCTGCCATTTTAATAAAGATGGTGCCTAATAATCATTTCTCAATACCTTATGTACAGATTTTCTTAATTTTGTATCTGTTGTCAGCTCTACTATATGGCAGTGAATTTGGGCACACTTTTTCTCCAGATGTCTGGGAAAACTACGCTGCTTATTTAGGAGGCTGATCTTGCCACAATGAGGAAAATATAGTGATATTAAGAGTGGAACAGAATCTTTTCTTAGAATCATAGAACAGCTAGGGTTGGAAGAGACAAAGATATCTAGTTCCAACTGTACTTCCATAAGCAGAGATGCCACCCACTAGATCAGGTTGCCCAAGGCCTCATCCAACCTGGCCTTGAACAACCCCAGTGATGGGGCATCCACAACCTCTCTGGGCAACCTGTTCCTGTGTCTCACCACCCTCTGAGTGCCAGGAAGTTTTACTAAACGTACTCTAGGCATCTTCTGGATTGTTAACAGCCTGCTGTGTAGCTTTCTCAGCAGATATCTAGGTGATTGAAGTCCCCCATCAGGATGAGAGTGTGTACGTGTGATGCTTCTTGTAGTTGAAGCAAGAGTGCCTCATCCACAGGCTCCCCTTCATTGGGCAGTGAGATACTCAGAAGCTGTCTGGAAATGGCTCTGGGCAACCAACAATGGGTGGTCCTGCTGGAGTAGGTCTCCACAATTCCATTCCAAGATCATCCATTCTGTGATTCTGCGATCACTGGTCATGTATATCATATTACAGCTTTCATGTATTCTGTATATATATATACAAAATTTATTTCATAAGACTGGAAGGGGAAAAATTGATTTCAGTTGGAAAACCTCCCAAAAGTAGTATAGACCAATGTTGTTTGCAAGACAGTCGAGAAATGCATCCATTTTATTTTCAAATGAAAAAAATACATATATGAAGTAAAAAAGAAAAAAAAAGTGTAATGATTACTTTAACATGGACCACTGTATATGTGGAAGATTATGAGATGGTACATTATAATGAGACAGATCATTTACTTCAAAATGTAATAAAAGTGTGATAGGAAAGGTTGAAGGAAAGAGTTAGATATTACTTGGATTCTTGTTGAAATTTGAAAGTTTTTTTTTTTACTGTACAATGTCAACAAGAGCTAACGAGCTTGAAACTGTTATGAGAAATATCCTTTGTACATTCCAGCATCAATAAAAATCAGTTAAGTTTACCGCATGATACCTTGGTAATGAAACTTCTATGACTCACTAGTGGTCACATATTTCTACTGTGATAGAACTCAGAAGTCTCACAATCTATGGGTTTCCTTGTGTGCATAAGTATTTGGTAACTGTTTAGGTAAGAAATGGAAAGACTGAAGAAAAATTCTAGGTTTTAAGATTCATACTTTGATTGTGTGATTTAGTTGCTGATTATTTCACCAAACTACAAAATTTTCCTGTAGAACAGTGCATTTAAACTTAATTTATTATTCTTAAATCTGTGATTTGGCTCTGAAAGTGGTTAAAACAAAAACAAACAAACAAACAAACAAAAAAACGCAACAGGTTTTCAGGAGCTGAGGAAGCTCTTGGGAGAAATCTAATCAATCCTCGAGGAGGGAGGAATTTAAACTGATGGCTTAGAAAGGTTTTAGCTCAAACCCAGAATTACTAAGCATGGACTTTGTTACTTTGTTGATATGGCATGGGGCCATTATTCCTCATGGTCTCATCTCCTCTAGTCAAGACTGGAAAATAAATGCTCACCACATCCACCACCAGGTCCTATTACAAATAAATAAATAAATAGATAAATAAACAATTCCAGTTCAGATGTCATTTCAGATACCAGTTCTTATGATAATAAACCATGAGAGTTGTAAAGGGTTAAATCAATCTCTATTTTAGAATTCTTCAAATTCCAGAAATAACAACAGATCTATAAAAGCCAACAACTTCTGAGTGTTTCAGAAGAGAATCTTTACATATCTAAGTAAAATTAGTATTCTTTCTTCAGATATTCTAGTATTGTTTTATATATTAATACACCAATTACACTTAGGGGCAGGAGTAAAATTCTCTTTCTTTTTATGCTTAACTGTACATTTTCCTGGGTGAACTGTCCATCTACTTATTCTTGATATTAACATGAACACAGAGAATATGGAAAAAGTATAAATGTGTGGAAGTAATTACTGACTCTTCATTAAGGGTTGACTAGGAGTAGTTCTGGTTTGTACTTGGATTTGTCACTTTCAGTGACATTGGACATAAGAAGTTCAAGTCTCTCTTGCATGAAAGGCAACAAAGACTTTTTTGTGGATCTGGCCTGAAGACAGTGTCAATTTGCATCAGCTGGCACTGTGGCAGGCTGTGAGTAAGTGGGCATATTCTGTCACCAGAAAAAGTGACATTAATATTGTGCCTCACCATGACCTATCATGGCCACAAGCCATTAGTTCCAATTAAAATAATGATTTTCTCTTTCAGGATGCAACACCAGACTTTGTACCAGGTCAGTGATTAACGCATGTTCCTTTTGTGCATTTAATGGTGAAACATAAACAGGGTAGGTTAATCATCCATCTTCAAAACTGACATTTTTAAGTAGGACAAGCACACACTGGGTACAGACACTCACCTATCTACTCTGGCTGTTTGCTAAACAGATGTGTCTCTAGATGATCATTTGTCCTGTGTTCAGTGTGAGGCTTAAAGACAAAAGTTTGAGAAGTGCCAGTTTCTGGTGCTGATTATCTATTTTTGTTGAACACAAGAAACCTTTTCTTCTGTCTTCAAATTTTCCTAAGTAGAAATTCTCCAGCTCCTTCCTTCCCTCCCTCCCTCTTTTTTTTTCCTTCCTTAGAGAGACCTTCAGTGGATTTTACAGTGAGTTATTCCAGACAATTCTTCAAGAGGGACTGAAGTACACTTTCATGGTATCACTGTTTTAACTAGCTATTGCCTGTTGACTATGCCATACTGTTACCTGTCTGTATTTGTTTTAGTTAAGGTCTACACAAGATAATAAGACTTACACAGCTCTAAGAGAAAAGCGTTGAGCAAAGAGATTGCCTAATATTTACAATGGGCTAGAGCTGTATATCCACAATTATTAATTATTATTACTAGTTTAAGAATGACACAAACAAATCCTAAAAAAAAAAAAAAAAAAGCTGCAAAAACCCACAGAGATGATTTGTCATAACCTGAAGTTGTATAGATCATAGTGCAGGTTTCAAATAACCTTTTGTAGCTACACTTCCAAAACCACATGAAACAATTTTTAGGGACTACTTTTTTAAGCTATTATATTCTTCAACAATTTCAGCCTCGTCTGTGCAATTTTAATTCCATTTGTGCCTACAGAAGTACTGCAGTTAGTTGTCAAAGGGCACAGTGTCTAGTCACCCATGAGACTGATCTAACATTTGCCTAATAGTATTCATTTGCTTTGCTTTGAACATACATATATTACATACACCTACATATACATATTATCCATGCCCTAGATTTCTCAAGTGTAAGGGAAGCACAGAACAAGTAAATAACTTGAAGTAGTTAGTTGGTTTTGGAGACAGTAACAAAAATACAGTATTAGTCCCACGTTTGAACCATTCAGCAGCTAAAGCCCCCTGAGAGGAATGTGCTCTTGACTGCTGCCTCCCCTCAAGTGATGTTTGTCTGTTCTCTCCAATGCATTGCAGGTGGGTGGGTAGGTGTGGCAGAGGACATGACCATGTGGGGCACTGGTACAGATCTTACAAGCTTGAACCTTGTCTTCCCACTTTTAAGACTGGTCAACTAAGCTGGGAAGCCAAAAGCACAGCAACCTTCATTTACAGGGTTTAGCATCCTGTTACACTCTTCCTTGTCACTAAATTGTGAAATGAAACCCACTGTGGACATATTTCTCCTCTATCGTCCCTGCAGGTGACTGGGACCAAAGAAGGAGACAAATGGATCTAGTGAATGATTGCTTGAGTGTTGGTGCCATGCTCAAGGTTTTGGGTTCTATGACCTTGGATGCACTTGGATAACGTGGGTGGCATCCATGCCCATGGCAGGGGGTTTGGAACTGGATGTTCTTTGAGGTCCCTTCCAATCCAAAGCATTCTATGATTCTATGAGTGTATGATCTCCAAGGAGGGAAACTCCACAACCTCTGTAGGCAACATATACCACCATTCAGTCACCTTCATAATATAAAAAAAAAAAAAAAGTGTTTTTTAATGTTCTGAGGGAACCTCCCATATTTCAATTTGTGCTCCATGTCTCTTGTCCTGTCAGTGGGCACCAATGAAAAGAATCTGTTGACTGTGTTAGTTTTCTGTCAGCTTACTTCTGTAACTTACAGCCTGTCAAGGTCCCTTCAAATGGTAGCACAACTCTCTTGTGTATCAGCCACAATCTCACAGTCTTCTATCATCTAGAAATTTGCTGAGGGTACACTCTGCACCATAATCCAGATCATTAATGAAGATGTTGAACAGGACTGGACCTAGTATTGACCCCTGGGGTACACTGCTAGCTACCAGCCTCTAACAGGACTTTGTGCCATTGATCACCACCCTTTGGGCCCAGCCATTCAACCAGTTTTCTATCCTCCTCACTGTCTGCTTGTTTAGCCCATTCATCAATGGTTTGTCTATAAGGATATTATGGGAGACACTCTCTAAAGCCTTACCAAAGTCCATGCAGACAAAACCCACTGCTTTCTTGTCATCTACCAGGCTGGTCATTTCATGATAGAAGCTCACCACATTTGTCATGCATGCCTTCCCATTGGTGAATCCATGCTGACTACTCCTGACAATTTCTTTGTTGATGATGTACCTTGAAACAGTTTCCAGGATTCCCATTATCCCAACAAGAATTGAGAACTGTATTTAAGTAGGTACAATAAGCTAAAACTTCTACAAACATCTTCCAAAGTGTTCTTCCATTTTTTTAACTTTGAAAATTAATAGTCCATCTTTGACTGACTATTCTGTTCCAGTAGTGAAACATGGAATGCAAAATCCAGTCTTTACCTCAAAGAACATTCTAAGTTTAATAAAGCTTGGGTTCTTATTTAAAGGTTATCCTTTCCTGGAACCACTTAGCTTTGAGTATTCCCAAGTAACACTTTTACATGGCAGCTGTTCGGCCTATTCTTCTTATCATATCCTGTTCCCAACTGTCTTATGAAGAATTTACTTCTGAAACTGGATCTCCTTGTTCTTACCCCATTAGTGTCTTGAGCAGCCGTAAATCACCCTGGAATATGACCAGGGGTAGTGGGAGAAGAAATCTAGTATATCAGCTTCACACAGTAATCTGAAAAATGACTCTGTGGACTGCTTGCAGGGGAAATTACAATAGATCTCATAAATATTTCTCTAGTGTATAATTCCATGCTTAGGCAAGTTTTCACTTTGGATCGAATTGTGGTCCATGAGAGGGCATTATTATTAAACAAAAAATAAACCCTAAGAAATTATGATGCTTTGTGAAATAGTGGAGGCATGGGGAAGTTATTGACTATTCTAAAATGAATGCAGGAGAATTCTGTGTTATATTCATTCACCTTCCCAGAGTTCATTGTTGGATGACAGCTTTGCTAACAGGGCATTTCTAGGCAGAGGTATAGTCTGCCCTAATAGAGCCATTATGAAAATAAATGATTCTCTTTATCCTCTCTCAACTGAAATAAGGGCTTATGAAGCCACATTTTGAGATAGTTTGCAGTAGTGCATATGTTCTCCTTCTTGATTTGTTTCAAAGACAAATAACACTGAGAATTTCCATTTAAAAAATAATAAAGATCATAGTAGACTTAAATCTAGGCTATGCTAAAACTAAGTATGTTCATGAAAAATAAGTTATTTTCTCTGGTATTTTTTCAAATATAATTGAATTAATTAGGGTAAAGTCTATTTTTTTTTGAATGTTTGAAAATACCACCAGGTTCAATAGCAGTATTATTCAATATACAGTGGCGAAACATTTGACACCGTACAGTATTCTCCAGGGGAAAAAAAAAAAAAAAAAAAAAAGGCTCCTTAATGGCTTGAACAGATGTACCATTCATCGGGTGAAGAACTGGCTGGATGATCAGTCTTAAAGAGTCCCAGTGAATGGGAATCAATCTGGTTAGCAGCTGGTCACTAATGGTGTTCCCCAGGACTCAGTATCAGGGTAATATTTTTTCAACATTTTTCATCAATAGTCTGGATAAGGGGATCAAGTGCACTCTCTATAAGATTGCAGACAATACCAAGTTAGGTGAGACTGCCAATATGTTTATGGGTAGGAAGGCTTTTCAGAGGGATCTGGATAGGCAAGATCAATGGACCAAATACATGACTTTCAACAATGTTAAGTTGAAAGCATTAGGTTATAACTGCACTTAGGTTATAACAACACCACGCAGTGATACAGACTTGGGAAAGAGTGGCTGGGAAGCTGCCTAGAAAACAAAACAGAACAAAACAAAACAAAACAAAAAAGGGGTGCTGTTTGACAGATGGTTGAACATGAGCCAGCAGTGTGCCTAGGTGTCCAAGAAGCCAATAGCACTCTGGTTTGCATCAGAAATAGAATGGCTAGCAAGAGTAAGTGATTGTCCCCTTGTACACAGCACTGGTGAAGTTGCACAAAAAATGTGTTCAGTTTTGGGTCCCTCAATACACAGATATTCAGTTGCTTGAACAAGTGCAGAGAAAAGCAACAAAGCTGGTGAAAGGACTAGAAAATAAGACTTATGAGGAGTGATGGAGTGTTATGTAGTCTGAAGAAGAAAAGGCTGATGGGAAACATCATCACTCTCTACAACTAACTAAAAGGAAGTTGCAGTAAGGAGGGTGTTGGTCTCTTTTCTCAGGTGAAAAGTGATAGGATGCAAGGAAACAGTCTCAAGTTGCATTAAGGGGAGGTTTAGATTGGCCATTAGGAAGAACTTCTTCAAGGAGAAGGTGGCCAAACATTGGAACAGGCTGTCCAGGAAAGTGGTGGAGCCCCTTTCCTTGGAAGTATTTAAGAGATGTGAGGACATGGTACTAAGGGACATGGTTTACTGATGGAACTCGGTAGGTCAGGTTGGTGGTTGGACTTGGTAATTTTTAAGGTCTTTTATAGCTTAAATGATTCAATGATTTTCTTAGAAAATAAAAGGCAAACAGATGATTCTGAAAGTAGTAAAGTGCAGCTATGCTTAATTTCCTTAATTTATAAAAAGCAAAACCAAAACAAAAAAGCAAACCAAACAAAACACAGCAACATAATTTGACAGAGAATTTCTATGGAAAAGCTTCATCCAGGATAACATGCCTTAACTTTATACCCTACACTTTGCATGTATGTGGTTTTTTGTGTGTGTTGTCTAGCAGCTATAGCTGTACTTTCTGGGGCTCCGAAAGAGTCTATGAAATTATAAAAGGTTTTAAGAAAAGCCCTTCATGCCATTAAATATTGAAATATTTGTAGCACTAAACTACTCAATTATTTCTCAGTTGTCTGACTTTCAGCTACAGTTCTTGTGTCTGTAGGTGTATTGTTTGTGAATCCTGCAGCTGCTTTTCAGCCTCAAACTGAAAGTTCCTATCTGATAGTTGGACAACCCTATTCATTAACACATCAAAAAAGTATATTCCCTGCTGTGGAGAAAAGGAAAACTGCTGTGGGCCTGTATAAAAATGCATGCTCTTACAAGATGTGTACTAGCACTTTAGCCTTCTAACCATATTCTGCTGAATGTTGGAGAAATAACAGAACATACATATAGGAAGCTAGTCCTAATAGAAAAGGTGACTGATCTAGCCAAAGCCTAGAAGGATTCTCAAGAAGGTATCAACAAGATTATTAATAAAAAATGTTATTTAATTCACTATGAAACAAATTGTAATTCACTATTTTAGAATCTGAATAGTAAATGGAAGGGGGAGGAAGGAGGGGAGCTAACTGTTAGGCACAGAGGTATTGTGTTGGCATGAAGATAACAAGGATGCCAATGGATTTGACCAGTACTGTCATGTCAAGTTAAAGAAGACTCTACAAGTGAGAATCCCACACTGAATTCAGTTTAGTCACTGGCTAAGCATCATGGCAAGATATGAGAAAATAGTGGTAAGCTATTTCATATATGCACTGCTGTGGTTTAAGCTGGCTGGCAGCTAAGCACCACACATCCTTTCACTCACATTCCCCCCCAGTGGGATGGGGGAGAGAACTGGAAAAAAAGTGAAAGCTTCTGGGTTGAAATAAAGACAGTTTGATAGGACAGAAAATAAATGATAATAGTAATATTATAATAATAATGTGTACAAAACAAGTGATGTACAATGCAATGGCTCACCACCCACTGACTAATGCCCATTCTGTCGCCGAGCAGTGGTCCCCACACTGTGGCCAGCCACCCCATATTAATTGTTCAGCATGACACCATATGTTATGGAATATCCCTTTGGCCAATTTGGGTCAGCTGTCCTGGGTCTGTCCCCTCCCAGCTCCTGCTACATGCCCAGCCTCCTCAGTAGCAGGGTGGTGTGAGAAGCTGAAAAGTCCTTGGTTTAGTGTAAGCACTGCTCTGCAACAATTAAAACATCAGCATATTTATCAACATTATTCTCATCCTAAATCCAAAACACAGCACCATACCAACTACTAGGAGGAAAATTAATTATATTCCAGATGAAACCAGGACATGCAACATAACAAAACAGTCATATCAAGTAGATTTTGAGTTGAAAGTTTGGAAACAGGAGAGCTAAGTGCATCAGCAGCAAACTTGATGATGCTTAAATCTGTCACATTAAAACAGAAAAAAAAAAAAAAAAAAGAAAAAAAGAAAAAAAAGTCTTAAATGCAAAAATATAGTTTTTGGACACTGAGGAAGCAAGTACTTTCTCCAATAAGAGCCTCTTGTAAAGAAAAACAACTTCCTGGTCTTAAACTTGTAGTTCCATTCATTTATTTTGACAATCTTTAGGACAGAAATGACAAACTTTACCATTGTTACCCTGGGTCTCAACTGTCCTAATGGTTTCCCACCCCAGTCAAGACTCACCCACATGTTTAGTAGTTCTTGCTCTTCCAGTTCACAAAGTTATAAAAAAAGAAATTGCACTGCTGTAGAAACATAAGCCAGAGAGGAAAAGTAACTAATTGCCACTTAAAAGTGTATCATTTTTAAAACCAATGAGATCTTAATGAGGGAGTAAAGATTTAATTGCTCCTACATATGGAAGCTAATTCAAAACTTGGATCATTCCTTTTCCTTTTATTTGTTTCTCTTTGTTTTCCTTTTTTTTTCTTTTTTTTTTTTTTTTTTTGAGGAGGAGGAGGAGAAGAAGAAAGCAGGCAGAGACCAGAAATGCATGCAGATATCAGGATGAGGTACCTTAGCCATTTGTACATATTCTTCTCCTAGCAAACAGAACAATGTTTATCTTTTTCCTCTTTCTTTACTCATTCCTAACACTTTGATTCATTGGAGTTTAGTGCTGCTGAGCCTTTCTATTTGTACAATTGGAATGGTTAAAATCAGCTCAAAGCCTTCCACCTGCTCTGTTGGAATTAGGCTCCTTAATTTAGTCAGATGAATGATATGGTAACAATTGCAAGATGCTGTGACTCTAGTTATTGGAAGGAGTATTCTATTATAACAAGACATGAAAGATCCCTAAAAAATACTTCCCGAATTACACCAAAATAAAATCTGAAGAAATCTGGCCCACTCATGTGAATATAGATGTGACAAATAAATAAATAAATAAATAAATAAATAAAATAGCCTAGTGAACTTCCTTTCAGTAAAACAAATACTAGAACATAAGTGAACAATGTGAATTCACTCACAGTTGTTCTCAGTAGCAAGTGAACCATCATCAGGATACATAGTCTGCAACACTCACTTTTCTACTATATAACACTGCACTAGCACCCTGTTTGTCAAATGCAGCACCTTGATTAATCAACTGAAAAGCTAATTAAAACTCATAGAGAATAAATCACAAATGCCCCCAAATAAAAATGTGATTTAGAAAACAATTAGCTGAAAGCATTTTGGTACTACACATAAGGAGCCAGAGTACATAGTACCAAATTATGGAAATGGAAATCGGTCAGAATTTTCAGAATTATCAGATTAATATAACTTTCTGAATGACACTGAACTACCCACCTTGGAGGAATGTAACTGAATTTATTTTGGGCTGTTTCAACACAGTTGAGCTGCTTGCCTACTGTGCTTTCTAACTGAGAAAGAAAATGTGGAGAGACTGCCCAACATTGACGCCCATTTAAAACTTCTTCAGTAAATAAAAAATATTCCTCTGGGCTATAAAAGCTGGGTTTAGGGTAACAAAAAGGATTAGCTATGGAAATACAAGAAACTATAGAGTTTTCTCTCCATGATAAACAACATTTTACTGAACCAAATGTTTTGATAGAAGATTTCTGATCTTGAATGTAAAATAAAATAAATTATTGACTTGACAATTCTCAGTTAAACTTCATTAAAAGTTGAACACTTCTTTTATCAATTTCTTGTCTCTTTCACTCACCTCTTAAGGAAATTATTCTTGGACTAAGAATAAATTCAGAAAGTTTCCTGTAAAGACTTTGCTGTCACCAAAGATAATGGTTTGTTTGCCTAAGGGTAAAAGAGAATTAATTGTAAGTAATACAAACCATTCTTTCTAATTTCTTTTTTCCCTGCTATATGGAATTTCTTTAACTGTTATCAGATGCAGTTTTAGCCCTATGGGGCTGTAATTCAGAACAGGAGCTCTTTTAACACCCAGTCATCCCTAGAAAGGTCCTCTGTTACAGAAATGTGATTTATTTTTGATGTGTTCCTCAAGATTTTCAGGTTTATTACACACCTGGAAATAAATAAATAAATAAATAAATAAATAACCTTGTTTCCGGTGCTTGCAAAATTTCAGTTTCAACCATGTCAAGATTAACGCTAACTGTCAGTCAGAGTGGAGATTTTTTAAAAAATAAATAAATAAAAAGCAGCTTTCAAATATATTCTCATGTGCTTAAAATAAAATATACATTTCACATGAAATTAATATATTAGGGTGATTGAAGAACATCATGAATAAAATAACAAAGGAAATCAAACAGACATATCATGAAATGCAAACGTCTCCAGTTCAAATACTGCTGTTGCAATATTTAATGACAATAAACCCTTACTTGTTTTACACTATAAGAAAATGATGCTGCTGCCAATAAGACTTTTGCTAATTATATGTGTGTGTGTGTGTGTGTAAATCTTATTTTGCTTTCACAGATTTTCAAGGATTACAAAGAGTTACCATGTCAGTGAGCTAATAAAAGCCCTACTGCCAGAAACAGAGGAGTGTTAAAGGTTTCAGTACCAGCGTGTGAAATAACATTGAAAATAGTAAGGTGTTTTTCCACTTCTCATGCTTTCTAAATCTTCTCCCTTTCTTTTTTTCCCAGTACTACATAAAACCCTCTAAATCCAGTTCTGTAGCATTTCAGGCACCATGCATGCTTCTTTATAAGGCAGTATAGAAAAGAGATTCTTGGAGAAACCAGAGTAAAAAGCAATTAGATCTCAAAACTGTGATGTCCCAGAAGTGGCATGCAGAAAAGCATGCTCAGAAATCAGCCAACGTGTAAGAATCTGTCTTTTCATATGGTGGGACACCAAGACTTTCTATGCATCTGTTGGAAAAAGAGTCAATATCACAGTTCTGTATTTTCAAACATATGAGGCAAGCATAACCCCAGAGAACGTGTTAGGAATACTTTGTGGGCAGTAACTGTTTGCCTCTGAAGAAACAAGGCACAAGGGGAAAGCATATGTGCTGTGTCCATGCAGAGAGAAATCATGTGGGTCTAAACAGTTTATCTACTGCTCTTCTGTCTTGCTCCTCTCTCAAGCAGGGCACAAGCTGTTGTAAGGCTTTGAAGATCCACCTAGGCTTTGGATATTTGACATCTCTTAAAAAAAAAAAAAAAAAAAAAAAAAAAAAACATTACCTAGCAAGGGCGAAAAATTTGTCGAGTCAGGGACTGAACTCGTTTTCTTAAGCTGTTGGTTTCCCTGGAGAACACTGAGGAAATATTGGCACTGTCTCAGCAAACCTACCAAGAACCTTCAGTTGTCTGACAAAACCCTTAGTGTACACAGAGATTTTAATATGCTGTGCATTCATAAACACATGGGGAGGGATGGAGGAAATGGTAAAAAAAAATTCAGATGTAGTAACACCTACTAAAGCTCTTAGTTCTATAAGCAGCTAAAAATGGAGGAGTCCGGAGGAAACAGCATGGAGGAAACAGCAATCACGATTAAAAGGCTTTGAGTGAAAACTTCTGGCATACTATAACATTTAATGCAGTTAGAAGCAAAAATAACATTTTTCTCACTCACCAAACTCACACACCTCTCTTTGTCAATGGAATAATTGATAAATCAGTTGAAATAAAATGTCAATTGAGTTTTCCATCTGGCCACTGTGACACCCAACAATTCAAGCCAAATAGTGTGTAGCCTTTAAGGAAATATTTCTACCAAGCATAATTGTACACTCTTTTTTTTTTTTCCTTTTTTTCTCCTAGCTCAGTTTAAAATTCAAGATAATGACTAGCCTCATAAAACAAAGCTGAAGGCAAATACCTTTTTAAATAAACACTTTCCACCTTTGCATTAGTCTCTCCATCTATGAAAGACATGGTTATATTCTTCTCAGATTAGCCAAAGATAAAGAAATTAAATTAAGTAAATCTGAGTGGGTCTTTTTAGTTAAAGCCATGATTCTTTCAGTTAGCAATCACCTTTTTTTTTATGCAATTCTGAACTGATTCCTGAGATAAACAGATTTATACAAAATTAACATAATCTTGTACTAGGCTTTTTCTTTTTTCTTTTTTTTTTCTTTTTTTCTTGTTTTTTTCTTCTTGTTTTGTTTGGTAAGTGTCTTGTTTCTTTAAACTTGGTAAATTCCCTGTGACCTTTCCTGTATATTTACTCCTACCTTGGTAGTCAGTGAAATGTTCTTCAACCATATTTTGATGGACAAGGTAATCCATTTTGTGATCTAACTCCTATACCAAAGTGTCAAAAGATTCAGTAGTTTAACATCTGGAGAAATTGTCATTACTTCTACAAGATTTAGATAACACTTCCATTAATAATGCTTAGATCAGTGTTTCAAAATATATTGTTCTAGAACTTCACTTTGATCTGCTATTTATGTATTTTTAAAGACAACATTTGAGATGAATACATGTAATATGAACAAGAACTTACCTTTTCATCGAAAGCATTTTCAATACCTAAACAAGACATTTGTTAATGATGCAGCAATAACAATTTCTGCATCATCCATTATATAGAAAGCATTTGTTTTGTCCTTAGATTAAGTGATTTTATTTCTGAGTACAAAACTCCCTCACTCCCCCGCCCCCACCCTACTCCACCTACTCCACTTCTTACCTCTACCCTTCCCACACACACACACTCACAAAAAGTAAATAAAAACACCTACACACTGGAGAAAGAAAAAAAAAAAAAAAAAAAAAAAAAAAAAAAAAGGAAGGACTTTTCTTTTTCTCTAAATAGAAATGATTGGTAAAATGCTTGATATACCATACATCATGCATATAATTTCTTAAAAGGCAAAAAGGCACAGCTAAAAACAAAATTGAACTTGAAATGTCAAGTTCACTGAGGATGGAAAGGCAGGAAAAGTAAACTGAGATTAAGTATCTGAGTCTATCCTACCAGACTTCAAGCTTTCTTTGAAGTGTGGGTATTGTTGTTGTAGGGAAAGAGGAAGGACTGATGGATCACATTCAAGAGACTAACACTCCTTAAACAGACAAAAAATTGCCACATAATTTAAAATTTTATACACTTATCTACTACCCTGCTCAATGTTGTTTTTTAGCAAACTTCTATTCTATAAAGATCACATATACACAAATACAACTGAGGAAAAATACAATAATACAGAGACTTCCACTGGATCCTGTGTTGATTACCATAAATAAATTACAAAGCAGGTATCATTGTATGTCTGGCTTTTAGAGAAGAAGATATGAAGGTGTGAAGATGAAGTATGGGGAAAAGAGGAAAGCAATAAAGTACCAATCACCTGTAGGTGTGTAAGTAGGATAGATATCCCACCTTAGAAAAAACAGGTTAACTGCAATTTGCTACATTATTTTCTGTCTTCTAGTGTGTGGCTTCTTTCACTATGTGTGGCTGTAATGAGTCTTCATAGACTCAATAAGTGTTTAGCCACCCTGACTTTCGGGAATTGATAAATCCATTACCCTCAGACTAACAAAACCTACCTTCCTTGTTTTTGCTATTTTCTATTTATTAGAGAAAAGAATATATCATAGCAAAACAACTCATATTCTAGACATCTTCAATGCTTTAACAATTTTTGTTCCAGGCCATCATGACTAAAAATACATTGCTGTATTCATATCTCATTTATGGAGTTAGCTTGGGCAATATAAGTTGCTAAATCTTTGGTGTGGATAAAGGAGGAATGGTTAACTGGCAAAGTTGTGCCAGCCTGTTCAAGTCAAAGTGCAGTTGTGAAAACCATCCAATTCTTGTTACAAATAATAAGTAATTAGGTTGGTTCTGCTCAGCTCCCAGGAGACAAGAGCTGGAATCACAAATCCAAAAATCACAGCTTGTATTGACTGCCAGTACTGACAGCAGTATCAGCATAAAGAAGAAAACTGCTGGTGTAGGATATGAAAACAACACTAACGTCTCATATTATTTTGAGAAACCACTGCTGAAAAGAACTCTTGCACTCCTTCTTCTTCTTTCTACCCTTGATTTACATAGAGAAGCCTTTACTACTGAGGACTAAATACAATTTTGGCTTTAGAAAATGTAGGTTTTTCACCTTTCATTAGAAATTGAGCATAGGTAAATGAATTTCTGTAAAACTTTCTTAAAATGGAAGTCCCACAGTAAGCCATGGCACCATGATTTTCCTTAAAAAGGGCATGACACAACACACCAGAAGGCCCTTAATGAAACAACATTTCATTCATAGTCTGGAACACCAACTAACACACAGCAACTTTAAGATCAAAAATCTGAATGACTAGTGGAAAACACTAAAACAAAAGGGGTAAGAATAAAATCTGCATGATGTACTTCTGTAATGCGGGGTCTTTCTCGTCACTCTTCCTCTTGGTTCACGATGTCTTAGTGTTATAGGATTGTTTTCATACTGCCTCTACACTTCTCTCCTATTCCAGAAATCACATATTTTCTCTTTAATTTTCTTATTAATACCTCCTTTTCACCTCTGAGGGCCACATGTACATCTTCCTCCCCCCCCCCCCCCCCCCCATATAACTATATTTTTTTAAGACTTTCAGTTCATTTGCAATAAAGTCTTCAGCTTGCTGTCTTTCTCATTCTCCTTAGAGAGCAGAATACAGGAGGCAGAAACTGGCTTTCTGCTTGAAGATGGATTTTTTTCAGGTAAGGAGATATTCTTTCCCTCTTTTGGGAGATCTCTACCTGGCCCAGACTACAGCAGAGAAAAAAAGGCAAAAAGCATCCCTTTCACAGCTCTATCCTCTAACAGGACATACAATACCCACATACTATGCTGGAGATTTGTGTTGTTAATTTCAGTTGCAAAGAATAAATGGTAAATGACTTTTTTCTTGTATTATTTTCCTCTCTAGATGAGAACAACTCTCGTCTGTCACACAAACGTAAGAAGTATTTTGCTTTCAAACCTGAGAAGAGATACAAGACTCAATTCATATGGCTATTAGAGTGGTACACATTGCTCTTTGAGCAGGTTGCAACAGGAGTATATTGCAGTAACTGAAAGTATTTCATGGTTGGTACTGTACTGGGTTTACATGGTAACGTTTTGGTATCCGGGGGCTGCAGGGGTGGCCTCTGTGAGCAGAGTCCACCAGCTGCTCAATGTCAGATCAGAGCTGGCTCCATCCGGCTCCAAAAGGGACCCGCTGCTGGCCAGAGTCAAGCCTGTGAGCAATCCTATTGGGCCTCTGGGAGAGCAGATTTAGAAAACGGAAAAAAAATGCTGCACAACAGTAGCTGGGAGTGTGAAGAGTGAGAAAATGTAAGAGAGCCAGCCCTGCAAGTACCAAGGTCAGTGCAGGAGGGCAGGAGGTGCTCCAGGCACAGAGCAGAAGTTTCCCTGTGGCCTGTGGAGAGGGCCCAGGTGGAGCAGGCTGTCCCCCTGCAGCCAATGGGTCCCACATGGAGCAGATCTCCACGCTGCAGCCCGTGGAGGAGCCCCTAGTGGAGCAGGTGGATGTGGCCTGGAGGAGGCTGCGGCCCATGGAGAGCCCCCGCAGGAGCAGGCCCCTGGCCAGAGCTGCAGCCCACGGAGAGGAGCCCACGCAGGAACATGGATCTGGGAAGAGCTGCTGCTCATGGGGGACCCGTGCTGGAGCAGTTTGCTCCTGACAGAGGGATCCTATAGTATGGAGCCATGTTGGAGCAGTTCTTGAAGAGCTGCTGCCTGTGGGCAGCTCCCACAGGCTCGGTTCGGGAAGGATGGCAACCCATGGAGGGACCCCAGGGGCAGAGGATGGCTGTGAAGGAGCAGCAAACATGAAGGATCATGGATTGATCCCATCCCCCGCTCCCCATTCCCCTGCGCAGCTCAGGGGTAGGAGGTAGAAGATGGTGTTTGGGGGGAAGGTGTTTTTATTTTGTTTGTAGTTTCTCATTGTTCTAGTCTGCTAGTGATAGGAAATAAATTATACTAATTTCCCTATGCTGAGGCTGTTTTGCCCATGACGGTAATTTGTGTGTGATCTTCCTGTCCTTATCTCAGCCTTTGAGACATTTTCATCCTATTTTCTCCCCTTTTTGTTTGAAGAAGGGAAGTGAGAGAGTAGCTATGTTGGTGTTCAGCTGCCCAGCAGTGTAAAACCATCACAGGTTCATGCTCTCACAACAAAATGGTAAGTTTCTCTCTTTAACCACCATCTGAGTGACCTCCCCACTGGCAAATTTAGTAAAAATTAGTGCATAGCATCTCTCAAGTAGAAGTCCTTTTCTTTAGGAGAGAAAAAGGGAGGAAAAAAAAACAAACAAATGTCTACAAAAAGCAGTGCTGAAGAACAGGTACAATACAAGGTACAATAACCATGTCTGATTTTGTTATTATCTTAATGGTGTACAATTAAAAAGGTTGTGCAATACATTGTAGAAGGAACCAATATTGCCTTGGAATCCCATGAGCATTTTTTAAGGAGCACAAGGCACAATAATGCTGCTGTAGAGCTCCAAGCATAGCATGCTATCTAAGAAGTCTGAAATCACTTCAATAATATATTACACAAATGTATTTTTGGACTTCTAGGATCAATGCAGGGAGGTACTTCAAGTGAAAAAAAAAAAAAAAAAGAAAAAAAGAAAATACAGAGGCAAGTCACAGTGCAAAAGAAAAAATATTGTAAAGCTCATGTTTTCGAGATTAGATGTCCAAATTATAGATCTCCCTGAATTTGGCAGCATATGAATCAATTTACCTTGAAGATTGTGCTTTATACAATGCTTTTGGCTTCTTTAACTCTCACCAAAAATAAATAAGTAAATATATATATAGTAATAACGAATAAAATAATTCTCTCCTTTTCTAAATGAAAGAAATGTGATAGAAATCAGATTGTTTACACTGAGTTATCCTTGAAGATTCTTCCTCTTCCTTAAGGTATCAGTATGCTAGCAGAGGTTTTAAAGAATCAGTTTAGGAATCACATGTTAAGCCCAAGTATAACATGTCCTTGACTAAAGGGCACATCAGTTAGCTGTGCTGATAAAGGATAAGTTTTAAAAGACCAATAGAAATTTGAGTACAAAGATTCAGAAGTGATGTATCTGTAACTGAGGATATACAGTTATATACTCATTACATATTTGCCAGAGTTGTTGAACCTCTCAAAACTTTAAGCTAGGAAATTCCAAGAGAACAGGTCATCTTTTCGTGAGGCTTCTGGAATTTATGTAAGATTTTTGTTGAAATATTGCAAAGTCAGCATCAACTGTCTTTCATTTGCTCCTTCTACTTTAGGTCTCACAGAATACCAGCAAGCACATACAGAATATTTTTCCTTTCCCCCTTCTCACTCCTATCCCTCACCAAAGCATGATAAGTAATGCCTGCAGAGTAGTCTTTCCAATACCTAAATTTAGTTGGCTGTGCTGCTATCTACTCAGATCATAAAGTTTCAAATGCTGTTTTTAACTGAAGAAAGATGAGAAAACACTACTGCACAGAACTGCATCTCAAGAAACTGGTTTCTGTTTATTGTTCAATTCTTCATTATGGTATGCCTAAGTGCTACCCAGATGCTTTATAAATTAATAACACCTTTTCAGCTTTCCTCAAGGTGAAGTTTTAAAATTCTTGCTCCCAAAGAATATATGTCTTGTATTCTCTCCAAAACAAAATGCAATATAGAAATCATACTAATTTCCATATTAAGAACCCAATCTTTTGGGTTGCTTTTGTGTTTAAAAAAAAAAAAAAAAAAAAAAAAAAAAAGCTTATTCCATAAAAGTGTTTTCAAACTGTGGAGCTGTCCTAGAATCCATCAATGATGTGACACATCTGTATTGAAGTCGGTGCTATGTCACTTCCACCTGCTTCATATTCACTCTAAAGTTGACAAGTATCGTGTACAGGCTGAATTTATACTATACATGTCAGAGGGAGTACACTTCAGTTTCTTCTACCAAAAAAAAAAAAAAAAAATGCTGTAAGAAGCAATGATGATGTGATGATGCTTAATTTAAAAAGAAACTGCAAGAAAGAAAGAGAGAGACAGAGAGCAGGCAGGAAGGCAAGAAAAAGAAAAAGTAATAAAGAAAGTGGAACAGGCAGGTAAGAGTTCTAATGTGTTTATTATGAATCTTATATGTTTATTTATAAGCATGTCGATTTCACTGCTGTTTAGCTGTTCCTTCTATACCTCTGGAAAATATTGAAAATATAAGGAAGAACTCCCATTTTCTTCCCAGTTGTACAAGTACTACTAGCAATATAAGGTTCAAACATACTTTGTACCCTTGCAGATGCATGGGACAAATATACATGTACATTGCATTCACCTACCCTATCATATTTTATTATATCATTAAATGCACAAGTTAGATATGGTAAAACAAAGAGATGGGAGATTCTTTTTTTGAATCTGGGGGGGGTTCTTTTGGAATTTGGGTCTGATATGCTCTCTCAAACTTCCAAAATCTGAAGATTTTGCAAATGCAAGACAGGTCTCTTCATGGTCCAATCATGCCATTCCATAAAATTGCTACAAAATATTATCTGACACTTCATTAGTTTGCTTCACTAGCTTTCCTAGAAATCACTTAGCAACACAGCTTCCCAACCACACACATGCATGTCATTAAACAAAAAGAAATGGCTTTCAGCTCTAAGAAGGTCATCAAAATTGTAATTAAAGCAAAATGCATTACTATGTTGAGCTCATTTGTAATAATAATAATATATAATAATAAAAAAGATTTATGAAAGATGTAGCTATTCATCTCAAACATATTTATTTTGTAGCTCTCTTCCCATTTTAAATGGTCTCAAACAAAATTTGAGAAACAAAGAAACATTAAACTGAGTATGTATGAGGAAAACAGCAACATGGAGATATATGGAAATTAGTGTTGTTTAATTCAAAGAGATAACAACAGAACCATATGCTGGTATCAAACAAAATTTGCAAGCTAATAAGGAATGTTTCTGATTCCACATTTGAGAGAGGTCAGTCTCAAAAAGAGCTTTCATAAGTTTGGTTTTCTCAGCACTCCAAAATCTTGGTGAATAAGTAATCAGCTGTATGTAGAAACAAGCTCTAGATAAATAAATATAAAATGGGTTATGGATTTATGGAGTTGAATCCACCTTCACTTTCCTAATTCTGTCTCTGAACACATTAACCATTTCATGCAATTTCATCTCCAGTCTAGCAAGAAGGTCAAGTTTTGCTTTCTTTCTTCATGTGTTTCAATACTATCAATTTTACTCTCCAACAATTGAAAGGCCATTTTCTTAAGAACATTAACCATATTGAATGTTTAAAAAGTGTGTATACTAAGTCAGTTCCCGTCAGAAGAAAGTCAGTGGTAGGTTTCTGTTCACTTCAATGATAGCTGTAACCCAGTAACTACAATTGTCTCTCCATCACTAGTAGAAGGCCACAGGCATTGTGTTGACTAATTTGTGTATGATCTCATCTGGATTTGTATGGTCTGAGTTGGATTTAGCTTGTTGCAACAACTGTCTGGTGAATTCACTGCAGATGTGTTAACTTCTCTGAGTGTCCTGTGTAGCAGTGGTCTCACAGGCCTAGGGAATCAGTGCATGACAGTAGCACTTTCTGTCAAAAAAAGTTGAGAGACAATGGAAAGTAAGCAGTCTGTTGTGAGAAAACTTGTAAAAACAAATCTGAGACTGAAGAGAAAAAAAAAAAAAAAAAAAAAAAAAAAAAAACTCTCACCATAAATATTATACTGTTCCTGCAAAGTCCACTGGGTACAGATGACTTATTGTCACTACCCTCCCTCTACCAATTAAGAAAGACTCAGCTGTTGACTATAGGATCTGGAAGGATGTTGGAAAAGTTAGCATTGCAACAGAGAGAAGGGTGGGATATAACTTGTGTAGCAATTTTAACTGTATTATTAGTCATATTTTTGTATTGTTTTGGACAATTAAACTGTAAAAACATCATTTTAACTAAAAATACATTCTTAGCTCCATATTTGGTGTGTTCCTTTTTCCCCACAACAAGATTTTGAGGGTAACAAACTGTAACAAGAATTAAATTAAATCATTATTGTCTCCTGAATTTCTACAAGACAGCAATTTGGTTTTATGTAAAACATCATGCAAAATTGCAACTTGTCTTTATGCAGAAGTGTTTATAAGCCTTCAGGCATTCTTCCAAATAAATCCCTCTATTATTGCAACTATTTGATCGTACACTGCCCAAATGTATCATAGAATCACAGAATATCCCGATTTGGAAGGGACCCACAAGGATCATCAAATTCAGCTCCTTGTACCACACAGGTCTACCCCAAAGTTCAGATCATATGACTAAGAGGATGGTCCAAATGCTTCTTAAACTTTGATAGGCTTGGTGCCATGATTATGTCCCCAGAAAGCCTGTTCCAGTGCATGACAACCCTATCAGTAAAAAAACTTTTCCTGATATCCAGGAGTCATTATTTATTTATTTATTTTTCCTGTCAGAGGTCTTTCCAGCTGTAGGCACTAATGTACCTGATGAAGGACTTGCTAATGCAATATCTATATGGGGCCTAGTTCAGGAAGCCAAATATTATTCCTTTGGTTTAAACATTTGTAGTCATTATAACCCTTCTCTCAGCTTCCAAATCACAATATGGCTCCAATTAACTGACTTGCTAAGATATGACTAAACCAGAACAGTAGAACTGTCTCTCTGGTGATGTGTCTGCATTTCAAGTAAAATCTTCTGGAAGTATGATCTCCCATTCTCTTAGAAAACTCTAGAAAAAGTTTTTTTTTAGAAAAAGTTTCTCTTAGAAAACTCTATACTGAATACAAACTCTTAGTTTTGCTTTATTTGTATCAACTGCTTGAAAAGTAGGTGTGACTTTGTAATTGGAAACCCTTGATCGGTAATGATTGCTGTGATGCATCTCTGCAGCTTTTCTGAGATCCTCAGCAGTATAAGAACATTAACAATAGCCAAGTTGTTTATATCTAAGGAATTGTTCTGCAACAGTAGGATTTATACAGTACAAGCATTTTTTTGCTGAAGCAAGAAAGAATTGAATTAATGTAGCAGCTGCATTAACTTAGATTTAACACATGTTTTGCATTTAGAAATGGCCAGCTAATGCTGTAGTAAGATCGATAGGATTGGACTGCTTTGAATTTTTTTAACTTCTACAATGTACTCTAAGCTGTTTATTACCTAACCACAGTCTCTAGAGTGCAGAAGCAATCTAATGTCTCTCTTGAATACATGTTCATCTTTGTGAGGTTGAGAGCATTATATTAGATGTAGGGCCATTAATCTTTAATTTCAGAGAAAAGTATTGGGCACTCACTATTAAAACTATCTGAAGTAAATCCAGACTAAAGAACTAAAAATGCTTTGTGAATCTACAATATTTAGATTTGATAAGGGAAAATATGTGTGCTACCTGATAACTGATGACACATCAAAAGTCAGTCCCAATGATTTGGTGATAACTCCTACACCTAAAAACTCACAAAAATGTTAATAATAAATTCCTAAAAAATCTTAAAAATTATAATATCCAAAATAGTTTAGAGTAATGACTATGTCTGAATTGATGAAACCAACTGTTCTTTACTTCCTCAAAAAATATTAGTATGCGCTACTTCAAGTGCTGTTCCCTTGGATGGTACAAGAGAGATACATAACAGATGGTGTAAAAGGGAGAGAGAAGAAAGCAATTGAATGTTCAAGGGTGGGTACACTGTGTTGAGATATGGCGCCTGAACCTGCCCTAGACCTGCATATCTTTTCACCTAGCATTCTGCTTCTAGAAGGGACTTTCCAAACAGCAATGATGCATGACCTGTTTGTCTGCCATCAAATGCAAGCCCCTGTCAGGACTTTCACATCAGAGAAATGAAATGAAAAAAAATCTACAGAATAGCTTTGCTATTGAAAGATTCAACTTCCTTAATCTGGAAGCAGAACAGCATGCTTATAACTTTCTGGGCTAACAACTCCAACTGTGGATGGTATCTACTCCAGAATACTTTGTATTAATGACACAACTAATCGGCAACCCAAATAAACTGTCCTAAAATTAAGAAATGTCTGTAGCACTAAACTTAATCACATTATGATTAAATTATTATGTTATGAATGATTTGCATTAATAATACATACAGAATAATTTAATTATGGCACTCTTAATTGCCCTTCTTCTTTGGAAATAGTGAATTTAGGGAGAGATCTTGTACAAATTGGATTATTCAAATATAAGAAATACTTCTGTACCTAATGACCATTAAAAAATAATAATCAATTATTTATTCTATTATTTTCTAAAAAGAATAGGTCTATTATTTGGAATGTTATATTATTTCTATTACTATCAACTCCCTAACATCACCCTGTAGACTTCTGTTTTACTCTAGATGAAACCTGCAATTTATCTTAATTTATCCTGCAATATTTATAAGGATTATAATTCAAAATATCAATAGCATTATAAACATTATTCTTTTCACAAACCACTTCTCAAATTTCATTCTCATGATGTGGAGGAATAGAAGGGAAATAATCAAATGTTTTTTATGAAAATTTTTACATCCCAGTAGAAAAATAGGAACTACAAGCTTGTATTCATGAATGCACAGTTTAAGTACTAAAGTTCATGTACTTTGTGCAACTTGTATTGCATTGCACTTAGTACACAGTGTTCTGTGTACCAAAAATAAAAGGTTTTGTTTTTAGAGCCTATTAAAATTGCAGTTCTAGTCTATAAAAGAACTTGTAAAAATAGCATCACAGGAATAAATTTTAAATGTGTCTAGTAAAACTCAAAGTTTTAAAGAAGGAGAAAGAGAAGAAGCTATTCAATTGACAGGCATATTTGTCTTCAAAAATTAATTTACATTCTCAGTGAAGTATCTGATTTTGTTTAGTATGTTTATTTTCAAGGACTATTATCTACTCCTTCAACTGACAGTCATCACCTGTCATTCTCCAAATGATCTCTGTGCTTCCAAGCAGACTTGCAGCTTCAGATCAGTAACATGAGTGCACAGTGCCTGGCACAAAGTGTATCACTGGACTATCATCATCAGTTGCTTTCACCTCAGACTATCAACCTTGCTACTAATTCCCTGTCTCCATTTTTAACCATGAAAAGACGTGTAAAGAGGGGCATGAATGAAAGTATAACTAGAATTATCAAAGAAAAAAAAAATCCTTTGTATACATATAGGTATTTACAAGGTGTTCCTTAAAATCAGACCCATAATTCTTTCCTTTTTATGAAACCTTCTCACTTATCTTTCATTCAGTACTGGCTTTGGTTTTTCTTAAACTCAGCTACACTATCTGTAAGTTCAACTCAGAGTCTGGGAGGTTATGAGCTGTTGAAAGGCCCCAGATTTTAAGCAGATGTCTGGTTTCTAAGAAGCTTTATATATATGATGCATTATAAGTCATATTGTTGTCGTATGTTTATGGCTTTTGTTAGGACGGGAAGATTGATATTTTAGCACTTGAAACATGTCTTGATTATATTTTTTTAAAATAGCCAAACACAAGAAGTTTACAAATGAAGGGTTCTTTTTATGGGGTGGGGGGAAAGGGGAGAAGGAGGAGGATGTGTGTGGAGATAACAGAAGGTCTGTAAATATAAATAGATTTTCAGTTTTCCCAATTTGAACCTGATCAGAAGCATCTCTGAGGAGAATTTTCAATTTCTCTGGAGAAAAAAGGACTCAGCTGAAAAACAAGTGTTTCCTCTTGCAAATATCACCTACAGTTGTTCATACTGTGTACTGGTCACAATTCTCATGAAGGTATTCTCCTAAATAGAGTAAGTTTCTCTGAATCGGCTTCATATCCAACTACATGGAGTCCCTTAGTTCTCATGATTGGGAATGATAACCTGCTCTACTCTGGTTACTAGGTATTCAAGGAAAATGGCCTTTTAAAGCAAGCAAAAGATACCTAAAAAAATCAACTTCAAGAGGTGCAGGTGTGATATCTTTATAGAGGGCTTTGGGTTGTTTTTTGTTTGGTTTGGTTTGGTTTTGTTTTTCCCAAGCCTACTAGATCAAAGCATTCAGAGTGACAACAAACTATCATCAGCAGCTTTTAACTAGAGACTGTTCACAAGTATGAAAAGAATTGTTTGTATGGTGCCCCAGTTTTCTGTAGGGAATGTAGCTGATAAACCCTATTTGAATGCATGGGCCCTAATCCACAATGGCATCATTAACTACAAGATACTAGATTATGTAGATATGCAATTGATATCATCTATCTGGACTTGTGAAAAGAATTTGATGCTGTCCTCCATGATAGCTTTGTCTCTAAATTGGAAAGATTTGATGGATGGACCACTCTGTGAGTAAGGAATTGGATGAATGGTTGCACTCAAAGATTTGTGGTAAATGGCTCAATATCCAGGTGGAAATCAGTAACAAGTGGTGTTCCTCAAGAGTCAGTATTGGGAACAGCACTGTTTAACATCTTTGTCAGTGACATGGACAGTGGAATTCAGTGCACCCTCAGCAGGCTTGTCCAATGACACCAAGCTGTATGGTGCGGTTGACACACTGGGGGGAAGAGATGCCACCCATAGAGACCTTGACAAGCTTGAGAGGTGAGTTTGCGTGAACCTCATGAAGGCCAAATGCGAGGTCCTGCATCTGGGCTGGGACAATCCCCAGCACAGATACAGGCTGGGCAGATTGAGAGCAGCCTTGAGGAGAAGGAGCTGAGGGTGTTGGTTGGCAAGAAGCTCAATGTCAGCCAGCAATGTAGGCTTGAAGCCCAGAAAGCAACCCATGTCCTGAACTACATCAAAAGTAGCATGGCCTGAAGGTTAAGGGAGGTGATTCTCCCCCTCTACTCTGCAGTTGTGACACCCCACCTGGAGTACTGTATTCAGCTCTGGGTCCTCAGCAGAAAAAGGACATGGACATATTAGAACAAGTCCAGAGAAGGGCCACAAAGATGAGCAAAGGGCTGGAGCATCTGGCTTCTCTTATGAAGTCAGATGGAGGGAGTTGGGGTCACTCAGCCTGGAAAAGAGAAGACTCCAGGGAGACCTTATAGCAGCATTTTAGTACTTGGAGGGGGCCTACAGAAAAGGTGGAGAGGGACTCTTTGTCAGGGAGTGTAGTGATAGAACGAGGTTAATGGCTTTAGACTTAAAAAAAAAAAAACAAAACAAAACAAAACAAAAAAAAAAAAAAACATTTTTTTTTTAGATATTAGGCAGAAACTCTTTACTCGGACCTCAGACGATGGTATGGCACTGGAACAGGTTGCCTAGGGAAGCTGTGGCTGCCCTATCCCTGGAAGTGTTTAGGGCCAGGTGGGATGAGGCTTGGAGCAACCTGGTATAGTGGAAACTATCTCTGTCTATGGCAGGGGCCTGAAATCTTGAAATTAGATGGTCTTTCTGGTCTTGTCCAACCCAACCCATTCAATGATTCTGTGATTCTATGAAAATATTAGTGGAAGAAGTTAAATAGGAGCAGGAGGGTGTCTGTTCCCCAAAAGTATGTGAGCAGGAAGCTGAGGACAACCCCTGTGGCCAGTCACACCCCTACAGGTGAGACGCTGTCCCACCAGGACTGAGTGCAGCAGTAAGAGCTGCATGCTGGTAGCAGGGTCCAATGACAGACCTCAACATGGCAAGCAGTGAACCAGGTCTGGGAACCAAACAGGGGGCCAGTCAGCAACAAAAGAACATGACAGCCAGAGTGAGGGTGGCAAAAGGCTATAATGTGGGAGAAAGCACCATGTGGGTTGCTGAAGCCAAATTACTATGACCATTTGGTTTAAGAAGGAAAATTCCAGTGTAACAGAGTGGTACCCAAACATACCTTACATATCACAGGCTCTGAAAGTCTCTATGTCAGATTAAGTGGAAAGGCTATTGATAGAAATTCTATCTGAACTAAAAACTGCTTGAAAAAGTGTGGTGAATATATAACTTCTCTGTATTATGAGGGCAGGTGTCTTGCGAGTTGACAAAGAACTTTGATAAATAAGCTGTCTACCATGGCAAAGTTCCTGGCTATGGAATTGTTTTAGGGTATGAAGTTATTAAAATCCAACATAGTGAATGTTAATGTAAAATCAGGAAAAGAAATGTAGTCTGGGCTTGTAGAGAGAGGAACTGGATTATCTACATGTTATCATTTACCTTCCAGCGTTGTTACTACTGTATTTTCTTTTGCTTTTCAGACTAAACTCACCATTTTATGCAGACTTGGAATTCAGATACCAAGCAAAATTTAAGAAATGTAACTGCTAAATGGACAGCCTGAAGCAAACATAAACACAAGGACAGGCAAGTTTTACCCTTTTTATTTTATTTATTTATTTTATTTATTTTCACACAGAGAATGTCAAGGAATGTAACAGAGAGGCTAGAGGCAGAGTGTATGGCTACCACCTTGACTACTTTGTCAGCTGGGGGTAAGACAGTTGTCACTATCCTTTGCAAAAACAAAGAGACGGGTTTAGTGAAGAATCAGCATTTTCCCTCTCCATAGATTGTGCCTCTCACTATCATTCATAGACTGTAGTGTTAAAACAGATCACATAAAATGTCTGTGCTGTAGATATGTTTTATAAAATTGTCCTTTTGTCTGGCAACAGCATACAAGATTCAAATTATTTTGTGGGTTTGGTCCTTTCTCTCCAGGTCACTCTTTTGGGTAGTACTTAAAAAGATCTGATATCAATTTGTATTTCTGTGTGACTGCTACTAGCTCATTGTGTTTCTTGACCACACCTCCAGTCTTATGTTTGGTATGCATTAAACATAATAAAAAATCAAGTGTCAGATTCAAGGCGTTGTTACAGCAGCACTTACACCTGAACTTGTTATCTGTGATACATACTGAATGCAGAGAGAACAGACTGACTGCACAGTAATTTTTAGATGCTTCTGTAAAAAAAAAAAAAAAATCTTGTTCATGTTGTCCAAATTCACTCATGATAAAACAGATGCCTAAGAATGCATTAGCAGAGTGCTGGGATATTATATGTTAAATGTTGTTATCTTCAATCACTTTGGAAAAAAAATATATATATATTTAGGCATTGTAAGTAACAGACCTGATTAATGGTGACATCAAAAGAGGTTTCTGATTTTTTTTCCCCTCAGAATGTTGACTTCTTCTGGGAATGCCAGTTAAAATCTATTTTAAACTAGAGATGGACACAGCTGCAAACCTGAGAAGAAAGCCTTAATGTGGGTGACCCAGCTTATCTGTGATCACTGGTTTGCTTTTCCTTTATAGCAGGACAGAAGATATTAGAATTGCATTCAAAAAGGGAGTTTTATGGAAAACCCTACTTTGAAGTGGGTATTTGGCCTTTTGCTTTTAAAGGCAAGTAACTTTAAATTCTCTTTGAAGAAGAGTAGAGGCCTAGTTGTACAGCATTCTTTATTACAAAGATTTCTAGAGTCTTAGGCTCTACTAGCCCTCTCCTTTTAACATCTCTTACCAAGGTGGAACAAAAACTAATAAAAAATAGCTGATGTCTATCTCAGTTTGAATTTTAAATGGGTTGTTTTCTGCTCCCACAATTTTTCCATTTTTCTTTCTATTGCAGTAAGAGAAGAGGTGTATTACTGAGGGACTATTATGATTTTTTTTATATGCTACCAACTTTTTGATATGATTTGGACTATGGTATTTAAAATCCAAGCCTTCAGCCACATCTCCTGAAATTCAAGCTTATTCCTTCACTTTGTGGCCATCCCTTTCTGGTTAACACACAAGGTTGATTATCTGTTTTCCACTGCAAGAATGAAAAAAAAAAAAAGTGCTAACCCCTTCATGGTTACTATATGATTTCATGACTGAATGGCATGAAAAAATTGGTCATTTACACCATTTATTCCCTTTGGAGGTGGGATAGCAGGGAAGTTGAAATGTTAGGAGTGATGCTTTAGACAAGAACCTTATACCACATGACAGCCAGATCCTTGTGGTAGTGACTAGGTTAGCAGACATGGAGTAGTAGGCAGCTAAGTATTTTGATTATTGTATGTTATAAAATATAAATGGATTTTTTTAATATCAGTCAGGACAGTGTTAATAGGTATCTCACAAGTGTAAAGATGATGAACTGTCCATAGTGAATGTTGCATTATGCTTATAGAATACATGTAAAAAGATATTGGAAACAAACTGTTCAGTGAAATGCTTAAGACTAAAACCTCACTAGGAACATACATTTGAAAAATTGTAGATCCAGGCCAAATCCCACTATGTGTTTTTTTTTTTTAAAAAAAAAGTGGTATTGGAAAAGGAAGGCAAGATTTGCCTGGAGCTGAGTTGCTTGGGCAGGGAAGCTGAGTTTTTGATTTGGGGGAGTATCTTGACATACCAAGTCTCTTACGGATGTGGCAGAAAGAATATAAACACTGGTGCACTACAAAAAGGGAGTAGGTATAATAAATGACAGACTCAACTGTGCTAATATAGAAATGGTATCAGTGTCAAAACCTAAAGTCAAGTAATGTGTATCATTTAAGTAATCTGTATCATCCACCAATAGTGAGTCCATACAAAAAGAAATGCCTTGCCTGAATCTGGAAGAGTGTGTAGGTGATCTAAAGATCTCATCTTTGAAAGACAAATAATATTTATGCCACATACAATTACAGATGTTAGCAGGATCAGCAAAAGCCATTACCATTAAACAGTAGAATAAAAGTGCTATTAGAAATATATGTATAAAGCCTTCAAACGGAGGAAAAAAAGCTAGTTGTGTAATGAGAAAAATGAGAACGATCTTAAACAGCAGCAATTTAAACTGCTGTGTTTGTTTGTTTAAGGAAAAAATAGTTTGGAATACAAGTTTTTAAGGGGCTAAATAATAACAATAATAAAGTTAAATTTTTAGTAATGAATTGTCCAGTTTAGCTGGTATTAATGTGGTGTTTGTAGAGGAAGAGCTATAAGAAATCCTTAAAATGATAATTGTGTTGAGTAACCAATGGCAGTACTGAGGGAATAGGGCTCTGAGAGAAATTGGGCAAACTAAAACCAACAAAGATGGTTTCTGTATTGAAAAATCTGGTACAAACTGTAATAAAGAGAAACAGACACATGAACAAAAAGGAGATAACAGAATAAATGATGTGGCATAAGAGTGTGCAGTGACTTGCAGATTGATAAGAGGTGTTTTGTTTTGTTGTGTTTTGTTTTTGAACAAACCTATAAGCATAAGAAAAATGGTTATGAAGTTGGATATGGCATCTTAGAGAGATGTTTCAAAACAAACACAAGATTAGGAGAATATCTCCACTGAATATTGAGATTACAGAATTTGCGTTCACTAAATGCTACAGCTATCTAAGTACAGATAGATTCAAAAGTGAAGTAGACAAGTTCAGCAAGGACTGTTGACCACACAGAAGAGGATGAAAGGACTAGCGTGGGAAATCCTTAAGCTGGAAATTTCTCATAGCTGAGATAATGCCGTTTATTACTAGCACTTATCTCTACAGATCCAGAGTGGCCAGAGTCAGAGATCAGATACAGAGCTAAATGGATACACACCTTTATTATCACTTCTTTTGTGTCTCAAATAAGTTGAGGAATAACACAGCTAGGCATTATTGAACAATAATAATAAAATTCTATTATACTCATTTTCTAAGTATAGATGCAGAACATTGTCAACATGCATTGTATAAAAAAGTCAATACTTATTGGTTTTTAACTTCTCACATTTCAAATTGCAGTCCTGGTTTCTTTCCATTAAACATTGTTAAAATGCTTTGAAATAGTTGGAGTGGAATGAGGTGTCTAGATAATCTATACAAATGAAGAAAACCTTGGAAAAATCACCTCCACTTCATATTGTTAGGCTGCCAACCATGTCATCTTTCCTGAATTGGTCATGTAACAAATGTGATTGTGTATACAATGCAGTCTTTGGTTCTCATTGGCAATATTTTTTTCAGCAGCTGCAATGCAGGTCAGAACAGGGACAAACAGGACAGTGGAAATCTGCACAAGAAAGAACTCAGAATTTACAAGTATTCTTAAAGCACAAAATAGTGTTTGAGAGTAAAAGAAACATTTCCTACAGGGGACACGTCTCTTCATACTGAAGTAGAAACTGTCACATCATGAAATAAAGCCTATAAATACATTTCATTTAGATATTTTCAGTGGAAAATAAACATCAAGACAGAGCTCCCCCTGTGATTTCTCCTTGTGTTGGCAGTAGGCAGAGTGGCAATAATCGATTGCTGGGCTTCTTCTGTACCGTAAAATTGTCGTGTTCTCAGATAAGGAGTTCCAAATATTCAAGTCTTAGCCTACACTTTTTGTATTTTAACATAGTTGTACTTGAGAATGGGGAGTTTGTATGTTGCTGGAAGTTAAGAGGAACTATTAGGTATATAGAGGTCATATTAAGTCAATAAGAAGTCATATTTCTCCATGTTTCAGAGAAAGTGATCTAAGTTTTATAATTTTAATCAATTTGGAGGACACGTCTTGATGTGGCAGCAAACAAATTGAGTTTGAAACATGAACTTGGACCTCCATTTGCTGCAAACTTGATAGGGATGGATCTTGAGTTAACACAGCCAAGTTAAGGAGCAATGAAGCCCAAATATAACCATCATGAAGTATACAGAGTTGTAAACAGGAAAAAGGAATCTCCTGATTCCCCTTCTTTTAACAGCAATGCCTATTTAAAATTTCAAGGATCCAGAAATATTAAACAGTGTGGATGATTCCAGAAAAAAAAAATAGAATCACAGGAGACAGTAACAATTCATGAGAAAACTAGGAAGTTTATGTACAGGCATAGAATAAATATCATAGCAAAGCAATCAGGTCAGTATTTGGATAAACATCATAAGCTCTCCTTTCTGACAAAGTTGTTATAGTCTTTGCAGTAGTGTTCCCCTTGCACATAAGTGTGATGTTCATCCTTAAAGCAAAAAAAAGCGAAGCTGAAGAGATACGAAACTAGACTGAACTTAGAGGCTGGTGCATAGTGGTATGTTAGTACAAGAAAGCTTTTCCTTGCTGAAACTACTCTGCAGCTAAAGGGAAGGTCTCCAGGATTGTAAGGCTAGCATTTTTCATGAGTAATTACTTCAAGGATAATCTTAAAAGAAAATAAATAAATAAATAAATAAATAAATAAATAAATAAATAAATAAATAAAAAAGCCCATACACAGGCAGTACAGAGCCTGTGTTTAAAAGAGACAGAGTAAATTCTCAGTTCTGTGGGAGCCAAAGTCGAAGATCCCACTGGCTTCACTGAAGACACCATTTAGTGCAGAGAGTATTTCAGAACATTCTTTTTTACTGGACCTAGATCTAACATGTACATGGTCCTGACACCATCAGAAGATGATCACATATAATTTGCATTACCTTACACAGGAATAGTGTGGATATCTGAGATTTCAGTGCAGGTCTCTATGTGAAAAGAAAGAAAAGAAAGCTAGGGTTACAACCTTGAGCCTGAGAGATTTTCTTCGATTTGCTTTCTCATTCAAGTGCCGATCAAATCTATCCCAGCCAACATGGGAAATTTCATGAGCTTCTTTGCAGACAAAATACATTTCACTATATTTAATATAACACTCAGCTCCAACATAAATTGGTGATATGTAGTGTGGAAATAGTACTTTCTTAGCGAAGGTATCCATGGGCTCCTCTCTGTGGAAACTTCTCTCCCATGTCTTTCCTATACAAAAGAATTCTTGATTAATGATTGGAAGGGGATAATTATATAATTTCTATGTGATATAGTGTATTTATTCCAGCTAATTTATTTTTAAATAAAGTTGTTAATTTACAAACAAAGCACAGTTATTTCTCTTAAATTTGTGTAAATAATCAGGAGGTAATTTGAAAAGTGCTCTCTTTGGTGATTCACATTGTTACACACAGTACTTGTCATTTTTGTTTGCAAATGATATATTATTCAAAAAGTTTCTCAGTGCAGTCATGTGGTTGCTTAATGTGTCAATCAGATAGGAGTTTTATTTTTTGACTGGAACTCTTAAAGTAAGATGAGCTTATGATCTTCAATAATCTTCAATACATGTTACTCTTTATTAGCCCTGAAAAGAAGAGAAAGATCAAATATATCAATAAATACATTTATGAAAAAAATATACAAAAGAATTCTTGGACTATATTTGTTTTTCAGGTAAATTGTAAGCCTGAGGGAGATGTTATTTATATATTACAGCCAATATAAAGCTTAAAGTGCAGATTTAAGACAATCACAGCTAATAATCATAAGTATTCTCTCTTTTAGACAAACAAAAAAATGAAAAATGATTTTTTCTGTTCAGTTGTTCTGAAAGATGCACTATCCAGTTTTTAAGTAGTCACAACCTAATATATTGATTAATGGTGGTTATTCAACTGTGTTCACCACAACCACTTTAGTGGAAAAATGAGTTGCAGTTCACATATTTGCATGTGTGATAAGTTAGGATAATGAATTCTCCCACATGAAATGAGTTATGATAAGGAAAGAGATACAAGTTTTAAAATTACAAGGAGATGTTTATATCCGAAAGAACTAAAGCATAAGAGATTCAGTTTCAACTCCATGTCCCTATCCTATTTTTAACAAAGCCTGGGCATTTAGAGAAGTTGAGTAGAACACACAGATAATGATGGATTTTTATGTGTATATGTGTATGTCTTTTTAATATCTGAATCTATTAAACATTTTTGAGTGCTCTTTGCTGAGGTGGCATTGAATCTTATGTTTGTGACACCTTATTTAGTTTTAAAAAGAAGAGATATCTTGTTTGTTTGTCTTTTTTGTTTGTTTGTTTGTTTTGTTAGTTTGTTTGTTTTTCAGTGACTAGAGTACCTACCAGCCTGAATAACTCATTAGTCCCTTCTAACTGTTTCCTGGAGCTCGGGAATTACATCAATTCTCTAAACTTTTCTCTTGCATCACATTAGCCTCATCCTACCCATGTTACATGTCTTGCCTCCACAGGGAAAATCCTGATGCAACTACAATGGATAAATCATACACTATAACAAGAGGACCTTTGGTTTGTTCAGATTCTTGAAAGGAAGTACACGTAAGCCAATAAGGCTATTTCTAGAATTGTACAGTTTTTGTATATCACAAAATCACAGTTTGGCGAACATCCAGAACTGTTCTGCAAAAGTAAAATTCTTTCTTTTATTACCTTCCTATGTCGGAAAATAATTCATTGAAATTTTGAATGCATTTTTAAGAAATATTTAGAAATGCTTATGAAAAATTATCTAAGAATATTAAGATATACTTGTTGATGATTAATCATCTGCAAGAATAATAAATTGACTGTTTATGGGCTATTAGTGATGCAAATCTTTAATTAGCTTTTGATAAGTGTGGTGGTTTTACTCAGGTGGGCAGCTGAGCTCCACAACAACTGCTCTCTCACTCTCTTTCCTCAAAGGGAAAGGGGGAGAAAATATAAAAAGGGCCCAAGGGTTGAGACACGGACAGGAAGATCACTCAACGATTATCATAACAGGCAAAACAGACTCAGAGTAGGGAGCTTAGTAAAATCTATTGCCTATTACTAACAAGTCAGAGAAGTGAAAAACAAAGGAAAGGAACCAAAAACAACTTCTCCCCATTCACTTTCCTTCACCTCCTCGCCCTGAGAGGCACAGGGGAATGGGAGGTGTGGTCAGTCCCTAATGCTTCATCTCCCCTGCTCCTTCACAGTCGCTCTTTGTCCCTGCTCCACGTGGGGTCACTTCCACAGGATGCCATCCTTCCCGAACCGAGCCTCTGTGGGGTTGCCACAGGCTGCAGCTCTTCAAGAACTGCTCCCACATGGCTCCGTACCACAGGGTCCCTCTGTCAGAAGCAAACTGCTCCAGTATGGGTCCCCCATGGGCAGCAGCTCTTCCCAGATCCATGTTCCTGCGTGGGCTCCTCTCCACAGGCTGCAGCTCCGGCCAGGGGCATGCTTGTGCGGGGGCTCTCCATGGGCCGCAGCCTCCTCCTGGCAACATCCACCTGCTCCACCGGGGGCTCCTCCACGGGCTGCAGCATGGAGATCTGCTCCATGTGGGACCCACAGGCTGCAGGGGAACTGCTGCTGCATGCCTGGAGCACCTCCTGCCTTCCTGCTGCACTGACCTTGGGGTCTGCAGGGCTGGTTCTCTCACATTTTCTCATTCCTCACTCTCCTAGCTACAGTTGTGCAGCAGTTGTTTTTTTGAACCCCTTTCTTAAATATGCTCTTACAGAGGCACAAACAACATTCTGCATTGGCTTGGCTCACGCCAGCAGTGGGTCCCTTATCTAACATGGGGCAGGTTCTGGATTCTTCACAGCCCTAGAGTCACCGCTAACAAAACCTTGCCACGTAAACCCACTACAATAAGGAACAGAGTTTTTCTAATCTTTTACTCTCTGTTTTTCCTCATACATTTTTTCTCTACTTCCGCCTTCTGGCTATGTAGCATGTGGACCCAATTGTCCAGCTCTTTATAAATGCTGCAAGTCATAGTAAAATGTTTTGTGTCAGAGTGGAAAAAAAGGTTTTGCAGGAAAGCTATAAAAATGATGTACTCTCTCAAAGTTTATAGCACACAGAGTGAAATGGACACTAAGCATCACGTATAGAATTATGGTTACCTTTCATGTTTCTGTGCAACTGGAAGAAGGATCACATTACCAATGAAACAGCTACTCATATGCAGCTCATATATCTACCAAAGAACAACTACTGAATGAAGAAAATTGAATATATAAATACACTGTGGAAATACAGCCTGAAGCACAAAAACTCTCATCAGGTCATAAGTCTTATTTAACATTTGTGTTCCAGCTAGTTTAGATAGGGCCATATCCTAAAGTCTTTATCAGGCAAAATTCTCACTGCCTATAAGTCAACAAGAGTTTTGCGAATTTACAAAGTGTAGACTTTGTTCAGTAACAAATAATTCCATTGGCAGGTTAGAAAGTTATCTGCCTGCTATGTGGGAGATCTATAAAGCCATTTCATTACTTATAACTCTTTCTTTTTGCTCTATATTCTTCTTTTATGGAATATATTCTCTGATAATTACTAATTATTTTGTTACCACTTGCAATGTATGAAGCATAAAACCAAAACAAAACAAACAAAAACCTGAGAGCAGGATATACAAAATAAAAATAAATAAATACATAAATAATCTGTGCTTTATCATCTAGTTGCATGAAGAAAAAGGAAAGTAAAACTGAAGGATTTCTTAAATTCTAGAAAGATACCTCAGCATACCTATTACAGTCTAAAATAAGAATGTCAGAGAGGTAAAACTTCAGACAGTGATGTATTCTTGCCCTTGTATGCCCTTGACACAAGGTACAATTCTATATTGTGAAATATAAAAACTGATGAGGTTCTGAGGGTTGCACTGAACTACTTTGTATTTACAGGGAGTTGGACAGAACAGAATTTTTCCAAGCCTTTGATTTGATGGACAATCTTTTAAAAAATTGAATCACTTTTTGCTGACCTGTTCTGTGTTTGTTGTTGTTGTTGATGATTATATTTTGATATGTTTTGTTTTGAATATGTTTTCTATCTGACTTTTCCTACTGCTTTAGAACACCTAAGTGTGCATCTCAGTACATTAAGTATACTGAGAGATGCTGGGACTTTATGTATTTTCTTGTTTAAAAATCTTACCTGATAAATTAGAACTTGAAATACATGTTGAAAGCACCTGTAGCACCACAGGTTTTACATCCTTTTTGAGTTTGTACCTGCCTAATTATTTTTGTAAGAATTTACTGTGAGCCTGTAATCAATACCAAAACAAGTATAAAAACTCTTCTACATTTCTTTCCTCCTAGTCTCATCTCCCAACCTATTCAATGGCATTCCAAAAAAAAAAAAAAAAAAAAGTAACTTAATGAGTGTATAATTTTCCCAAATGCAAAATTATATTTATCCTAGATAACATATGTAATGTAATTGATACTTAAAGGCAGCTTATGTGTTCTCTATTCTAAGTACAAATTGGCATTTAAAAAGTAAAAATGCTCTATAAATCTTGTAGACTCTGGTTTCTGTGACTGTCCTGATGCAATATTTCTCATTTGTACTACAGAAAATGCAGGTTGAGTTCCTGACTGGCTGAAGAGACAAGGAGCACTATCTCTGCTTGTGCTCTGTGATTTATGGATAATATGCTAGCTCTCTTTCTGTCCATCAGCCTAACCTCATAGCAGCTTACAAGCTGCAATGTCACTAAGACAGTTGTTATTACTCTTTTTTTAAGCCCAGCAGTTGCACTTGCTTTTGATTCCTTATAACAGTCGATGGTGACAGTAACTATGATGTATACTTTCCCTTTGTACAGGAGACAGAATTTTGCAGTGCTGTTCATCTATCTGATTCCCTTGTAGGCTTTTCACCTACTGCTGTAATTTATTTTTCAGAAAAATACCTCTTGAAAGTAAACATGGATATAGGAATATTGTATTGTATGTGTGTGTTTGTGTATGCCCAGCTTCCTCTTTATATAACTTTGCTCTATGCCTGAAGCTTTCTTCTCTATATATAGCATATATCGACTTTAATCCATCACACTCCATTCTATAGGCTAACCTAATTCAGACACTTTTCTATGACACTCCATTAGGACACTCAGTACTAAAATGCCTTGCCAGATTATAAAGTAAATTACAAAGAACAATCCATTTTATGGAGGATAGTATATTTTCTGATTATAAATATTTGTGGATCACCTATTCTGTTCTTTTCTGTTTGGGCTGTGTAACACATATGTGTTACAACATTAGTCTCATAGGCCTTTCTAGCTCTGTCATTGCATTAGACTTGATCCTTGTGGAACCCTTCCAACTCAGGATATTTATAATTGTTTTATATTATTTTTAGTGTGACAGTTTATGATGAGTAGAAATTTTCAAGGTCTTACTTTTGACTTTTTTTTTTTTTAATGAACTGGAAACTTCCACATGAAACTTTATTGAAGGCTAGAAACAAAGAGTAGAGTTAATCTAAATAAGACAGGTATAATTCCATCAGTATTTGAAAGTTTAAATCATTCTCTGCTACGTGCCATGTACATCTAGTCACAGCACATTTTTGCAGAATTTATTGTTTTAAGGGGTTGAACAGAAGCAAAAAGTGATAATCACACTTGGAAAATTTCCAGGTAACAGGAAAAGAGCCTGTTTCCTTCACCTTGTCTCACTCTGAAGGGTGGGAAGGAGTTACTCACGAAAATGCAAGAGAACTCTCCCTTTCCCTTTCCCTCCCAGTCGGTTTGAAGACTTTTTCATGAGACCAGCAGTTGCTCATTAGGACAGGCTGGATGTGGAAATCTCTGTGCTTGTATGAGAAATTCTATCACTTTCTGTATGAAAAACTACCTACGTTTTTGTTTTGTTTTGTTTTTCCATTGTGACTTTATCTTCTGTTTTCTCCTTATGTTTTTCACTTTTGTAGTGGATTAGCCCTAGATAACAGCCAAACTCCCACCCAGCCACTAACTCATTCCCCCTCATCAGCAAGACAGAGGAGAAAATAAGAAAACAAACAAACAACTACCATTGTGAGCAAAATAGAGTAAATTTAGGAAAAAATAACCCTAATTTACTGTCAGTTAAAACAGATTCAATTAGTGACAAACAAAGACAAATGTTAATCCAATATCTTCTTTCCCAGTTTCAACTGCACTGTCACTTCTGTTCCCTCTGCCCCCAGTGGTGCCGGGAGGAATGAGGTGTGAGGGAGATGTTGCAGTCTATGCATAATGGTTTCTCTGTAAGAGTCTTCCTTTTCACACTTTTCCTCTTTTCCAGCATAGGATCTCCATGGGCTGCAGTTACTTGAGAAATACGCTTCTACTCTGACATGGTCTTCTCCACAAGCTGTGGCAGCTGGAGCACCTTCTCCTCCTCCTTCTTCTCTGACCTTGGTCTGACTGGTCTTTCTCCTGGGTTTTCTCCCTTCTCTTCCGCGTGTGTGGCATTTTTTGTCCTTTCTTAAATGTGTTTGCCCAGAGGTGCCACATCTATGTTTTACGGGCCTATCTTGTACCCTGAGGTAGGGAACTAGCTATGTCCAGTATGTGGCAGCCTCAGCTTCTCCTTAACAAAGATTGCCCCGCAAAGCCTTGGTCTTGACTCCTGGCCACCTACACCCAGTACAAAGTTCTTTACCTATCTCTCTTGAAATGTTGTTTTATTTTGTTTTGTTTTACATTTGTGGTTTTATATGCAAGCACATTGCATAAATGAAAAAGTAGAAAGCCTAATTGTAAATAACTTGAATCCTGCCTTCAAAAACAGAAGTACTCAGATAAGTAGGAATCTATATGTGTACTATAGGGCCCAGGGTCTACATCCCAACAACATTTCAGTCCCCTGAAGGGTGCAACCTCAGCAGGTACCAGCTGCCTCTCATTTTAGCTAGGCTGCGTGGGGAAGGGAACTGAGAGAGCTCAGACACTGCCCAATTGAAGTCCTCTACTATTCAGATGATGTGGGACAGAGGATTAAGGATGCACAAGTACATGCTTCCCATCCATCTAAATGCAAAACAGGTTGCGTTTACAAGTAAGCTTCAACCACATGATTATCTTAGGCTTTCCAATGCTGACGTGGAATATATTTTTTTATTTAAGATTTTACTTCCATTTCCCTAAGGGATTTGTTAGGCTCACAATTCATGGCCTTTTTCAACATTTCACTTCTTTATTTAGTGCAGCTTATAGTTATTGTGCCAATGGGCCTATTTATAGAGGTTAAACAGGTAAGACAACATAGTAGGGCAGCAGGAAAGAAGGCAATATGAGAAATTGAGTTTCACACTGTTGAAAGCCTGGACAGAAACTCACGGCTACTCAGTGTCTGAATAGTCTGCTCAGTAGACCTCCCTGTCTTTTAAAGAAGACAGGTCCTCTACCTTTGCTCTCTTCCTAGGTTTCGATGAGCTCTGTTCCAAGTAAGGAAGAAAGCAGCAATGCCCTTCCATCACAACAGTCTCCTCTGAAGTGTGGCTTTTACTTACCTATTTCTTTGTACCTCTTCACTGTTAGATGTACTAATAAGGTCATCCTGCCCAGAATTCCTTTCTTCATAGGATACAACCTGGAAAAAGCCAAAGGGAAATGTCCATCATTTAATGAGTGCCCTCACCTAGGTTAAAAAATTAGACCCCTCAGCTTCCTAACAGCTTCCCATTTAAAAATTTATTTTTAGTGATGATGTGGACACTTTCATGGCTTTCACAGATGTATATAACAACAAAAATATTTTTTCCTAATAACTTCCCTTTTAGAACTTCGTTCCTTTTTCATTTTATATCACAGCATCTTGAATATTGTTGCTGTAAACATTTGTGAGACATAGTTGTGTTTCAGTCAGCCTTGCAGCTTTCTCATTTAGATCATCACAAAGTCTTATTTCCAGTGGAACTGACTCCAATTGAGGTTTCTTTGTAACCTCAAACTTTAAAATCCAACTTTCTCTCATTCGCTCTGGGCATCTGTATCTCACACTCTCAAAGGAAATGCATGTGTAGTTGTTGCTCTCATTTTTTCCCACATTCTCAGCAGTTTTCTCACAGCATAGAGTTCTGCACTACAGTAAGAGATTCACTTTCTTGCTTTGTATATAGCTCTGTGCCAAGGTATATTCTATTCTCATATGGAAATCTGTTCTTAGCTTTTCTACAAAATGTTACAGAAACATTAATACACTGGCTGCATGATAGAATTTTTCAATATGTCAACCTCTAAAAAATAATTTCAGTGTGTTTGTAAAGACAGCACGATTCACTGAGAATGGCTTTTCAAGTCCATGGAATTCTTTAAATAGCTTAAAGACCTCCTACTGTTCGTATTTTATATGTGAACGGTAAGATACACTTCGTTCACTTTAACCAGCTTTTTGTTGTTTTAGTCAGCAGAGACACACGGTATAAAATCTAATAGCAGCCTTTGCAGTCTGATATATTTTTCATGAAGACATTGCTTTAAATTGTCTACATATAGCTTATTATCATCTGAGGTTTTTAACGAGTGATGGAATTATATATAAAAACAGCAGGAGTCATAAGCAAAAAAAAAAAACTGTTTTATATATATACTTGAAGAAAAAGGCTCTTTCTGTTAGTCAAATTGCTGTAGAGGCAAGTATACATGTACTTCATTTTAGCTACTCTTTGTTCTATTACTTTTTCTGTTTTGTTTTTAGTATAATCCTTTCTGTGCAACATATCTGACTTTTAAATATGCTCTTTTTGCTTGGTTTTCTTCCATTTTAATCTTACCTAAGCCCATTGCCACCTCTAGCTGGTGTAAATGGCCAAGTAAATGAGTTATACCTATACCACCTGGGAATCTTCCCCAGTATCATTTAAAATTACTGTACAGAATTTTTTCTTTTCATCTCTTTCCATAAGTAGTTTCCCTATCTACAACATGCACTTAGCACACTTTTTAATATTCTGCACACTATTTGTGATATATTTCATATTCTTCATGCTTTCCCTTTTTAAAGTCCTATATTTCTGTACTACTATCTTTATGAATATTCTCTTGAGTGCCTACAATTTGATGTTGCTGCTCTATGATCACAAGAATCAAATCTTCACCAACTTTTATCTCATTTATCACACATATCTTATTTTCTTGGGGATACATCCAAAGACATGTCTGGCCTTCTTGATTGCTCAGCAGATTTAAAGGGAAATAGCTGTATTTTACCTCCAGAAATAACTTTCCATAGTCATTTCATGATTTTTATTCTAGTCTATGCCAGGGTAATTGAAGTCTTCATGATTAATGATGTGCCTCTTTACAAGAATCCGTTATGCATACAAACATTTCCTGACCTGTATCTTTTTTGCACTGTTTTGGATGTTCTTATCCATTTCTCTATAACTCAGTTTGTACTTTCTCTGTCATATGCCTCCATCCAGACCACTCCTGTTGTGGTATGCCATTGTGCATGCAGAATATAACTTTTGTGATTTTAAAGATATACTGTCCTTGACTTACACTGCATATACACTCTTGTTACTATGGTGTTTTCATAACTTCTTATTTAAAGTCTTCAGCCAGCTTTCGGTTAACCTACAGTAATTAAGTTATTTTTGTCTAAACACATATGGCTACAGATCTTCAGTTTTCTTTCTTTATACAACCACAAAGAATTCATGCAAAACAACGCATTTCTTGATTCATTTTTTACTTCATTCTTTTCAGCAGTCTGCACTTTGTTACCTTAATTGTGACATTCCAAAATAATTTCTGCCCCTTCTATTTTGACTGAGACCTGTGATGCTGTTGGCTCAGAGGCTTGCAGTGAACCATACTGCAGCTCTAAGGGGCTCAGCAGTCTTAGTTTCATACAGAGTGAAAGATGGCCGGATCATTAGTTATGGTTCATGACTAGTGATGATGCATTCAGTATCCAGTAGAAAATTCAAAAAACATGGTCTGTATAAAACAAACAAACAAACAAACAAAAACAGTTGTGATAAAAGTGGGTGTTAAATATTCTCTTTACAGAATAATCATGTAGAATCAATAGTAGTTACACATGAAGAGTAACTGGAAGCATGAAAACAAAGTTGATTTTGAATACAAAGCTTGGAAGAGATTTCTTTGTCTTTTCTCTACCTGGCATTTTTCTTCCCTTGTTCCTTCAAACTTCTCAATCCATATGTTAGAAAGTAAAAATTAATTTAAAAAAGGTCTACAAGGCTTTTTGCTTTAACTCACAGTCTCACCATCCACAGCATTTTTCTGCAATTTTTACCTAAAGTCAGGAACAGGAGTGACATACCATTTGCTGAAGATGAAAACGGTGTGACTTCATTGTAGACGTTACTGGCAGGGGAAGGTGACAAGGAGGATAATAGATGGAGGCAGACAGATCGAGTTCACAATCCGTGCTTAGACTCTGGGGGCAGTTATTTATATTTGACTGAGCTTTTTGAATAATTAATTGCTAACAAAATATCAGTATTTCATTTCTAAATCCTACCTTTAATTTGTAGTTAACCTGTGAGTACCATTTTCCTTTATTTAGAAACTGTAGAAGATACTGGTGAAATCATAATTAAAGTCTGTAGCCTTTTTCTGACTCTGGACAACTCTTCACAACTACAAAGCTTCTTCTGCTTTGTGTTTTAAGTACATTTGTGTATTCTTTCCTTGATGTTCCTTACCTTAAGTAAATAAATAAATAAAGCCCTGTCCTATTGCCCATGCCCTTTCAGCAGAACGTATTATCTATTAAGATTAACCATTCCTATATCGCTGAATGGCCATATTCACCAGTCCATGAATTTGTAATTTAGCCTGTTTACTGCAGTCCTGGGATGTGTACCGCTTAAAATGTTCACCAGGGACTTTGTCATTTAGCTGTGTCATATTATTATACTGTGTAATGAAACATAACCACATAATGCATGTAAATAACAAAGTGTCAGCTCCCTGCCAAAATATAAAGGGAATATAAAATGTAACTTCTATCACAATCCTAGATAAAACAGCATAGTAATCTTCTGGAGAAATGAAAAAGTTGGCTTGCTGAAATTCTTCCTGCCTTTTTTTTCAGTTAAATATAAATGAAAGGAGGAAGCTTTTAGTTTCATATTACCAAGCTTTGTTCCCTATGAGGTTTCTAATTCATGATTTTTTTTTCTTTTTTAATATGCCCCCCACATATCTCTCTCCGTTGTAAAATACACACTTCTATACATATCCTTCTTCTTCCTGGCTCTTTCTCTGCAGTTGTCCTCTTTCTGTCTTCCTTTGCTGCAATCTTGACAATAAATATTTGTAATTTTCTTTCCTTTCCACTAACTCGCCCTCAGCATTTAGAATGAGCTAGGCTAAAGAAGAAAATCTGCCCCCAGATGTATGAGTGCACACAGCTGCACTTCATTTCCAGGCTCAGAATTCTGAAGCTCAAGAAATCTTTCATGTTCATTTATCCCTTTTTGTTTAGCTATATTTCCCTCCCTTACCTCTTTCTCTTGCAGATTCTCCCATACTGCAAATGGAAGTTCTTTCCAGTGATTGTAAATGAATGGTGCTTCTGTTGTATTGATACTAAACTATTCTAAAGCACCATTTCACACACATACATACACACAAAAAGAAATTACAATAATTAAGAGAAGAAAAAAAAAAAAAAAGGAAAAAAAAAAAAAAGGTCTATCACATAATCAGCTAGACAAACATACTTAAAATCCAACAGAAAAGCAGAGTACATTGCAAATATGGAAGCAGAGTAAATTGCAAACACAGATGAAATGGCACTAAACACAATCAAAAGAGAAGTATAAACACTTTTGAGATAGGGAAGGAAGTAAAACACTCTAACAAGCAACAGTTCCAACAGAAAACAAGCAGGATGCAGAATGCCAATTAAAACCTGAACTGAGAAGAGAAAGAAAAGATAGGCTAATTTCCCATTAGCCATATTTCTTGGGAAAAATGCAGAGCAGCACCATTTTCTTTTTCAAAGTAAATAATGCTTTTCTTTTTTTCATCCATCTTTGTCTTTAGTTTCTTCCTTAATTTTCCAAGTGCAGGAGAATACTATATGATATGCTCTAATAGTGCTAAAGTTTCAAAAGCCATTATTCATTTTGTGGCTGCCATGAAAATCTGCATGCCTTCCATTTAAGTTGAAAATCATTTTTGAAGTTGTACATTCAAATGCTTATACCAGAGTTGTCATAAACCTTATATATACTTTTTCATTTTACATTTCACATATCATGGGATCATCTTTACACATAGTCCTAGTGTGTAAGCCTAAAACATTGCTATTAGAAAAGCAGAGCTTCGACTTTCCCTTCACAAGCAGATCATGCAGGTGGTAGAAGGAAAACAAGTCTGACACCTGAAACACAGCCATAAAAATCCTACGTTAACTTGCTGATTTTAGAAATTATGTGTGCCAAAAAAAAATCTTGTGGTCCAGGCAGATGTTAACAATCTGAAATATACTTTCTGTTCTTTGGCCTCCTCAGTCATATGCCTTTTCACAAGGGAAAATGTAAAAATCAGACCTGGATAATGAAGCTATATGAAAAACTGCAACTAATAATACAGGCCCAACTTCCAATCTTGGATTTAAAATATTTATAGTATATTCCTCACAGTGTTATAATAGTAGGAAAGAAAAAGAAAGAAATCAACACTGCTGAGTAAAACCAAACTGCTAAATTCAAGAATCTTTCCACAGGCAATTTTTGATCTAAAGAGACTAAACTCATCCATTAAAATATTTGTTATCAATAATTTGTTCATCTCTGATCATAATAACAGTGGAACTCTTAAGAGTTGAATAAATTGTCTAATATGATGGAATGTCTCAAGGGCATTCTGAACAACTGATTAATCCTAGTCTAGATGCTTTTCTAACTGTCCATTTTGCTCTTCTCTGTCTTGATGTTTTATTTGCTTGTTGTTAAATAAATTAAATCTGTCCAACAATATAATATGTTCAATAATTGGTCCAATAAATTGAATCTGTCTAACCTTAAACCATTTGGAGGAATGGGAGAAATAATTGCACTTTGTTTAATATAGAATATAGATGGACACAAATATTCAGAGATCTATTTTTTCCCCCATACTTCTATTCCCAAGTAACATTCTATCAAGAAGGATGATTAAGTATGTAGTCAATCATTTAACTATTATTTAGGCTGATAGCAAACAGTTCATCTCCCAGCATTATTTTTTAGAGCATAGGAAATACCAGTTTATACCAATCTTGATACTGTGGCAGATAGTTAACTGGTCACTGTTCGATCTGGTGAAATCATAGTAAGTCAAAGGTAAGAACATATGCCACAACAAAACACAGGTTATTTTGTTTTCATGTATACTTTTAAATATTTATCACCTAATATTGAGGACTTCGTTGGTCAAATTTTTCACCTAAGCAATTCAAATGTCAAACTTGGTCTTTTATTTGAAATGCCTATGAACAGTTGCAATTTTAGTATTACATTCAAATATTGACTCAGTAGCATTCAGGAATGGACACAAGCAGGTGAATTGCTCTCAGTTGTAACTGTCCGTTGTGGTCACAGACTCCAGTTCTGTCTAGAAAAAGGTTAAATAGGCAGGGAGCTTCTGGGAGAGAACTGGCCAGAAGAATGACAGGAACTGGCACTCTCACTCGTTCCAAGCTGGAAGAATAAATATGGCACTTCTTACCCATGTTGGCACTGACATCTTACAAGTGAATAACAGGAATCTCAACCTTGTAGCAGTAAGCCAAAGTTGATCTCACTGCTGTCTGTCTTAAGTGCTCAACTTGGGTTTAAGGACAAACCATTTTGTGCACTTACTTCAGCAGCTGGCTGTTGCAGTTCAGTGGACTGAAGAAATAAAGACCACAAACATAACACTATACTGCTAGGCCAACCAGCAGATGCTTCATGTGTCCTTGCCAAGTTTTAAAAGTCACCAGGGGATCACAAAGGAAATATCCCTTGAGGATTCTAGATGGAGCAAACTCTGTTTGTATGATATGGCATCAATTTTATTTTCAGGTAATCACACAGTATGAACTGATAGACCCTCATTGGTTTGGAGCTGCAAAGATGTGTAAATGGGGGTCCACAAATAAAAACACTTTTTTTCAGAAGTGGTCTAAAAGAGGGAGAAATTATTGGATATAACAGTACTAACAGACTGGAGTCTAAAAGCTAACACTGTTAGACAGGATAAAAGAAATAGGAATCAAGGGGTGGAAATGGAAAAAGGAGCACTTCTGTGAACTCTGTCTCACCAGAAGACCCACTGGAGTACCTACTAGTGAGGCCAAGCAGTAACAGGTCTTAAAGTGACTTGCTGACACTGTGGTGACAGACCATTGTGTCTGCAGCCAAGCAGCATCCCACAGTGACCAGGACAGAAAATGTGCAGGTAGTAGCCCAGTTTTCAATAAAAGAATACACTACAATTTTCCTGAGCAAAATATTTCATTTAATTTATTGTTTTGTGAGGGCTACCACAGCCTGACTATAGTTATCTCAGTGTTACTTACCACCATTTTTTGACAAGCAGAAAGAAAAACAACAAAGCACTTAATCCATGTCGTTGTCCACAGAAATTTTGATTGTTTTGTTCTGTTTTACTTTTATATTTGGTTACCCGCAACTGATTTCTTCTATTAGAGAGCAAAGGCAACTGCACTTGCTTCACAATTACAGTTTCAAATTACTTTTTTTGATATACACAATATTAAACTTTTTCTACTCTCTTGAAGAACATTTCTTTTTCCAACAGACCAGTGCACAACTCCCATTACAGGAAATATCTTGTCCATATCAATTTTGAAATAATTTCAAAAGATCCTGTAACAGAGACTATAAATCCTTTTTAATTGATTGTCATGGTCACTCAATGAATATCACTGAAGGTTATTGCAAAAATGAAACACCAATTTATTCGAATTGATTAGTACACATGTACACGCACATTGTCATTAGAAGTATTTATAGTGTATATACAGATTTCTCCATTTATGGGTTTGGAATGCAACTGGGTGATTTATACAATAACAACAAAAACAAAACAAAAACCAAACCATAATGTCCTTGCAAGTAACACATACTTGATTAATGACTGAAATCTTACAAATTGTTGCAAATGAAGGTTCAAACCCTTTTGAAAATATATATCTTAAATTACAATGCTGATAAATGTGATCTAAATCAAAGGCTGATAGCCTGCCACTTCACTTCAAACTGTCATAGTAATGCGTTTTGAAATGTAATCAATAGTATTGACTTAGAGGTGATTTTCTTAGGTGTAAAGGCCACTTATATAAAAGTTGGAGGAAAAATTCCTTTGTCTTTTTTTAAGTTGGTTTTATCATGAGTCTGTTCATATTTTCAAACTTCCATTTAATAAACAATTTCTAATTCAAACCATTATTTACTAGTCAAAAGTGAAAGGCCAGAAAAACTATTAATTTATAATATTTTCTACTTGCCACAGCATGAAACCTGGCATTAAAATCTCTCTTAGATTTGTCATAAAGATCTGAATAAACATTTTCAATCCTCAAAGAAATATAGGTTGAATTAGGTTCAAGACAAAGAGTGAATAAAAGCATAGTTTTTGCTTTTTGTTTTATCTAAGCCTGGTCTAGCTATTTTCATGTCTGTACTCTATTTTTCTCTCAGGGCTAGATTGTCACAGCCCTTTTTAATCTTTCCTGCTGGGTGTAGCAGCCTTCATGCAATCTGAAGGAAGAAACACTGCAGGGAAGAATAGATTCACAGATGCATGGAGAAGCCCACCTTCATACTCAGAGCTAAAATGCCTTCTCTTCTATTGTCTCCAAAACATTTTCCCTTGTAATTATCCCATTCATTTCTGATTCAAAAATTCAAGACTGCAATGCACAAAACACATCAATAAAATGTTGTGACTGCAGTTCTAGGAACAATGTGGAAAGCTACTTTTAAAGGTCTAAGTTAAAAATCCAGGTAATAGGATGAGCTGAGCTCTCAGCTTTGCTTGATCCAACTCAGTGTTGCCTGGTTGAATGTGAAAGGATGATTAAAGCATGCCAATGTGGAGGGCAAGATGGCAAGGAACAGGTAAGCTACAGCCACTTGCTGCTCTGGGGCTGGGACAGTGCTACTGTATGCCTTCACCTCAGGGCAAATTATTCACCTTTCTCTATGTTACAGTAAAATTATTTCCTTCTTTCTCATTCTATCTCTAAGCAAACATTTAGTGGTTAATAAAACCAAAATTATGTGCTTTGTTCCAGTTTCTAATCATCCAGAAAGAGACCTCAGACTGCCAAAAACATTAGTTTGCTTTTCTGTGACTCCAAAAAAAGAAACTACAATTCTATTCACCCAGTATATTGTTCCTGTAGGGAGAGCATAAGGGAAAACAAGTCACTGAAAAGCTCTGTCTAGAGAAGTCCTCTGCTGTCAGTGAATGCTTACATCAAACTGTTGTGGTTGTTTGCATTAAAAGAAGAATTGCTTTGCAAACACAATTGTGAAAACAGTTCTGTTCTCTATCATGTATTTTGGCTTGTCTGGAACTATTTTTTTTTTTTTTTAATTTCAGTAGATCCTGACTACATATCCCCACCTGTAGTTCTAATCAGTGGTTACAAATATTGCAATTAGCTGCTGTGGAAATGATTATGTTGTCACAAATGGAGGATTAGAGCTTCATAAGATGAAAAATCATCAAGAGAAGAAGAATGCCTCAGGAAAAAAAAAAAAAAAAAAAAAAAAAAAGATCTGGGTCTCATGCTAAGATTCGTAATAATGAAATAAAAAGCAAGTAGAAGCAAAGAGGGAAACCAGAAAAGTATTACTGCTTGCCTTTAGTGTAATTCCCTCCCCCACCACCACCAAAGATTATTAAAACCCATTGATTGTGAAATGTCAGAAAGATTTAAACTGATTAAAATGCACAGTGTATTGGGGATTAAACCTTTATCCCATGACAAAGTTCCTCTCAATGGAAACAGAAATAGCTGGATTCTGAAATTCTAAGAAAGTCATTTACTTTGAAGAGGAAAACTGTTTAATTTAATCAACACCAGTGCAAGCAATACAGGACTGGCCCTATTCTGACTTACATCTCCTGCCTAGAAACAATGTAAGAACTGTTATTCACTAAGCAGTTTGCACTTTTCTAGATTTAAATGATGTTTTTGTAGGGCTAATAACTCTATACATTGGCGCAAAAGGCTACCCTCTGTCAGGGTCTCAGGTAGCAGCCACCACCCATCTCTGCAATTATGACCCCTTGCTACCATTTCTGAAGTGAATATTCAATTCTCCCATTAAAGCCAAATTTGAACAACTCCCCCCAAATATTTTGATATAATTTACAGTTTGAAATCATTCTAATTATATGAAACATATTTTCTAAAAGTATTAATCTTCAAGACAACCTGTCTTTTACCTGAGTCAACAAAATTCTGTTAAAGCTTTAGCAGAATTACAGGAAATTCACTTGTTCTTGTTTAAAGCCAGCCATACAAGCAAAGGCAATTGTTATCTCTTGCAGACAATTAACAACAAGATATCTGGTTCAAAACAGCATTCTTCGTCCTGAGGTTTGAAGATTATATTGGTTGAAGCACAACTCAATGATAGTTTTCATTGTTTTCTTTAAGGTCCCACCTTTAGTGTTAGCACTGTCCCTCAGTGGAAACATTTTTGTCTGAGATCAGATGGGGCGTTTTTATCAGATTGAGATACACAATAGGTATTTCTAGTCTCTTGATCTATTAAACTATTTCAAATGTTGTACAAAAGAAACATGTTTGTCAGGACAGCATGTTCAGACTTGCTTTTTGGTAGAAGCAATAAATTGCATATGGTCACTTTCATCCAACACCAACCATCTATAAATTACAGGGATTACGATACATTTTAGCTAAATAGAAATATTTTATTGGAAAGATCAAAGTCTCCCTGTCTATTTGAGCATAATGTCATTCAGCATTTCTGAATAAATAGCCAACAATTTGTGTGGAGATGAGTAATGAGTGGTGTTCCTCCAGGGTCAGTATTGGGATCAGCACTATTTAATGTCTTTGTCAGTGACATGGACAGTGGGATTGAGTGCACCTTTGGCAAGTTGTCCGATGACACCAAGCTGTATGGTGCAGTCAACACATGGCAGGGAAGGGATGCCATCCAGAAGGATCTTGACCAGCTTCAGAGGTGGGCCTGTGTGAACTTCATGAAGTTCAACAAGGTGCAAGGTCCTGCATCTGGGCTGGGGCAATCCCCAGCACAAATACAGGCTGGACAGAGAATGGATTGAGAGAGCCCTGAGGAGAAGGATTTGGGGCTATTATTTGAAAAGAAACTCAGCATGAGCCAGCAATGTGAGCTTGCAGCCCAGAAAGCCAAGTGTATCCTGGGCTACATCAATATCTATATCCAACTATATCCTGGGCATGACCATCCTGTTAAGAGAGGTGATTCTCCCTTTCTGCTTTACTCTTGTGAGACCCAATCTTCAATCAACTCTGGAAGTCCACAAAGATGAGCAAAGGGATGGAGCACCTCTTCCATGGTGTCAGGCAGAGGGAGTTGGGGTCACACTCAGCCTGGAAAGGAGAAGGCTCCAGAAAGACTTCATAGCAGCATTTCAGTACCTGAAGGGGGCCTACAGAAAAGCAGGGACTTTTTCAGGGAGTGTAGGAATAGGACAAGGAGTAATGGTATTAGATTAAAAAAGGGAAAGACTAGATTATATATTAGCCATAAATTCTTTACTCAGAGGGTGGTGAGGCACTGGAACAGGTTGCCCAGGGAAGCTGTGGCTACCCTATCCCTGAAAGTGCTTACGGCCAGGTTGGATGGGGCTTGAAACAACCTGGTGTAGTGGAAAATGTCCCTGTCTATGACAGGGGCTTAGAATTAGATGATCTTCCAGGTCCCTTCCAAAACAAATCATTCTGTGAAATTCTATGAAACCATTGTTTGTTTTGCTTATGAAAACCTCTTAACCTCAGGTAACTGAGTACATTGCACATGCTCTGCCATCCCTTGCATGTTTCTGCCATCTTAGCACCACCTCTTGTTCTAGACAACAAAAAAATGGCTGTTCAGCCTAATTCGATACTGAACTCATGCATGGGTTCATCTTTTACTCACTTTTTTTTTTTTTTAAAGCCTCTTAGCCTCTTCATCAATTTGATTTCCCTGTAGAATGCAGGAATCTTCAGATATTTCTAGCAGTTTTACAGAATAGACAGTCTATTCTACATGAGTTAAGTGGAAGCTGTTAAACCCATCAAGAGCTTCAGAGCTAGCCTATTGTTAGAAAGAAGACTACTTTCTGAATCTCAGCCTTTTGCTGACATCCATTGCTAGCAATGGCAAAGTGAAGTGCTGTTTAAAACTCTTCCATTTCCAGGGAGTTTAAACTCTCATGCAGCTTTTAACTGCCTGTTTTTCCACCACAGGTACTTTCTTTTTTGCTCCTTTCCTTCTTGTAGCACACAGTATCTACAGATCATTCAATTCCTTAGTGCTACTTTGCACTACTGCTCTTTCTTACTGCATGTGTTCAAACCAGCATGGCAAACCTGGACAACTCAGGCAGAGCCTAGGGTGGGACTTCTTCCCACTTGCATGTCAGAAAATATGAATCATCTTTGGTCAGACCAAGTGCTTTCAGCTCTGCGTCCATCCCTCAGAAGGAACAAAAGTGAGTGTCTTAAAGGAGTAAAAGAACAGAGTTAGGATATAATTTCAACCTAAGTATCTGCCAAACCTCCAAACTTTTTTTTTGCAGCACTAGTAATTCCTGAGCCAGATATGATTCCTATATATATTTAGAAATCCCTCAAGGATTTTTTTTCCATGACCTTCACCAGCTTTCCCTGGGATCCATGTAAACTTAAATAATTGCAGCATCTTCTGGCAAGGAGTAGCACAGCAAAACTACACATTGCAGACTGCTAAGTTAACCTATATGTTAGCTTTTTTTTTATCTCTTCCTACCCTGGGCTCCTGTAAGGGAATATGCAGTAAGCAATCAGTTCCACTCCTTACAACCTCAAATTCATTTATACCTATGCTGAGGCCTGCTCATCTCTTTTTCATACAGAAAAGCCCTTTTATTTATTTATTTTTATTTAGCCATTTTTCTTTGATAATCCCTCCTGCCTTTTTTAAACTGTTTTCAGTGATACACGTTCTAAATTAGAGATGATCAAAACAGTACTCTAACAGTACTGCATGATCAGGGGCCACTGTGATGGGTCATTCCTCAAATTTCTGCCATTACCATTTATCAAACAAGGCTCCCAAGGCACTCACTTCAGACTATATCTGAGATGGTCAGCTCATTAGCATCATAACTCTGCCACCTAAAATGTGTAGCAGAAACCTCAGGAAGAAGTAAGTTAAAACAATCAGATTTTAAATTTAAGACATTAAAAGCATTTTTTTTTCACCTTGCAAGTGAAATAATTTTCAGCCTTTTGTGATCTCTTTCATGCAGACTTGTATTAAGCAGGGAATCTCTCCAGTGCAGATAGAAAAAGTCCTTAGAAACAGCAGTAGCAGCAGCAGAAGGGGAGGTGTCACAGCAGCTTGCAGTAATATGTTCCCATTCTGAGTTCAGGACTGAACAGGACTCCTCATGCTGTAGTAATGTGCTATTGTAACCCAAAACCACAGTGCCTTTACAATACCTGTGCTGATCTTCCATTGAATTACCTTCCTTTTTGTCTGCCCCTGTACATCTGTGTTTTCACTTGTTTTCTCCTGGCGCCTGTTTTTTTTTGTTTGTTTGTTTTTTATTCCTTGGTTAGTTGGTTTGGTTTAGTTTTGTTGTTTGCTTGTTTGTTTTCTTTGAAGACTATTGATGCCTGTAAGACTTAATTATTTTTGTTTTGGCTTTCATAGGGGTCCTTTTCCTGAGAAGTGAGACTGATGTCTTTAGAGTCTGTCATGGACTCAGTAATCTCTGTAGTGCACAACTCAAAATAATTTTTAATATGCTATATTCATCTCTTTGTTAAAGAGATATTATTAAAAAATAATAATAAAAATAAAGATTCTTGTTTGCTCCTACTTGAATAAAGCTAAACACTATCAGCCATTCAAAGAAAAACAGTCAATATTTACTGGAATGCTCATTGGAAGCCACTAAGCAATAGCTGCAGCTATAAAACAACATGAGAAGCCATCTGAAGATATTGGCAATCAGAGATTTGGGGAATAGAAAATTACTGTAATAATTGGCCGTTGTGTTTGAAAATATAGGTTTTCTTTAGCAAGATGGTATGGTCTCCTTGTATTGATGGATATTAGATGTTAAATTAGATCTTAAAATTGAGTTAACTTTGTTATTCATCATTTAGCATCTTTCTCAAAACAAACAACAACAACAACAACAAAAACAACAAAAAAACCTGCCATTTTGCAACTTATAAATAATTTATAAATGAGTCTCATGTTTGTGAGATTACGCAGCTTCAAGCATGCCACAGGAACCTACAGTTCTTGTAGGTTCCTATTGCACTTCTTTTAGGCTCTGCTGGTGTATCATCTTTCTCATCTGCAGGTTGCCCTAGGATCCCCTTTGACAAAGTATATTAATAGTGTTATATTCTTTGAAATTAAATTTGTTGTCTTTCTAAGCTCTTCTCTGGAAAGGCCTGACATTGCACAGCTGAAATTGTCCCTCAAAGTGCATTCTATATCACCTTTCACAAAGATTTCAAAATACTTTATAAATATTATATCATAAGCTAATTCCAAACACTTGAAGAAACTGAAGAGTATTTATGAGCAACACTTTTTCCAACCTCTGCTGCATAAATCAGAAAACCAAATATGATGTAGTCAACCACATGAGACACAAGCTTCAAACAAGAACTTAAGCATTCTGCTTCTGAACATAGCTTCAGGAGGAATGTAAATCGACACAACATTGCAACTGGTGTTTTCCCTGACGTAGGATCCTTATGAGACTTTGGGTGATTAAACTTCTTGACTTGCAGCCTTTATTCCAGGAGTCAGTGCTCACCAGAGATGTATCAAGTGACAGGCTCAGTGTTGAACAGGGACAGTGGTAACTGTACAGCACTCAACACAATCACTAGCAGTACTTCTGTTTTCCTTGGAGTTTGACAGTCAAGCAGTCAACCTGTCTAGCACAGCATGTAAAATCTAGGGAGATCAGAGCACAAGGTGGTATTGCTGGAGGTTATAAAGAGAGGGCTGACTTTGTCATGTGTTTGAAAGGTTTCTTAAAACATAGATTTGTCATAAAGATCATCCTGAAGTTTGTGGTTATTGAATACTGAGACACTGAAAACCGAAAATACAGCCTTGATTGTAGTTTTCTATCATTAAAGTTTTGATTTCTTATTATCATTAATAATAAAAGTGCACAAAGAGGCAAAACATCTGGGCATAGCATCCTTGCTATCTCTGTATCATTTTGGAAATTACTAATAACTTCCTGTCACTAGTGGATTTTCACAGAACTCCATTTTAGGGCCAGTTCTCTTCGATATTTTCATAAATGACCCAGATATAGTACTCAAAAGTTAGGTTGGAAATTAGGAGACATTTCCTCTCAGAAAGAGTAGTCAGGCATTGTAACGGGTTGCCCACGGAAGTGGTGGAGTTAACGTACCTGAGGGTGCTTAGGAAAGGTTGGGTGACCTGGTGCTTAGGGACAAAGTTTAGGGGTTGACATTGGTGATAGGGGTATGGTTGGACCAGATATCTTGAAGGTCTTTTCCAATTTTTATGATTCTATGAGTCTATGATCACAATGTTCATTCCACAGGCATCTCCGAAACAGAAGTTCTCAAATATTTAATGCAATATATTCTCCAAAATAACAAGGGGAAATCTGATAGATGAGGATAACACAGGGATATTGGTTTTAGGTGGGAGGAGTAAAGAAGAAGTTTGGTTTTCCGCTGTCTGCCCAACACCTAAATCCCTGTAATCCTGTTTTGTATGACCAGGATGCTAGGTGACATAGTAATACAGCCTCCGAAAGTATTACTACTATTGCATACTACTATTGTATAGTATTACTACTAATATTACTAATATTAAATCCAGGCTCTCTTTTTTCTGCCATTAATTAATGCCATTAATATTCTCCTATCCCTGCAGCAGCAACAATAGGACTGGGACACCTGACCTTCCACCCCTCCAGCCTTTGTTATGGATTTGTCATTTAATAGAAGAAAACTAAATTGACATATAAAGAGCTTAATGGTTCATACTTCCTTAAGACCAATGCAAGGGAAGAAAGACAGTACTGCCTTTAAAAAATGTCTGAGTTTCATGTCTCTCTTTTGAAAAATTCTGCCTTCCAGATAGTCACAGTTCTATGGGAAATGGACTCAACTCTGCATGAAACTGACCCAGTTTACTCTTTAAATGGCATTTTCATTATCTGTTGGTCACTTGTTAAAATAACTTGAAGAAGCACTTTGTTCATGTTGATACATTATTAGTAGAACAAAGGGACTAAGATTCCCTGCTTATTATGTCTAAAACACATTGCATTTGTAATGTCTTGCTTTGTTTGGAAGAAGTAATAGACATCTATCAAAATGCTTGTGTTAATAAGTCAGAATATACACGGAGTAACAGCCTGGGAATATTATGGTATATTAAGAGAGCATATGAAACACTTTCATTTACATGCAGATCTTCTTACACTTCCTCCATGTGACTGAGGTTAAGGTTTGATACAATTTGTCTCCTGCCATTCCTTGCGGAACTTATCACAGACTCACTACCACTGTCACTTAAGGTCAAAGAACAGTTTCAATGCTGTTTTCTGTTTTCTGTTTTTACTGTTTTTTCATGAGAAACCTGTAAAAACTGAGGTGGTTACCCAAAAGACTGAACTCTTTTAATGTTGCTGCTGTCCAGGTAATCTTAACAAAATGAGTTCTCTTCTAAAGCTTCATACATTCCTTAATTAAGCCTAAATGGGAAGTTGTATGAAGTTTTCCTTGTTTGTTTACTTTTATTCATATCCACCTCTAAGCAAAAGCATACTGAGATGCTCAAAGAAAACAAGGGAGAGAGAATATGCAGAGTACCTGTATGTTGGCAGGGGGATGGTTGGAAGGAACAGCACTGTTGCTTTACCACAGAGAAAGTGCTCAGCCTGAAAAAAATCATATAATAGAATTATAGGATCATAGAATGGCTTGGGTTATAAAGGACCTTAAAGATCACACGATCACAGAATGTTAGAGATTGGAAGGGACCTTGAAAGATCATCCAGTCCAATCCCTCTGGGTTTTGAATGTCTCCAGAGAAGGAGACTCCACAACAACCCTGGGCAGCCTGTTCCAGCGCTCTCTCAGATGCACTATAAAAAAATAAATAAATAAAAATTATCTCATATTTAAGCAGAGCCTCCTAGTTTCCAGCTTGCACCCATTTGTAGTGATTTTACATGGCAAGGTTTTGTTAGTGGGGGGCCATAAGGGTGGCTTCTCCAAGAAAAATCCAGAAGCTGCCCCATCTTAGATAAAGGCCCCGCCGCTGGCCAGAGCCAAGCCAATAAGCGATATTGTTTGCACCTCTGTGAGAGCATGTTTAAGACAGAGAAAAAAACAGCTGGGGAACAGAAGCTGGGAGAAAGAGAGGAGTGAGAAACAACCTTGCAGGTGCCAAGGTCAGAGAAGAAGGAGGGGGAGGAGGTGCTCCAGGTGCCAGAGCAGTAGTCTCCTGCGGCCTGTGGTGAGAACCATGGTGAAGCAGGCTGTCTCCCTGTAGCCCCTGAAGTACCACAGTGGAGCAGGGTTCCACAATGTAGCCCATGGAGGAAACCACGGTGGAGCAGGTGGACCTGCACCAGCGGAGGCTGTGGCCTGTGGAGGACCCCTGCCAGAGCAGACTCCAGGTCAGACTTGTGGCCCATGGAAAGGAGCCCATGCAGGAGCAGAGGTCTGGGGAGAGCTGCTGCCCATGGGGGACCAAGGTTAGAGCAGTGTGCTCTTGACAGATGGACTCCGTGATATGGACCCATGTTGGAACAGTTCTTGAAGAGCTGCTGCCTGTGTGAAGCCCATGCAGGATCAGTTCGGGAAGGACAGCATCCCATGGGAGGGACCCCACGTGGAGCACCTGCAGAGAGTGACTGTGAAGGAGCAGTGGAGACAAAGTGCTATAGACTGACTGCAACCCCTATTCCCCTGTTCCCCTGTGCTGCTTGGGGGGACGAGGTGAAAGAGGGTGGATGGGGGAAAGGTTTTTTTTGTTTTCTCTCCTTTGTTTGTCACCTCTCTAGCTTGTTAGTAATAGGTAATCAATTTTACTGTCTCCCTACTCTGAATCTGTTTTGCTCATCACGATAATTGTTGAGTGATCTCCCTGTCCTTCTCTCAATCCTTGAGCCCTTTGCATTGTATTTTCTCCCCCTTTCCCCTTTGAGAAAAGGGAGTGAGAGAATGGCTGAGGTGGAGCTCAGATGCCCATCCAAGTAAAACCACCACACTGTCTCAGATCACTTCTTTGTCCTGCATGTGCCTTAACACTGCTTCCAGGAAGATCTGTTTCATAGTACTTCCAGGCACAGAAGTGAGGCTCTCCGGTCTGTAGTTCCCTGTGTCCGCCTTTCTACCCTTTTTAAAAATAAAAGTGATGTTTCCCCTTTTCCAGTCACCAAGGATTTCATCTGAGTGCCAGAACTTTTCAGATATGATGGAGAGAGGCTTGGCAACTGCATCAGCCATTTCCCTCAGGACCCTGCGATGCAAGTTATCGGGGCCCATAGACTTGTATTTGTTTAGTTTCATCAAGTGGTGTTAAATCAGCTCTACACTTGCAATGGAAGGGACTTTGCTCCAACAGCCCTCACCTGAGGGTTCAGGGACTCAAGATGTGGGAAGCCTGACTGACAGTGAAGACTGAAGCAAAGAAGTTGAGTACCTCAGCCTTTTCCATGGCTGTTGTTACCAGTTCTCCCTTCTCATTTATCAGAGCAGAGGGGGTATACTCTCTTTGGCCTTTCTTTTTTGGACAATGCACCTATAGAATCTCTTCTTGTTAGTCTTTGCATCCCTTGTCAAGCTCAGTTCCGTCCATGCCTTGGCTTTCCTGATCCTATCCCTGTATTTTTGGACAGCATCCCTGTACACTTTGCAGGCCATATGTCCCTGCTTCCGCTGCCTGTGAATATCCTTCATGCGCCTTGGTTTGCCCAGAAGGTCCTTGCCATCCTGGTTTTCTGCCCTCTCTGCTTGCTTCATTGCACAGGGGAATGGAGAGTTCTTGTGTTCTAGAGAAACATCCTTAAAGAGCTGCCAGCTTTGTTCAGCTCCTTTGTCCCTAAGGACAGTGTCCAGAGGATCTTCTCCACTATGTTTTTAAATAGCTTGAAGTTTGCTCTTAAAATGTTCAGGGCCTTTTCTTTGCTCTTTGCCAGGCCCATATTCCTTGAGATTACAAACTGACCCACGGCATGGTCACTGCAGCCCAGACTGCCTCCAGTCTTAAACTCTTTAATGAGTTCATCTGCTTTGGTGAGCATCAGGTCCAGTAACACTTCTCTTCTGGTTGGTTTGTCTAATACCTAGACCAGGAAGTTATCCTCAATGCACTTCAGGAGTCTCCTGGATTGCTTTCTGTCTGCTGTGTATCTTTTCCAACAGGCATACAGGTGGTTGAAATCCTCCATCACTGACAATATTCCCAGGTTCACTTCCACACTTCCATCAGTCAATGATATATACCCTTTCCCTATTAAATCTTGTTTAAAGACCTGCTAATAAGCCCAGCCAGCTTATTGCCCTGAACAACTGTGCCCCACCTGGTCAGGTGTGCCTCATCTAGTGTCAGCATACTCAGTCTCTCAAAAGTACATGAAAAGAAATAAGCATTTAATATTTGGATGAAAAAAAAAAGGGGGGTGGGGGGGGAGGATGGATTATTAGGAAAGCTTACTATACCCTTGCTATTAAGAAAAAGTGCCATTCTAAATTCATGAGGCAAAAAGTAAATAATGAAAAGTTGACTTAGGATTACCTATGTTATACTTTAACTGTGAGGTGTGGCTTTTAGATATTTTTTTTGAAGGAAATGGGGCTTGACCCTCAGTACTCCCATTACTGCATTAACACTAAGGTAAATCATGCTCATATAATCATGGATAGTTCATATGTAGGCCACCTGCACATTTGCCTTCCTCTTGAGACTATCAGGTGAACAGCAGGGAGTATGTTTCTCCAAGTAAGCATGGGGGGAGGAAAGGTTGTTCACTGAAGTTTAAATCTCTAATTGCATTACCAGATTGCTACATCTCTAGTGTTTTTGGGATTTCTCAGCTTTACCAGCAGTAATTTATAGCACCTCAGTGTATAATCTCTTTCTTTCCTAGATCCTATTTTAAAGTGTCCTTTTGCTTCTTTTCCTCTATTCTTCTTGCCCATGGTAGCATCAAAGTATTTGAAGATGATGAAGTGGAATGTTTGATCTTTTTGTAGTGCTTCTGCCTGGATACAGCGCATTATCTTCTGTGTCACTAGATAATACCTGGGGAAAAAAAAAAAAAAAGACCCTGAAAATATAAAAATAATAATATATGAAAGGATTTCATTTCACCTCATCACTTTTGAGCAAACTTAAACAGCTGCTGACAGCTTGAGAAAACTTTGAAAAATGTTTTTTTTTGAAACTATTCTGCTAATATACCATATTTTCTGTATATTTCACCATTCTTGTTCTTTCTTAAGACAGTTGCATAAGAACAGGATCTTCCTTTCCACCAGTTTAGTTACTTTAGCTGTTCAGGCTTTACATATTTGGTTTGGATTGCTTGGACAAGTCATCTGTTAAAGCTTGTTTTCAATACTTGCAAAGCTTCTTAATAGTCAAATAGGTCAGGGAGCAGGAAGTTTTTATCTCATTCCTGCAAGTTAGTGAAGTGCAGAGCCCATTGCTGTTCCCAAAAGCAGAATTACATATGAACTAGACCTGCCTATCTGGACTCTTCATGGTTTGATGGAGGCAGGCTCCTTCTAAGCACTTTTGTGGCTCACTTCTTTAAAGCACACTCTCTTAGCCCCCAGGCTAATGCAGCAAAGCATTTACTTTCCTAGTTAATTTCCAGTATGCTGATTAGCTCTTGTTGATTTGGGCCAAACACTCTATGTCTCATGCAAGATTGAGCTCTGTCTCTAATAATAAAGCAAAGTGAACACATCACTGTAAATAAGACCTGAGTTGCATTTATCACTCACACCAAGATCCAAAACTTCATGTGTTGCCCACTGTCAAGTGTTGAAATCTCTGATATTTATGGGAAGTTTTACTCTAATTTCATCTTTTTGTTTGTGCCTCTCTTTGCTTTCTGGTTAATAACCAAAAGGACTGAGAAACCTTAAGAAAGGCTGCTCCCTTGTGGTTTTCCTAGCAAGGGAAGAGTCAGGACTTTTGTAAAATCTGATATTAAGCAAGTTTTCAGTTCAAGTTGAAACTTTGTTGAAGTTTTAATCCCAGCAAAAGCATATAGGTCAAATGCATTAGAGAAATCAGGTATCCTCACCATGGTCTGAGGTGTTCAAATGCTTTAGCAATTCTTCCAGTATTAAAATCTACAATAAGCTTTTAAGTCCATCATCTAAACTGTACAACATCTACTCAAAGAGAAAAGAACCTCTGAACCTTACTAGGTTTGTCATGTCTAGGGAAAACCTCCACTGTGTTCCAAGAGATGATTTCTAGAAAGCAAACCCTAGGCTGTGGGCCCACTGTCCAGGCCATGAAAAGAGTGAATCCACACACATGCCATGCCATTGCTGGCAGAGTGCTTTAACCAGGGTTTACAGGCCGAGGATTTCAAAGACTTCAAGCTCTCCATGACTGGACAGGCAGACAGGCCAGGAAATGCAGAAAAACTGAGGGCAAAAGCATCCATGAATATATTTCCAAAGTTTGAGAGGTCTAAGTCTGAACACACAGGCCAACAAAACCAAGAAACAATTGAATACTCTGAAATCACTGGTACTTTGATTAATGTTCCTAGGCTCACACAAATTAATTTAGTAAGCTATATTTTTCATGTGTAGTGCCAAATCAACGACATTTACCCATTCACATATACCAAGTTGTGTGGACTGTATGAATGTGTGTAAAAACTATTAAGCATACCTGAATTAAATAAACAGTTGGAAGCTGCAGGCTCAGAGACCTTGCAATACCATATGGAGTCTTTCAAATGTAAATTACCAGCTGAAATCCAGCCTGGGTCAGTAGTAACCCAAATTGTTGTGTTCTAATAATTGTTCAGTGGCCTATATGAAATTAGGTGATTGACATGTCTACAAATTACAAACACAATTGCTGCTAATAGAGCCTCTCAGGGAGACTGGAAATTGCATGGGTATGGAGAATGAGCTGCCAATTCATTCTCAAGGTGAACATTTCATGTCAGGAAGAGGAACCTAGGGGAACTCTGTACTGTTACTTTTCATGCTCAGACTGTTCTGATTAATTATTATCATTTATTATTTGTACGGTCCTCTATTGCTATATCACCTTTTTGCTGAAATCTTAGATTATCCACTTTACCAGGAATGGCAAACACACAGTTCCAGCATCAAATCACCTGCACTTAAGAATCTACTCTGGAAAGCTACCCAGATCCTTTAGTATGAAGTAAGGTGAGACGACCAAGAGGTATGGGAAATGAGTTTAAGTACTGCTGAGATTTAAAACAAGGTCATTTCAAGGAATCTATTTTCCACTATGTCAATTTGTTACTGTGTCAAAGCTCTAATATATATATGCAAGTAAAGTGTAAGATGAGCTACAATACATCTGCTACTTTTACAGGTTATTTTCTAGCGTGACAAAAACTATTTTGGGGAAGAAATTACAGATTTTTTTATTTTTTTTTTTTATCTCATATTAGTCTGCTAGGAAGGAAATGGGGAAAGAAGTTTTCAAGTTTTGGAAACTTTTACATATCAACAGGCAGATTAAAACACACTATGATTAATTTGGACTCCATCAGGAATGTCAACATAGTAAATATTGTTGGGTTTTCATAGAGGTAAAAAGCACTGCGTCGGTTCTTTTTTTTTTTTCCTCTTCTTTAGTTTTCTTTATGTTTAAAACAAGCTTCTGACTGCCAAGGAATGACTTTCCTGCTTTAACTCTAGTTTACAAATTTCTGTGAAAAAAAAAATAAAAATCTCACATTGGCATCACACACGTTATCATGTCCCTTACAGATTTGATAAAATATTCACAAAGATAATTTCATCTAGTGGGTGATGCAGAGACAGAAACAGCTGCTGTGGGACAGATGTTACTTCCCTTATTGCATGACAAAGTGCACTCATTTCTTCACACCATCCTACAACTCTAGCTCCCTTAGCTCTTTTGTCAGACCTGCCCCAGGGAACACAGTCATTATTGGTATGAAACAATGTAAAAAAAATAAATAAATAAAATAAAGAGAGAGAGAGGGAAAGAAAGAGAGATTGGGATTCATTTGTAAGTTCCTCAGAATTGCCATCACGGTAAACTGTTGAAACACACACACAAATTAACATCAGACCTGACAGATCATTGGGCATTTCTGCAACATTATACCTACTGGTGTCTTGAAAATACCTTATATATCCAAAAAAAAGACAGAAACTGTTAAAAAGGTGGAAACTGAACATCCACACTGGAGCTGGCCATCTATCAAAGAAACTCTTCCCAAGAACTTCTGGCATTAACAAAAAGGGATTCGCGACTGGAACTTTACTTCTCACTGGAAGACCTTCTGCTTAAGCAATGGCGAAATATCGTTGTTCAAAGAAAGCATGATGCCTGCCAAAACGCTCATGTCACATTCTGCTTCACATTAAAGTGTAGAACCCAAACTAATTCCTTTGCATCTGGGGCAGTATTGTTATGAACACCTAAAGTGTTAAGTGCTGAAAATCCTTCAAATATGTGAGGCTTCGTTGTTGAACATTGACTCATCTGACAACAGGATGATATGCATCAAATACACTTTTTTTGGTTCATATTAGTGTTAGGTTAGAGGTTGGACTCGATGATCTTGAGGTCTCTTCCAACCTAGAAATTCTGTGATTCTGTGATTCTGTGATATATTTTTCTGACTGCTCAGGTTTCTTTTTTTTTTTTTTTAAACCTGGGAAGAGAGACTCGGAAACTCAGCAGCATCTTTCTTCTGTCCTGTTAGTTTTTTTTCTCTCAATTTCTGTTGGACCTGCTGTCTTTTGTTTTAAAACATGAATTGACTGGCTTTCTATGCAGTATATTACAAAAATTAGAATTTAATTTGTCAAGGCCCCAGTGGGCAAATATATTACAGTTATGTGGACTATAATCACAATTTGCCTCAAAAAATTATGCGAACATACCATATACCATACTATAATGATCCTGTAGTTTATGATTCTGCAACAGAATTGCTAGGAAGAAAATCACTATTAGTGATAAAAGATGTGTTCCTCTGGAGATACGGTAATTGTCCCAAATTTCTGCTGAAAGCAGCACAAAACAAAATGTAAGAGTTGGCTTAGCACACCAAAAGAAGTCATCTTAGGTGTCTCAGAAAGTAAGAACATATTCAATACTTTGGCTACTACTTATGGGGGATCAGGAAGGGAGAGGAACTAAGGCTGAGACTATCAGTGAAGGTGAAATGTGTTTTGTTCTTACATTTCCGTAAAATATTTGGCAGGAAAGGAATATTTTTCCCCCTTTAAAAATGTTCACAGACAAGTGAACAGGCATAGTTCAATAGTTACAATGCATCATGTGGTTTAAAATGTTCTTTATCACATTATCCCAAATACTTCTTGTCCATCTTGTAGTACAAAATTTACCATTGTAATGATTTGTCTGGTTCAACAGGGTACATGTCTAGGGATGCTTCACCTTGCTTAAATTAGTCATATAGTTATGCTGGTCAACACAGTCTTGACTTGCTATGTAGTACTTTTAGTGTGTTCTCTGTATCAGAGATTTCCTCAAGATGTAGACATGTTTTTTGAGAAAAGTAAGCAACACCAAAATAGTAAGACCTACCTCAGTACATCCACTTGACTCACTCAGTCCACGTCTTTTTTCCCTCAGCCCCTTAAAAATGCTTCTGAACACAAGTTTTGTAGAAGGCCTGTTATATTCTGTTTAGCTTCCTGTGCTCAGGCATTCAATGTACTGAAGTATACTTTAAGAGCTTGTATGAGTGGCGCTTTTCTATAGCTGTTTCAAAAATATGTTTGCCCTCAATAAAATAATGTCAATAATAAAAGTCTTCACAATGGCACAAAATAAATATATAAATAAAAGCCTTAACTTATTTTTGTTTTGATTTACTTTTCTTCCAGATGCCTTCTACCAACAGCAGTGCTTATTAGGTTTTCCTCTGACAAAAGAAAAATATATCATAAAACTGGAAAATTCAGTTTGATTTTATTATATTGTTATAGATTGGGGCTTCTGCCATATAAGAAGCTGTTATTTTCTATTTATTCAATAAAAGAAATGCATTTGCTTTAAGATGTCTTCTAGTATTTTACATTTGCTGGCTCATAAGCCACCTGAAATTCTTGAAGCCAAAAATATAAATTGACGTACTGAACAAGGTCATTCCTCTGGCAGTCTTACCCAATCCAAAGTATGTGGATAGTATGTGGATAAATTATAAAGAAGTAGGAAATATTTTTTGTATTTTTTTAAGGAAATGTTTTGTCTTTTTTTTTTAAGTAAGATTTCTTTTATTTTGTTTTACTGCAATAACAGAAATGTACAGAATCGTTTTGATGAGGAAAAAAGGAAAGGAAAAACTGCTTTTGAAGTTAACAAAAAAATCAAAGGATAATACACTTTGGAGTTTTGGAGTTTTATGTTCTATTCTTTGGTCTGCTGCTCTCCTACAGAAATGCATTTGAGGATGAGTAAGAGTGTGTGCAGATGCATTACTGTTCCAAATGACTATTCTGTTTCTGTTTGCAGTACTGTTCAGGTCAAACACTCTTCTCCATACAAATGCTACCAGACCTAGGCTGATGTTGGGAGAAACATTCAGGGTTTCCTTCACAGGTAGACAAGGTATGAAGCATTTCTAGAGATGCTTTCACTCAAGAAATGGGAACCATTCTGGTTAAATCAAAAGCATATAAACCCTTTCATCTGTACACTCTTCTTCCAAAACAGCTTGGAAGAAAGACCTAACTAGAATGGTCAAGTTGCAATAGTATTAACCTTAGATGTGCCATGTGAACCAGTTTCCTGCTCAGCTTTTGGGTCTGGGTTTTAATTAGAAAGACCCTGATCCTCATAGGGATGTGGGTGCTTAATTTCCACTTAATTTTCAGTGGAAACTAAGTGTTGTACATGCCTTTGAAGACCTAAGTCTTTCTGTTTCATATCTTGAGGTGTGCCTGCATCATAGGCCTACATCATGAGTTAGAATTAAGATTATTACAATTAAATTCAGGAACAAAACCATAAAGGAATCATAGACCCTGACTCCACACTAGATAACCCTTAGGTGGAAAAAAGAATAACTTACTGGTTCTGTGACTCAAAGTACCTGCACTGGGACTGACCAAATAGCTCCACATGATGCTTCACATGGAGGTACAATGAAATCAGTGCTAACTTATTGCAATATGGTAAATGCATATTGTTGGTGCCATTTCCCATTTATAGTATGGACCTAGAGTATTTATTTCACAAGAACATTATGAGGATGTGTTATACTGACAGTACTGAAACACGGTATGGATATGATTTTAAGATTGAACCAGCAATATTAATCACTTTAAAATTACTATATAGTGAAAGTACTGGATAAGCCCTGCAAATGAGATCATAAGACTAAACTGGGAGAATACTGGTTGAAAAAATAGTTCTAGGATAAGAGAAAAAAGAAACAAAATTAAACATGTATATTTATATATTCAGAGATAATTCTGGTAGTAAGTCATAACTTTGCTAGACTTCACTTTGCAGACTGCTTTCTGTTCCACAAGTTCAACACGGAGTATGAAAAAAATGAAGCTTTTCTTAAATCCCCATGGAAGAATTATAAAAACAAGTGCAATAATCACCTACAAGTCTCCCCAGGCTTTGTTCTTACATAAAATGCTTCAGTCATAAAATTCAAAAGCTTAAATTTGATAAGGACTACTTCCAAAAGTATTTGTTACTTCTGTATCTGTGCCTTCTTCCTGCTGTTTTGCTGTTGTTTTATTTAAAAATGAATGTGCAGAGGCGCTGGTTTTAAACACAGATGTTATCAATTATTTCCAGAATGCCAGACACTGCAATTGACAGTGTTTAAGAAGCATAACGCATGGCCAAACTCAGGTCTTGCCATACTGCATAGAACAAAGATAATGTAATAATAAACAGGGTCTTTCATCAAAGGATCACAAAGCATTGATAAAAGTGAATAAGTGAGTAATAAGGTTTCTGGTTCTACAAAGGAGGAAATTCTTCTTGGTTATTTGACTTTTTCATATTCACAAAGAGCATGAGTTTTATGTAGCTGCAGTAGCCACTCAGTAGCCACTTACCTACTACTATGAAGACCTGAATTTAGAAAGCCTATGCTAATAAAAAATAACTGGTTTCTGTCTGTATTTGAAAAAATATTCTGAGATACCCCAGGTTTAAACTGGGTTTTACATCAGCTGCATATCAAGCAGCAAAGGAGCCTCTGATCAGCAAAAATGCCAAATACCTCCAACACTCAGCCCTGAGCACACTGACAAAATGGTGAGTCCTGGGGAATCAGCCAACTCCTGCCCCACAGCTGTAGATTTGGACACATAGGATTCTCTAAGAATTTTGCTTCCAATACTTTGAAAGATCACTGAATCTGAAAGTGAACAACATCCTGAGTTCAACTAATAGGTATTCTCCAACAAAACTTTGTTTTCCTGGATAGCTTTCTAAATTTATTACTTTGTGCTCTCCTTCAAAAATGTTAAGGAAAATAAGTTAAGCACACATATTCCTGTTTGTAAAATCAATGTGCAGGAAGCAAAGGGAAAACACTTAATAGAAACCTGAAAGATAGGTATACTGGATATGCCTGCTGACTACTCCTAGAGCCTGGCTGGTCCTTTCAGTCTTTATCAAAGAATTGGCCAAGTGTTTGGCCATCAAAAAGAGTTTGATTAGCAAGAGTCATTAGTGTGGAGGCACTAATCTATCTGTTAAAACACTACTCTATCTGTTAAAATAATGAGATTTAGTGGAAAAGGTAGATAAATCTGCCCCATCAGAGGACTATAACTATTGCCTGGAAGGGTTGTCTGAAGTTTACGGAAGACACATGAAAGGGAGATTTATGTAAAAAGTTTTGATCTGCGGTAACAATATTTTCCAAGGGGGAAGATGATCACAGAAACATATTGACTATGAGTGAAATATATGCCTTGGTAATTCTGTGAAGTACTTAAGCCAAGTTAAGATTCCAAATTCCTGAGAATAAGCTAAATGCTTATAAATCCTAAAAATAATAAAGTAAAATTCCTGGTGTATCTATATTATTAATATTTCCTGTATGCTGCTGACATCCGAGGCTGAGATTTTCCAGGGAGTCTAAAGGAATAGTGCACCACACCCTTTTGAAAATCCTAGTATCAAGTGACTGTACTAAGATTGCCTACTTATGCTACTGGTAAATAAGCAATATTTTGAAATAGTTAGTTCAGCTGCAATATGAATAATTTTTATAGTCATGTGCAAACTAAAGAAAATTAACAAACAAACCAAAACAAAACAGAACACCAGTGTAATAAACTCCTCTTAGGAGACTAACCTCCACTGTTCATGAGCAATGGCTTCAGTGGAATGAAGAATGCCTAGAATGGTAGAATGGTAGAATGGACTTCTACCTCTTCCTGCCAGGATGCAGGAAGATTACATCAAGCCCCAGTTGAATTGGATAAGGGAGAAAAATAGTATATAATCCCTGTGATAAGAGAAAGATTATTTTTGAATCTTCTTTCAGTGTTCGCTCATAACAAAAGAAAACCTTGCTGATATACACATTCAACCTTGTTTTCTGGTTTCATTGTGTTATGTGTCCAGACAAGAAAATGGCACTAATATTTCTTTCTCAAAAAAGCTATGCCTTAGACTTGTTTCTGTCTATCAGGTCCTTCTCTCTACTTGATTAAAAGGAACCAGTACTGACAATTCACATCTGCCCATTTTTACACAGAGGTGTCTCTTCTTCTTTACTTTCCTCACTTTTCTAAAAGAGAGGCAGACTAAGTCTTTATTTAACAATAATTTCTTCTTGTAGAAGGAAACTAATGAGATACTGGTCTACCTGTTCATAGCTTGTGAGAATTCAATGAGATTGTCTTATGTTAAGTGTATATCATGGCACATACTAGAACCTTTCTACCCTAGATATGGGAAAGTAAAATAAATAATAAATAAAAACATCTTTTCTGCTTATATAACTTGTGCTAACTCCCCAAAAGTTTATTTAATGTTCTATGTGTGCATGCTATGGTACAGGAATGTTGCCACAAAATTGATCCGTATGGCACATAAATAGAAGTGTACATTATAGTCTTGACCTCAGTAAACTACATTCCTTTATTTACCCAACCACAAACACCTGCAATAAAGTGTTTGCTCAGGCAACCACACTTCCTAAATTATCAGAGTGGCCAAGGGACCACCTTTCAGTCCTTGTACAAGTTCATCTTCTTGCTGTTCTCTCAATACAGAGAGTTTTGAAAGAAAGGAAGAAAACATTGGCAGCTGACAGCAGTCTCCTGCCTTGTCCTGCCAAAAGTGGCAGGCTGCTAGATTATCCAGAAAATAATGTGTACAGCACTAAGTGAGTACAGCACTAAATGATGATATATTGAATACACTTTCTGTGACTTGCACAGCACAGATTTTGGTAGTTTGTAAATTACAATTTTTTCATAAGAAAACAAACTCATCTTAAATATAGAAATCCCCACAAATTTACATTTTTTTTTTTAAATGTGATTGTTTAGCGAAATAATTCCTGCAGTATAGCTACTGCATTTCTGAGTTTTTTGTGTTACAGCTTCATAGTTTCAAACATAAATACTCCACACACAGTGGTAGCAATCAGATTTCTGTCACACACATGACCACCTATACACCTACTTTTCTATTCATATGTATAACTATTTAAAAAGTCACAATAATTTAAGGAGGCATTTAGATTAGAAATAAATAATATCATGCTAACAGCTACTTTTCTTTACAATAAGTAGGGTCTGGTAAGAAAAACTTGGCAAAAAGAAAAATGTACCATGACATTTCTCAGAAGCCAAAGTGCATTTTGCAGGGTAGCACTTTGCAGGACATGCAGGGTAAATCATGTGCTCATATATGAAGTGACTGATTTGCCCAGTTTTAGTGTTTGTAAAGGATATGTCCTACTGGAATAGTTACAGCCTTTTGAAATGTTACAGAACTCATAGATCTAGAGGACAAAAGGCCAGTTTAGACATGATGGGATTAATTTAAGAAGCAAAGATTTTTTCTCAGACATAGCACAGGCAGCATAACTAATGAGGGGTTGTGTGAAGATGCTCCACTCTGCTCGTAACCCCTGTAAATAACAAAGGGTTCTCTTGTATGGGACACTATAACCTAGCTCCAACACCAAAACTGCTGCAGCCTTGTTATACAGATAACATAACCTTCTTCCTTATGTTTTATGAATATGAGCAAGCAAAGAAACTTTGCCTGGAGCTAAGAGCGTGTCAAAAGTATAGTCCTAGTATGGTGTCGTCAGCAGAGTCATGTGTAATCAATAGAGACAGAGTATATGGTGCAAATGTCTCAGCACCACTTTTAGTGGTTTAGGCTGTCAACAGCTGTAATCTCTGTCTGTAAACATTTGAATGTTGCTTTTAAGCAATAGTGCCTTCAACAAGCACCCTCATTTGTCTTCAGGAAGATCTAATCTCTCTAATCTTGATCAAGCAGTGCTTTTTCCTCCTTTCTCCATCCTCTGCTCACTGAACACACACCAAGTTGTAGATTCTTTAAAAATTACATATAATTTACGTATACATATACAGTAATATATTGTTGGTCATCAGGTTCCCTTGTAACATCTATTGTACAATCTCTAAAAGAGAAAGCTGTCTAGTATTTCGCACTTTGTCCAATTGTTTCCTTTCCTAAAGTCAGCTTCTGAGTGCTTCTATTTCTAATCTCTGTGGCTGCTACGGATCAGAAAAAAAAATGTATGCACAAATTAATCTTGATCATTACATGGCCTAGCTGATTCAAATGCATTGTATAATATGGACACATTAGATCATGCTGTGTATCATGCCTATCTACGGAGGAAAAAATATAATATCCTTAATAGGTGAATGTACTGTGCAAAGTAGATGTCTACATAGAGCATTCAAAACTAATCCAATGAAGCAAGCTAGCCACTGTGAGAAACAAAGTTGTGTTTTTGCACTAGAACATGTTTTTGCAGTGGAAAATCCCACTAACCTTGCATATTCAAAAGTGATTGTTCAAGCATAATAGTGGCATAACAGTGCAGAGTATGTTAAGCAGATAAGGGGAAGGTCCCACTATCCCAAAATAAGGAGGATAGCTAAGAAAAACAAGACAAGCATTGAGAAATCAGTAAAAAACAAAAAAATCATGGGCATTCATAAGAGAAGAAGGGGAAAAAAAGGAAAAGGAGAAATTAACAGTTTGTCAAATAGAACTGCACATGTATGGTATAGTAATAAGTGTCAAGTAGTCTGTGAACCTGTAGTACTCAGCCAGTGAGGAAACAGGAGGAATCAAGCATCGGATAATAGGAAACATAAGGTTATGATATACTTCTGCTTTGTGCTCCTGTTTGCAGGCCACCCACCATTGCAATTGCAAATAAAAAATGCTACTTCACTGAGATCCTTACCTGAGCCTGTGTTATTGGCTACAGATTGTTTCTCTCACCACTCATAACACTAAAATGCTGATACAACTTAAGGAATTGCATTATTTTCCATGTTCACAAACTTTTATTTCCTTTAAAAGTGACTGCATAGATGGACAATATAGCCTCTGCTGATGCTCTACCAGCACTCAAATATACTTCACTTAAAACGCTTGGCTCTGTGAAAACAGCAAGGGAGAGGAAAGATTTAGGAAGGCACATGTATTATGTATTCACCACTCTATTTAAGGAAAGTAAGCAAATATGAACTTCAAATATGCAGAGCTCAAAAATAGTCATCTAGTTTTTAAGTACCTTTTAAGATTTTGGGGTGTGTTCCTCTGCCTTTGTGCAAAGCTAATTTTACAGTTTGTTTTCTGCTTGCTTCTTCTCCATTCAGTTCTTGTTGTTTGACCTTCCCTGCTGTCCAGCAAGTACTGACTGGATCTTCTAACCTCTTGTCAGCTGCTCAGTTGGACATCACTGTTCAGCTTTGTTTCTTTCCACAGGAAAATGATCTCAGGCCTTCAGATAAACTCTTTCTTACCTTTGTTGCTGCCCTTTCTGGCAGCAACAAGAAAATTTCATTCCCATTGTAATGAAGTCATAACAGTACAAAGAAAATGTTTATGAATAGCATTTGTCTTTGCAGACTCTGAAAATGAAGTGGTATAGCATGGAATTAGTTACTGATGTGACCTGTGTTCCTTCCTTTCTTACCTGACGATAAGAAAGGTCTTCCTGACTGAAGTATCACTGTAGCCATGGAACATACAAGACTTTATCAGCTGCATGCTGAACACAGAAGATTGCTTTCATTTGCATCCTAAAACAAAAAACAATTGACCCAGCTATGTCCAACTTATTCTCTCCACTGCCCTTTAGCAAGGGGAGGACAAAAGTCTTTGCACAAAAGACTTTACAAATAGACTGTAAACAAAACCTGGCTCTATATTGCTGTTCATATTGCTGCTTATTTACCAACCTCATGCCAAAAATCAAGAGGGCTGGTGAGCATTGCTGGTTTATAAATCCTTTTTTTTTTTTTTTTTATTTTAACTGTCAGAGTTAATCTGGACATCTGTCAGAGAGAGTCAGAGAGTACAAAAAGAAAACAACCTTTTTTATTTACATTTTTGTGGAATTACTGTAGTTACTCAGGAACCTGGGAATAAAATTTCAGGAAATGATAGAATATTGGGACAATTTTTCTTCTTAGTCAAGTATACATTTGGATGAGGTAGAAGCATTTTATCTAATTTTGTTCCTTGCTTTACTGTCTCATTAGCTAAAGGTTACCAAATGACACTCTTGCTGATATCTGCGGATATTTCTAGACATAGATTGAAGTTCATTTACAATACAACTAGTTCATATAGTAATTTATTAAGGGAGGAAAGAGTTTAAATCACTAGATTTTATCACTTTCCTGCAGAGTGAGATTCCCAAGATATTACTAAATACATAAAATTAGTAATCTCAGCAAATACAGGATTGAAGTAAGCAGCATCTGGCATAGACAATGAATGGTCTTTAGCATTAAAGAAATAATCAATATGATATGATCAGTTTTCAAATACAGAACTTATTGTCCCTGTGCCACAGACTTGTGTGCTCCTTTCCAGAGAAACCAAGCTGCGTGTATTTGGTGCACACTGTTACACTCAAAGTCTTGTTCTGGGAAAAAACGGGATCACAGCTTTCATGCTGAGCCAAGAATTTATTGTTATTCTAATTAAAGTTATAACAGCTTAATCAAGCACAACAAAGTATTATTGTTCCAGTTGCAATTAAATTTAGACTAAATTTGGACTTTTAAAACTTATAGTCCAAATTACCTAATTATTACAGAAAAATCTCATTGATAACATTGCTACAGGTGTTATACACAAACTTCCCTTTTATCTGGTGTTATGTTCACCCTTCAGTGCCCTGCTGGGTACCACAATTCTTCAAGAAGAGTTGGGGTGGGAGGTACCATGATTCCTCAGCATGCTAACCTCTGACAGGAGGATTAGGAAAATGATACTGTGGATGCTTCTCTATGTTGGGTTCAGTCAGCATTAACTTTTTACATTATCTAATGCTTTCTCATAACTTCTTAGTTTTTAATTAGTTTTGAATTCCACGTCATGCTTGTTTTTCCATTCTTTGTTAACACCAGAACTGATAGTCACCAGAACTGAATCTAAGGGTTGCATCTCTTTACTGAGCAATGACTGAACATGGAGATTTATATTTTTTTAATGTCTGAAGCCTGTATCATATCATGCTATGTTATACTTTCTTAGGCTACATTTTTATTCTAGGGTCATCTAGGAGTTCAGTCCACATCGGATCACTAGTTATTATTACTGTGTATTAATTAATGCTAAGGATTGGACTGTGCAACTGAAAAAAAAAAATAATTTAAGTAAGGCAACTTTAGGCAGTAGGTACCCAAGTGGTAGACCATACCACTTGGTATGATACCTAAAATAAGCTAAAAATCAGCTCAGGTCAAAGCAAGCCAAACAAGTCCTGAAGCACTGCACTATCTATTTGGTCAATACAAAGCCTGTGGCCTTTTACAAGGATTGTCAAAAAAATATTTGCTGGTCTGCAGCACGAGGCTAGTGATGAGTTGTCAGATGCTCTGGCTTTCCCTCAGACCCTCAGGCCAGAGAACTCAAAAACATTCCTGGGTCTGAGATTACAGATGTAGCCTTCTGATTCAGGTCTTTACAAAACCTGAGCTTGTGGCTGGGAGCAAGGCTATCAAAATGCTCTGTTGGCCCTGGAGAAATTGTTGTACCTCAGTCAGTACCTTTAGGCTGACCAGCCATGATGTTTCAAACCAATTACCAACAGCAAACAAATACTTTTGCTATTTCCTATTCTTACTTTCAGCTATCTTTTTAAATATAGAAGTTGTGAAGGAACTGCATTACATGCAGTGGTAGTGTTTGTGGTGGGGTTTGTCAGTGATGTTAAATAGCCTACTAAACATGATTTCATGAGATGGGGGGGGGGAGAGAGAAAGGAGGGATTTTCCCATGAACTAGAAGTTTCTCAAGGTGAAAATTTCTATTAAAGTTGTGTAAGCTATGTTTGTCAGACATGACTTTCTTGACTACTTTTGGCCTCTTGACAATGTAGTGTTATCCTGGGATTCATTCCTGTCTTAACAGACTTGGTAGAAGTCATTTATCTATATTTGTTACATGTCTATATGACCTACATTTAACAAGTACAGAATTCCAAGAGATAGTGAAGATAATCTGAAGGGAGAAAGATTTTTTTAATCTATTAATTTGTAGTTATAGATAATGAATGAACGCTCTTTTTTTTTTTTTTTTTTTAATAGTTCTGGATCTAAGGCTTCAAATATTTTCAAAGGCTCAAACACTGCTTGTTGTTTCCTGGGACTGAATTCTGTCTCTCAGATCTCCAGTACAGACAAGACTGCAGGGCCAGTGTCAGAAAACAATAATTCCTTCCTTCTGTAGGGCTAGATGTCCTGGTCTGTAGCCCTATGTTATTGTTAGGGGAAGTATTCTGGCTGTTCCCCTGGCATTTCTTTGTTAGTACACTCTGAACCCATTGCCTACTCACATACAGCTAACAGAGGTGTTATCGTGGACATCTGACATGCTGGCCTAATCAATAAACAAGATGTGCAAAAGCAGAGAATTCTCTGGAGGGTCTCTGCAGCCTCCCGCATTAGGAAATGTCTAATTATAAGTGACAGTGCCCACACTACCCCTTTCGAAACATTGGCCTGGGGCATACAAGAAAAAATGATTCCATTTTCTAGTGTAGCTATGTCTCACCTTTATGGGTGTACACCAAAGAGGAATAGAAAATAAATAGCACTTAATTTTGCATTTTTATATTAAGTTTGAAACTAAACACTGGGAAACCTTGTCAGCTCCTGCTAAGCTGATTCCAATTAAAGCTTCTGGCAGAGTTCCAGCTGTTTTACTACCTCGAATAGCACTGAACATAACAAGGTTTATGAAGCATTCAAAAGTCAAATACCCTATTAACATAAACATGTAGTGAAATCAACTCTTCTACAATTTTCAGCTTCCTTTCTTTCTTTCACTTACGTTGGACTAATCTAAGATGATGTCTGTTTTCTTAGTTGCATCTCCCTTTTTTCTGCTTGCTGGAATGCAAAACAAGATTTAGTATTTGAACGGTGTGTGATTTGCCCTGAGAACTTACTCCCTTTGGCAATTTTATTACAATGCTTTCTATCCTACTCTGTTTCAATAGCCACATTCTGAAGGCTGGTTTCCTACACTGTTATCTCCAAAACAGCAAGTGGTATATGTTTGCATATTTCTGTTCTGGTTTATTTGAGAAACCTTCTGCAAACCTGAGTACTAATGCCAGCATTTTAAGAAGAGTTCCGTGCTTGATTTGATGTACTCATTATTAACAGACAATAAATGAAAAGGAAAAAAAAAAAAATGTTGTAATACTCAAAAACATTTTGTAATACAGCTTTGTCATTGTTTAATATTAAAGTCATTCCTATTTAAACTGAATGAAAATGCAACATATACTTCCTTACATTCTCTGTAGGGTGAATGTCTGCTATGTTAAAAAACACTCAGTGCTTTTGGTCAGAATGCTGATTAAAGGAGTGGATGGAAGATAATGAATATACTGGAAACACACCATGCTAAAAATCTAATGTATATATATATATGTATAATTATAGGCATATGAAAGTGGGGTCATTAACTAACAATGTTGTATACAACAAACCAAATGAAACCATCTATGATGATACTGACATCAAATAACTTTTGAATAAGAAGAAATATAAATGTGAGATTAAGGTAGATTCTTCATAAATCAGTTATTGGCCACTATCACACTTTGTAAATACGGTTAGTTAAGATAAGAGTTTTATGGTGTTACTTGTCTCACTTTTATATTCACTTTGTAGTGCAGTACCTGATAAGTCAGTTCTACATTCTCAATATGTAAATTAAATTCTGTCAGTATATCATGCTGTTGTCACATCTGCAAGATTTACAGTGTCGCTTAACAAGTTTGTTTTTCTTGAGGTCAGATAAATTTTCTTTCTTCGTATATAGTCATACAAAGACAATGCAAGTTTACTGAATGACTAATTTCTACAGTCTTTGAATGAGATGGATTACATGCAAATTATTTTTCTTTTGCTTCAGTTGAAATAAGCACTGTTAAACAAGAATCATCTCTAAAGACAAAATAAATACAACCCTAGAAGCTGTTTTTTGTGCAGAAATCAATCCATTCCTCTGAAGCTAGATAAATCATGTTCTCTTTTGCTTTCCACTTATATATTTAAAGGAATATGTAATTTAGCAATTTTCTGTTCCACTTGTCTTATAATCTTGTGTTCTCAGTGCCATCTTCAACAACAATTTTAGAAAGATGAAATCTAGCTGACTCCAGGAGAACCTCCAAAAATGTTACATTTTTGTTGGCTTGTAAAGGATATTTCTGGGAATTATGTATGATCCTTGAATTTTCAAAATACTTTGCTTTTTTTCTATTTTTCTTTTTGGTCAAAATGGTGACAATAAAAACAACAAAAACACAGCAAAAGAATCATGCTCATTTTGACTTTTAAACCAGTTCAAACACTTGAAGATAAAGGAAGAATAGACTTGCAAAAACTTGACAAGAACACCTCAAACCTAGTACCTATTAATATGTTTTAGTATACTGAAACACAAATATTAAGTACTTTAGCTTTGGGAAAAATAAAATAAAATAAAATAAAATAAAATAAAATAAAATAAAATAAAATAAAATAAAATAAAATAAAATAAAATAAAATAAAATAAATAAAGTAAAATAAAATATCAAATCAAATCAAATAATAAAATGGTAATTTTAAAGTATTTTTAATTAAACCATAAAATTCAGGTTTTAGCTTGGTAAGAGCTTTCTAATTCTTGCCACTCAGAATTCATTATGATCCTCTTTGATACAGATAAGTGGCTTTTTAAAATCCTAATTTTTCCTTTTTTACATGATTTAATGTCTTTTTAAATTTTAAAATTACTATAAATTTTGTTGAGGTGAAGCTTTGTGTTTTATTCTGAGAGAAAATGTCTAATTCCAAGTAAATATTATAATAGAGTACTGCACTATTCAAAAAGCAGCAAGACCCTGACTTTTTTCTTAATATTGGAGGCATTTGTACTGAAAGGATAGTTCACTGTGCTAGAGTTTCCCTGCTGCATTTTCTTTCTTCCTTTTTCATTGATGGCAGCCTTCAAGGTGATTTTTTTTTTATTTTTTTTTTTTTCAAAGGTGATATTTAATGCAAAGCACTCTATTTAGTTTGCATTCAGGATCTAAGAAAGAAAAGCTAGTCAAATCCTATTGGGAAGCCCTACAGTGTAACTCCCATGCCATTCTATACAGGTTACTGCAAATCTTCACGGCTTTCTTTTAAGACTACCACACAGTGTTTCACACAAAGAGCTTAATCACTAAAACATGTCTTGTTATATAAGAACCTTGACTGTAGAAAGCACAAATAAGTTACAAGTGGTAATGTTTTAGCTAGAGTACTGAATAAATGCCAAAATGAATCCAGGTATATTGCTTAAAATTTGGATTGAAATCTTTTCCTTAAAATGTTCCCCAACAGCCTTTTTAGAATATATCAACCATTTCCAAGAGGCAACTTGCTCTTTGATTTACACCCTCACTTTGACCAGGTTGAAAATTCTTTCTTGATTGGGTCTAAATTAATTAGTTCACCATTTTAGATTTGTTTGTGACCCCTGCACACTGAATTTATCATGGATTTTTATTCACATCTGCTAAGTTGTTCACCCTACTAATCTAACACTTGCCACAAATCCAGACATCAGGATGTATTAAAAAAAAAAAAAAAAAAAAAAAGATGAAGTTAGAAGAGAGCAGCAGGACCTTGGATAATTCTGAGTTCAGTATAAAAAGGTCGATTAACCATGACTAGCTCCAAGTTAGATGTCTGTTGTTTATAGAAGAACACAGAGAGAACAATTATCTAAATATATTTTTTTTAATTTTTTTGAATGATCAAGATATCTTATTGTTTGAACATTTATTTTCTTGGAAGATTACTCTCAGTAGTTTTTTTTTTTTTTTTTTTGAGATTACTAATAATGTAAGGTATGTCATTTTAAGATTAATAAATGTAACATTCAGAGCATGAAGAATCATTAACTAGCAACGATGTCTGAGGGATGATCCTGTGTTTCAAATGCTTCATTGCTTCATTGAGTAGTGAACACAGAAACTCACTCCAAGGCAGATGTTATGCCTGTACACATTGCAAATGCAAACAATTATCTCCAAAGCATGCAGAGAAAAATCAGACAAACTATGTAATATTCTGGAGGAAAGAAAGAGACTGATTTAGAACTGTCAGCTTCATGTTGAAGGTGTTAAACACACAAAAAACAAATCAATAAGGTCCATAACAATGTGTATTGAAAGCAAGGCTTTCAAAGTCAAACTCAGTGTTTATCTTGTGGTTTGAATGATTTAGGAGGAATAGAAAACATTCTGCTGAATCTATAAGCTAATTTTTTAATTATTAAAATTAAGTGTGGTATTAAATATGATATTAAAATTACAAGTGGTGAGTAGTGAGAACATTATTTTATGTGACTCAATTGCTCCCTAGTTGTCTGTTAGTCACCACTAGAAATGTCCTGAAATAGTTGAAACAGGTCTAGTCAAAGATGCAGTACTGAAGTAAATAGATTACTGGTTTAGACTCCATGGAAGTTCTTAAGCTAGAGATATCACAAACAGAAGGAGCTGTAAGCTATTGTGAGGCAGGCAAGCTATGACCTAGTCGCCACCACTGAAACATGGTGGTGGGATGTCTCCCGTGACTGGTGTGCTGCAGTGGACAACTACAAGCTCTTCAGAAGGGACAAGCCTTGGTCCCACTAATGGTGGGGCGTTGTTGGCCAATACCCTGGTGGCATAGCTCTCTATATTAGAGTGTTTTGATGCTGTTGAGATCATTGTTGGGAATGATAAGATAGAGTCTCCGTGGATAAGGGTCAGGGGGTTGGCCAACAAGGCAAACATCCTGGTGGGGGTCTGACATCTAGGACCAGACATCCTGGTCCAAACAAGGATGAAGAGATGGATGAGGTGTTCTATAAGCAGCTGGCAGAAGTCACTCAATTGCCATCACTCGTTCTTATAAGGGATTTTAACTTCCCAGGCATATATATGCTGGAAATACAATACAGCCCCGAGGAAGCAGTCTAGAAGGTTCCTGGAGTGCATGAAAGACAGCTTCCTGACTCAGCTGGTCAGTGAACCTGCCAGACAGGGTGCCCTTCTAGACCTAAGAACACAAACAGAGAAGGACTGGTGGGAGATGTGGTGGTAGGGAGCTGTCTTGGGCAGAGTGACCATGACATTGTAGAGTTCTCCATTCTTGGAGAAGTCTGGAGGGTGGTCAGTAACACTGCTACCTTGGACTGCAGGAGGGCAGACATTGAATTGTTCAGGACACTGGTAGGGAGTATCCTTTGGGAGTCAGTCCTGAAGCACAGAGGGGGCCGGACACTTCTCAAGAAGGAAGTCCTAAAGGCACAGGAGCACGCTGTCCCAGCATGCCATAAGATGAGACGGCGGGGAAGAAGACCAGTGTGTCTGAAGAGGGAACTTTTCCTGTGCATTTGGGACAAAAAGAGAGTTTATGACGGGTGGGAGAAGGGACAGGCAACTCAAGGCAAATACAAGGAAGTTGCCAGGATATGAAGAGAAAAAAATCAGGAAGGCCAAAGCCCACTATGGGCTCAATCTGGCCACTATGGTTAAGGATAATAAAAAATGTTTTTATAAATATATTAATGGCAAGAGGAGGGCCAAGGAGAATCTCCATTCTTTACTGGATGCAGGGGGAACATGACTACTGAGGACAAGGAAAAGGCTGAGGTTCTTAATGCCTTCTTTACATCTGTCTTTACTAGCCAGACCACTTATCCTTGGGATACTCAGCCTCCCGACCTGGAAGTCTGGGATGAGGAGCAGAAGAAACCCCACACAGTTCAGGTGGAAACAGTTAGAGACCTGCTGCTCCACCTGGACTGTCACAAGTCCATGGGGCCAGATGGGATCCACCCAAGGGTGCTGAGGGAGTTGGCAAATGTGATTGCTGGGCTGCCTTCCATTATCTGTCAGCAGTCATGGTCATCCAGAGAGATCCCAGATGACTGGAGACTTGCTAATATGACACCCATCTATAAGAAGGATCATAAGGAGAACCCACGGAACTACAGGCCTGTCAGCCTGACATTGGTGCCAGGAAAGGTGATGGAAAAGGTCTTCTTGAATGCAATCACACAGCATATGCAGGACAGCTGGGAAATCAGGCCTAGTCAGCATGGGTTCATAAAAAGCAAGTTGTACCTGACCAACCTCATCTCCATCTATGACTCGGTGACCTGTCTGGCGGATTAGGGAAAGTCTGTTAATATAGTCTACCTAGATATCAGCAAAGCCTTTGACACAGTCTCCCACAGTATTCTCCTGGAGAAGCTGGCAGCCCATGGCTTGGACAGGTACAGTCTTTGCTGGGTTAAAAACTGTCTGGACGGCGAAACTGCAACGACTTTGGGGGATAAGATGATATCTTTTAATAACAGATTATACCGAGCATCAGTAAAGGAAAGAAATTAAGCAAATGTAAATACTTAGGTGCTAAAACTACAATAACATCATCGTCTCATCCTAGCCAGGAGAAGAGAAGGCATGCTTTGCTTCTGAAGCAGACTGAAGTTCCTTCTGGATTTAAAGTGACCTCTCTGGCCTGCCTCCAGATCCTGATACTCTGCAAAGGCCATCCTCTTCACTCTTACTGTAGACATGGTAGTTAGTTGCTGGGGAAAGTGATGGGAATGGGAGAGAAAAACATAACTCACGGATTGGAAAAGACAGATCTAAAAGAATTCTGAGAAACAGAAGTGTTGCTCTGTTAATGAGGGAAAAGCCAACCCTGAAAACAATATGAAAACAAAAGCAAAGGGGAAGACATTTTGACCTCAGAGCTCTGCTTTCCTCTCCAGACATCTGATGGGCCTCTAATCATCTTTCTAATATTGAGTATATATGTCAGGCATGGTAAAGCAAGGAATTTAAGTTTTGTAAAATCTTCAGTGCTGTCAACAGGCACAACTCAGCAGTAGCATAGAAACACCTGCTCTCAGTACCTTCAGTCCCACAAGACTATATCACATAATTTAATGCACATTTAGAGACCAGCTCCATCCTCTTGACAGCCTCCCTTCAGATGTTTATATACATTGATGTGGTCTCCCTCAGTCTTCTCTTTTCCATGCTAAACAGGCCCAGCTCGCAGCCTGTCCTTGTAAAAAGATGTTCCAGTCCCCTAATCATCTTATTAGCCTGGACTTGCTCCAGTAGTTCCCTGTCACTCCTTTAATCTAGGGTAAAATTCTGTCCTCTCTTCTTCTCAACCAGCTGGCAAGCTATAGATGCATGCCTAAGCTAAGTAGTCAGATCCTTTTGAATGTTGTGTATTGTCAGACTGCCTTCCCTGAAAGAAGGCATACTAGCTTTCATACTTGTTCCCTTTTTGGGAAGGTGGAGAGGGGTGCTTAGAGACTCTGTCACACTACATAGTCCCCATTTTGCAAATATTATTGATCTAGACCTTATTTGGGAAGCACTTTTTTATTCTCCTTCTCTTAGATTATTGACTGTCCTCTCCATTATAGAAATGGTAATGTCCTTTTGGCAAAGGAAATGTTATCTCCCATAATTGACTTAACAAATCATTAGTCTACTGGGGGATAAAATATCTTCTGAAATGTGGTGGGGAGTAACATGCCAATTTCAGCAGGAAACCTTCTGACACACTGAGTCATATTTTTCACATTCACACATTGCAGAAATGTATCGATAAGTACATATACGTTTGCCATAAGACAATTTTTTTATTAAAATCTAAGTGAATGAAAGATTGGTCATTCATGTATAAACTTAATTAGTTAATAAATAGGCTTTCAGAGACTAAAAATAAAACACTATGCTCAGGTCACCAGTTCAGAACACAGATACAAGTCAGAATGAACTCTGACCTAAATTCTGTAAGAATATTGTAACAGTGATGAGCTATGCTAGATGACTTAACTATGCTGTGTGCTTTGCTTCATTTTTGTTTGTTTTGATTTGTTTGTTTGTTTTTTTCTTTTTTCACCTTGGAAACACTTGTAAAAGCTTCACTTTCATTTCAATGCAACAGATTTGCAACCCTCAAAATCTGTTGTAAAAATAAAGTTATTATTTGGGATTAGATTAATGCTCGTTGGTGAACACAAGCAATGCAAAAATAAATAAATAAACAAATATATTTGCTGCTCAGCATTAGCAATGCTGTGACTGGAAGACAGACCATTCAGGTCGGGAGAAGTTCAGGCTTGCATTCATCATGCAGAATCACACTGCATAGGTTAAAACATTGTTGTTCTCAGTATTAGTAAAATATGACACCACACTATGTACCTTGAACACTGAAGCCTAGTAATTTCATAACATTGTAGCTGACTAATTATTTCTTTTTCAAGAAGGGTGCTTCTGACTGTGTGTGTATGTGTCTGTGAGACAGTAAGAACACATGGAGGAGAGAAAGGGACATGTAGACACTTCAGTTCATCCTATAACCACTCCAGAGGCCACACTAGGGTGGAGTGTGTGTTGGGTGAACTTCTGCTTATGCAAGATACTCAGAAATGGTTGTAAAAAGATGAAGAACCTCAGAAGTGTTTTCTTCTTGTGATCTTTCCATTCAGCTCAAACAGTAGTTCCAATGATTCCAGATTTCCTTTGGTATTTGTTATCAGTAAAAATCAGTATGAAACATAATAATTATTTAAATGCATTTGAAGTTAACTACAAAACTGATTATGTGGGCTAGGTCTACTTCTTCCGTATAGATGACTTCAGATCCAGATTGCAGATCCAGACTTCAGATTCCAGAGAAAAGTATACAAATTAAACTCAATAACCTGATTCTTGTGTCACTGTTACCAAAGTTTCAAAAGTATCTTTAGTTGAGAACAGCAAAACAAAAACAATTTTATTCTTATAATGTCTTGGCCAGGTAACCACTCATCTAAATATTTAGATCATTTCTTTTGTAAAACAATAATAGTATCTAGCCCAGAACAACTAAAGCCTGTTCTGTTTGTTCTGTCTCTTCTAATGCTTTAGGTAAGGCTTCACAAGTTACACTGTTGAAAAAAACAAATAAACAAACAAACAAAAAAAAAACAACTTGCTGACATTATTTTATTTCAAACATTTTCTTTTTCTGGATAACTGAGTATGTGGAGGACAGTAGTGATAAATGAGACAATTGAAACAAATTAGTATTTACAGCTCCTATCATTTCATGAAGATTACAGCAAGTAACAGTCAAAATCCGCAGTGTTGCTGTAAGACATTGCATTTGATTGTAGGAGGTTACCTACCAGGTCCCCTGGTTTTGTCCTAACATCATGACGTGTTTTCATATATCCTTTCTCATTTGTTGTATATGCACAACAGTAATAGCAGCATCTAGCTCAGCTTGTGCTAGAAGCTAGGGATGGTGAGTCACTTGGCACAACGCAGAACTTAAGCCTCAGCATGGTCACTACTGTTGCTGTGGATATCAGTTGGTCTTTGATATATAGGCTGGTATCTTTTGTTTGAGAAGTTAAAGTTTGTCTTCTGTACTGTAAAAGGAAAAATAATTGTCCTCCCTTAAGTAAATAATATCTCCTGCACTTAAATGGGAATACTGGAAATAGGGTTGATTGATAATAACTAGACATTTCTCCATATTTAGGACATTATCAGTTCATCAGATATGTACTTTGGTTTGTACTGTTGTTTGCCTGCTGTCTCTCAATCCACACACAAAATAAAATAAAAAAAAAACATAAAATGCAAATTTATTAATAAGTTAGAGATAATTGTAGTTGTGCATCTAACATGTAAATGTAGATTGCTCATGCGTATTATATTAAGAAAATTAATTCATTGGATTATTTTGTTATGATAGAATTTGCCATGTGTATCAATTTTACCTTAAAACATAAATAAGTCATTCATATGCAAGGCAATCTTAAGGTCTCAGTAGGAATAATTTATTGAGTTCATCCTTGTAGAATTGTAAGGTGTTCTTTTTTGGACAGCACTAAAACTACAACTGTCATGTAAATACATGCTTCAGGAACACTTGAAGACCACTAGTGCTATCACTCAAAAGACTCAAGTAGCCCATGTAAAGGTCAATTAGTATAGGAAAAAGGATTAATAAAGAAGATCTGAAGCATGAGAAACTTAGGAACTGAGATGAGGAAACATATGTTAATTGTCTCATCCATAGACCAGTTCAAAACTAAGCTTATTCATAATGCAGAACAGGTTGACTGATGTCAGAATACTATCTTAGTAAAACACCTCTGCCTTCTGAAAGAGAGCATAATTCTGTTTCCCTGGTGTATTTCTTCATTTATAGGCTGTCTGAATTGAAAATGCAGATGTTTTATTCTGGGAATTGACTGCAAGGGTGATTGCTTTCAGGTGAAACACTTAATAAATTAAAATTCAGGAAGCAAGATAACCTTACTTAGGGAGAAGAGCTCAAATAAATAAATGTGGAGAAAATAAATAAATAAATAAATAAAAAGCCTGGTGATTTGTGTTACATTTCTGTGCCTAATTAGATAATTAGAAGATGGAGACTGGAGGGTCTAGTATCAATTAGTTTTCTGAAAACATCTTCACTGAGAACAAGGACAAAAATACAAACTGAAAGCATTTTGGTGTGTAATCTATGCTGGTCACCTTTAAAAGCTTAACAGTGGTTTTAGATAAAATAATATCTCTGAGTTTGTGGTGCTCTTTAGAGTTTAGTGGAAATGCAATATTAACATATGTGCAGCTAAACCCCAACACAACTGCTCTCTCACTTCATCTCCTGAAAGAAAAAGGGGGAGAAAATACAATGGAAAAGGTCAAGGGTTGAGATAAGGACAAGGAGATCACACAACAATTATTGTCACGGGCAAAACAGACTTAGCATAGGGAGATTAATATAAGTTATTGCCTATAACCAGCAGATTAGAACTGTGAGAAAATAAAAGCCAATTAAAAACACCTTCTCTTCATCCACCTTCTTCTACCTTGCAGTGGTGCAGGGGAAGGGGGAATGGGGGCTGCGGTCAGTCCCTAATGCTTTGTGTCTGCTGCTCCTTCAGTGTCATTCTCTGCTCTGATCCACACGGGGTCCCTCGGGGTCCACACGGGGTTCTTCAAGAACTGCTCCCATGTGGACCTATACCACGGGGTACATCTGTCAGGAGCAAACTGCTCCAGCACGTGTCCCCCACAGGCAGCAGCTCCCACCCAGACCCCCTGCTCCTGCATTGGCTCCTCTCCACGGGCTGCAGATCCGGCCCGGGGCCTACTTCTGTGAGGTCTCTCCATGGGCCCCAGCCTTCTCCAGGCTGCTCCACGAGGGGCTCCTCCACGGGCTGCAGCGTGGAGATCTGCTCCATGTGGGACCCATGGGCTGCAGGGGGACAGCCTGCTCCACCAGGGGCCTCTCCACAGGCCACAGGGGAACTGCTGCTGCCTGCCTGGAGCACCTCCTGCCCTCCTTCTGCACTGACCTTGGGATCTGCAAGGGTGGTTCTTACCTCTCTCTCCCAGCTGCTGTTTCACAGCATTTTTTTTTTCCTTTCTTAAAGCTGCTCTCCCAGAGGCCTAACCAGTGTTGCTCAGTGACATGGTTCTGGCTCAGTGACAGATCCCTTGGCTGGAGCTGGCTCTGATCTGACATGGGGCAGCTGCTGGGCTCTGCGCACAAAGGCCACTCATGCAGCCCCCTGCTACCAAACCTTTGCCACATAAGCCCAGTACAATATTATTTGGCCATCCACTCCAAAGTTTCCACTCCAGATTCTGTGTGATATAGCAGCAGTCAACACTTTTTTTTTTTTTTCTCTCGAATACTACCAACCCTCATGTTGCTTACTGAGCCGAGTATCGTGTACTGAAGTCTAAAAATAAATGGAGAAATCCTATCACAGTCTTGTCTATTCAGATAAACTTTACAACCATATTCTTTGCTGTTTTATTTCTCTATCTATCTATTTATTTTTGGTCAGGGGATGTTAGATAGAGGTTTTCAGTGTTGAGATTTTTGAGAACATTTGTTAGTAGGCATCTCTATAGGTGTTTTAGACCACCATAAACACTTAGAAGGGAAGTTTGCCCTCATTTCAGAACATAAAATCATTACTGGCCATGGTCAAAAATAAAATAAAATAAAATCCCAAATTGAAGCAGTGCTTCAATATGCATACAGTGATGTTTCTATGATTCTCCTGAAGTTAATCCTGAACTGGAAGAAATTTCAGGGGTGATGAACTCTGAACCTGAGAAATTAAAATATCCATACACATTTATCAGCCTTCTAATGGTATATCATTGTATGGTCATACCGTCTAAGAATGGTCGCTGTATGGTCATACAGCCTCAGAATATGATATGTTGGGTACTGTACCAGAGTATGCAGCACGTGAGCATTCAGATGCAGACAGACTTTTATCAACACAATGCCAGGGGATGAAAGTGGGAAAAAAAAAAAAAAAAAAAAGAGAGAGAGAGAGAGAGAGAGAGAGAGAGAGAAAAAGATTTTAGAAGCTTCCAAGAACACTGTAAAATCTACTTCGTGCAATTTTCTCATTTTCCACCATTCCACTTCTCATAATAAGTGGAAATTACAGTTGCCTTATCTGGATACCATTGCTCATGTATCTGATTTTCATCCAATACTCTGAAAAGCTATATAAAACACGTAAAAAACATACTTTTTTTTTCCCCTGAGGTAGACACATGATATATATATATATATATATGGAATGTAAGTTCAGTTTAATAAACTGATTAGTAGTCATGAGCATTCCTGTAAAAATTAAATTCCCTAATAATAAGGAGACAATAAATCTCCTTTTTGTCTCCTTATATATAAATTTATATATATATATATATTTATATAAATATATATATTATATATAATATATATATTTATATACAAATATTTTATTTACATATAAATAAATATTATTTATATTATAAAAATGTATAATTTATATAAATATATAAATTATATATTCATATAATTATATATTATATAAATATATAATTATGATATAATTATAATAATAATTATAATATATTATTAAAGAGGAGAGGAGAGGAGAGGAGAGGAGAGGAGAGGAGAGGAGAGGAGAGGAGAGGAGAGGAGAGGAGAGGAGAGGAGAGGAGAGGAGAGGAGAGGAGAGGAGAGGAGAGGAGAGGAGAGGAGAGGAGAGGAGAGGAGAGGAGAGGAGAGGAGAGGAGAGGAGAGGAGAGGAGAGGAGAGGAGAGGAGAGGAGAGGAGAGGAGAGGAGAGGAGAGGAGAGGAGAGGAGAGGAGAGGAGAGGAGAGGAGAGGAGAGGAGAGGAGAGGAGAGGAGAGGAGAGGAGAGGAGAGGAGAGGAGAGGAGAGGAGAGGAGAGGAGAGGAGAGGAGAGGAGAGGAGAGGAGAGGAGAGGAGAGGAGAGGAGAGGAGAGGAGAGGAGAGGAGAGGAGAGGAGAGGAGAGGAGAGGAGGGGAGGGGAGAGGAGGGGAGGGGAGAGGAGGGGAGGGGAGGGGAGAGGAGGGGAGGGGAGAGGAGGGGAGGGGAGAGGAGGGGAGGGGAGAGGAGGGGAGAGAAAAATAGATGATTTCTTGAGAATATTTTTGCTCCCCACACTGTTTTATTTGCCCTCAAAAAAGTGAAACCTCCTTTGATTTCAACCTCAAAATGTCTTCATCGTTGTCTTTTCACTTCAGTACATTTTAGATATAAGTGATTCAATGCTTGTTGTCCATAAATCACTCTCCTTTAAACAATTTATATCAAAATTCATTTAAAATGGGAATAATACCACTCCATTATAATTTCCTCAAAAATTTCTAACTTTCGTTCAATTCAAATTATATACAAAATTCTACCACTCCAGTGTTATGCATGTAATTATTTCTTAGTGGCATAATCAATTTAAAATACTCAAAATGTGTTTATAAAACTTGTGATTAACATCAAGTCTAATGTACCTGTATATTGGATGACAGAATCAGAATTTGAAATGAAGTTTCATTAAAGGAGGAAGGGTCTGGTGTTTTGTGGAATTTGATAAAATTTGGCAACATGCAAACAAGGCCAATAGAAGGGCAGTCAAACGAGTTATAATAAATATTGCAAACCTACAAAAAAGTACATAGATGTAGAGTAGATTCCAGAGTAAATAAGGAACAGCCATGTGATTCTGTCACAAGCCGTACAAGGCAAACGTCATTCTGAGATGTATCAGAAAGACAGCACTGTGAAAGAAATTTTATATAACTTCTTTGTTTTGTTGGTGTTGTTTGGTTTTGGTTTTGGTTTTGGTTTTGGTTTTAATAATTGTGCTGGGGCCTCAGCTTGAGAAGCCTACCCAGCATAAGGTCTTTATGAAAGCTGTAGGAGAAGCACAAACTATATAGAGCTTGGAAAAAACAAGGGAAGGCTGACATTATTTGAATCATTCAATCCAGAGAGAGAGAGAGACAGTACAGTTCTATAGTTGTTTAGAAGTTTAGAAGTTTTTGTTTAAAAATGTGTATATATATATACATTCTCCATATCCATTAGGAGTAAGATAATTATTAATTTCCATGATGGAAAACGTACAATTGGAAGTATAGATGAACATTTCAATAGATTACTGAAGGAGGTATGAATGATCTATTCTTCATGATCATGATTTAAGAACAAATTGACTAAATTTCTGTGCAAGTATACTTGCACCTACGTATATGCAAAATGGACGAAATGTCCTCTTTTAATCTCTTAGAGAAATTCTTCCAGACACCCGGTCTCATTTCAACCTCCAATATTCCTGCAACTCTTCTAAGGTAGAATTCTGCAATACCTAGAGAGCACAAGTTGTTTTATAGAAAACAGAAAGGGTTTTGCAACGTGTGAAATCTCTCAGGGATCAACCTGATCTGCACTCCATTTCTTGTGGGATACCATATGACTGAATTTGGCTTTAGCAGTGTCTTCAGTGACTACTGAAGGATGTCTTACTTTATCAGAGCTTATCTTCAATATGTAATTTTACAAATTCTCATTAAAATGATTTTTCATTCTCCTAACTACTTCTTTAAAAGCTATTTTGCTTAAGGTTTCATTGGAGTCTACTAATGCAAGACACGGATTATTTTAAGTTCATAACCTTCCCATGAAAGAGATGTAATTAAGCCTGACTCTCTCTGTGTTAAAATAGAATGTCTTAAATCCCAAAATCAATTATTTAAAATAAAACCATGTGTCCTCTGTTGCTTCTAGGTACTTCTGTTTATTTTTCTTACCTTATTTTTTTCATTGTTCCTAAGTACTATGTGACATTTATTTTGTATTTCTTCACAAAATGCCAAAATTACATTATTGATTACACATAATCAGTGTATGCTAATTCTCTTTGCTTCTGTAATTGTCATTACTTTTGTCATTTTAAATTACATAAGCAAGAATTCATCATATTCATATACAAGTTGAAGCTTTACATCATCTTGGAAAAAAAATCAGGCCTTCTAAACACATGCTGCTTCTTCAAAGGAAGGGGAATAAGCTGGACCATTTGTTAAGGACATTTTTCTTTCAGATCTACATAGCTAATTTTAACTCCTTATGTGCACAGATCTCTGAGCATGAAAGATATATAGAACATACTATCAAAGGTGAGATCTGCTTGGTAGGATCTGAAAGAATATTGCTTTAAGCTGATTTTGTCCAAAGTGTCAGGATCTGAATGTAAAATCAAGCTCCATTTACAGTAAGCAAGGATATCATTTCCCACTGATGGTTTAGCAGAATCAATCATTCAGACATTTCTTAGTCTTGTCAACAAGTGGCAAATTCAACATTCCAGAAGAATGTGTGGGTATTTTTTCTTTTCCTACACTCAAGTTGTGCCATACAAAGCTAAATGGACCAGCTGCAATGTTTCATTTTTCTTTAAAGTCAACATGAATTCTTAATTTTAGGCAAATAGAAGAGACAAAGAAAGGCAAAGAATAAACAAGTGCTGATTCTTATAGTTTAATTATTATCTTGTCTCACCAAATATATATGGTAGACTCATCGTAAAGAATCATCACATCAACTTAAAATTTCAAGCATAAGATTCTAAAATACAATTGCTATAACACCACCATGCAATGTTTTCTGATCTTTCAGCATGCTTTTACCCCCTTTTTTCTTATATGCAAAAGAAAAACTAAACATGATTCATGAGTATATATATTAAGGGTGAGCAGTTGTGGGCAGAAAAGAATGACCAATAATGGCACTGTGACATTTCTCTACAGAGCTGACTGATTAACTGTAAGGTCAGAATACAGACTGCAAAGCAAAGGCCCTCTATCACCATAAATTGGTGTGCTTTGCCTGAAGAGATTTAAGTACAGAAATGAGCAGGCGATGATATATGTAGCACATTACACTTATTGTTTAGGAATTGTGAAATGAATTTTCTTGATGAGACGTGGTTTCAGATTACCTTTGCACTGGAGAAAGTGTTGTATGGCTTGCACAGGGCCAATAAAATACATGAAAAAATTTCCTCAGAAATACCAATATCTGTTATTCCTCTTTTAATACCTCTTCCTTCTTTTACTGAGAAATTAGACAAAAATGAGAATGCTTAAATATAAAAAGTAAGATAACTAAATATAAATGTCAAAAATTTCAAAAATGCTGAGACCCTGGCAGTTCTTTTCATTAACTTTGATAGACATTCTGTCTGTTTACTGTCTTAAAAATCGGCTATACAGCAAATAGTTCTGGATTCAGATTTACAACCTTAGGGGACATCACTTAAAAACATGATATGAGCTATTTACTTTGGTGGAGAAGTAGAGAAATGTGAAATCATGGTACTACCATAATATGGTGATTTTAAGATCTTCAGAATTTGTTTTGAAAACTGAAAGTCTCCTGTTTTTTCATCTTTGCATTACCAATAATAAAATAGGAAAAGACATTTTAATGGTGTCTTCTGCCCTAATAGGCAGTCATTCACTTTCCCAGTACTACTTACTACTATACCTAAAATTCATTTCCAAAGCAGAGTGTGACAGCAAATTGGGACCACTGCAGAAGTAATGAGTCTGATGAATGTTTACCCCAGGAGAAAGCTTAAAGCTAATGAAAAGGTGTTGGGAATCCTTATTAGCTTCATGGGCAAATGGAAGGCTTTTGGCTTGGATTTTTTTTTTTTTTTTTTTCCATAAAATGCTATTGTCAGGAATAATTGTAAAATCCATCTTTGGGAACAGTTTCCACCACAGAATGAAAACCCTGTTTCCAAGGAATGTAGAGATATTAGACTTGAAAAAAATAACCTAGTACCTTCCATGTATATTGACCAAGTGAGCTAATCTCATCAGATCAGATGCTGTTATGTTGTAAATACACATAGGTGGGCATATCATTTGTAACAATAGAACCAAGTCTTATTGTCATACTGTCCAGACTGCTGTTGACATCCCATCCTAGAAGAATGGATGTGGTAGCAGATAAGAGGCAAGAACACATTCCACAAAATAAAATTTGATGATCATTTGCTAGTCTTGAAAATAACTGCTTTTTCATATCAATTTTAATTGTCAAAATCCTCCAAATGTACCTTTGAGACAATGGTTTTAAAAGTACAGGTTTATGTTCTTAAAAGAATGTGTCAAAATACCTAATTCTGATATTGAAGTTGGCTTGCTTAAAACACTTCCATTTATATAACTGTGAAGCATAAGCAAAGTAAAGAGATCAAACTACCTCCCTATTGCAAATTGTGTGGTGTTTGTGGTGTATAATTCAATCTAATTTATAAAGTCCCTTGTCATGGAAACGTATCAAGACAATTTACACCCTGAAAGGAATTATACATCAGCTTAGTAAGAATTCATCTTAAAAAGAGTATTTTATCTTACTTTAAAAGCATTTAGCAAGGGAATGAAATAAATGATTCATAATATAGACAGGCCCAGAAGTCCTGCATATCTCTATGGTTTGAAAAGTCAATTCTCAATAAGGGTGAATCCAGTAGGGGAACTTTAGTACCACAGTGTTTGTTCAAGGCCTCTGTTGAATATCATGAATTATCCCCGTTCCTTTGTGATGATCATACATTCATTTATTGCTACGTAAGGTCACAAGGCTGACAACCCAGAACAGACTGAAGCCTTTGGGACTTCACTAAGTCCCAAGTGTGTCAGCAACATTTTCCACATCCTCCAAGATCCATCAAGCTTATTTCAGAAGGGGCAACCTAATTCATAAAGTGGAGTGTGGGTCATCCCGTGTTCAAGATGCATTCAGTCACTAGCACTTGCTGAGCTACCAAACAGCATAATTGTGACACTTGTTTTCGCTGAAGCCTGTTGATTGAGAGCCAAGCAAAGCATACAGGTGAAATGTTGGCTCAAGTGAAATAAATCTTTCCTACCACAGTGTTACTGCTACCATTTATATTGGTGAGTCTCATTGCCAATATTATGCTTGTTATAATGTGTGTTTACATGGTAGTGCAGCAAAAAGATTCCCAGACCAATCTGGAGGTCAGTCATGATGCTCCACCTAGATAAGTTCAGTCAACAATATCCTACTGCTTTTTCCTGTGGAGAAAAGTACCTGACACTTGGTCCCACAATGCTGTGGCTAAAATAAATGAACTTTGGTATGTACTGTGGCTTTGATTCATGAACTACCCCATGCTATCTCAATACTTGAGCTATCTCAAGTATTACTGCGCCATAATGCAGTCTCCCAAGCTGATAAGACCACAGTCTTGACTGCCATCCACCCACACATCACTGCCTTCCTTCTGTTGAGCAGTAAAAACCAAAATGGGCTGTTGTGAGCTATCCATCAAAATCACTACATAACATTATTCCATATGGTCCATTCCCTTTTTATGGTTAGCTGAGACATTCTCACAAGGACCTAAAAGCAAGGTAGTAAAAGAAATTCTATATTAAGACAAAGAGTTGTATGCTTCTGAGACCCTAAAACACCAGTGTCCAAGGACTTGTGCAAGCCCTTAGAGGAAGATTAATGCCACTGGACGTGCCAGATCACAATGCAACACCAGTTTAGAATTGTTCTCCCTAGCTAGAACAAACTGGGATATTATACAGCCCAGAGCACTGGTACAGAGATTCTAGGTCAGCTCCAGATGCAATCTGGAGAATAACCACCTCATTAATGTAGTGTTGTACAAATTTTGTGTCCTGTCATTGAACCTCCAGCATCATTTTTAGTTTTGCAGGTTTGTAATGCCAGTTCCAATAACTGTGAATGGTACTGCACCATGAAGCTTAGACATGGTACAAAGGTGTTATAAGGCCTGTGTTTGTAGCTCTCTGCCACTCTTACATGTCACTTTTGGTGGTGAATTTCAGAGCTTCTGTGACATTTGCAAGGTCATTTTTACAGGAGTGGAATGAGCTTCCTGAATGTAGAAGTAATGGACACGAATGGACACGTCAAATTGTGTAGCGCTGCTCAAATGTTTTTCTCCTCTGCTCACATGTCAAATCTTCATCAGATGTATTTTCCTCTCCTATGAAAATCCCACCATTTCAGGATCAAAACATTCTAATAACATATGAAAAAAAACAAAAAAAAACAAAACAAAAAAAAAAAAAAAAAAAAAAAACAATTCCTTCCTGACAGAAAAAGAAAGTAACTATCCATTACTTCTTTTAGGCACTGTCACCCTTTAAGACCTCTGTTTCCACCACGACAGAGGTGAGTTAGCCACATTTAAGAACTTCTTTTATTTTAAAATTTATTTCCTGAGTCAATGTCTTTCATTTTCTTCCACTGGCTTTTTTTCTGTTCTCTTTTTTTCTTTTCAGTCTCACACATCTCTGTATTACTTACCACTTTTGTTTTTCTTGCTTCATCTCATTCTGCATTTCTTCACATTTCATAGGTCTTGTTGTTGTTGTCATCTGTTGAATTGCTGATGCTTAACTTTTCCCTTAATTTGAGATGAACAGAGGAAAATGAATTATGTTCAATGTTGAACATATGTATACAATAAACACCCAACTTTTAAAAGATGTCATGAAAGCATCTGCTACGCTATATTTTTATGACTAGTATAAAAATGAAATAATTGGTATTTACTTTTTATTTTCATCTTCAGATGTCATTTCTGCCCACATCCTCTATACCCACTTAAAAATGTAACTAACTACATTAAGGTTAAATCCAGATCCAAAAAATAGAGTCATTTTAAAAGCTTTTTTGAACTTCTGAAATCAAAACATTCCCAGAGTAAAAATAATCTTAACTACTGCAAAGTTTTATGCTCTCTCTTGCACTCTACACTCATTACTGACTATAGCTTAAAATCTATGTCATTAAGGCTTTTACTGCCTGTTGGTGTGCATGTAAGTGAAAGGTATTTGTATCTGACTGCTTAAACTGAACTGACATACCTAATAAAACAGGCATTGAAAACTCAGTAAAAGGTTTTTTGGCACCCCAGGAAGCAAGTGGGATCATAACATAATTAAAATACATAGAAGGCAACTCTGAGTCAGCAAGGCAGCTACAATACTTGGTAACTGTCACTTGATTACTCTTGAAAGCTGATAAAAATCACAAATAGTGATTGCCCACCACAGGCATAAGATATCCTTGATACTTTAGAAATATAATCACTGTGTTGCAGGGAGTCTAATCAACAGATACCTATAATCTCTGTGATAGCTGTAAAAATGCATTAATGAAATATTCATACAGGTAACTGTCATAGGCATAAAATATCATAACCTACTCCTTTTGACTAATAAATACTTCATTGGGCTGTCCTGTTCCAACTTATATTTGTACACAAGCAATGCAGGTTGAGCTTCTGATTTTTTCTAGCCACCATGAGCACATCTCACCAAAAATGTCAGTCGTGAACTGAACTCCTAAAGACGTAAGGGTCAGATGTTGGAATCTACCCCAGAGAAGATGACATGACTTACTGCCCTAAATGCAACATTTTAGAAATAGTCCATTTTGTTTAAAATATATTGACAAAGTTTTCTTTTGTAAGGGACAAGAGATTAGAAATATATATGAGTCATTTTTCCTCCTGCTTTCAATGCTCAGAGAAACATTAAAGAGGGAGGATTTTGTTCAGTGATGAAAATTAGGCTGACATGACAACTGCCTGCCAGTCTTGGGAGGTCATTTAATCTCTCTGTATCTCACTTCAGGATAATCAGGGAGACAATACTTCCTTTCTGTTTTCCTTACAGACAGAGTAAACATTAAAATAGAGCCATCACTATCTGAGGTAACCAGGCAATGTGACACTAATAATAGATTGCTTAAAATAATTAGTATAATACAGAGAGTTTGCAATGTGCAATCTGTGAAACATATATATAAAATTAACCAATGTAATAATGTCTAATTACGAGGCTTTAGATGAACTGGAATGACAACAGGCAAAAAAAAAAAAAAAAAAAAGTCTTTTAGTTTTTTACTAAGAATTAAGAATCCTACCCATCTCAAGACAACAGAAAGATCTTAAAAGACTGCAAAAAACTCAGACAGCTTAGGCATTTATTTGAGAAATACAGCCCATAATCAGTTTAACTAGGATAGAGATTATTTTGTGTAGAACAGACAATCAAAAACTTTGCTTATACAGCATTGCATATGAACTTTTAAGCTATTTTCCTGTGATTAGAACATTAAACTTTTTTATCTTTAAAGCCTGAAGTGATCACATCTTTGATAGAAAGGATTTAATTCTCTAATTCTTGTTGAATTTCATTTGTCAATTCAGTACCATTAAAACATTCTCTGTATTAAGCAAGGCAATGTGGAAAATATTTTTAAAGACAAGGAGTCTTCTGGATAAAATGTCCGATGATGATAACAAATATACCTCTTGACTCACGATTTAGCCACCCACAGTTCTGCTGTCATTTCAGTAGCTTTACCAGAATAATAGCACGAGATTCATCTGTGTTAGCTGATAGAATGTCTAAGCTCCCCTTAAAGCATTTTATAACATAAAATACCAAACTTAGCTGAGAAGAACTTAAAGACAGATCCAAGAAATACATTCAGTACCTCTAAGCAAAATTTTTAACCCTGCTCAAAAACAAACAAACAAACAAAAAAAAAAAAACTGCTTAGCTACTGCCTGCTCTGGAGATACCTACATGTGATAGATATTAACCATTAAAAGTTATCAGGCTACCTAGAGTTGTGCCCAGAAGTGTTTCAAATCACTGCAGCCATAAATCATGGACTCCCAGTTCAAGAAGGGCCCTGCAGCCAGAATTCAGCAGATCTCTGCTAGCAACATAAAAGCTACTGCAAATGCACCATACAGGAGCTCCAAAGAGCCAGACTTCTTAAACATATGCAGAGCAGCTTAAGTTCAATCTAAGATCATGATCAAGACCTAGCTCTATATCATGGTCACAGTCAGGGCAGACTCATTACAGAGATGCAATTGAGCTGCCCAGGTACCTCCGACACCCCTTTGACTCTGCCACACTTCAGCTTTGTCTGCACTGGGTAACTCAGAACACGTCTCACACTCCATATTTCAAGATTCACAGATGAAGTAGCAAAGTACTCCTCTTCTGCTTAGGGATCTGCTTGATGTGATGAGCCTGTTCTGAAAATGTTACCACAGGCTTATCAGACTGAGCATCACATACAAAACAGAAGAGGCATGGGTGGCACTGCAATTTTTCCCCATAAGTTAGTACTTAGTGCCACAGTAGAGTATAGGTAGGTTAAGTTTTCTGTTTTTTCTCCTAAACCAGGTGTCTTCTTTCCCTTGTGAATTGCTGAAAACTAGTTAAATAGGTTTAGATTTGTTGATGTTGTTCCCTCATTTGCTCACCTTCCTCATCCAGAAGACTCTATATTATTAGCGTGCAAACGCACAACTCATAGAATAATAGAATCATACAATGGCTTGGGTTGGACACAACCTTTAATATCATTTAGTTCCAACCCTCCTGCCATGAGCAGGGATGCCACACACTAGACCAGGTTACCCGAGGCTCCCATCCAGCCTGGCCTTGAACACTTCCAGCCACCACTTCTTGGGGCAACCTGTTCCAGTGCCTCACCACACTCATAGAAAGAATTTCTTCCTAATATCTAATCTAAATCTACCTTTTTTTCTTTTAAACCATTACACCTTCTCCTATGACAAAGGTGTTCTCCTATGACACTCCCTAACAAAGAGTCCCTTCCCAGCTTTCCTGTAGGCCCCTTTAGCCAGCTACTGGAACGCTGCTATAAGGTCTCCCCTGAGCCTTCTCTTCTCCAGGCTGAACAAACCCAACTCCCTCTGCTCTTCATAGGAGACTTCATAGGAGAGGTGTTCCAGCCCCCTGATCATCTTCATGGCCCTCCTCTGGAATGGTTCTAATAGGTCCATGTCTTTCTTGTGTTGAGGTGACCAGAGTTGAACGCAGTAAAGTAAAACAGGAGAAGCTGGTCTTATCCACACACTAAACAGCTACCAGATTGGAATCTCCATCCTTCCCGGGGAGTTATGGGTTTGAATGTCATCAGTCAGAGAAGATAACATCTCAATTTTCTACATCCTCTTTGAGTAATGTAAATAATTAGTAAGGTAGTTTATTAATGGCCTTTCACTGCACTAATTACCTCTTAAAAGAAAACTTGCAGCACTTCTGATATCCAGTAGTAAAAAATAAATATATATATGAGGATTAAAAGTGGGTTTCAAACTGTAAATCCTAAGAGGCATAACTCAAAGAGAACATCCCTGTTGGCCTGCCAATATTCTTGAAGTCCCAATTTCTCATCAGGCACAAATTAACAAGCATAAATTTTAACAACCAAACATACTGAAGAGACAAGATTTTTCAGTTGATGGTCTGCACCAAACACAGTTGAATTCAGATGTTGATGTACTTATTTCTGTTCAAAAGCATCCATGCTCAATGTAAGTTGTCCTATATCTAGTCTTCAGTCCTTAGTTGTGTGTATGTTGAGAGCTGGTTGGGCCAAGTTTAAAAAAAATAAATCTCTTTGATCAATTAACTTTTGCTTTATATTCCTAATCATTGGGAAAAAAAATCCGGAGACAGATTACTCAGTGCTTTCAAGAAAGAATGTCAGTATTAGTCCATTGGTAATATGAACAGTCACCCCATTTATGCAAAGCACCATGTAACCATCAACTAAATTTCATTAATTTAAAAAATATTTGCAAGACTTTTTTTTTGCACATTTTTTCAAGATCATAAAGCAGTCAGTACCAACATGTAACATGAACGGAGATTCAGTATTTCATTACCTTCACAACCTTTCTGCTCACACTCTCAGCACAGTAGCCTGTGAAAATATTTAGTTTGCAGAGAGCCAAATTTATGTCATGACAACCATGGACAGTAGACTCTTTCCTTGTCCAGACCCCATGAGATGAGAATACAGAACAATGATGTTCAGGCTGTAGGCTTCAATGCAAGCTCTAAGCAATTAAGCTTTTTTTCTTTTTGTTTCTGAAGAAATACTTGAATAATCATCGTTTCACAATTTTCTGGGCAGTCTAAGAATTTAGAACATCTGACATATGGTTCACATTTGACATGTGCTGTCACAAGTCATTATGAGACTAACAATAAATCTTACATATTTGAGATTAGGTTTATGAAATGTGCAGAAATGCTATTTTTCTGAACTGATGTTCTGTAGAACTAAAATTGCTGCCAGTAAAGTACCAAACATCTTTTTTTTCCCCTCAAAATTTAATAAAATATTTCAAGTAAATGTAAATATAAATAATGAAGTAGTCAACAACAACAGTGACAACAAAAAGGTATTTTGTGTTTTGTTCTGTTCTAAAATTCATTTTGAATATTTTCATAAATAAATTTTGGAAAAATAAACAGGCATGCAAGATACATAAATGGATTAATTATCTTTGAGCAGTCAATCAAGAAAATATAGGTACCTTGGCGATATTATGTATTTTGAAGGGGAAGCTTCCTGCATTCTTTATACGTTGGTAAGGTCTTTTAATTTAAACTGATTGAGCCATGTAAGCATTCATTTGCCCCATGAAAGGACGATGGGAAAGGAAAGGAAATAAATATCTAGATCTAGATGTATGGTCATAACCTTATGTGGTCATATGTGGTTTTGTTTTGTTTTGCTTTGTGTTTTTTTTTTTGACTGCTCAGAATCAAAGCTTGTAGCAGGAGGAAAGAGAAGAACCAAAGGGAACCCAGTACACATTTACTACTGACATGACACCAATTTTGTGTTTTGTATTTGTTTCTTCCCTACAACAGAAATCCAGCTCTCCCAATCCAGAATTTTCAGGTTTCACTAAAAACTCTCTTGCAGTCTTCTTTTCTAAGATGTCCCCAGTCACTGCCAAATAAGGTGTTAGTTTATTTAAAAATAATAGTGAGATATGTTTATAATGCATCAACACTAAAGTAGTGTAACAACATGATCTTGTTGTTGTAAACTTCATCCTTCTGTTCCAAGATGGTTCTAAAATTAGTTTATGTGATCTTCAAGCCAGCACAGTCTTTCTGCTTGCTCCACAACAGTTTGTGGCATACTTAAAAACAACCCAGCAGGATGCTGCAGCCTCTGTGGAGTTGTTACGCCAACTCTTCAGGCAGCCAAGACACAGATGAGACAGCAACAGAGATATAGGCTCCGTGAACAGGCAAAGTCCTCCTCCATTCTTTGGGACATTCATTTCTCAGAAGGGAGGCATATTCCGTCCTCAGCCTGCTGCTCCAGGCTGGTTTTTATTCTGGAAGTCTCGCTATCTTGCAGTTAAGTCTGGATCCTGTTTTTGAAATAGAGATACTGAAAATATATATGTGCAGGAAATACACACGGGAGGATAAGTTCTTCTGCTCTTTATCTCTTCCTTTTTTACACACACATCATCTGCCACTTGGCTAATGTAGATAGATTTGCCTGTGAGTGAGTAGGGAAAAAATTCTGGTTTCCTTGGTCTTAATTCACCTGTTCCTGTCTGATTTAGTAGAACAGCTTTAGCCTTTTCATGCTCTCAGTCAAAGGGTAAGCACAATAATTATAACCAATACAAAAAGAAAACTGGACAAAAAACATCAATCATTTTAGCCTTTGGCTGAGCAGGAGGGTGGTAATCCCACTGGAATTCCCTCTCCTGAAATGGTACCTAAGGCATAGCAAATTGTTCACTGACACATGCTTTCTTACAGAAGGGCACATTATTGAAAACTCTGTGAACAGTCTTTACCATACACTTTCTGGTTGTTGAGCTTTCAGAGCATCATGTCCTTCTCTTTTACTTCTTATCCCTGTTGTTTCATTTCTTGTTTTGTTTCCTCTGCTAATATTCTTGGTAAGTGTGGTGAAATTAAACCAGAGTGACAGCATGAAAACATTAAGAAAATTGGTGCATTCACATAAAAACAACATCTGGTTTTGTTTTAACTTATCATTGGGTGTTCTTTTGTCAAAAAAAAAAAAAAAAAAAAAAGTCTGAATGTTTTCTGCTTGAATTGTTTTTGCTGTGCCATTGATGGACGGCCTTAGCTGAGACTAGGGAATGCCAGGTGCTAAAATGACAATTTTCCATGCAGTCATATTTGCAAGAATTTCTGACATTACTTCAACTCTTTGTCTGGATGTGGCTGCTGCCAAATAACATGTATTTAATCCATGTGTCAGGTGGAATAAATCTTTCTCTGGTTTGTGTCCTCAATCTTTTTGATAGTCTACTGGAAGTTAACATCCATTGAAGTCAGTTGTTTTGTTTTTCTCTAAAAAGGTTAATGAACATGCTCTCTTAAGTCATACTTCAGTTGTCTGTCTGTGACACAGCAGTTTGGCGTCAGAGAAAGTACCTGTCTCCTGCAAGATACAGCACTGTTGGGTTTTAACATTCTGCAACCATGGTTACATCCACTGCGCTTTCCTGAATTTCACATAAATGAGTAACTCGTTTAGCACCATTGGAGCAAGTAGGACCATTCATTCACCTGATCCTCTCATGTGTTAGTCCATTCTATTAGCTGCTTGTTCAAAATAGCTCAAATGCTGACGTAGATCATGAATATTTCTTGTTTTTTTGGAGCTATATTTCCTTTAATATTAGAGGGAAACAGAAGTTAATTCCTAAATGTATGAGTATTTGGGGTTAAATTCAGCTTAATTTCAGAGATATTTTTGTATGATACTTGTAACATAAATCTGGTCAATTTTTTGTTCTATCTTTCCTGGTTCATATAACCTAAGTATTTGCATTCTGAATAGAAAATGTAATAATTCAGCAAGGATCTAGAAAGAGAAACCAATGGGTGCACTTAACCCCCAGTCTGAAGTAGTGATTGCAAACCCTCCATTTGCTTTTAATGCTCGTAAAGCAGGCACAGGCCAGAGGGAGAAATGGAAGATTAATGGCAGAGATGATCTGAGGCTGAAAGAGGTAAAGGTAACTGAGGAAACTCTCAAGGAACTGTAACAATTTCATTTATGTTCTGGCTTTGTTTAGCTCTGGGCAGTTAAGAGAAGCTGTCTCTGAAAGCTATGGTTTATTTTGGAATTGCAGATATTGAGAGGAGATTTACCTTTGCAGTCTTTTATCCCTGGCAATGTTCAGGGCTGTACAAGGTCTGGGACAGTCCCAGATTAAAAGAATTGCTGATTCAATCTATGATTTTGTAATTGCAACTCATTGTTATTTTCAACAGTATTACCACAATTAAAGCTTGCATTGCAGAATTTCTTTTTCAGATATTTTTTATTATTATTAACAATAGATAATTGTACATTGTCATATTAATTTCTGAACAATGTACAGAAAGATTTCAGAAATTGTGATGTTTAGGCATGAGGAAAACCACAGAATACTAAATACATCAGCCAATACATAGTATGATTAAAAGCTGAAGAAGATCTAATTGTTGCTAAATGATTATAGGATGTTCTAAATAGTAGTTAGGGTTTTATAATAAAATGCCTAGGATACAGTTGTCTAAATAGGAATTTTCATATGAAGAAATCTTTTTATGTGTATCAGAGACCCTAACTGGCTTCAATAAAAATATATTAGCTTGCATGGGGTTATCTTGCCCACATACTTTCATGCATCTCTTACATTGATGGAATTATGAAATGCCACACACAAAAATTGCTGCTGGGAAAAAAAAAAAAAAAAAAAAAGGTGTACCGGTGTCTATGGTCATGACATGAACATGTCTGTATTCACAGCCCATAGATATGGAACGCAGTCATGTATAAAAGCAGTATCCCTGGGTATCCCACACTCAAAATCTTATCATAGGTAAGAGGGAACAAATCTTACTATATAGAACGAAGAATTTATCACTGTCCTGACTAAAATATGAACAATGTAATCAAAGCCTATAAGCAATTATAAGTCTAATTACAATAATACCAGCACCTATATTTCAAACTAATACAGTAAAGCTTTACCAGTAATATAGTTTAAATTGTTACTAAAAAAAACTTTTACATTTACTAGTTTCGCTCTCTATTTTCTGCTGTGATGCTCACCCTTCCAGGGCCCACCTAAGTCTCAAGGCTGATGGTTTCAGTCTTTCCCAAAAAGAATGGAAAGAGGGATTTGCCACAAGCTGTTGACATCCTGAGATGTCTTCTGGGAGGTGTTCAATGTTTGTGATGGGGTTCCTCCACAGTCTTGGGATCTGCTTGGGTTTCTTTTTAAATGTTTTTTTCTTGCAGTTCCAGCTTCCCTCTCAGGGGCTCCCAGCTAAAGCCAGAGAGTGGCACAGTCGCCTCCTCTAGCCCTGGCTTCACTCCTCAAGGGCAGCTGCTTCTCACATGCTGACTCCCCACCTCAGTCAGGGCAGTATCATTCTGGGGATAGGAGGGTGAATCTAAAACAGGAGAGTCCACAGGCACTGCTCCTCTCAGCAACTTCTGATCCAAGGTGAACAGAGTTGAGGGTATGGAGTAGATGAACCATGAAACGCTGCCACTGTTGGATCAGTACAAAGCCCAAGATCTGCTACAAAATCATATTTACAAGGCTACGATGACAAGGATAGTATGATTAGAGATAACTGCTGCTGTAGAATATGCTATTATAGATCACCACTTCCTTAAGGTGCCAGACAAGACGTGAATGCTGGGTCCTCTTACCAGATACATATCTTGCACCATCATCTTGGGCAAAGAGTCACCTCTGTCCATGAGCACAGTTCATATGGCAGTAGCAGGGGCTGAGCTGAGACATCTTCTAGGAAATCAATAGGTCACCACCTGCAGAAGCTAACATCTCAGCAAGAAGGAGGTAAAGGGAACAGAACAGGACATTGCCGGTATCTAGTGGGGAGAAAGGCTGCAATAAAAGCAATACTGAATGAGAAGAGAAGATTTATATTTGGGGACATCACAGGATCACACAGTGATTTGGGTTGGAAGGGACCTTTAAAAATCATCTAATTCCAACCTCCCTGCTATGAGCAGGGACACCTCCCACTAGACCAGGTTGCTCTAAGTCCCATCCAACCTGGCCTTGAACAGTTCCAGGGATGGGACATCCACAGCTTCTCTGTGCAGCCTGGCCCAGTGCCTCACCATCTTCTGAGTGAAGAATTTCTTCCTTATATCTAATCTAAATCTTTTAGTTTAAAACCATTACTCATTGTCCTATCAGTACAGTCCCTGAGAGAGTCCCTCTCCAGCTTTCCTGTAGGTCCCTTTTGGTACTGTAAGGCTTCTATAAGGTCTCCCCTGAGCCTTCCCTTCTCCAGGCTGAACAATCCCAGCTCCCTCAGCCTGTCTTCATTGGAGAGGTGCTCCAGCCTGATCATTTTCATGGCCTTCCTCTGGATGTGCTCTAAGAGGTCCATGCCCTTCTTATGTGGGGGCTGTCCTGCACTCAGTACTGCTGAATGAAGCACTCCAGGTGCAGTCTCATGAAAGTAGAGGGGGAGAATCACCTCTCAACCTGCTGGTCATGCTTCTTTTGATGCAGCCCAGGATATGGTTGGTTTTCTGGCTCTCTGCAAACACACATTGCCAGCTCATATTCAGTATTTTGTCCACCAATATCAGGACAAGGTGTTAATGGGACTGTAGACCCCTCAGTAAGATATTTTTTGTTGATGCTAACCTCTCAACACTGCAGCTATGTTCAGAACAGCTATGTGGTAATACCACATAGCTGTTCTGAGTATTCACTGTCTAAATCCCTGCAGCCCTGGTCAGTGTCTGTTTTGTACTGAAACTCAAATAATAAATTATCACCATAATGATGAGTTCAGAATGTCCCTATGGCCTCAATATAAACAAAATTCTAAAGAAAAAAAAAAAAAAAAAAGTCCAGTGTTTGTTTAGAGTGTAACACATAAAATTATATGAGGAAATTTTGGTCTCAGAATATTACATTTAAATGGAAGGATTTACTGCCACTAATGAATATCAATTAATATGCTGCCTGAATTTCACTTTTACTGTGAACAGTATGAAAGTGATCTATTTTGTCTATATGCCTTTTAAAAAAAAACAGATGTGTCAATTTACCATATCGAAATTTTATAAAACTGGTTCTGTTAATGAGATTTTGAGTGTTGGTGCTTTCAGATACTTCATCTGTCACAGAAAGACTGATGCAACACTTAGTCATGTAAAAAAACTTAGGGACTAACCAGAAATCAAGTAACTAAAATAATGAGAACATCTGTTCAACATCTGTTGTTTAACTTAATTTGCTAGACCTGAGTACAGGACAAAAGCATTCTCATTACTGTTCCATTGATAAATATAGTAATGAGAAATTGATTAGAATTATTAGCAACTCCATTTCAGTTTAATGGGCATAAGCTATCACTTAAGTCTGACATTATATTTTTTTAATTGAGAATTTGATCATTTAAATGATTGCTTTTCAGCTATTACTGTTAGCACCAGTTCAAACATCAGAAGCAAGCAAGAAAATTTTCAACATATTTAAAGTGAACAGTATATAATGAAACTCTGGATTAACTTTCTTGGCACTGTAGCTGCTTGAGTTCAGAATATTGCCTTTTTCTTCCTTACACAGCTCTGTGGAAATGTACGCAACACCATGGAAGCCAGAACTGTTCTAAAGAAACAATTTAATCCCACTTAGAGGTCTAAGGAAATTTTTGAAATCTTAAGTAGCCATTTTTTTATCATGTTATCTACCTTAATTTAAGATTTTTGAAGTATGCAAGCGCTGTATTATTTCCTTTAACATATTAAAAGTAGATCATGTAGAATATAAGGTGAAATTATGTTTGGGCTTCAGAAGTGTAAATATTTATAAGCTTTATGTGAAACATAGTCAGCATTTATTGCTGATGTAGCTATTGATTAGTAAAATCTCAAGTGAAAAAGGTTGCATTAGTCTTGCATTAAAATGCTCTGAAATGGACCTTGAATCATCTTTTATCACCTTTCTTTTCTCTAATGGGACTGTTTTGCAAAGCATTTAAATTCATAAGCTCTCCCTTGAAGTTTTTTAATCACTTTCTTTTCTGTTACTGAAATAATTCATAACTGAGTCATATTTAGGAGGATAGAATCCACTCCTGCTAGAAAAGTACAGTTTTAACTCCAGACCTTCACAGCAGCCAAAACTCCAGAAGAACCCTCACAGCTGGCAGAGGTTTTTGTCCACTTCCGTTTAAGCAGCATGACATATCTTGTAAGTCTGTGCTTCCTTCCCCCTACCAGCAGTTCCCACAGACTTGCCTGAGAAAGTGTGTTAACATCTGAGGGCAAATTAGACCTCACATATATGGTAGAAATGGTTGATTTCACATAAGCATGTGTATTAAGGAGAGTCATTAAAAGAACTGGAAATCCAACAGGTTTCAGCTCATGACAGTGTGGGAAAAGCAAATAACTTTCTAACAACTCATGCATCTAACAGGAAGAATTCAATGGGCTTTAGTAAGCACCAGTTCGGTATACAATAGGCTACAAGCTCAGTGCCAAACAGTTTAGCACTGCATTTTACTGTGCTGAATAACATAAATATGTGCCCAGACATGTGATTACTTTATCATGTCAGCTGGTTTCCCCATATTATTGACGTGCATGATCTTATCCCATTTCATTATAGACCAATCTAAGTGAAATTACCAAGAATAGATACGGGTTGAGTACATTCAAACTGGTAAATGATGCAGTTCCTCTGATAAACTTTCAGTGCCATGGTAATTTGTTTCTGTGTTTCCCAGTGCTTCACAAGCCAGTGTTCTTAACATACCCCTATGCAAAATAAGCCAGATCAGTTTAGCTGGACATTTTGCAGGGAAGTGAAGCATTAGCTTCCATCTGTTTCCCTTTCTCGATGTTATTCTTCCCTGGCACTCTGACCCAACACACCAGACTGAGAGGAGCAGGAGGAACTGCTGTGCCCCACTAGACATGTGAGTGGTGTCAGCAATGGGACAGCAGGGAAGGGAGAAGCTCCAGGCTTTTTTCTCCCCAGCTTGTGCCTGAATGAACGATGCTCCATAGGACTTGTGGAGAAACACACTCACCTCTGCCATATGGCCTGACACAAGACATAAAAAGGCATCAGGATTTCCATTCACTTGTACCTTTCTCTTAGGCTGCTCATATCTCTTGATTTCCTCTATAGCTCTGAAGTAAAAATCTCTGAATTAATTCTGAGCAGAGAAAAGAGAGAGGAAATTGGCCTTCCCATTTTGGAACCCATGGATTGAGGTGCTATCTTTATAAACAAAGTTTGCTAATCACAGAACAAGATTACACAGTACCTGCTGCATGCTATGCTTGGCTCCAGGTTGTGCTATGATTCTTGCACTTCAGCAAAAAAATGAATTTACAAAAAAAAAATAGGGTGAAAAGTGAGGCAAAATGGAAGAGAAGCTTCAGACCATTACCAAAAACAAACAAACAAAAAAAACACCTTGATCTGCCTATCTGCCTTTTCTAAAGCAGTAAGAGTTTATTTCTAAGTCTTGTTTTACTACTAATTTGTGTCATGACCACAGTGAATTTCTACATTTCAGATTATTTTTGGTTTCACTGAGGCAGATGGAGTTTGCCTTTCACATGATGTCCTGAGGGTGAAGGTTCAGTAAGGATGAACTATACAATCTGCTTCACTATAACACATGACATACTGTTGATCAAAGAAGAACGTGTTACGGACCAGATGCTGCAAGTAGTAATAGTATGTCCCAAGCCCTGTTTTTACCTAATGCATGATATGGTACATCTAAAATATGTGATCAATAGGGAAAACATAAGTGAATACCACGGAAGAAATATCTCACTTAAAATATTTTCTCTCATTATTAATTCTCCTTCCCTTTATTAATATTCTGCTGTAATTTCCCTATAGAGTTTAACTTTCTTCATCACATTTTTACCCCATTGGGATATTTAGTTTAAAATTGGATTGATAGCTATCTTTAATTTATTCTTTTCACTTAAAATGCAGGGGTCCATTTTTTCCCCAAAGGGTACAACAGTACTGAGAATTATTTTAAATCCTACAGGAAAGAAGCATGTTCCAACCAGTCAAACTCTCTCACTTTGTCTCAGTATGGCTGTTGAATTCCTTTCATTTTATTCAATTTTATTGAAAATAATCTTTGGAACAGGTATGCTACTAAGATATGAATCTGTTCAGGGGTATTGTGGGGTTAAGAGATGGAACAACAAAACTGATCACTGTTCCATTTCTCAGATTTGATGTGGGTTTCTTATGTGATGAGATATCATTTCATCTTTGTGTCACACTTTCCCATCTACCAATGACTATGTATAGAAAACTCACAGAACATAACTCAACAATGTCTGTCCTGCTTTTTCAAAAAAGAAAAAAGAAAAAGGAAGAAAGAAAAACAACAACAACAACAACAAAGAAAAAAAAATAAAAAAGAAAGATATTTAAGCTGCAAGTTATCTAAATCATGTTTTGGCAAGCCCTCAGCTATTTAGTCCAGTTTAAGGCAGTTCATCTTGACAAAGGTACAAACTTTCTAGAGAGTCCAGAAGATCAGAATAATCTAGAATATTAATAATAATAATAATTTTGAACAGAAAAAAAATCTATAATCTATGAGGAAATCTACCAGGATTGTTTGGCCTAAAGGAGAGAATACTTAGAGGAGAGCATGATAATGGTTTTCAGACACAGGTATTTGAGGGAGGGGGGGGGCATTAATCTTTCTTCCATGTCAGTGCTGAATAGAATAAGAAGTAATGGATTTAATTTTCAGAAAGAAAGATGTGGGTGAGAAAACAAACAAACAAAAAAAAAAAAAAAACAGTCTAATAAAAAGGACAGTGAAGCCTGGGATATTATGGAGTACTTAAGTTCACTTTAGACAAATATCTGTCATAGAAATTAATACTTTGGGGACAGCTTTACGGACAAGCTGATCTCTAGAACTCTGTTTGCCAGACACTTTTTCTAAAACTGTAAGTCTTTTCCTGAATCCTTTGCATCTTGTCTGATCCATAAGAGGAAAAAGTGATTCTTTCTGAAGAAGCATTGTGCCTGCCAGAGCAGCACAGGTGGGGACATGTATGTATCACCATTTGTGTCTCAGAAATATGACTAATTTATGCATTACATCTTTTTATAGCTAGTTTATAGTCAATTCCTACCTCTACTACTTGCTAACATAGGCAAACATTACCATAATTTAAAAATAAAGACCGTCCCTTAACAACAATGTTCATAAAATTACTGTATTTTTTCTGGAATATAATATAGGCTTTATGTATATTCTAATTCAAACCACAGTGCCATTTCATATTTTATGGTCATAATCCATCAGCACAGTCTACTAACTATCTCATTAGGGAATCAGGGTGGTTGAGAGTTCTTTTTTCATTTTTGTGTGATTTTTCTTGTCTAAAACAGCAGGACATTTTGGCCCTTAAGATGGAGTCTAGTTTGACTTTCTTAATTTCACAAAATCTGTCTGCAAACTTCACTTGCAACTGAGACAGTACCTGCAGCCTTCCCCTGCAGCACTAGACTGCAGCTATTTTCATAACCACTGTCCTATCTGACATCTAGGCTGCAGGCACACACTTGTCCCTAGGCTGGAACGTGTTACCATTTTCAAAGAGTGTGAATTCTCAAAAGGGCAATTTTAAATGATGCAACAAGAGACATTCCTACTTATTCACATGGAAAATTTAAAGGCATGTACAGAAGCAGAGCTAAAGCTGAATTCTCTGCCACATGCTTGCAAGTCTCCTAGAAACTAGGATAGACAAAATATCTTAACAATTCATTACTGCACTGTGCAAAGCAGCTGAAATGCCTCCTTTGCACAGTGATTGACACTGGGAAAAGAGAAAGGAATTCTCAGTGCAGTAGCCTCTTTTGCCCATGTAGCTACAGGGACTACTTCCTTTCTGAGTTGAGTATTCGTTATACAGCATGAGTTAAACTCAATCTCAGTAGGGTCCACTGTTTGCAAACTGCTTCAGAGAAACTCAGATACATGTTAATGAGTGTGGCATAAAAAGATAAATAAATTTGGCTGCTGAACATCTTTGTAACTTGTGAAAAGTGATGATGTTCTGAAGGTCTCTCAGTTAAGGAAAATAAAGAGTATGTGCTTAACGTAACGTTAAAAAGATAGTTCATATTACTATTAACATTGATTTTAAAAACATATTTGCTTAGGAAAAATATTAAAGATATACCAAAGGAACATTTTCTGAACTCAGTGGGGAAAGGCTTTCATAGGGTTTAACTACCTTATTTTGACATAAATGATGCAAAGTTAACTTGAGATTTCTGGTACAGCCTCAATCAAAACAATGTGAAATAGGAGTATGGTCAGAGAAATAATACTGTAAACCAGTTTGCTTGCCTCTTAATTCAAGAAGGTGGTTGTTGTTTGTTTGTTTGTTTGTTTTGTTTAGTAGCACAATAATATAGTACCTGTTATTCTGATTTAACTGGTCTGAGCAACAGAGGGTAGTAGTTGAATTTATTTTCCTTCCCAAGGCCTCTGATGTGATCTGGAATAGAGGGGAAAGTGACGTTTGCTCTGCACACCCAATTCCCCTCAATTTGGGCATCTCATACAGAATCATAAAGAGGATAGTTTATCTCTGAGTTATGCCATCTAAATTCACTCTTTTGAAGAGTTTAATAATACCAGTTATCCTCTGTACTAATTCTCCCCCTCAGTAAGAAAAATCAGTATGACTCACATTGTGTAAAACACGACAGAAACAGTGAGATGGTAACTCATGCAGTGGCATCAGAACAAATCAATCTGATTTACCAATTTAAACCTCAGTAGTTCACAGCCCCACTGTTTGTTAGCCAGCTATTACTAATACTCCGCAAAAGGTAGGCTTTTTGCTGCAGAGTCTGCTGGTAGTCTATGTCACTTCAATACTTTATTCTATCTGAGGCCAGAAAGTTTTTCATTATTTTTAACATGAAACTTCACTGCTGCAAGTTAAGCTTGTTACTTGCTAACCTATTCATTAGGTTCTGTTCCAGTTCAGCATCATAGCTAGCTAGAAAATTTCCATTAAAACCCAATTTTGCCCACAAGATGAGGGAATTGATCATCAACGTTTTTCAAATAAATTTTAGCTATCAGTTTGCTCTGAGACCATTTTCCAAAGCCTGAGAAAATGTTTAATAAGTAACTGACATTAAAAAATATGCAAAAATATCTTAATAATCTAGCATTGCATTTAATTGAAGATTTTAATAAAAACTTAATTAAGGTTCCCACATTTGTACTTGGGGGCTATCCTGAACTCAATACCATTCAAATCCCATTAGTGCTAATGGCCTAATGCCAAATGTGGAGAATATAAAACACAAAATTTACTTTTAATAACTCATTCATCCTACATTAAATATAAAACTATTATTAAAAACACATTCAAGAGGATTAACCACTATTATACAATGAATGTTTTTAATAATCAGTTGATATTTATTTAGTTTATAGTACTGTCTAATTATTACACAATTATGTTTTTATAATGTCCCTGTAAATCTTCAGCAAATGAAATGTCCATCCGAAAACATTAATTTAAAAACTTTCTAAAATATATATATTTTAATGTCTTTGGCTCTATTTCTTTCTTGGAAAAAAAGAAAAAAGAAAGAGGAAGGGGAAGGGGAAGGGGAAGGGGAAGGGGAAGGGGAAGGGGAAGGGGAAGGGGAAGGGGAAGGGGAAGGGGAAGGGGAAGGGGAAGGGGAAGGGGAAGGGGAAGGGGAAGGGGAAGGGGAAGGGGAAGGGGAAGGGGAAGGGGAAGGGGAAGGGGAAGGGGAAGGGGAAGGGGAAGGGGAAGGGGAAGGGGAAGGGGAAGGGGAAGGGGAAGGGGAAGGGGAAGGGGAAGGGGAAGGGGAAGGGGAAGGGGAAGGGGAAGGGGAAGGGGAAGGGGAAGGGAAGGGGAAGGGGAAGGGGAAGGGGAAGGGGAAGGGGAAGGGGAAGGGGAAGGGGAAGGGGAAGGGGAAGGGAAGGGGAAGGGGAAGGGAAGGGAAGGGAAGGGAAGGGAAGGGAAGGAAGGAAGGGAAGGGAAGGGAAGGGAAGGGAAGGGAAGGGAAGGGAAGGGAAGGGAAGGGAAGGGAAGGGAAGGGAAGGGAAGGGAAGGGAAGGGAAGGGAAGGGAAGGGAAGGGAAGGGAAGGGAAGGGAAGGGAAGGGAAGGGAAGGGAAGGAAGGGAAGGGAAGGGAAGGGAAGGGAAGGGAAGGGAAGGGAAGGGAAGGGAAGGGAAGGGAAGGAAGGGAAGGGGAAGGGGAAGGGGAAGGGGAAGGGGAAGGGGAAGGGAAGGGAAGGGAAGGAAGGGAAGGGAAGGGAAGGGAAGGGAAGGGAAGGGAAGGGAAGGGAAGGGAAGGGAAGGGAAGGGAAGGGAAGGGAAGGGAAGGGAAGGGAAGGGAAGGAAGGGAAGGGAAGGGAAGGAAGGGAAGGGAAGGGAAGGAAGGGAAGGGAAGGGAGAAGGGAAGGAAGGGAAGGGAAGGGAAGGGAAGGGAAGGGAAGGGAAGGGAAGGGAAGGGAAGGGGAAGGGAAGGGAAGGGAAGGGAAGGAAGGGAAGGGAAGGGAAGGGAAGGAAGGGAAGGGAAGGGAAGGGAAGGAAGGGAAGGGAAGGGAAGGGAAGGGAAGGGAAGGGAAGGGAAGGGAAGGGAAGGGAAGGGAAGGGAAGGGAAATGTTTTTTTGAAAGAACAGTTAGGCAAGTGTCGATCTTCTTCACATGAGATTTTAACAAATAAAAGATAATCAACAAATAGCTATCAAACCAGAGGGAAACTGTATAGTAATTTGGACAGAATGCAGGCAGGAAACATGTTAGGCAGATGAATTTTTAACAAGGCAAACTTTTCAAGTCCTCAAAAATAAATGGCATCACTTCAGCTTTTGACTGTAAGGTGTTTAAAATGACAGGGAAGAAAAAAGAAAGAAAGAAAGAAAGAAAGAAAGAAAGAAAGAAAGAAAGAAAGAAAGAAAGAAAGAAAGAAAGAAAGAAAGAAAGAAAGAAAGAAAGAAAGAAAGAAAGAAAGAAAGAAAGAAAGAAAGAAAGAAAGAAAGAGAGAGAGGAGAATGACTTACCATGAACCAGCTATAAATCATTTCTTATTCACGTCACATTTCTACATTTCTTGTCTAACACCTTTTTGTATTGTTTCCTATTTGCTCCTTTAATTCTTTTCTTTCCTTTTTTTTTTTTTTAATTTAATTTCTTCACTTTGGCTCATTGATTGACATATCTGTTCCTTTGACAGACAGAATAAAACATATTTTGTAGAATTCCAACAACTTCTCTGATGGAAACACTAATTTCTTCCTGAAGAAAAATGTATGGTTTAATGAAAAGTTCATGAACCATATCATGAACCACCATCTATATGCTATTCTTATACAATGTTGGGTAAGTGTTATGTGAGCTAATACTCTTAGGGAACCTGTAGTAGATATGGCCCCAAACTAAATATAGAATGCTACACTACCCAATGTGATATGCAAGTGCACTCAGGACTAGCCTGAGGTAATAGAAATGCCTATATATTACCTTATAATTATCCTTATAAATCCACACCCGCCAAGTGACAGAAAATCTCTGAGAATAAGCGTGGTGTATACAATGAAATTTGTTTTCAGAAAGTTTATATAGCATACATACTCTGACCTTAAATTTACTGAAGCCAGTGTACATCTTTCCGTTGACATGAGAAGGCTATGAGTCACAATTTATGCCATATGCCTGGTTTGCATTAATCACTTTAATGAGCTAAGGTTGTATTTGAAAGAAGAAAGGGAAAGAATGAAAGAAAGGGCTTGCTTTGACTTTGAAATCCTTTGATTTCACTGGTTTCCGTCCTAACATTAAAGTTATTTAAACATGTTTTAATTGCTTACTTTACAAACACATAAGACTTTGAAATAGAGAATGTTAATGAGAGTTTTTACTATTCAGCCACAGCATCTTATGAAATATATGTGATTTAGCTTTACTTGGTAAAAAATAATCTCCAAAGTTTTAAAATAATTGAAAATCTTTTTTACTTGTTTTATTTATGCGAAATTCTAGGCAGCTTCTTCAAATTAAAAAGACTCACTTACAATCCTAGGATTATACTTGAATCTCAAATTATTGACAGAGATCTTAATTTCACTTTAAAATGGGGATGTTATTTCATCTTCATACTATTCTTTTATATAATAAATTATCTGAGATTGTTCATTTTTTTAAAGAATCCTTATCATTCATTGCACTAACGTTGTTCCTTGCTTTCATGGTACCATCCTTCTCTGTGTGGTGGTTAGAGCTTTATGTAGTTCTTCATATAATTAATCATAAAAAAAGTAATTTTGCATCAAACTTTGACTTGATTTTAGATTGTTGTTCTGTCAAAATATTCAACATAGCTGAATGCTAAACTGGTTTGTAAAGGGCTTTATGTATATTATGGGTTGCTAGTGATTTTCTTTGTGAATCAGAAGACACTGAACAAAAGGAAAACAGCATTGGCATCCATCATCTTCAAGAGGTGGACACAGAAAAAGGAAGACAAAATACCAATAGTAGAGAAGACACTGAAAGTAAGTGATAGTGTATATCCTTTTATGAAACACCAATGCACATGCAGCCCCTTTGTCTATAATGCCTGGTTGTGAGATCTCGTATTTGTTTTTAAGAAACTTTTCTCCTTTTCTTTCTGAGCAGTAATGATCCACTGTGACACAGAAAAGACGGAAAACCTTTGACAGATGACACAAAGATCAAAAATGATGGCAGAGATAAAATGCTTAATGCCTTTTAGTGACAGTCTTCATTAAAAAAAAAAAAAAAAATCACTTGAATGTAATTAACAGCAAAATATAGACATGTACGTAATAAAATAAAATACAGTAAAAGAAAAAACAGGTTAGGAAATACAAAGTTAAATGTTTTCTAGCTAACTATGTCCAAAAAAATTCACTCCTAAATACTTAAAAAATAAATAAATAAGTAATGAGGTCATCTCAGAGCCATTACCGCTGTCTTTAAGAACTGGCACTGGGAAACTTAGCAGTGTCAAATGCAATGTCATTGTTCAGAAAGGGAGAAAAAGAGAACAGAGAGAGAAAAAGAGAACATTACACACCAGTTCGTTTCAATTACAAAGAAAATTACAAATCAAATAATCTAACTTATTACACACACTTGAAATATAAAAGATATGAATAAGAACTAACATAAAGAAGAAATTATTTCAAAAATATAATTTAATTTTGCAATATATTGCAAAGCTAATATATACAGACTCAAGACCTCACAATTGCAAGTGACTCCCTGGGGCTGGGTATGGTGGGGGCTCGTCTAGGTCCATCAGGGCAAGTCCTGGCAGCCATCCCACCAGGAACAGGGCAGCTGGGGACACGGGCCGTCCCAGCCCCAGCATCTCCCTGTGATGGGCTGTTGCCAGGCCAGGAGGTGGTTCTGAGGGTAGGTCTGGCTGGGAAAGGGTCATGGCAAAACAGGGCAGGGCTGTGGCAAGCTGGAATCTGGCCCTGCTGTGACCTCACTGCAGCAGGGGATGACAGCCCCAGGGGCTGACATTGGGTCTTGGGCCTGGGTGGGTGGGGAAGCCCCAGGAATGGTCAGGGACAGGCAGTGCTGGAAGAGCCTCAGCCCTTTGGGCACAGTCACTTTGCACTGCTGAGGAGAGTCTGGCTCCCTCTTCTTCATTCCCTTCTATCAAGTATTTATAGTCAAGATATACTTATTTTTATAAGGGCACCCTTAACCTTCTCTAGACTGAACACTCTCAGCTCTCTCAGCCTCTCCTCATATAAATAATGTGCTAGTCCCTTCATCTTTATGGCCCTATGATGAACTTGCTCCAGGAAGTCCATATCTTTCTCGTAGTGAAAGGTATCTTGTCCCAGGGCTGGACACACTACTATAGGTCAGCTTCACCGGTGCTGAGCAGAGAGGAAAGGTCATCACCTTAGACCTTCTGACAACACTCTTCCTAATACAGCCCAAGATATCATAGGCTGTCTTTGCAGTGAAGGTGAATTGTTCATGTTCAACTTGTTGTCCACCAGGGCTCCAAGATCCTTTCCTGAAGAGCTGCTTTCCAGCCGGGTGTCTGTCAACATGAATTAGTGCATTATGTTTCTCCAGAACTTTGAGCTTTGGGTTGTTGAACTTCATGGAATGGAAATGGTTTCTAGGAGGTTCTCCACCACTTTCTCAAGTATGGACATGAGGCTGACTGGCCTGACTTTCCCCCACATCCTTCCTTTTGCCCTTCTTGAAGGTAGGAGAGCTATTTGGTCACTTCCAGTCTTCAGGAACCATTCCCAATTACCATTACTTTTCAAAAATAATCAGGAAAGGCCCCTCATAAGCCAGCTCTCTTAGCACTTCTGTGTGCCACCATGGATTTATATATTTCCAATTTAAATGCTCCCTAGACTGGTCTGCCTCCACTGAAGGTGTCTTCTTTACTCCAGACTTTCCATATGGTCTCAGTGGCCTGGAATTTGATAAGAAAAACCCAGTTTTTACCCCAGCCAACAATTCTGCAATCTAATAGTTTTCTTTGCTCTCCCTCTACAGATTCACAGGCTCCCCTGGCAGACATAATTGTTGAAGGATTATTTGAGCAACTCCTGGATGTGTTCTTCTGGAAATGTTATTAATGCTGGACATGTAGGGGAAAATGGGAAGGGGATGGGTGATGAGATTAAGCACTTCTATATAAAGTGTATGTCACTCCAATATAACATAAAACCAGTACATTATCAGAAAATAAAATAAAATAAAATAAAATAAAATAAAATAAAATAAAATAAAATAAAATAAAATAAAATAAAATAAAATAAAATAAAATAAAATAAATAAAAAAAACCACTTTTATTCATGGATAAAAACACACATCCTCAGTCTACCAAAACTGACAGTCTGACATTCCAGTCATAAAATCTTATGCACAAATATGCAATCTGGTACATGAAGAATTGGACTGAGCATGTTCTGTTTTAATTCTAGTGGTGATACATTAAAGTAAGGAAAGAGAAAAAATATAATAAAAATAAAATTATGAGCTTCCTTTTTGTATACATCACATTAGTTCATCATTTTATTTTGTATTCTTTCCTGTAAGTGTTGATACACTCCCTCTGCTTAGGGAGTTTCATTCTTACATGGACATTGTTGGATTTTTATGGGAGAAAAAGTGAGATAAAAATAATGAAAATTGGAAATATAAAATATAGTAAATGTTTTTTGTTCTGTTTTGTTTGCTTGTGGAAGACATATATGAAGGATCTTTAAAAATGGTAGCTTGTAGACACAAATATTTTATTGTTTTTTTGAACAAATGTTTTGACTGCTGACTGTTGGAAGATGATGTTTTACTGTCACTCAGATGGATTTGCCAATAGTAGCAGTCTTTCTGGTAAGCTGGAACAATGGTATAGTGGTTTGTTTACAACCTGTTGGCTTCTCATCTTCATGATTTTTTATTATATGCTCTTATATTTGTCCCTAAGTTTATACATAAGTCTAAGGAACTTCCATCCAGACCCCTGCAGAATATGAGCAGGTCCAAAATCTTTGCACTGCCTGTGTGGATAAAAAAGAAGTAAACATAAAGACAATTTGAAATATTATGATCATAAACACAGTTTTAGCCAGCTACTGACTAGAAGAAAAAGCCATGTTTAAGCATTAGAATTTAAAACTAGGCACAGGAAAAAACTTGGAGAAAAGTGTGCAGAAAAATCCTGCATAAAATTAAGGAAGTTTTACCTTCATACAAGCCAAGAAACTAATTAAAACAGAAATTTCAGGCCAACAGTGAAATCACTATGTAGAAAAAATTAATATGGGAAAATAAGACTACTTTTGAATATTCTATATCAGAGGCCAAGACCTGGGTTGAATAATGGTTCTAACAAAAGAGGGATCTATTTTCCACTTTGTAACTCTGTTCCTGGTGTTTAATAAAACTCCTATATAGAATGCAATTAAGTGAAACCAGTTGGGTTTTATAGAAATTATATGAAATTCTATATATATATATATTTTAATTGATAAGCAAATATGAATTGGCATCTTTAGGCAGATAAAAAGATTTAATTGTTTAGAATGTCTTTATAATTTTTAGAACATTCCATGAGCTTGGAGGAAATGACAGAATTCTTCTGAGCTGCCCTCCTTCTCCCTCTTCCCCCCACCAAAAAAAAAAATAAAACTGTATAGTTGTACAAATACGTATTTTCTGCATAAATCAACTTATTTCAGCTTTATAAAAATAGAATTTTTATGGGTTCTGAGATACAGATTTTCAACACAATATCATCCAATACTCATGCACTTTGAAGTTTGTATTCTAGTCATATTCACCTCACTAGGAGACCTATTTTTCTGGTATGAAATTTCAGGCTTTTTACTGAGCACTGAGAATAATTCCTGGCTGGAACACTGTGGGAATGTTGGCCTGCAAAGTCTGAGTCTTTTGGGAGATGCACCAACAATAAGGAAGCAGATTTGAGAAGCTTCTCTTGAATCAAAGATCTTTTAAAGTTCTTTTGTTTTCTTAATATTTCCATTTATATACACCTCCCAAAAGAAGAAATAAGAAAAAGTTACAACAAAGGCTGTGCTTAAAAGTTTTTAATTTCCAGCCCCAATAACTGAGTGAGTAACAACTGACCTTTTCTTCTATCTGGATCTAATGAAACTTCCATATCTTAATATACCAAAACTTCTTGCTGCATAAAACCCACACTTGCTTTTAATAACTTCAGTACCTCACACTAAATCTCCCACGTGAATTATTTTGGTTGTCCAATGGGGATACATTCCAAAACAGGAGGATAAAATATAAAGCAGATAAAATTTTGGAAATCCATTTTGAACTACAGCAGTGTTGGGAGAGACTGACTCTCAAGCCCTGGGGAAGGGGCACAAAGCTGAAAAAGAGCACACAGATTTTGAGTTGCTGCTCTGTCTGATTCCAGAGAAGAGCCAGCACCTGTGTTTCCCACATACCTTATCAATATCTCTCCTTAAAGGGACAAAGTCTATAAATATCTAAAATGTGAGAAATCCAGACATTAGTTCTCCATTTACTTCCGTACCACAGCCTGGCTCCCCTTGTTACTGACCACCTGGCAATCCCAATTTCCAGTGAAGATGTGCTGAGACCCAGCAGTAGTCTCTATGCAGCCCTTCAAAGTGCTGTGCATAGACAAATGGCTGTCAACATTGCTGTCCACTTGTTGTTTCTAAATGCACACTGCCAGAGAGTTTAAAAAGTGAGCTACCTTCCCTGTCATCTGATGCCATGGCAACCACTCCTCTGCTTTTTACCACTAAGCATCTGTTAGTGCTTTCATTGTAAACCCATGTTTTGAGAGTTTAAGCCTTGGCATAAATCATTGTTTCTACTTCAATTTCTTGCACTGGATTGTATTAGTTAGGAAAAAAAAAAAAGTCTCTTTCTCTCTTCTGCTGCTTAAAAAAACTAGTGCAGGCCTCCAACATCCAGTGCAAAACAAAGTCAAAGCAATTAAGGTTGGTAAAGGTTGCCATGGAGGTCTGGGTGGCACTTCATCTCCAGTTCCTACCCTCCTGAGATCTCAAGAAAGGAAAGCCAAGTACATGGGTGATTTAGTGAAGGTATACAACAGCTCAGCTGCTTACCTCATTCCTGCTTTTATCCAGTGTTGCAGCATCAGATAGAAAGTGCACTTCTAAGATACAGAAAGCAGAACAAGATGGGTAATCAAGTTAACAAGCAATGGACTAAGTGAAAAGTGAGAATGGAATGAAGGAGAAGATATCACGTGTTGAGTACAAAGCTAGCAAGGCAAAGAGCTGAAACAGGATGGTTACCAGAAACTAGGAAGGAAGGATGTTGCCTGCTTTGGCAGATAACAGGGGCTTAAGGAGAATCATAGAATATGTTAACAGGATTCACTTTTGACTGTGATAACCTGAAGTTTTCTGTAGATTGTCAAGAAGACAAGCCAAAGGCAAGGAATGACTTTCTGGATTCAATGAAGGGAAGTCAGGATTAGTGAAGTAGCTTTGCTGTCACTAAAGAAAAAAAGTTTTTTCCTATTATTTTCTTTACATTGCAATTTCTAGAAAGTTGATTTTGAGAATTTTAGAGAGGACACAGTGAAGACTGGACTGTTTTCCCAGGTAAATCAGAGAGATTTCCACTGTTGGCTTGAACAGTGTAAGAAGGAGTAGGAAAAAGATATGTACCTTTGAAAATTGCATAGGTCTAGTGAGCTGAAGGGTTAGACGGCCGAGATTGTATGAAATGGTTTCTCCAGTAGCTTCTAGGCCTTAATATCTTTCTTCATATCCATGATATGGAACAAACTTATTCCAAGATTTTTTTTTTTTTGCCTCTGTATAGCTCTTTGGTTCAGAAAAAGCAGCATGTCAAACCAAATTTGAGGTACACTGTCTCTTGCTTTATTCTGCTTTGGATTTTGGGGACTTAAAAATACCTTTACAGAGCTACACTAATTCAAGATTGATAATGATCGATCAAGAGCATCTTCTAGAGATCTCTGCCCTCTTTAACCACATATTCATCTCAGTTCCAGTACTGTCACTCAGGTGTTTTCAATTGCAGAACAGCAAGTAGTAAAAGAGAACAGTCTGTACTCATGCTAAAACAACTTTGTGGTAAAAACAGCAAGGCTCTTAGAAGTCTGTCCTCATGTCCCAGGGGTACTTCAAGAACAGAACAGCAGAGAGAGTCATGGGGTTCAGTTTTGACAGTGACACCAAAGATGGTGTAGCAAGAAAAACATCCAAGAATATGGTTCAACACAACAAATACAAATAAATAAATACATGAAGGGATTATGCAAAAAGGACAGAGACCTTATGCAAAGAGATGCTCTTTTCAGCAGTGCTCAGTGACAAGACAAGAACCAACAGACACAAACTGAAATACAGGAGGTTCCCTCTGAACATCACAAAATACTTTGTTCCTGTGAGGGTGATGGAGCAAGTGGCTTTGGGTGGCCCAATTTGAGAAGAGGGTATGGACCAGATAACTGCCTGAGGTCCCTTAAAACATCAGCCACTTAGTGATTCTGTGGCAAAATAAAAAGTTATTTTGGTCTGGCTCTCAAGCATAGCCTAAGTTCTTATGACAAGATGTTCAGTGGTGCTAAACAGAGAGAAGTTGACAAAATCCCTAAACTATTTACTTTCACAATAACTTTAAAGTAGCAGAAGCCAACCCAAACTGTCAATGAAAGATTCATCTCCATCTTCAGGCACTTGTTCCAATATCTGTACCTCCCCTCCCTTTGGCCACCAGAAAGCATTCTTGCAGCTGCACAGTCAGGAATGGCTTGAAAATATTTTTAGAAAAATGATTCTTTTGGCCACAGCAGTTTCTAACCCAAAATACTGTTCTAAGAAAGGACAGAAATATACATAGAAAAAGGTCCTTCTACTTTCAGTGTGAAGTCATTTCTAAGTCACTCCTCAATTACCTTCAAGAGTTCGGATCAGCTTACAAATCAGTACCTGCCAGCAGCTCTCCATTGTAGTTGTTAATTCATGCTTTCGCAGCTGTTACATTAGCATGCCAAAAGAACTTACAACCTCCTTGAAATTTCCTTCAGCATAGTTTGAGCATAATTGAATATTAAGAGATTCAAAATTTAATTTTTGTATTTTCTTAACCAAATCTATTCAAATATGCCCTATCCAATTGGTCCCTTGGAGTATTAGGTGCAGAACAAGGTCAGAACTTTTACAACCAACCATTTCTGAGTGACATATAAACAAAGAAAGGTTGGAACCTTTCCTTTCTTTTAAAACATGAAAAGCCCAAAATGTTTCTAAGCAATTTAACATCCACTGGGCCATGCTGCCACCTGTCAGTCCAGTAACTCTTTCTTAGATTTATAAAGGTAGCAGAAGAATAGTTTAGTTGAAAATATCCTTCATCTAACTATTTTTCATTCTAATTAGGAGCATGTATAAACTTTGTCAAAGAGTAAAAAAGAAACCCTAAAATAAGTGCTTGAATAGGCAGTAAGGCTGCCTGTGCTGCCTAGGTGCACATTTATAACAGCTTTCATTATACAAGGATCAAATCCTTTCGTTAAATATTCTCATTTAAAACCAATTTGCATAAATAAGGGCCCATTTCTCAAAGAGCACACTCATTCAAAGAAAATTAGATTTTACTTGGTAATACACACGACTCCAAAATTCTCATCATGTTCTCAGGCTGTGCAAAACATTTATTTCCAAATGTGTCCTACTGTGGTTCTCAGCCATTTTCCTCCCAGTCTCAGCAGAGCCAACAAGCTGCTAGGCACCAGAGTCTCTCTGAGCACTCCAGTGCATTATATATACCAAGGCAAAACCTTGGCAGACACCTGCTCCTGCCTTGCATCAGTTTCTACCAGGTCCAACAACAGAATTTTTACCTTGTGTTGTTGTCATCAGAGAAAAGTGTTAAATAAATGGTTTGCAAGACCTTTTTTATCTAATTCTCGTTCCTTTCAGATTTTTTTAAGTCTGTAAGTCTTACTAGTCTCCAGTTAGTGGGAGTCAGGTTCTATCAATGACTCATCCAAAAACAAATGTCTCCTTTGAGCTTAATAATGGACATTGCAGTTCCAGTAATTCGGAGATATTTACTAAGTACAACAAGGGACTGAAATTGTAAGTAGTTTTCTATCTGATGAAAATGTTAATGTAGTTTAAAACTCCATGAAAAAGGCATGGGAAAGTCATAGGTTCAACAGAAGCACAGCTGTAGCTATATAAATGTAGCTACAGCTGCTACTGTATTCAGCAAGGAGCCCCATAACCAAATCAGTTTTATAGTTACTGTTTTGAGGACCACTTAAAGATGGAGTTGTCTGACATTTCTGAAAGGGTTTAGTTGCTTTGGATGAATTTTTCAGGAGTGAATGTCAGTGTGAGACTGATTTTTGCTTCTTTTTATTGTTTTTTTTTTTTTTTCTCTTAAGCTGAAAGAGTTTAAATAGTGCTGAGATTAATATACAAGTCAAATATTGCATTTTGATCAATTTTTTAAAAGAATGATTGCAACCATTTATGTTGAAGAACTCCATGCTTTGACAGACTTCATGTTTGGTAAGTAATTCACCACATAAAAAATCACCCAGGTTTGGACAGGTTACAACCTTCAGATCACTGTTTATTTACAGTACATAACAACCACATTCGGCAACTGAATTCTCTGAAGATTTCATACGCATGGAATATCCTCTGTCCTTTCATGGCTCCTACATGCCAGACCTACAATGACTACATCATCTCTATGATGAGTGTATTGCTAATGTGTATTGCTGATATTAGTGCTGACTAAGGCTTTTCCTCAAAACATTATCTAGAGTTTCTCAAAAATGAAGTTTTATCAAACTCTGAAACCATGAACAGATAAACTTTTTATTGTGTTGACATAAATCCTCCCTATTAGTCTATCTTTTCCAATATGTTGTAAAAGTTCCAAAGATATGTTGATTTCCTTTTTATGTTATGACATAGTTCAAAATGTAAAATGCGTATCATATTATCTGGGTTGGATAGCTGATTGATTGGGTAGTGAAGTTTGGTTGTTTGGAAATAAATATACAGTGTTGCCCAGTCTTGTGAAATTAGGTGACAAAAGTTCATAGGTTCAGTCTTGTTTATCAGTGAGTATGAAATTTATATTAACTGAAAAAAATGTGAATTCTCTACAACTTATTTAATTTATTTTTATACTATAATTAAAATGCAATAACAAGAAAACAGGAAGTAAAAATAATTTGGTGAAGTAAATCAGCTATGTAATAACGACACTTAGAATCTTTCTATTTTTTTTTCCATTTTATGACATTTGATAATCTGATTATCCAATAATGACATTAAAATTACTTTATCTATTTCAAATGATGTATTTACAATACTTGTTATAAACTTGCATCTGATTTAAAATATTTTATTTGCTTTGACTTTCGCCAAATGAAATTCTTATCATGCCTTTCTTAACTAATTTGCTTTCTCCTGTTTACTAACTGAATATTTGTCAGAATATAATTAACACAGATGTCGCTTGTGCCTAGTTTTCAGGTTCAGGTTAAATTTATACTACTGCATATGGAAGTGTCTAATTAGTTTGCTATCCAAAATGGTGAAGGAGTTGCTATATTTTGAGTAAAACCTTTTTCACAGACTTATTCAGTGGTACTATTCAGTGGCTTTCATTAGTTGGCAGTTTCTAAAATGAGGCTTTCATATTAGGCACATCAACTTATGTACTGTTTACTGAGGTGGAAATACTTGTAAATTAGACACTAATCCCCATAGATATTTGGAAATATTCAAAATTTTATAAGCCAGAGTTTTATATTGGGCCAATTAAAACCAAGATCCTAAATTTTCTAACTCTTTGAGGTTCAGAAATCCAAATCCACTTCTTATATCTTCTACTTAAACATTATATTCCATAGATTTCTTTCTTTTTTGGCAATATTTTCAGACCTCCAAGAACTGGAATTTAGTATTCAGAAGATATGGCAACAAAATGAAATTATTCATTAGCAATAATCAGTGGAAGCTTAATGTGGCTCTGTATTGCTGTAAAAGGAGGACCCAGGGAACTACAGGCTGGTGAGCTTCACCTCTGTATGGGGCAAGATCATGGAAGAGATCCTCTTGGAAGCAGTGTTAAGTCGCATGAAGGACAAGGAAGTAATCCAGGATAACCAGCATGGCTTCACCAAGGGGTCCCAATCTGGTGGCCTTCTGTGATGGAGTGGCTGCATTAGTTGACAAAAGAAGACTGATCAATTTCATCTACCTTCTGGAAGGCCTTTGACACAGTCCAACACAACATCCTGATTTCTAAATTGGAGAAATTTGGATTTGAAGGGTAGGCCATTCAGTGAATAAGGAATTGGCTTGAAGGCTGCACCCAGAGACTTGTAGTCCATGACTATGTCCAGGTGGAGGCTGGTGACGAGCGGTGTCCTTCAAGACAGGGACTGGTGCTGTTTGATACCTTTATCAACAACACAGACAGTGGGATCAAGTTGCACCCTCAGCAAGTTTGCAGATGACACCAAGCTGAGTGATGCAGTCAATACAATAGAAGAAAGTGACTTGAACAAGCTAGAAAAGTGTGCCCACGTACACCTACTGAGGTTCAACGAGGTCAAGTAGAAGTTGCTGCTCCTTTGTCAGGGCAATCTCAAACAGGAGTACAAATTGGGAGAAGAACTCATTGAGAGAAGCCCTGCAGAGAAAGACTTGGGGGTTGTAGTGGTTGAAAAGTTTGACATGAGCCAGCAGCACTGCATCAACAGAGGTATGAACAAGATGATAAGGGAGGTGATTGTCCCCCTCTGTTCTGCCATTATGAGGTCCCACTTGGAGTCCTGCACCCAGGTCTGGGGCCCTCAGCACAAGAAGGATGTGGAAAGAAAAGGCTGAGAAAGCTGTGTCTGTTCAGCCTGAAGAGAAGGATCCAGCGAGTTCTCATTGCAGCTTTTCAATGCTTAAAGGGGGCTTATGAAAAAGATGGAGAGCAAATTTTTTTCTTGGGCAGATTATGATAGGACAAGAGGGAATGATTTTAGCCTGAAAGAGGGGAGATTTAGATTAAATGTTAAAAGCAAGTTCTTCACTCAGGGGTGGTGAGGTACTGGAACAGGTTGCCCAGAGAAGCTGTGGATGCCCCATCTCTGGAATTGTTCAAGGCCTGGCTGGACATGGCCACCCTGGGCAACCTGATCTAGGGGGTGACATCACTCATGACAGGGGGGTTGGAACTAGGTGATCTTTAAGGTCCCTTTCATTCTATGCTGTTCTATGATTCTATGAAAAGATAAACTATGGACCAAGGGTGGCTTTGATGTCCATTTCAAACTAGTTATGAAGATTTAGGTATAATTCTAACTACAGTATTTAATTTACTGTGAATTTTACATTCATACTAAAAAAATACACCGTGCAGCAGAGGGAATATATATATGTATATATGAACATGTATGTATGAATATATATATAGCTTTATATGTATGCTTAATAGTGTTAATAGATAGTTAACTGTTGCTATACTAAAAGAGTCATTTTTTACATCCTTAGCAAACAATGACATTAAATAATAAGAATGAAAGTCATACTGATGAGTTTTAGCACAAAGAATTAATAAAAAAAAAAATGTATTTATCTTAGTGGAAAATAAAAAGTTAGTGGGTCAATTAAATTATATTACTTTTACTTAATATAGGTTGATAATGCACCCTTTCCCTCTTCATGCCTTTCTTCATTATTGAGTAATTGCAATAAATGATTAAAGTGCTGATTATATCCTGTAATCCAAATTACTGAATGTGAGCTAAAGAGGCATTCACAGATCTAGCCTACCAAGCAATGTTTTAAATCTAAATTGCTACTTCATATTTATAAGCAGTGATATTAAGTATGTTGCTCACATTAATTCTGATTTATAATCTGATGTAATAACTAAATCACAAAAATGGATTAAGTTCCATAGACTGGTGTTTCGGTGGTTTTTTTTTGTTGTTTGTTTGTTTTTGTTTTGTTTTTTGTTTTGGTTTGGTTTTGGTTTTGGTTGGTTTGTTTTTCTTTTATTGTTGTTTCAAAAGTGTGCCAAGAACAACTGACATTGCAATTGAGTCTTCAAGCTCTGTTGTCTTTACTTGCCAGCATTTCCCTACAGAATGTCAAATGCCAGCTAGTTTTACACACATATCAGCTAGTAAAACACACATTATTTTTACACTTTTTTTACACTTAAGTAAAACACACAAATAAAAGTGTTTTTTTTTTTTAATTGAGATTCCAAAACAAATAACCTGTTTCTCTATATGCACGTCAGTAAATGAATCTAGTAACTATAGATGCACTTCAGTAAATGAATAGCTGGTCACATACATCTATACATCTAAGAAAAGGAAATTCTCTATACATAACTATGAAATTAGTGGAGCAGCTAATTACTTACACTCAGACAAATGTTTGACAAGACAGAACTTCTCCTTAGCACTGTCTCAGTACTCAAAATCATCTGTTTAAAGCCTACATTAACTTTATTACACTGTGAATTTCATATATGGAAGCATATTATTACTCTGGAACTGTGTAATGGGAACATTTCCTGTATTAGCCAAGATGAGTATTTTTTTAAACGTAACTATCTCTTAGAAATTTAGTTTCTCTTCTAAAACAAACAAACATACAAAACAAGGCAATTTATTGAACAAGTGGGCATCTGTTCTGCTAAAACAGCCTCTCCCAATATGCTGGTTTGTTGGTTTTTTTTTCCTTTTCAGTTTGTTCCACAGTAGCACTGGATGCTTCTGTTGCAATGCTTTGATTACTGTCACTTGCTTTGTGTAGTAATGTTTCTTTACTTACAGAGAATGAGTCTTTTAAAAACAGGCTTAATTGGGGTTTTGCTTGCATTCTTTATTTAAAGGACAAAATACTCCAGGAAAGTCTTGCACATGTCTTTGTGGCCCATTAAACGAGCTAACTGGATTTCAGTTGTGAGATTTTCTGTCCATAGGCCTCAGTGTACCTCAGGACACCGTAGCAATGTAAGTAAATGTTATTTAAAGCAGTGTACTAATAATCTGTGTATATAATGATGTGCAAGAGAATGACAACAAAATTTTGAGCTCAGGAACTTCCCTCACGGCTTTCTTTTGCTAAATCTTTAAACTTTTAGGGATCAAATCTGCGAAAGTGATTGTTGTTAAACTGTTCTCAGCAGGGCTTGTTCAGGGACAAAATATCCTAGTACAATGTGAATACCTTTTTCAGAGCTCAGGCTACATCTAAATATCAGGTTGCATCCACATATTACAGTACTGTGTAGTGGTGAGGTACTTGAGAAGAAATGAGAAGAAATGAGGTCTTCCTAAGAAGAAATGAAACATGGGATATTTATCATGATTGAATATGCACGGTCCCATTGTTGTCCATAAACACTGCCAATATAGAGATGATTGATATCCTAACTGACTTTGAACAAGTACCTCTTACAAGGTAGTTCACATCTGCTAAACTTTTGCCAAAGTAATGAAAGACTTTGGCTTGAGATTCCTCAAAGCTCAAAATTCTGTATTTGGTTTTAGAAATGCCACCTAGCACCTTCTATGTATGCTAAGCACCCACATTTCTGCCTTCATGCCACTGATTCTATCTAGTTTTATTGACTTCTTCTCATTCATCAAGGTTTTACAATCCCACCATTTTGTAATTTTGTCATAGTGCAGCAACAGACATAGTAAAGAAGCATCTACCAAACCTGTGATTTTTTTTCCTTGATGTCAGTTAATTAGACAGAACCATGGACTGCAGAAGAAATACTTAAAACTGAAGACATCTAAATGATCTCATAGGTGGAAAGTTGAATCCTTTGGTTGGTGGTTTCTAATTTACACTGTAGCAGATGGATGGTGTTGAAGGTCACAATTATGGTATAAGACCAAATTGTCTATAGAGTTTGAACTCTGTGTAGATAACTGTCTCATTTATACTGAATGTTTGTAGTGAAAACCTTTTGTTCTTTTAAATCTCTATTTCATGTTGGCAAATTACACCTCTGTAATGAAATAAAATGAGATTTGAGGTTATCTTCCATTTCATTCTTCATATTGAATCTGTATCTCTCTAATTAGACTGAAGAATTTTGTTGCCATCAAAGAAATGAATAGGTTATGCTACTTGCTTATTTGTGAAAGATCTGAACAGGAAACGTATTAGACATCCAATCTAATAACAATAAAAATAGAATACAACTTCATATTTAGCTAACAGATCAGAAACATTTTTTTAAACAAGAAAAAAAAATCAGGTCAATTAAATTTGAAAACAGAACAAGGTAAAATTTTCAGAAAAATACAACTTTTTAAAGTGACTGGTCCATTTCTCCTTACAGACTTTTAAATGATATTAAATCCTGAATGCTCATGTCTTTTTATTTCCATCTCTATAGGTCTGAATCACAGAATCACAGAATTTCTACGTTGGAAGAGACCTCAAGATCAGCGAGTCCAACCTCTGACCTAACGCTAACAGTCCCCACTAAACCGTATCCCTAAGCTCTACATCTAAACGTCTTTTAAAGACCTCCAGGGATGGTGACTCCACCACTTCCCTGGGCAGCCTGTTCCAGTGTCCAACAACCCTTTTGGTAAAGAAGTTCTTCCTAACATCTAACCTAAAACTCCCCTGGCACAACTTAAGCCCATTCCCCCTCGTCCTGTCACCAGGCACGTGGGAGAACAGGCCAACCCCCACCTCACTACAGCCTCCTTTAAGGTATCTGTAGAGAGCAATAAGGTCACCCCTGAGCCTCCTTTTCTCCAGGCTAAACAAGCCCAGCTCCCTCAGTCGCTCCTCATAGGACTTGTTCTCCAGGCCCCTCACCAGCTTCGTCACCCTTCTCTGGACCCACTCAAGCACCTCGATGTCCTTCTTGTAGCGAGCGGCCCAAAACTGAACACAGTACTCAAGGTGCAGCCTCACCAGAGCCAAGTACAGGGGGACAATCACCTCCCTAGCCCTGCTGGTCACACTGTTTCTTATGCAAACCAGGATGCTGTTGGCCTTCTTGGCCACTTGAGCACACTGCTGGCTCATATTCAGCCAACTATCAACCATCACTCCCAGGTCCTTCTCTGCCTGGCAGCTCTCCAACCACTCACCTCCCAGCCTGTAGCTCTGCTTGGGGTTATTGCGCCCCAGGTGCAGGACCCGGCACTTGGCCTTATTGAACTTCATGCAGTTGACCTCACCCCATCGGTGCAGACTATCCAGATCCTCCTGCAGAGCCTTCCTGGTTATCTCTTTTAAGCTAACTTGAAATCTAGAAAATTTTAAAGCTATGATATGATAGAGCCTCATAACTCATTCTGGGGCCCATTCAGAAAACTAGTCCAATTAGTAGAAATGTTGACTCCAGGAGCAAGTTCAGCCCTTCAGAGGGTGGTGCTGGTGGACCAGCAGCAACAAACGTTCAAAAGTAACTTCAGAGACTGCTGTGTGCTCTTTTGACATTCTACCCTCAAACACAAACACACACACTTAGAGAGATTTTTGCTTGATTCTTTGAGAAACTCTTTATTTCCTAAGCACTGCAACTGAGTAAGGTAGTACTAGACAAGCTCATTTTCTTCACTATATATTACTTTGCATTGCTTTGCTAAAATTTTGCACTAATTTCATAGATTTGTAAATGCTTCTGTGCAGCAGTGAGTCAGTGAATATGGCACTCTGCTGAATGATACCTAGCCAGTTGTTTCACATCTCAAATGTGTGTAAGAGATAGATGAGCATGTACATTTAAGAAATAAGTCTGACTAGTTAAATATATACACATCATTAAGAGACTACAGTGAAGGACAGAAAGGCATGCTCCATTCCTAGTGACTGTTACGTATATTTGATGTGTCACCATCAAATTTGGGCTGACCTATGTTAGCATGTAACACCAAATCACCTTATTATTATGTCACCATATTATTATGTCTTTCTGTTCACTCAGATACCTGTGAATAATGATCTTTTCTTTTCCCTCCTTGTTTTCTGCATTCTCTATGTCCTCTGCAAGTCTCATTTTAGCAGCCTGCGGTTTTCTTCTTGGCTTCCTCCCAGATATCTCTCAGCATAGCAGAAGTGGTCTTCTTGTTTCTTCACTGCTTGAGCCCTGCATACCAACTTAAATATGCAATCCTGAGCTGTTCACTATGACTCATACAGGCTTCTGCTTAGAGTAACAATGCATCTACATTAGAGATCCCTTTCTTAGCCTATAGTTACTTGCTGTTACATAATCATTAGCGAAGTCAGCAATGTTCTGCTACTTTAAGTGCAAACTGATTCAATTTTTCTTCATTCTTCAGTATACTACCAAATGAACTAACTAAAGGTTGTACAGGGCCAATAAAATATTGTTGTTTTTCAATTATGTGAGAAGTTTAACTTTAATTTTTATTTTCCACATTAGTGGATTTTTTCATTAGCTTGGTGTAACTGGCTTAGCTACATGGCATTTAAAACATAACTTGTCCCAACGTTAGAATTTAGCATCTGTTTTAGGGTGTGTATGGTGACATTTTAAAAAAAGAAATCTAATTCATTTGTACCATTTTTGTATCCACATGCATGCATTTTCTAAAGATTACTGCAAAATACCAATGTGTGGCCATTTTAAGAGCAAATATTAGCAGCAACTTCTGGATTTATGTTTCTAAATGTGATAGCGACTCAGGCAGCATGCATATCTGATTGAAGAAAAAAAAAAAAAAAAAAAAAAAGGCAGTGTGACTGCTTTTTAAGTATCAGAACTTTTAAAAAATACTTCACTTGCCAAAAAGCAAACTATTTTCATCTGCTGTGACTGAATCCAGACTAGATCACTGGGGTTGTCATGACTTTGATAAATATTTTTGCTAATTAAATATATTGCATATCTGTAATGAATGTGAAATCAGAGATAAATTTTGAAAAATTAGGAATTTTCTCATTGTGAAAACTGGAGAAAAAAAAAAAAAAGTTAAAATGTAAAATCTGGAAAATGAACTCTCTGGACAGGTGGGACCAGAGCATGCACCAGACTTTTATCCAGAAGTCTGTATGAACATGCAGGTCTGTGGGCCAGAGGCAGGTCACCGATCAGGAAGGCAGGACCACAACGTGTACTGCAAAGTATACCTGCCCCTGTATTGTGAGAACCGTGTGGGTTGCCTGTGTATTTTATGGCACCCCATATCTAGATATTATAAAAGTGGTGAGACGTCTTGTTTTCAGTGTCATGCACAGTTTTGTAAATGGTTTCTAAGCCTTTCCTCCAAAAATGTCTTGACTGAGAAGCCGAAAACTTAGAGTTTCCTTGGGCAGGAAATGAACCACATACTCCATGCATGGCTTTAACACATTCTGGTATGGGCTTTAGGGGGACTGGGGAGGGGGGAGGGAAGAAAAAATGTATCTTTATATTTGTTGCAGAGAGGTTTGTATATAACCAAAATCTACTTCCTCAGAATACAGTTTTATGCATTATAGTCCATTATAATGCAGGAGCAGAATTCCATAAGAATGCTTTCTGCACAGTTTTAGTGGTATTTGGAATATATTCCAAATATATATTTGGTGGTATTTTGGAATAATATATTCCAAATATATGTTTAGTGGTATTTGAAATATATTTGGATTGTGAATTCAGAAGCCTTTGTTCTCTGTCATGCTGGGTCAGGTTCAGGAATCTTGAATCCTGGCAAGGAAAAGTAGCTGGGGCACATAAATGTCAGTTAGCCTGCTGCTCAGAGCATTGGCCTGGGATAAGGGAGAACTATATGGCAGCACAAGTTATCCGAACCAGGCAAAATAGAGAGGGACATTCAACACATCACAGAAGTTCCGAACACTTGGCCTTCCCTATTTCTGGCTCTTGTATGAGAAGCTGTCCCTCAAATAAGAGAAATCCTTTTAACAGGAGTGCTATTGTTGTGGAATTTGTTTCTACTCTTGCTGTATTTGCAAACTAACCTCTATTTCCCATTCCTTTTTTTCATTTCATATTCTAAAATAGTCGCAAGGAATATCAAGCACTATCAACCATTTTTTTTAATTTTATTTTAGCACATTTTTATGCAAGCTGGAGCCCAAAAGGGACATTGCAGAGTTAAAAAATAAATAGCAGCAGAGGGAAAAAGAAAAATGATGAAGTAATAGATGAGGGAGAAGGGATAGAGATTTGAACAGAGACAGAGGAGCAATGAAGCAGTGAGATACAGGAAGGCTGTTCCAGATGGCAGAAGCAGCAGTTGGGAAGGCTCTGGCACCAACAGTGGCAAGATTGCAGGCAGGGACAGTGAAGAACTGTGCGCTCTGCAGGGAGAGGAGGAGGACAGAAATACAAGGTCAGGGAGGCAGTCTGGCTCAACTGCATGGAAAATCATAAAGCCCAGGCTGCTGATACTCTGTCAACCACCCTTGTACAGCTGATTTACGCTTCTGCAGAACTGAGCAAATTGGTGACTGAAAGGTAGCAATCCTTCACCTCTGTAGCAGGCATCTTGTACAGGTCACTGGAAGACGAGCCTGAGGGATTCAGTTAGAGCAGGTCCTTTAGGAGGGATCTGCTCGTTGTTTGGGGGCAGAATGGGATGAAATCCCTAGATTTAAGTGAAGGTGTTTACTGAAATTTTTCAAGATAATAATCATCTTCTCACAGAATCAGCTTTGAAATTTGCTGCCATATAAAGTGCTTTCACAAGAACACCATTGTGTTACACAGGTCATGGGACCATACCCTTCTGGCAGGGTCATTTCCTCCTGCATGTTGTGAAAATACTATGTCTGGATGACAAAAGACAGCTTTTCTATTTTTATTTTTTTCTATATCCCAGGCAGTTGTAAAAGGCTTTTCAAATGTACATACAGGAAGTTCCTTTATGTGAATTAAACAAGTGGTGCATTGTGTACAAAGTATGGAAAGAATCCCTTTGAAATGTCTGCAGAGGATTTTATAATGATAGTTCCACTGTCTGCAGTACATTTTCACATAGATTAACCTACATGCTCTGACTGCTTCCCTCACAAATTTTGCCATATTACCACCAGAGACTTTTGAATGGCATCTGGGGTCAAGCTATGCTGGTATCTTAATTTCACCACCAATGACCTGAGTAGGCATGAATCCGAATCTGAGTGCCCAGCACATACAAACAGATCCATTATGTGCTGTCCCCTTGTAGCTGAAAAACAGAAGCACTGAGTATGCTGTTCAAATGCCAAGATCATGAATGTGATCAGGTTCTGTCCTGAGCCGCAAGCCCTGTCAGGCAGATGTCAGGCAGAGATGTGTGCTGAGCAGATGGATCATTCTTCTCCTGGCAAGACAGACCTGGGACTGAGAGCTAGCCTCAAAGTGCTAAAGCCTGAAAATGTTTAAAATTAACATCAGAATGCAATTGGTGCCATACTGCGTTGGACCAATATGCTAATAGATTGTACTGTCCTACTTTATCTGACAGTGCCTAATAAAAGATAGCTCAAAGGAGGCACAAGAAACTTTGCAGTAAGCATCTGGGAAATGACTCAAAAGGAAAAAAAATAAATCCTAACCTTCTTTTAACATTTTGTTATCTAAAGCTCCTGTTTATTTGGGAGAACTTGATCATACCACACTCCAGATGCTGCAAGATTTTTCTTTGATTTAAACAACGGTTAAATCAAGTGATTAATCTTTTTTCCTCAATTTTTTTGGATATTATTGGTTTGCACATCTGTCTAATCATATTGCATAAAATGCTTAAGAACACATAAGAGAGAGAGAAGGAAAGGTTGAAAATATTAATTGTTTACTTAATCGTATTTAGCTCTTGAGAAAGAATTTCTCATAAGGTCAGTTTTTGTATGTGGTGTTTGCAGAGTACCATTCAGGGTGATCTAAATCAAGTTAGACTCTGGAGATTGGCTATCGCTTATTCCACTTACTCAAACATTAATTCCACATTGTATCATTTTGGTAGTTCATCCACAACAGTGGTGAGAGGTATCTAAAAGCCTCAGCCTGATTAGTGATGTCAGGTCTGCTTTTTAAAATGAGAAGGTTATTTAAATAGAGAGAACAGTAATGTGCTTATGTATCCCATATGAATGCACAAACATATTTGTGATGTACTATTAGAAAAGGAGAGGAGAAGCTGCTATCTGCTATTTGACTTAAGTAAAATGTGCGTATAATAGGAAAAGTTCGTAAAATATCAGGACCAAATAATTTGCATGAAGGTGACTGGATGTAGTTCAGTTGCCAAGGGTTTGGTTGTTTGTGTCCACGAGAACTTGCATTTCTCATTGACTTGCCTAAGCCAATAAGTCTTACCATTCTTCATAAGAAAACTGTAGGAAAAATGGTGGCAAATCAGCTCCTCAGCTCCTTCAATTAAGCACCAAGGAGCACAAGATCTGTGTAGTAATGACTACTGTGCACCATGCATTTCATATTTTCACTTAATTCCCTTTGCCACTGTAATTTAATTAATTTCAGTCAGTCATTAATCTTCAGATAACATCTTGATATGGACAAGCATACAGCTTCATCGCATGCAACGGATTTGTTCTAAGCAGCTTTTTTTGAACAGCTTTTATCTCTTCCCTCAATGGAAGAGTATATGAACAGACGGTGCTTGGGTCTCTGAAATCATAATTGCTAATGTTATGCCTGTAGCATCTTGTGGGGGGAAAAAAAAAAAAAAAGTATTTATACTGCTTTAAAATATGATGCAAAGCCTAATCTTACTTTTTCTCTAATTTTGAAGTTGATTTTGACATTATCTACGGTGCTGTACCGCTGGCTGCATACGGTGTTCAGTGCCTGTTTGCCTTTGCAGTGTTTCATGAGCTGTAGCTATCTAATAGCGCTCTCTACCGATGAAGAGTATGAAAAAAATAAATTAATTTTAGTGATTTTCTACATGCTTTAAATTTTGACAGAAATTGCTAAACTAAATAAGTATTTTAAACATCATGACAAACAAAGAAATTCAATGATTGGTGTAATTTTTTTGGTTCTGTACTTTATGTAATTTCATATGAATTTATTTTTTTTCCATATGTTACATTTGTGCATGAGAGCTACTGTTGTATATTAAAAGGTTTAAATATTTCCAAGCAGAACCTGAGTATTTTCAGAATTTTTACAGGCTGTTTTTCCTAAATTCCCAAGTTTTTCTTGGCAATGCTTTCCCATTATTTACAAGTTGACATCAATTAAATATTAAACAGCATTCTTACTTTGCAAAGGAATATATCATACCATACACACCAAGTGTCTTCTGAAAGCTAAGAAAGTGAGTGGCTGACTTTATTATTCCTTATTATTCTTATTAGGTCCTTACTGGATTTCAATTTTGTGACATGTTCAAGACACATAGCTTACATTTAAGTAATCTGATATGAAGTAAGTGGGAAGAACTGTTGCAATAAAATACAACTGAATCATAGAATCATTAAGGTTGGAAAACACCTCTAAGATCATCTGGTCCAAACATACCCCTACTACCAATATCACCCACTAAACCATGTCCCTAAGCACAAGGTCCAACCTTTCTATGAACACCCCCAGGGACTGTGACTCCACCACTTCCCTGGGCAACACATTCCAATGCCTGACTGCTCTTTCTGAGAAGAAATGTCTCCTAATTTCTAATTTAAACCACCCCTGGCACAACTTGAGGTCATTCCTTCTGGTCCCATAACTAGTTATCTGTGTGAAGATGCTGACCCCCAGCTCTCCACACCTTCTTTTCAGATACCTATAGAGAGCAATAACATCCTGAGCCTCCTCTTCTCCAGAATAAAAAATAAAAAAAATAAAATAAAATAAAATAGTTTCCTCAGCCACTCTTCATAGGACTTGTGTTCCAGGCCCTTCACCAGCTTTGTTGGCCTTCTCTGGTTATGCTCCAGGACCTCGACATCTTTCATTTAGTGAGGCACCCAAAACTGAACACAGTACTCGAGGTGCAGCCTCACCAGAGCAGAGTACAGGGGGATGATCACCTCCCTGGTCCTGCTGGCTACACAATTCCTGATACAAGCCAGGATGCCATTGGTCTTCCTGGCCACCTGGGCACATTGCTGGCTCGTGTTCAGGCAAGCATCAATCAGCACCACCAGATCCTTTTCCTCTGCACAGCTTTCTAGACACTTTGCCCCAAGCCTGTAGTACTGCATGGGGTTGTTGTGATCAAAGTGCAAGGCCTAACATTTAGCCATATTGAACCTCATCCCATTGGTCTCTGTCCATCAATCCAACCTATCCAGGTCCTTCTAATGGATTAAAAGGAAGAAACAGAAGAGGCAGAAAGAAAGAGAGGGTCATTTAATATAAATATATAAAATCACCAACTTAGAGCCTGCTCATAAAGCACTCCAAGACAGGCTGTCTTGGACTTCCTGCACTCAGCAAGTTAATGCAACACCAGGCCCAAACAACAACCTGTATTGCTAGAGATGGAGGTGAGACCACCTGTTTGCAGTGCTCTGCAGGGTGCAGCGTGGCCATGGTGTTCAGCAGGACATGATTCCCCCTGGTTGTTGCCCGCACCTTTCCTGATGCATTAACAATGTATGAGGTTCCTCTTTCCTGGAGGTGTTATTTCTACTGCTTCAATTTCAGATTTAGTAGCTGTCCATTGCATACTAAACCTACTTGGTGATCTGTTAAGAGCCTTAAAGCCATCTTCCATGAGGTTATATGTAAATAAATTGGCAACATGAGGCCACAATCATAATGATAGCATTCAATCATGTTTTTTCAGATGTAGGACTTTTAAAGTGTGATTATGAAACAAGACAATAACCTCATAGCCTTCCTCTAAATGGATTTAAATTGAGTGTGGGAAAAAAATATATATATACTAAATACTGCCTTATTTGCAGTACGGATGCTGTTTGAATGAGTATTATAATTATTTCTTTGCATTGATTTTGGTAGCTTTCATTTATTTCTCTGTTGAAATCAGTATAGAAAAAAATATCTGGATCATAATCCTTTTCCTTGAATAAGCTACAATTGCAATAATACTGAGACTTCTCCTTCCTTCTTTTCCCCCTTCTGGTGATGAATTTAGTCTCAAACTGACACAAATTGTTGGGTCTATTTGGAATTCATTTGACATTTTGTATGGAAAAAAAAAAAAACAACAAAAAAAAACTATGCAATGCTGTTTTCTTTGTTTCTGTGATATAAATTATTCATCTTTGTGATGTATCAGACAGCTTTTTCATGTAAATAAGTATCCTCTCATTTGCTCCATAGATCACATAGCCTAAACAACAGAAGATGGGCTAAATCCAACAGAAAAGAAGGAGGCCTGAGTACCTATAGTTTGTGTCAGGATTATTAAAAGATAAAGCTATGGCTCCAAACCTGCTTAACTTTTAATGAAGTTGTTTGTGTTAGTTGGTGTGTAATAAAAATGCAGGTAGTGCAGAAATGGATGTCCTATCTCCAAATGTAGCAGAGGGAGTTATACAAATTACTAGGAGAATACCTGTAGTCTAAGCCTTATAGAGTGGTCCAGAAGATATGGTGATCTCCTCTAATTATGTAAGGCACATTGAGGTGTACTAAATGTCAGTGGAACAATTCACTTATGAAGAGGTTAAAAATTCTTCTACTCCTTTTTTTTTAGTTTATTTGTTTCCTTTTGGAAGACACTTTAGAAGATTTTATGATTTTACTTTTTTAGGACATTCTATTTAAACTAAGTGGTGACCTTGGCATATGACTTGGGATGTGTGATTGAAGGACAGTCATGTTTGAACACCCAGTTCTGGCTTAGAGAGTTCCTCAGTCACACATTTCTGAATGCTAGGGGAATACACAAGGAAATATCATCATGTGCTTTCCCTGATTCTTTACTCTTTCTTACATTTCTACTGTCAGTTACCGAGGCATAACGGGGGGTAGCTGAACCATTAGCCTAAAACAATAGTCACCTTTATGTTTTTCCATTTTGGGGGATTTGAACCAAATGCTGTATCATGGCAAGCATTAAAAAATATTTATTTTCTTCTGAATCTGTCAGCTTCTAATAGAAGTTTTGATACTTCTTTTCATAACCAAGTTAAAGCAATCTATCCTACTGGCATTCTGTCACAGCAATCTCTACCACAGCAAACAAAAGCATGACCTGTTCTTCAGCCTCAATGGAAAATGGTACTTGTCTAGGCAGACAGACTTTCTTGTCCCCAAATATATTACTGTCCGCAGGGAATGATCCCTGACTTCAGCTATTCCTAGATCCATACCTGCACTGCCAGGGAAGTTGCTAGCTAGCATGTGTCAAAATTGTGTGAGGAGATGGGTTATTATATACTGCCAGTAGTCAAGTTCTGCTCTATTGGCAATTAGGTTACTGATACAGATAAATGCCAGTAGCTCCAACAAATGGAAGACCAAAGATTTCATTACTTGAATAAAAAATCACCTAAAGAATATATGTTATATATGGTGAAACAGAGGCTAGTTTGCTAAGGGAAATAACCATGGAGATAATGTCTCCTGTATAAAATCATGCAGGTTGTATGCTTACTCCACAGTTTTCACTGAAGAGCAAGATAAAGTAGGTAAATAATATGCAGATAAAAATATGCTCCTGAATGGATCCATTACTTCTCTTGAACTCTGAAACTGCTGCAGCAGAAGCAGTTTACAGTAGTAGCTTCTGTTGCTTATGGCTTGGTAAAAGGCTTAGTTTCCATCACTAGAAATGGCAATAGCCATTCAAACTACTGCCAACTTCCACAGGAATATCCACCTGGAATTCCTGAAAAGACTGAACCTCATGCAAGCTGCATGAAAAGAACATTGTAAGTGGAAAAAGTACAAAGTTAAAAGTGCTGGTGATAACAGATAGGCAAAAGTTTTTTCCTCTTAAAAAAAAAAAAAAAAAAACAAACACCTAAAATGTTTCTATTCATCTCCAATTTTTTATTTTTTTTTTTTTTTACACATCTGTGAATAGTTGAGGTAGATAAAACTTGCCTCAGATTTTAAAAACATTATCAGCAGATTGACATATCAGTCAGTAGAGGGAGGATATGTCCTCATGTACACATCACACAGGCACATTAGTGACCTCCAAGACAAGCCTTAGGCAACACCTCAGAGGTAATACACTGATTAGTGGTAAAGAGTGGTTTTCAACATCAGTGTGTGAAGTGCACTTTGGCCAAGTGTTTTCTGTCTTATTCTTAATTTGTATGCATAAAATGGATGAAATAAAGAACCTATGGAACCATAGAATGGATTGGTCTGGAAGGGACCTTAAAGATCATCTAATTCCAACCCCCTTTCCATGGGCAGTGACACTTTCCACCAGACCAGGTTGCTCAAAGCCCCATCCAACCTAGACTTGAACACTTCCAAGGATGGTGGACCCACAGCTGCTCTGGGCAACCAATTCACCTCTCAAGCCTGTCCAGGTCCCTCTGAATGGCATCTGTTTGTTGACCTCACCATGCACTTTCATGTTGTTGTACATACTTGCTGAGGGTTCACTCAATTTCATTGTCCATGTTGCATGACATGCTGGATGTTAAACAGTGTTGGTCCCAATATGATCTGTCCTTAGTGAAACTATGTTGGCATCACCAATCACCTCTTTAACCTGTAAGGTAAAATGTTGACATTTAAAGTTCTTACTGTGCAAAAGTTTTTCAACATGGTTTATATGAGCACACTTTGCAGAGGGCATTGGGTTTAGTTTCCATGTATGGCTGAACATACAAAATAAATGTTAAGCAAGAGAGAACTGTATTCACTGCAGGTAACAGAAAGCGCAATCAGACCTTTTATAGCAATACTAACTTTGTCTCTCTGACAGAGTTCTGTAATGTCATAGACAGAAATGATTTTATATCTCCTGTCAAGACTCCCTCAGATACACTGTTTTTGAATGCATTTTCTCATTGATTATAACTCTGCTAAACTTTAATTCCTTGAGGCAGAGATTTTCCATGCCATGTGTTTGCCTGAGGACACATTTTTAATTGATTTTGAAAGTAGATTAAAGCAGGTTTTTGGCTTAAGCAACTTGGCTATTTCTCAGAAAGAATCACAAGCAAAATATGTTTTACTCACATTAAAGAAAATAAAGAGAGACAAGTGCCAGTACATCCACATTTAGACTGCAGATTCAGACAGCCCAGCACTGGAATCCATTCAGACATACACATTGTCCTGAAAAATATTACCTGAAAAATTACCACAAACTCACCACTTTGGAAGTTGCATTTTTAGAAGATTTTGCTTACCTTAAATAAGTTTCTTCCTACAGCTCTCAGAGGTTAACCCAACTTATCGTTTCTTCAGAACCTTTCAGAGTATCCTGCCTGGGGACAAAGACAACCGATCAGAGCTTCTCCAGCAGATGAACCTCTACAGCTTCCAGGAGCAACACAAATGCAGGAAGGAATTGTTGGGTTGCTTGCTCCCTTGTTCTCTAAACATAAGTCATAGTGAAAAACACTCAAATAAGATCATAAGGCTGATATAAGGGCAATGGAAATGGACAGAAAAGAAAAAAAAAAAAAAAAAAAAAAAAAAAACTTTAAAAGGGCAGAAGTAATGGGAAAAAAAGAACAGGTACAAAAGATATAAAATGGAATGGTGACAGAATGATAAAAAGGAGTGTCAATGATAACAAGGATATTAAATATTTGGGAAAAAGTGGTAGGAGAAATCAGGACACAATAGAGCGTTAAATTTAGTGTTGTACATCAGGTAAGATGTAGAGCAAACCATTTTGTAGTCAATTTTCCTGGATGGTGCTTGGGATGTGCTGTACTTTTAGGTCAAACCCGTTCAGACAGAAAGTGAAGTAACCACCTATGAAGACAGCCAAAAGGCATGTGCTATGGAGATCTCAGAAAAATCTCAGAATGCACCAAAAAAAGAAAGTCCATTCACTAAAGACAATTATGTAAGCAATCTGCCTATTACCTCCCCTACTTATTCCCTGCTGAAATAGGGTCCTATACAAAAATCAGTATACCTGTGAAATTGCTATGTCAGTGTTTGCAGGCTAAAATAAACTCATCCAGGTAGTTCTAATTCTATATTTGCTAAGTTTCATAAAGCTGATCTTTGGCAACCTTATTTATTAAAGCAATTTTAAATACAAAGGTATTTTTATGGGATTTAAGGACTAACCCTTCACACAGGAAAAGACACAGGTGTTAATTGAATTTGAATTTCAACTACTTTACTAGTTCAGTCTTCTTAGGATACCACCAAAATACAAATGAGTGTAGAGCACACTGAGATAGTGTTAGGCAGCATGGCAGTTTCAATAGAGTTCCTAGATCTTAATAAGTATTTTAAACCACTGAATCCATCCCAGTTCCCAACCTTTTGAACAGTCATGGAAATAGGCTGTTCAGAGACTGATGAAGGGCAGCAGAGCTTAAATGTTATAACAGGTAAATGTATCAATATGGCTGTGGTTTCATGTTCTGTGTTATATAGATGAAAAAGTTGAGAGTGTCACTTCATTTATTTTCTTAGTACATCATGTATTCAAAAGCAGAGCTGCTCACAGCAGCTGGTTGTGTTAGTTCCAGCTGGTGGTACCGTGGGCAGGCAAAGGAGAAACAAAATTGCAGCAGCAGATCAGTGAACACGACTGCATGCCAGGGTGCCGAGGCAGGAATATAAAACTGATTGTCACTGCAGCTTGGTGTCTGGGGTTTTCTACTCCACGTGGTCTTCATCTGAGTGACAGGAAGAAATGGTTAGTGCGGTGTTCAGTTTCTCATGATGACACTGAGAAGGAGGGGAGGCTTGAGAAAGTAAACAGATGTTGGAATGATTTTTGAAAGGTATGGGTAATTGAACAGGTTTGGGATAATTATTATCAATAAATTCACTGACAGAGAAGACATTAGTGCAACTTATAAAAGCAGAAAAAGGAAGATTATTTGTTGATTATCTTATTTTACCTATTCAGCCTTCAGCATCTTGACAGTGTTAGTTCACCAGAACAAAGAAATGACTCCTTTGGATTTCTAAGGCTTTTGTCTTTCTTTTATCCGTACAATTCAAGTAGAATGAGTCACAATGTCCTATGTGGCCAATTTGGCATCATTTCCTTACTTACTTAGAAAACACTACATTTTAAATTAAAGAACATGGATATTTTACTTTTGTATCATAAGAAATGTGTTGAGAAATCTTATAAAATACTCAGATGTAGATTATAAGGATTCCCTCAACCATTCCCATGGTTATTGTCTTGCCTAAGAGAAAAATGGATAAACAGACCGTTCATGTATGCCTGTACCTCATAGTTGAGGCTTTTAATATTCATAGCTGTTAAGCAAAATAATTTATAGACATCTCCTATCATCTCTTTAACTCTTTTCCCAACATGACCTCTTATTTGTACCACCTAATCCCATGCTAATATTTTAATACAGTTTGTGTGTTACTGTAAGGTCAGTATAAATCAGCAGTAAGATCCAATCAAGGGTTTTATGGGATTTTTTTGCCCTTTCATTAGTGTGCTTTTATTTGTTGTTTGATAACTAATAAAATAAAATGTTTTTGATAAGTAATCAAACAACAATCCTCAAAAATGCTAGACATGTTCTTCCATAATACTTGAGTTCAGAATTACTTATTGCTACTCAGATGGGCCCCAACACATTCTTCTGAGATGGCTGCTGGTGAAGATTTCTACATGGTTGAGATCTACAGAGGTACATAGATGAGAACATGTTGCAAGGTGCAAAATGCATTAAATATGTGAGTTCCTGTTTCCCAAAGCCATCAGAGAAACTGGGTCCAAATCATACAGCTAGGGCAGCATAATATACAACAGGAATCAACACAGGTCAGTGCAGAGCATACAGTGCAGAGCACAGCCTTGTTTAAAGCCTTGTTCCCTTTTTTTTATGGCCACTCTAACTATAAAAACAGCAGTTGAGGAGAGACTCAGTTTTATGCAGCCATAACAGCCCTAAGAATAAATGTCATTGCTGAGCCTTTCTAATACCCACAAATAATCCATTTCATTAAACCTACCAGATATTATTTGGTGTAAGATGAATGACTTGCTTAACATCAGAAAAATGTTAATAAAGTATTTTGGAGTAGATAAAAAACTGTTGTAGATAAATAATTTTACCACGATCCTTTACCTTTTTCTTTTTTTTTTTTTTTAAATTTCCCAAAGTACAAAATTAAATATATATGAAAAGTCCTTATTACCATTTTTTTTCTTTTAAAGTCAAATAAATATCTCTATGAATTTTTTTTTCATTCCTATTCTATTAGTTCTCAAATAGTCATTATTTTCCATGCAGCACAAAAAAAATTGCTCTGACGTTAAATAGAAAAGCGAATATTTTTGGCTATCTATCACAGCACTCCTATATTGGTAGACACTCAAGGAGTAGGTTTTCTGTATTTCAAAAAAGAAATCCTTTTAAGATATTTAGCAACATCTCACAACTCTGGTCTCTCCTCAAAACATAGGAATGTAGATAAAATCTCTCTGTTTATTCACATCCAAAAATTAATGGGTATCTGGAGAAAGATAAATGAGGCTGCAAATGACTTCAGAGACTTTTGTAAATCTGAATGGTCATATGCTTGAAGGAAGAAGATCCGTAAGCAGTGGATTCCTTACTTCCAGATTAATTAAATATGCTGTTCTTAATATGAGAGTGTGAGTAGTGTTTTGGATGAAACACTGTGCCATATACATTGTAGCTTATTATTTCATAAGAAGCAACAATCACTAAATTATTAATATCACTAAATGAATAATATCACTAATTATTAAAAATAAAAATAATAAAAAATAAAAGGATCATACAACTCCTCTTTCAGTTAAAAGAAAACAAGCTTTCCAATAAATACTATCTGGCATTCTTAACCTGTTTATGCCCTTTTCGCATTAATACTACAGAGACCAGTCGTCTACCACAGTTCATCCAAGTAAGCAATTGCTCTTTGAGATGAATTGCTAGAATTTGAAACACTGTCCAGAGGCTTGTAAGAGAGTTATTTAAGAGTGTAGAATTGTAATCCAAACTATTTTTTTTCTGAGGCAAGTATATGTCATTCAGTTAGTGTATAACAGAGACTGTAAATATACTCAGTGTTCATACTCTGGCAGCACTGAAATGTAAATATCAGGAGAAGTTGATGTGGAAACATGATTTCATTCATTCTCAATTTCAGACATACAGATGTGAAATGAGTAACAGTATATTATGGTTAATGATTTCACTTCAGCATAGGAATCCCCTTAGCAGGGAAAGGGTAATTCATTTTTTACTTTTTAGATAAAAGCTGTCCAAACACTCCAGACAGGGAAAAGTTTAATTGCAGACAGGGAGAAATAAATGTAGAATGCTTTACATAAAAGAAAAAATAGAAGGAAGGAAGGAAGGAAGGAAGGAAGGAAGGAAGGAAGGAAGGAAGGAAGGAAGGAAGGAAGGAAGGAAGGAAGGAAGGAAGGAAGGAAGGAAGGAAGGAAGGAAGGAAGGAAGGAAGGAAGAATACTGATAATTCAATAAACATAATCAATGTTCACTACAGCTCACTTTATAACTTTTTTGTTTGTTTTTATTTTTAAGACCTTGTAGACATTATGATTATGATTATTAAATGTATTATTACTATCTTTATTGTTCAATTTCTCTCTACAGATACTATCTTTCAGTATCTTCCATTAGCATTCAAAGCTCTTATCTGACAAACAAATTTCTCCCACTTACTATGCTACTGCTATGCAACATGGCTGTTGCTTGATTCTTTCCTCAGTGCTTTACAATTGGATATCATGCTTCCTTCAAGGCTGAAGACACCTAATGCCCCAGTGAGGTTTTGGTTTGACTAGTGTTTCTTCTCCACTGTGGGGTGCTGCCCTTAGAAGTTCCCCCTCTGGGGAATATTTTAACAATTAATAAGAAAGTGCTTTTTTGTTTATGTGCTCCTATTTTTCCTTGATAAGAATTAGCAAGATAAGGAAATTCTGTACTACACTCCATCTATAAACTTCTACCACAGCATCTTTGTGCACAGCAGCATTCATATGAAAGCTTAATACAGAAGAAGAGTAAGAGAGAAGAAAACACACATTATGCAGTTGACCCATTGCGAGAGTGTGCCACAAGATCAAACCCTCTTCTTTAGCTAGTGATTCAACCGTGCCTAGATCAAGGGACAAGAACCCCTTCCTTCAGGTAGCCTATCATACAGTAAAAGGCAATTTGATATACTTGCTCTCTTGATGGCCACATTATTTCCTTCAGCATGTCTCAGGGCACAGAACTTGACAAGATTAACTGTGATTCATTAAGTATATTTTCCAGTCAGTTTAAATAAAATAAAATAAAATAAAATAAAATAAAATAAAATAAAATAAAATAAAATAAAATAAAATAAAATAAAATAAAATAAAATAAAATAAAATAAAATAAAATAAAATAAAATAATAAAATACATGTTTTTGCCTTATTTGTACATTGTTTCATTACTTAGAAGCTTTATAGCTCTAGATTTGTTGATGACGAGGATCTGAAGAGAATACAACTCTGAGGAAGTGTCTGGAAATTGAAATTTAGCAACCAAAATGATACCTTTTCTGCATTTTATGAAAGTCCTTCAACAAGTACACATAGATGCTGCATAGGTGGAAGCATGGGATCTACTCAAAATATAAAGCCCATTCAATCCTATGACTGCTGCTAAACAAATTAGTTTGACAGCTTTTAATTAGTTGTGTAATCTCCAAGAGGAAAAAATTTTAAAAAATGAGAAAATAAAAACAGCTGGTAAGCAGCTCAGTGGGATGTTTTAGAAATTATACACTAGGACATACAAAGAAAGGATAGGAAATGACATACATGTATAACTATAAAATTTTCCTTGAACAACACTTTCAGCTTTCAGTACTCCAACAAAAGGGCCTTTTAGAAATAGGGATATTCAATAATAATCATTAAAAGCATGGAGGAAATGGGAATCTGCAACAAAAAGAAATAATTAAACAAATGTAATAACTGAATAAGAGAAGTTGGAGAAAAAAAAATAAAAAAAAAAAACAAAAATAAAAATAAAAACAGTTTAGAAAAGTAAGAGACATGCTGAGAGTAGCCAGTCATGTATGTTGTATAGCTTTTTGCTAAGAATATAAAATATACTCAATTAAATAAAGGGGAAATATATATATATATATATTAAAGGCTAAAGTAGCTTTTGTTACAACTTGCTTTACCCGAACTTATTTTGGAAACCACTTTTCCAACCAGCTTTAGAGTATAATTTTACAGATGCTAGTAACTTCACCTCAGTAAAATAGAAATATTATCTTCAAATATATCTAAAGAGAGTATCAAGCACTGGCACTGCTATGCTAATTATAAGAACACCACCTATACAAAAATTTTGGAGGTCCTCATGCTGACCTGGTGTCATATACATTTCCACAACAAGCATGAGAGTACAAAATGTATAAAGACATGTAGCTCTCCTTAGGAAAACAGCAAAGTGGTAGCAAAATGTTACCCTAGTGCAAAGCAGAACTGTAAATACACTTGAAAGAAGACACCGGAACACTTTCATAAATGAAAAGTAGATCTGGTAGCCTAATAAATATGCATTCTGAGTTGATCAGCAAAATAGACTGAATATTATTTTTAGATTTTTGAATGAGATCTAATTGGTCTGGCAAAAGTAATATTTATGGGAAAAGCATCTTGTGCATACTTCTGTACATCAGTCATTTAATTCTACTTCAGTTCTCCATTGCTATACAGCACCAAAGGCTCTTCTTTTATTCATTGGGAAAAAATGCAGATTCTAGTGTAAGCTTTAACTTTCTTTAACAAAGTGGAAGGTATGCTTTGGTATTGAGCCAAGATGTAGCCTGCTACTTAGAGACAAGTAATTAGATTACAATCATTTGGATCAAGCAAAACAATTAATTAAATAACCACAAGGAGTCTGAAGCACAGAATTGTGCAGGTCAAAACTGAGAGCAATTAAGCTTTTGTTAAACTTGCAATGTGAACAGCTTACGTGCAGATGATCCCTGCATAGGTGATGGCATTACAAGCCATTTGTCCTGTGACAGTCAGAAATGGAGACTGAAATTACAGCCATGACTACTACAAATGTTCATATTGTCAATTCAGTCAATCTTCATGGATACCACATGATCCAACATAGGGAAATCTCTTCTGGCATCATCTGGGTATGTAGTGTTTTCCTCTCACAAGACTTCCCAGTCTCCAGAAGCTTTGTACCAAACAGCATCCTGGAAATTAAAAGCAGCAAATATTGACTCATTGTTTTGAGATGGCTGGAAAAACAGTCTATCTTACAGAGTAAGTTACCGACCCTTGACATCAGAGCAATATGCAAAAATGTTGATAAACTGAATTAACAGGTGAAACAATCAGTTGCAATACACTGATGCAGCAGATTTGAACAGGACAAAATCTTTTATCTTTGAGATAGGCAGCTGGAACATTTTCACCACAGCATGAGATTTTATTTATCTGGCTCCATGAGGAGAAATGAAAGGAAATACCTAAAAACTAGATGTTTGCAATGCTGTCTGTGGTGTCTGTGGTTATTTCACCATTATGGGCAGCTAAACTCTACTACAACCACTCTTTCACTCTACCTCCTCAAAGGGAGAGGGGGTGAAAATACAATGGAAAAGGGCTCAAAGGTTGAGATAAGGACAGGGAGATCACAAAACAGACTTAGTGAGGGGATATTAATATAATCTGTTGCCTACTACCAACAGACTAGAGCACTGAGAGCTAAAAGCAGACTAAAAACACTTCCCTCCACTTCCACCCTCTTCTACATCCTCCCCCCAGTCAGTGTAGGAGAGCAGAGAATAGGGTCTGCAGTCAATCCCTAACACTTTATCTCCGCTGCTCCTTCACGGTCCCTCTCTGCCCCTGCTCCAGCGTGAGGTTCCTCCCATGGGATGCCATCCTTCCTAAACTGATCCTGTGTGGACTTCCCACAGGCAGCAGCTCTTCAAGAACTGCTCCAACATGGCTCTGTATCGCAGGGTCCATCTGTCAAGAGAAAACTGCTCCAACATGGAAATGGTCCCCCGCGGGCAATGCATTTTGAATGCAAAAGGATATATAAGAACCAAAGGATATATAAGAATCAAAAAGAACCAGCAGCTTCCATAATATAAGGAATGTCTAAATGTAACAGATTTGTTCTTTCTGGAAGAAAGACAGCTGAGACAATATGTGGCATGGATCTATAAAACTGTGAGTAGCAGGAAGAAAGATGATTAGTCATTTTTTCCAGTACAGAACACAGGAGTACCACGTGAAAACAACAAGCAAAGAGTTCAAGCTAACATCAACATAAATAAATAAATAAATAAAATATAGATTTTATTTGTACTTGTGGAGATCAGCTGCAGAAATCCTTGACACTGGGTGCTGTGAATGCAGCTTTTACTGCAGAATTTGCAAAAAATGTTGGGGAAAATCCACAAAGAATTGAATAAATAAATAAATAAATAAATAAATAAATAAGAATCATCATCAGAATGTCTCCTGTCTGTGAACTGTGCAAGTCTGTTTTACTAGCAGTATCCAAACATTTGTAACTGTCCACTATTGCAGGCAGGACTCAGGCAAGACAGGCTAGTTGTCTGGCTATATAGCCAATTCCTACACTCTTCTGTTGAATTACAGAAGTAATTCTGAGTAGTTGAAACTTTATTCATTTTATTTATATTTCAAGTATACAAATACACATTTTGCATATCAATTCTCATCAGTGTAGGGAAATGCTCCAAAGCTGGACATAGTCTTCTCCATGTAACAAAGGTTATTCAGCTATATTCAGGTATATTTCATAGTTTCATTAAGCCAATGGGATACACTTTATACACTTTTGTACAAAATGAGCAGAAGCAAGATGAAAACTTATCTCAAAAGTACTGGAAAATACAACCAATCTTAAAAAATGTGTCACAGCTATCAAATATATTGTTACTAATGTAGTATACTGGCAGCAGGAGAGCTTCTTAATATATATAAATGCCATTGTCATTGAATGCTTCTCTCCTAGCACTACTGGCAATGCTGAAAAGGGAGAAAGAGTCTGTTTTCAATGAAGCAGGAAAATTTTGAACTTGATTTAAAGCAAACTGTTCAAACACTGGTTGTATGATAATAAATGATTACCGAATCTCTTAAAAAAATATTGCAGCCTATACCCCACACCTGATTAGAAGGGTATTCATTAGAGTGAAGCATCATACTTTTTCTGTCTGAATATTTATCTCTGTACTTAGCAACAGATGCAAATAAGATGGAGATACAAAAATCTAATTTATTTAGCATATTTACTTCTTTAGATATTACAAAATAGACTTTGTTTTCAATTACCTTCACAATTATTGATATGTACTTCTCTACCCACTGTATAAAAAATACCCTAAGGCTGCCCAAAACCAGTGTGCAATGTTCTTCACTTCAGTCAATGAGCTTTAACAGAAGCCAATGCATTTTAACTGAATTTTTGTTTATCTCAAGCAGCACATTTTAATGAAATCAATACATTCTTGCTGAAAGCCTCGTGAATCCATTGGAAAGAATACATTTTTACTGAAACCAATATACAGTTTTATAATGTCTGTATGTTTTAGTGAAAGCATGGCAATACATTTTAGCTGAAACCAATATGTTTCTCCAGGGCTGATACAAAGAAACCCTATTTTATAGTGAGACCAGTGAATTCTTACTGAAACTTTTATTCCATATTCCCAAACCAACACTGTCAGGCTAAATGAAAGCTATGTTTTATCTTAGTGAAGGAATCACATACTTTCAAGATTATCTTAAAACAGGTTTGCAAAGAGGTTTGCAAAGCTTATATTTTAGTATGTACATGAAATAAGAAGCACATCATAAGGAGTCATTCCTAGTATTCTTGGTTTTACATTTTATGTAGTATTGCAAAATATATGCATTCTCTCAAATGAGTAATGATATAGATAGGAGTTTATTTTCATTCTCAGTAGACTGTCACTAATATTTTTTTCCACTTTATATGCAAACTGACTTAAAAAGTCAGCATTATGACTGATTTGCACTTCAGAGCAGAGGAACAAAGCAGTGGTTAATGATTTTATTGTAGACTAGAAGTGATTTATTATGTAAGATTTTTTGTAAGAATTGTTTTCAGTACATCAGTTTCAGTATTTTTCTTGACATTTTGACAAGATGTGCTGATCTGCATTACTTAGAAATATTTTGAGTAGTCTGGTATATGTAGCTAATGATTTGTGATCCTTCTAAGTGATTTAATCGATGCAATTAATGTGAATTAGAAGGCTCCATCTGAATTTCAACAAATCTGAAGAAATGCATAATCTGCTTAAAATTTAGATAGAATTTTTCTTTCTTTATCTCTTCTAGCAGTAGGATGACTTTCAATTAAACTCTTTTAGAATTACATGATACAGCACAGAACCATCAGGCAGTTAAATAAGAACGACAAATTTTACAGAATTGCTGTTATCACTACAGCCATATCTAAATATTATTTTCAGTTAAACCAAATATAACATCATTTTCTAATGAGAACCCAATTATGATGAAAGATTACAGGAATTTAACATAGCTAAAAATTTAGTTGTTTGACTGTAGTAAGTTATGGGCTAGAAGTCCAGATCCTAAATCTGATCATCTACAAATTAGAGGACAAAGGGTTTCCCCAATTCCCAGATAAAATATATTGAATTTTTTCAGCAGTAATTACCTCAGAGCTGCAATTGTTTTCCTTAAGATGACCTTGACTGTGGAATTATAAGGAATTTTTCAATTTCAGTATCCACTTGCTCATGGGCTGCTTGCTGAAATACAAAAGACATGTACCAACATGAAACACTCCCAACTCATCAGCTGCTGTTCAGCATTCCTGTCCGTGCAGATGAGATCTGGATATTTCAGAGACTAAGGAAAACATAGCTTAGCCATAGCAAAGATTGCTTTAGCAGGATTGCTGGTTCACAGAGCTCACCCACTTATAATTCTCAAGAAAACAAAATGGACATTTTATCTATGAAGTTAAACCTTATCACATTGTCAAAAAAATGTTTTCCACTAATGATGTTTGAGAAATAATGAATAAAATGTAAATGCAATGTAAAGTAAGAGAGGGAATACAATATTGAGGAAAATATATAGTCCAATTAAAATGATTAGCACAGAAAATGGTAGTCTATATTCCTGCTGCAGCTGCTCAGTGAATAGTTTTCTTCATGTACAATAGGTTGCCTTGGGGGTGATTGATCTGCTTCCAGAAAATATAATCACTGGTTTCCAAAGAATCTGAAAGACAAAGTGTAACAAGACCATGCACTATACTAGTATTGAATTTTACCTCTCCTCATTATTTAGGTCCCTCTGGCAATTTTCCCTTAATAAGTTCCTATAGTGCTTTGCTGGGTTCCTTTTTTCTATAACATATTTTATTCTTCCAAATGAGCATGGTCCACTCATTTTGACACATCTTCTACATCATCTCTTTCTAATTGCTTCTCTTGGTGTCATACCATTTCTTGCAAGAATTATACAATAAGTGCTGTTCTTATATTTATTTTAGAATTCATACTTTGTCCACTCACTTTTTCCACCCAATGAAGAAGGATAAAGTTAGTTGCTCAACCACATCCTTTTCTATGTCATCACTGTAACACACTCGATTTTAAAAAGGAATTAAAGTGTAGGATTTGGAGCATAATTTTAACATAAATAACCATACAATAGATACTTTTAAAATGCTGCTTAACTAAAACCAAAAAAAAATAATTTCAATACTCCATTAGAATTTCAAGTATCAATTTCAGGTTTTCATGATCACAGAAACAAACAAATTTTAAATTCATGTTTAATTCTAGAGGCATTTAATAACAATCACATGAAAATTGGGCGTCTGGCTTCCATAATTACATAAGTGTATGTTTGATATTAATGATTTGTAGTGATGACATACAAACAAAATTCAAAGTCTTGGTTGATCAAACACAGGACATATGGACATATTATGCATACTTCATGGATGTAATACAGAGAACATGAATAAGGTTATTAATAGGATATATGGTCACAGCCTACTGTTGTCATTCTATCTATCTTGACAAAAAGCTATAAAGAAAAGTTGCACTATGTATGAGATCTTGAAGGACTTACGTTTAGATTAGAGATTCTAGCATGTGTATAGAATCATAGAATCATAGAATATCCCAAGTTGGAAGGGACCCACAAGGATCACCGAGTCCAACCTCTGGGTCCCCAAAGGACCACCCAGAAAATCAGACCATGTGTCTGAGAGTATTGTCCAAATGCTTCTTGAACTCTGGTGGACTCGATTCCATGACTGCTGTCCTGGGTAGCCTGTTGCTGTTCCTGACCACCCTCTGGTCAGGAGGTGAAGAACCTTTTACTGATATACAACCTAAACCTCCCCTGAACCTTCAAGACATTTCCTTGGGTCCTATCCCTGGTCACCAGAGAGAAGAGATCAGTGCCTGCCCTTCCTCTCCCTTCATGAGAAAGCTCTAGACTGCAATGAGGTTTTCCCCTCAGTCTTCTCTTCTCCAGGCAGAACAAACCAAATGATCTCAGCCACTCCTCATACATCTTGCCCTCCATCACTTTCAATATCTTTGTAGCCCTCCTTTGGACACTCTCTAGCAGCATTATGTCTTTCTTATACTGTGGCACCCAAAACAGCACCAGTTCTGCAGGAATGATCTTCAGCATCTCATCCCCCAGTCTGTACATAGCCAGGGTTGCCCCTTCCCTGGTGCAGAATCCAATGCCTAATCTTGTTAAACTCTATATTGTTGGTGATTGCCCAGCTCTCTAATTTGTGTAGATATCTTTGCAAGGCCTCTCCGCACTTGACAGAGTCAACAGCTCCACCCAATTTGGTATCTCAAGTAACTTGAGATCTTGGTAACTCAGAAGTTCAATTTAGCAGATATACTAGTTTCTCCTGCTGTTGATAAAAATCAACTTCTTCAAAACCACTTCCATAAAGTAGAACTGTTAAGAATTATAATCAAACACTATTAAGATTCAGAGAGCACTATACTACAATACTTAGAGTAGCTGGATATAATGAATCAGGAGGGAAGTTCACTATCCACATTGTCTGTTTCGTGATGCTTTAAAACTAATATTTGACTTAGAAAAGGGTTTTCTATATTTACTTATAAAACAGTAATTAATTTTTAAGCATATTTATCCTCTGGGATACTTTTTCTGAAGTTAATTAAAAAAAAAAAAAAAAAAAAAAGTAGAAGGACAAAGATGCAGGATATCTTTCCTACCATGTACCATGCTACACAATAGGGAAGACTGATCTTCTTGTTCATTAGAAGCTTATAACTTATGACAGTTATAAGCTGAACTCCTTAACCATAAGTGCTCCTGCAGACTCTGCTCTTATTCACAACACTATTTTTTTCCTGTCATCAGTTGCAATATCATTACACTTTGATGTTCACAACATTAAATGATTCCCCTCCCGAGGACTTACTATTTGTAAGGGAGAGAAAAGTCATGTCCTCTCTCTTGTGCATTTTCCTTCACTAACACTTACAGCAGTCTGATCCAAAGGAAAATATATTTTATTCCTATATAGTTCATGCCTAAGCAAAAGCTAAATGAAAGACCTACTAGGAAGAGCTAGATGTCATCAAGAGCAACAGGAATACCAAGAACTATTGCCATTCCCATGAAAGAGAGGTTCCTTCACGTTGTCTTTATTAATGAGCAGCTGGATTGCATGGAGCAGCCTAGGGATGGATGAAGAGCTGACAGAGAGATGATGAGTCAGGATTAAAGGGAAGGCAGGACAGGGGACATTATAGTGGGGGTCTGCTACAGGTCACTTAATCAAGAAGACCAAGCAGAACAGGACAGAGAGAAGCAGCAACATGTTCACAAGATCTGTTGGAGGGACAACACAGAATGTTATAGGCAATCCAGGAGGTTCCAGGAAGGAATTGATGATAACTTCCTTCTCCAAGTGATGGAGGAGCCAATGAGGAGAGGTTCTATGCTGGACCTCGTTATCACCAACAAGGAGGGTCTGGTGGAGAATGTGAAACTCGAGGGCACCCTTGGCTGCAGTTATCATGAAATCATGAAGTTGAGGATCCAGAGGGCAGCGAGGAGGGAGCACAGCAAGTTCTCTACCTTGGACTTTGAGAGCACAGACTTTGCCCTCTTCAGGGATCTGTTTGGTAGATTATCAAGGGACAAAGCCCTGGAAGGAAGAGGGATCCAAGAAAGGTGGTTAATATTCAAGGATCACCTTCTCCAAATTCAGGAGCAATGCATCCCAACAAAGAGGAAGTTGGGCAAAAACAGCAGGAGGCATGCGTGGATGAACAAGTAGCTCCTGGCCAAATTGAAGCAGAAAAATAAGGCCTGCAGAGGGTGGAAGCAAGGACAGATAGCCTTGGAGGGATACAAAGACACTGTCTGAGCAGCCAGGGTTTGGATTAGGTAATCCAAAGCCCTTTTAGTATTAAATTTGGTCAGGGACATCAAGGGCAACAAGAAAGCCTTCTGTAAGTATATAAAAAGAAGACTGGGGAAACTGTGAGCCCTCTCCAGAAGGAAATGGGAGACCCGGTTACCTGGGATATGGAGAAGGCTGAGGTACTCAATGACTTTTTTGTCTCAGTCTTCACCAAGAGAGCTCCAGCCACATAGCCCAGACCCCACAAAACAAAGACAGGGACTGTGAGAATAATGAACCCCCCACTGTAGGAGACCAGGTTCAAGACCAGCTAAGGAACCTAAAGGTGAACAAGTCCATGGGAACTGATGAGATACATCCACAGGTCCCGAGGAAAATGGTGGATGTAGTTGCTAAACCAACATCCATCATATCTGAGCAGCTGTGGCAGTCTGGTAAAGTTCCCACTGACTGGAAGAGGGGAAACATAACCCCCATTTTTAAAAAGAGAAAAAATTAAGACCCAGGGAACTGCAGGCCAGTCAGTCTCACCTCTGTGCCTGGCAAGATCATAGAGCAGATCCTTCTGGGAATTATGCTAAGGCACGGAGAAGATAAGGAGGTGATTGGTAAGAGCCAACATGGCTTCACTAAGGGCAGATCAAGCCTGACAAATCTGGTGGCCCACTACAACAGGGTTATAGCATTAACATACTTTTCCTTACAGGTAAGGAAAGAGCACCTGACATTGTCTACCTGTATTTGTGCAAAGCATTTGACACTGTCCTGCATGTCAAATATATATATACTTGTCTCTAAATTGGAGAGACATAGAATCATAGAATCATAGAATATCCTGAGTTGGAAGGGACCCTTAAGGATCATCAAGTCCAACTCTTGACACCACACAGGTCTACCCAAAAGTTCAGACCATGTGACTAAGCGCACAGTCCAATCTCTTCTTAAATTCAGTCAGGCTCGGTGCAGTGACCACTTCCCTGGGGAGCCTGTTCCAGTGTGCAACCACTCTCTCTGTGAAGAACCCCCTCCTGATGTCAAGCCTAAACTTCCCCTGCCTCAGCTTAACACCGTTCCCGCGGGTCCTGTCGCTGGTGTTAATGGAGAAAAGGTCTCCTGCCTCTCGACACCCCCTTACGAGGAAGTTGTAGACTGCAATGAGGTCTCCCTTCAGCCTCTTCTCCAGGCTGAACAGGCCCAGTGCCCTCAGCCGTTCCTCGTACGTCTTCCCCTCCAGGCCTTTCACCATCTTCGTAGCCCTCCTCTGGACACTCTCCAACAGTTTCATGTCCTTTTTATACTGTGGTGCCCAGAACTGCACACAGTACTCGAGGTGAGGCCGCACCAGCGCAGAGTAGAGCGGGACAATCACCTCCCTCGACCTACTAGCGATGCCGTGCTTGATGCACCCCAGGACACGGTTGGCCCTCCTGGCTGCCAGGGCACACTGCTGGCTCATATTCAACTTGCTGTCTACCACGACCCCCAGATCCCTCTCTTCTAGGCTGCTCTCCAGCGTCTCATCGCCCAGTCTGTACGTGCAGCCAGGGTTTCCCCGTCCCAGGTGCAGGACCCGGCACTTGCTCTTATTGAACTTCATGCGGTTGGCGATCGCCCAGCTCTCCAACCTATCCAGATCCCTCTGCAAGGCCTTTCCACCCTCATTGGAGTCCACAACTCCTCCAAGTTTGGTGGATGGGATGGATGGACCAGGATGGTAAGGAATTGGCTGCATGGTCATACTTAAAGTGTTGCAGTCAAAGGCTCAATTGGGATGCAGGCACAAATACAGGCCATGCAAAGGATGGGTTCAGAGCAGCTCTGAGGAGAAGGACCTGGGGGTGTTGGTTGACAGGAAGCTTGACATGAGCCAGAAATGTGTGCTTGCAACCCAGGAAGCCAACTATATATGCTGGGCTGTATCAAAAGAAGTGTGGCTAGAATGTAAAGGGAGGTGATTCTCCCCCTCTACTCTGCAGCTGTGAGACTCTACTTGGAGTACTGCATTCAGCTCTAGGTCCATGTCCTTCATCAAAAGAAGGACATGGACCTATTAGAATGAGTCCAGAGAAGGGCCACAAGGATAATAAAAGGGCTGGAGCACCTATCCTGTTATGTCAGGCTGAGGGAGTTGGGGTTGTTCAGCCTGGAGAAGAGAAGGCTCCAGGGAGACCTTATGGCTGTCTTCCAGTACCTAAAGTGGGCCTACAGGAAAGCTGGAGAGGGACTCTTCGTAAAGGAGTTTAGTGATAGAACAAGGGGCAACGGATTTAACCAAAAACAAACAAACAAACAAAAAGGGTAGTTTTAGATTAGATATTAGGAAAATATTTTTTACTGTGAGAGTGGTGAGGCACTGGAACAGTATCAGTTGTGATCAGTTGTGGATGTGCCATCCTTGGAAGTGTTTAAGACTAGGTTGGATGGGGCTTTGAGCAACCTGGTCTGATGGAAGGTGTCCCTGACCATGGAAAGGGGGTTGGAATTAGATGACCTTAAAGGTCCCTTCCAACCCAAACCATTCTATAATAGCCAATATCAGAGTACTTTTCTTCATCATTTGTCATACTCATGCCAGAGGTAGCCTCTAACACTATTGACTTTCATTTCTGCTACCACAAAGACTGTCCTTGTTAATGAGTAGTCAGGAACAACACTTGCCCAGAACAGTTATGTGATTTCTATATCGCCAGTAGTACTGCTGATAGGTCGCTTTGCAGAGATTAGATTCAAGGCCAAGATCACATAAAGTTAAATGTGTGGATGAATTTCAGAAGTAAGGGAAGTAGTGACATCTCAGATGCACCTGTGAAAGTTTTCTGAAAATAAGGTTTATTGGCTTTGACTTGAATGGATAAACACATCATGTGGTTATGAATGGCTGAACTCATAAAAAAAAAAGTCACATATTAGGAAACCATGCTTTCAGATCATCCTAGATGCAGAACTATTGCTCATAAAGTGCTCCTTTATGAAGAATGTAAATTTGGGAATACCATGAAAGAGAAATAAAACTTATCTTAGGTTAATGTAAAACTACTTAAAGCATTGTAAATATAGAAATTGAGATCTAAATTAACAACAACCTCTAATAACGATGCACTGTTTTCTTTAAAATGTTGAGTGTACTCCGCTCTGGTGAGGTCGTACCTTCAGTGTTCAGTTTTGTGCCTCTTACTACAATAAGGGCATCGAGGCCCTGGAGCATGTCCAGAGAAGGGCTATTAAGCTGGTGAAGGGTCTGGAACACAAGTGTTATGAGGAGCAGCTGAAGGAACTGGGGTTGTTCAACCTGGAGAAGAGGAGGCTCAGGGGAGACCTTATTGCTCTCTACAACTACCCGAAAGAAAGTTGTGGGGAGCTGGGGGTCAGCTTCTTCTCACGGAGAACTAGCTATAGAACTAGAGGGAATGGCCTCAAGTTTCACCAGGGGAGGTTCAGTTTGGAAAGTAGGAGATATTTCTTCTCAGAAAGAGTAGTCATGCATTGGAATGTGTTGCCCAAGGAAGTGGTGGGGTCACCATCCCTGGGGGTGTTTAAGCAAAGGTGGGACCTGGTACTTAGGGACATGGTTTAGTGGGTGACATTGGTGTTAGGGGTATGTTTGGACCAGATGATCTTTTCCAACTTTAATGATTCTATGATTCTATAACCCACAGAGTCTTTTCTAATGAAGTGTTAACACAGTAAAAACTATCTCCACCTAATAGAAAAATTGCTTTGATACTCACTATTTTTACTTGGGGATGCTCATGTAAAGGTACATCTAAAGGGGTTCTGATAAGACAGAACAGTCTTTGTCAGTAATTAAAATCTCTATTAAAGTCTGAATATAACCCTCCTTAAAATCACTGAAAATATTTTCATGACCTGTATCCAGCCACAAGTGAATTACATCATCTTATTCCTCTTGTTTTCTAATGGATTTTTAATAGAAACAAAAAGGCACATGGCATCATGTCCCATGTTGTACATGGAGTATTCTCTGACATTTCTTGTTCAAAGAAATTGTCCCCAGCTGAAATGCACTTTTCAGTTATTTGGTGCCTTTATAATGTCATCTGTGCGCATCTAAGGCTCAGAAAAATTTGCTAGCTGGCAAAGCCTGGTGACAAACAAATCAATGTTTTTTTCATTTTGCTGTTGGCATTCCTGACAGAATACGTGACTATCAGATGTCAGATTCTTTTTAGGCTGAATTTATTGATCAAGTCTATCCAGAACATTTAAAGCTTTCACTTGTGTTTTGAACTATATAGAAAATGTCTTAGTTGCAAGGTTCCACAGAAGCTGAGTTTTTCATTTTCACTTATGATTAGTGTTCTTACTGGCAGCTGTATGGTAATCATGTCTTTTCTTGCTTTCAGCCAACTTCTGTCAAATATCCTTTCTCATACCTATACACATTAAAGGTGCTCACACAGGGCTGGTAAAATGTTCTGAACAAGGTAATTGGGGTTGCTCTTAATAACCATCTTTTATGGATCTTTCTAATATGTCCAGAAGAACTAAGAATATTTTGTAAGAACAAAGTGATGGACTGACAATAATGGATTTGTTTCTTTTTGTGTTCATTCATAGGCTTTGTTCAGGATAAAATTTTATACTTTTTCTCACTAGGGAGTAGAATCTAGAATTTCTTTTGAAATTCCTGCCCTCTGACATTTTCATTTTATGTCAGATTAGTTGCCAATCTAATTCTGTTATTAAACACATAGTAAGATGCACTGTGTCAGTCAAGCCTGCAGCCAACAAATCATTTGTTTGTCTTGGGATTTCAAGAAATAATCTGAGCCTGTAGCAGCAATCTGCACCTTTTATGCTCTGCCTGCTTGACTTGGCATTTCACAAAATGATCTGTATTTCCAGTAAGCAGCACTACTCCTGTAGCATGTGTTTAATCAATAGGACCATGAAGAACAAGGTATATCACATACCATAGTCATTCCACACATGCTGGCATGTGGCCTGAGATTTGCCAGGGTTATCCCGTTACTTACTTCTTCTCAAGACTCACAGATAGCATTTAGGCACGTGGACTTTCTGCCTTTCGCATGCTGTGTGCATATCCTTAGTGTTCTGTAACTTACTGCTGTCTTGGCAGTCACTGACAAGGATGAATTCAAACATTTCTGTGGTTTGATTTCTTTCCAAGAACACATAAAGGTGTGCTGTGAGTGGAAGGTTCACACAGAAGAGCTGGGTCATTCCATGTTCTCTGCTAGAATGAGATTAGATTTCAAAATTTTGAAATCATCCAGAAAACAGTTTATCTTTCCTATCTAGGAACTAACACTGCATTTTCCAAAACATTTATTGAATAAAATTTTGGGGGTTTGACTCTTCACAGAAAGCAGATAAATATTTACCATGTCAAAACAGGTTCTCTGTGATATTCATGTAAATATTAACAGAATATGTAGTGCAATTCTTTTGGCTTCACTCTTAATTTTAATGATTCCATCAGAATTTTCATTTAGAAAATAGATACAATAACAGCTAGAAAAAAATGTTATCCGAGTGGCTGGCCATCTCTATGATAATGGTTCTATTATGGTTGAGTACCTTGCCCTGTAGCAGGAACTAAATTCAAGGAGATCTGTGAAAGTGGAAAATATTGAATCCATTTTGAAGTATCCATGTTAAACAAAATCTACCATATATATACCTTTGTATCGTAATAGGATACTGAAAGAAGTGAACTATTTCCCTACCTCCTCTTCTATCTACCTATTGTTATATTAGATGAGTTAATATTTGTGTGGCCTTGGGGGACCTGAGGGGCATTATGCACCTTTCAGCCAACTCAGAGTGCAAACAGAGTGGCATTGCATTCATATTGTATGTGATTTTCGGGGTGACAGTTTTAGAGCTAAGTACCCCCAACACTTGGGGCATGAGCCCTTTCAAACCTGTCCTGAGGCACAGGATTCATCCCCAGTGAAAAGCACCCATTTCTGAGGATGGTCATCCCAGTCTCCAATTCAAAATGACATATTTACTGAAGCAGACAACGATGGAAAACCCTAGTTTAAAGCTCATATTGTTCTTCGTGCTTCCTATTCACTGAAGAATTATTTTCCTCAAGAGTCATAAATGTTCAGATTCTCCACTCTCCAGTTTTGTTGCACAGACAAAAAGACATATATTTCTCTGTGGCTCATCCCTCTAAAAGAATTATCAGTAAATGAAAGATCTGTTATTAAAATTACAAATAAAAGAAGAAAATAAAAAGGAAAGAAAGAAAGAAAGAAAGAAAGAAAGAAAGAAAGAAAGAAAGAAAGAAAGAAAGAAAGAAAGAAAGAAAGAAAGAAAGAAAGAAAGACGTACACTAAAGGCAAGTAATCCTACATTATAAAAATATACATTTTAATACATACATATATGTCTTTCACATAGTGAAAGGATATTAATGTTTAAAAAAGTAAGCATATAACATTTCTGTGGTACTGCTCTCTGAGCTTGTTCTGCTATGCTGCACCATAATACCAAATTATTAAGTAAAAATGCAGGGAAAAGAAAATACATAAAGGTATAGAGTTTAATGGGTTTCAAACACTTCATTTTTTTTTCTGAGTTGATGAAGCTACTTAGAGCACAGTAATAATATTATTTTAATGCATAAATTATATTCTATTATATAATGAAAATAGTGATTCTTTTTTCCTTATTTGTTTCAGAATTATCATGTATTTCTTTTATAAAGACAAGCCCATGTATGTACTGACAAATGGTATTTTAATTTAGGGCTAAAAAAACATAACTTTTTTCCCAGATGAATAGTTTATGTATGTTCCATGTATTGTATCATATTTGTATGTATTATACTGGATCTATACCTTATCCTTATTTTTTCTATAAACTCTATTTTCAAATTTTCTCTGAATTTGCTTTTTACTCTGCACTTGATTTTTCTATTTTTGTCTTCTCATTACATTTTTTCTCACTGTTCCTTGTCCATTTCAATTGTTTAACCTCTCTTTACTGAAATGAGGGCCAAGTAAGAAACTCTGACCAACAATTTTGAAACTACCATGTTGAAAGACTTTCAAAATAGGCAGAATTAGCTTATTTGTTCAACAATGCAAAAGGACAAACACTGGTAATTCCTGGGTGCTTCCAAATTCCTGCTACTTCTGAGCAAATTTCTCACATTTAGCAGGCACGCCGTGCTAGAATTGCTTGGAAAACATTTTTCTGATGTGTTAGCAAACGCATTGCTATCTAGATCATCAGAAAAAAAATCAGTGTGGTGACTGCAACTTTACAAATGATGAAATGGGAGGCAAGAGACTGCGACAAATTAGCAGATAGAAGATGGACTGGAAGGAAGTCTGAGGAAGGAAGTCAAGAGGTCCATAGAAACCATGTTCAGTACTGTATAGAGGAGAAAGTGAAGCCTGATAAGGATCCCAATAGAGTAATAAAAATGTATTGTATTAACAGAACACATGGTTCAACTAATGCTTGGCACCTGACACTGTTCTTAGATTATAGTTAAAATAATTAACCAGTGTAGAAGTTCATGAAAATTACCAGTTCCAGTAAAGAACTGGTAAAACTCACACAAAAGGAGATATGAAGATTGCATGCTGGGCTTTCAAGCTGCTGGAAAGCTCAACCCCTCTGAGTGATACCTGGTGCTCTGTACACAATGGTTTCCTCATTCCCTAGAATGTTGTCCAGATTAAGGATTTCACAGTTCATATGTTCCACATAGTTTAGACATAATTTTAGTTTCACAGTTCGGAAGCTACTGACAAAAACTAGCTTTATAATGGCAAGAAAGGTTTTATAAAAGGTAAAGTTCCATAAAAATTACACCACACCCTGAGGTGCTGAATTCCTTTTCAAACTCCTAACCAAATGAAGTGATGTTCAGAATTAACTTACCTTAAATCAGTCTCATCATGCTTGTTAGAAGCCCTGGATATCTGAAAAGAGGATATTTTTCTTTGTGTCTGAATTGGGAAACAGAATCCCAACATCTTCTGGAGATTTTACAAATAGCTTTCTTGTATGTTTATTAACCCTATAAGTCTTAATTTCTTGTTTCCAGAGGCACTCTCTTTTGCTTGTTTTTTTCTTTAATACGCATTTTGCAATTTTATGTTATAAATATTTATAAGTCAGACTGTAATGACCAGATTTACTGTTAGTTATTGTAAATTTACTCGTTAAAAAAGAGTAATTTTATGCATACAAAACACCTTTTTAAATGACTACTTATAGGGTTTTGATGGTGCTTCAAGTTCAATGAACCTGCTCTTCCAGTATTAGAACAGAATCAACAAATAGAGGGTGATTACTTAACTTCAAAAGCAATTCTTTTAAGACAACTCTCTAAATATTTCAGATGAACTTTTAATTTCTTTGTGATGTTCAGAAAGATTTCTTGCATAGATGCACAGGTACAGACCAATGGTGACATCAAGTGGTGATTTATATTTTGACTATTTGAGAATAGTCACAGTATCACTGTAATAAGACATTTCCTCAGAGACTTTTCATCTGTTGATAAAATCATTGTTCAGAATATTACATACATACATGTTCATCCATCAATATTTGGTTACAAAATAAGGATAAGGGGTGAAATTGTGGTCTGTTTTTGTTTGGTTTTGCTTTTTTGTTTGTGTGGTGGTGGTAGTGGTTGGTTGGTTTTCACTTTCTGCTTTACCAGAAATGTTCTTTAAGTTCTGCATCACCCACCCAAAAATGCTAAGTTTCATCCAGCCTGGAAGTTGACTGCATATATCTCCAAAGATACCAGTTTGGAGCCTTGACATTCTAGAAACTACATCAAATGCTGTTTTCATTGGTGTTGCTAGTCCTTATCAGGAAATTATAAACTCGGTGCTACCATTTATAAGGAGAAAATTACTCTTTGTGCAAGAATGAGAACAGTGGGTCTCAGTAAGAGCTACCAGAGGGAAGAAACATAATTATTTATCCTTATGTATAGTATAGGAATGAACAGGCAACAGAGAGCACTCCCAGTATTCACTGGTCATTGCAAAAATGGGTAATGGTAATTTGGCCTGGAGATGTGTCAGTGAAAATTCTGCATCCAATGACATCCCTCACAGTCAGTTCAACCATCACAGTAATACCTTTGTGTTTAAGTATTAGTAACATATCAATCTGAAATAAAAATTAATGTTACATAAAGAGGATTACCAGGCAAAGCAAAGTATTTCGTTTCCTAATATTCCAGAAGGAAACTAACTGAGGAGGTATACAAAAGTGATGAGAAAGCAGAAAATTCTCTGTGGAAGTCTTAGACTTCCACTAATTCTCAATTAATATTATGGAAACACCTGGTCAGATTCATCTGGGGAAGATTAGATGTTACAGTCCACAGTGCCCCAAGATAAAGTGTTAACTTCTGTTGCTTTAACTATTAGAAATCTATTCTTTATTCTAAACTGAATTTAACTCTATTCTAAACTGAATTTAACTCTATTTTCAGCTTCTATCTATAGAACTTCATTACAACATTAAGTAGCCATCTGCCAAATAAAATCTGTTCCCATATAGATACCTGGGGACAGTGGCCAAGCTAGTTTTATCATTCTCTTGAGTAAGTATATTTAGACTGAGCTTTATCAGCTGTTTTCACAAGGCAGGTTTTTGCACTTCAGTTCATTCTTCTCAAGCACTCCCAACTAATCTTTTGTCAAAAAATTAATTGTCTGTTCTTGAAGAAGTTGCATTAATTTTTTCCTGAAAAAAAAAAAAAATATGTATATATATATATATATATATATATTCTGAACATTTCTATCAATAAGAAATAATGAGTGACAGGGGGCTACTTGTAATCAAAATCAGTTACTGAAATATTTCTTTTATTAACAGAAGACATAACATAAAGCTGCAGCATAGAGGAACTGATTTTCAAAGCAAAAACGTTTATTCCTTTGAATGGCAGCAAGCCTAAACCTCAACAAAGGACAGTCTCTTTGACTTTCAAATGGTGGAATATTAGACCAATTTCAGTCTATGGCTAGTCTGTCTATCTAAAATAGTGGCATATATTTCCATTTCTGTTGCTCATTAATTCCTCTTCTAGACTGAATCTGATGCAGTGATACATATGCAGGTCTGACTACCAGAAGTTTAGACCCCTGGGGCAACAAGCAAAGTCCTTTGCTGTACTCTGCAGCTACAGAAGTAGAGGATGTTCGTAGCAAAGTTAATGTATTTACATGGGACCTGGTATAAGCACCAAAATCCTCTTCATAATGTTACTTCCAGAGGAGATGACTCTGGGAGCTAGGGAAGATACATGAAATCCCAGTACCAAACCTCTGACCCTCCATTACCTCTTTTGATGAGTAATGGAAAGTAGAAACTAAGTGACAGAACAAATTCATACCATGCTAAAGGACATCCCAAAGTTTATGTACCATTCAAGCCCTATCTTGAAGGCTGAGGATGGGACTTAAGTAAACACAAACCCTCCTCTACCCAGTTTCTTTGAACAATGTGAATAAATTACCAAGAAAACTATACAAGGTTTTAGGAAAGACCAGGACATGGACTTGTGCTGGGTCTGGCTGGAATGTAGTTAACATTCCTTTCAGAGGCTCATATAGTGCTGTGCTCTGCACTGGTAGCTAGAACAGCATTGGTATCACACCCATGTTCCGTATATTGCTGAGCAGTGCTGGCAGAACATCAAGACTCTCTCCAACTTCTCCCAGAGAAGACTCTCTCCAACCTTCTCCCAAGGCTGAGGGTGGGCAAGAGGTCAAGAGCCAGGGCATCAGGGGCCGTCATCAGGGCAGCTGACCTAAACCAACCAAGGGGATATTCCATACCACATCTCATATATCTTTGTCAGAGTAGCAGTTCCAGACATGAAGAGTACATCCTCCAAAGAGAGGAATAACAAGAAAACTTAGGTGTATGGCGGTATCTTGATGTGCAATGGCCAAACTCACATAGATAAAGAGTAGACTAAGAGACATTCAGCAAGGTACATCACCTTTTCTTAGCTATCTCCCTAGATGACTAATAGAATAGCCAACTTTCAAGGCTTCCTATTGCATTCAATGTGATGTGAAAAGACACAATAGACCGAGTCCTAGATATGCAGCTGTATCTATCCTAATTACAAAGACCTTGGCTCATTACCAGGAGGGGGTGTATGAGCAAGAAAGCAAGAGCAAGTATAAGCAAGATTAATATTTTCATAACCTAAGATTTTAAATATCCCTTCATACTCCTAAAAAAGCAAGTAATGTTGTAAAGGAAGTCTGAAAAATTTTGTGACATTTTCAAAACGTGCCTTGACACAGGTATGCAATACGAAGGTGACATGTTTAGATATATGACTATATTTAATTGTGTTAGCTCATTTTTTTTGATTTGTTACCTGGCTTTTCTGACAACTTTATGTCTGATTTTCTTACCTTTATTTCTAGACCCTTGCTTGAGATGCTGAAAACATCATTGCAGCTGCACAACTTATTTTTTAAAAATCTATTGGTGGTGATATATATAATACCTCTTAAAATTGGCTTTATGGTACAGAGTTGAAGTATTCTTTTCTAGTCTGAGAGTTAAATATTACAGTGGAAAGTGCCATGGGAGATTGCTTAAAGACAGTAACTTTTAATAATGCACCTAGAGCAAAAATGTTAATATAGAACAGTAACTCCTTTTTTGTTGTTGTTGATGTTGTTCATGAAGAGGATCCAGCTGCAGAAATACTGGTTTTTAACTAAGGAACAAGATGAACGGAGGTTTCAGAACTGAGTTTTAAATAGCAAGTTCTTGATTTGGATTTTACGTTGCCCGTCTCCTTATATTTATTTCCACAAGAGGGCGGTAGTGAACTATAAATGTATATTGTGCCGGTACTCAACAGAGTGGAGGTTGTAGTGAAATTATTTATATTTTGAAACAGTCCGTTGTCACACCATTATAATTCAAAATTACTCTCTGAAATTAACAAAGCCTATGCCTGTAATAAAATCTTCCAAGAAGGGGGAAAAACAAAACAAAACAAAACAAAATAAAATAAAAAAAACAACTAGGTATATAGGAAAAGTTTTCAGCATGTTTCAGTACAAACAAGGAAGAATCTGAGATGGCAGAAATTAGAGATACATCAACTACAGGGCTTTACTCATGTTTCTACCAACTGCTGAGATATGTTATTATTTATTCTGTGTTGGATTTTAGTGTTTAGCTGGTATCTTTTTCTATAATTATTTAGTCGCATGTTGAGATTTTTATTTATTTTAAGCAAAAATTTAATTTATCCCATCTATGTATTTTTAGCTCGATTTCTATAGACTTCTTTACATCTTATTTTTTTTACATCTTCTTTTACATCTTTTTACATCATCTTTCTTTTTTTTTCTTTCTTGCCTCATGTGTTGGTATCCAGTAATTTTTATAGCTGTTATGCATGTCTCAGACAACCATCTTGAAAATAGGTGTGTATATCTTCCTATGGAGGGAAAAAAGAAATACAAGATAGCTATTGTGAAATTTGAGCTGGAACAGCACCCTCCTCCTCCCTTCTCCTCCCCTGCCCCACCCCCCCTTTTTCCCTTTTTTTTTTTTTTTAACATTATCAGGGACAGAAAACCTATTTCCCAATTAGATCTGTTATAATATGTTTAACAATTAACAGTTCACTCTTGGAGTCTAGAGAAACAATTTGCAATGGAGAACAATTCTTTACTTAAAGTTCCTTCCAGGTATCAGCTCAATTTTAAGCCCTTGAGTAATGCTAGTAATATTCTACATAATTAATTTTCTTGCTTTCATTTTTATTATTATAGGAAATACTATTATGACTGGGTTACCCATACCTTTGATATATATTTTTTTGAAAATAAATCAGTTTGGGAATTTGAAGTTAAAATGGTAAGATCTTGCAATTAGCCAAACTCTTTCAAACTCTGATAATTCTGTACTTTAAAAAATATATATATATTAACTGTTATAAAAGCTAAGTCTCCGTGGGCATCAGTAAATTTATGAGAAATGATATCTTGGGCAGAAAAGGGAACAAAAAGTTCAGAGAATGAAAAGAAGATGAATGCACTACTACAAAACCTAAAAGAAAGAGAGTTTAAGAACTAAAGGACGCAAGCTTTTTTTTTCCATGCAATTAATTTTATACTGCATTTGTGTGATATTTCATCTACTACAAATAAAATCTTATTCTTATACTTTGGTTTTCAAAAGTTCCTGAAAATTCATATCTACTTCATGGTTCAGCAGAATGCAGCTCAATTTAAACTGTATATTGGAAATATCTGACAAAGCTGATCCACTTTTTACCTTTATTTATTTATTTATTTATTTATTTATCTATTGTAATGTATTTGCACTGGAAACCCAGAGTTTCTATTGCTTTATTTCATTGTATCAGTGAAAGAAATTTTTTCAGTCTAAAAGGGGGTAACAACTTTGGTTTTCCACTGTTTCAGGATGTCTTTTTGCTTTTGATAAGGATTTAAAAAACACGTGTAATCTTGGCATTCTGTCTACATGGGATGATCAATGTGGTTCCCTGGTGTAAGAGCACCACTTATATGCTTATCAATCCTGAAAAATATCTTTGAATATTTGAAAGAATTCTGTGGAATAGCTGTGCAGCCAGGTTTTCTGTATGCTTGATTCTTTTAGAATTAGTCTGAACATCACCTGAAGATGATGTAACCTTAATCATATTTTAAGATATCTATTGAAATACTTGCTTTAAAAACAAACCAAAAAAAAAAAAAAAAAAAAACAAAAAACAACAAACTATGAGGTGGAGCACTACTCACCTCACAAATTGTCATGAGGTTATGCTTGAATTTTGTGTAGATAACAAAACAAAGTTAATTTTCTGAAGGGATTAATGTCACTATTTAATAGTGCCAGTATATTAACATTTCCTGCTGTTTTGTGCTTGGTTTTGTTGTTGTTGTCTGTTTGTTTTCTAAAGGTGATTTGCATATAAAATCTTATATGTTATGAAACATGCTGCACAGGGAAACACCTGCATTAAAAGCACTGTTTTATGCCTAAAAATACACTTACAGGACTTTTTTTTTTTTTTTTCAATACCTGCAGTACACCTCTGATCTGTCCTCTTCCACTGCAGTTAGTTATCTGCTGCATGGAAGAGCAAGGAACTAACCTTAGACCAAACCATGAAATATAAAAGCAGTCACTGAGCTTAATAAAATATCTCAAAATGTTTTCTATCACATTGAAAAGTTGAACTTAAAATGCCTATAAACATGCAGCAACATTTATAAATAAGAAAGACAACTCTTTTGCCCAACATAGCCTCTCTATAGTTATAGAGCTTTCCAGTCCTGGTTTGCCTAACCCTTCTTTCAAGCATTCATTGGAAGACAAAAGCAGTCCCGTTCTTGTTGGTAAGCTAAATTAACATAGTGATGCTGGCAAATTGGGGCAGAGAGGTGTATCTAAGAAGTATGACGAAAGGAACATTCGTGATAGTGGAGGAGAAAAAGTTGGAGAGGAGTGGAGTTCTGTGATGGGAGATCTTGGTGACCTTTGGAAGGACTGAAGCATTTCAGTGGTGCAGCAGAAGTGAGAAGCTGAAGGCTCAACAGAGAAGAAAGGGAAGACTTTCAAGTGCAGAGTCCCAGGAAGAGGGACTTTGGCACCTGAGCCTCTTGTAGGTCCTTCAGCTCCCATTCAGATGTCTTGCTGACACTTCAAGTTGTCCCTGCTCACTTGAAACCTGTCATGAGAACATACTCATAAAGCTTTCTTTCACTTCAGAGTGTATGAGAGTGCAGAGAGATGAGCACAGGGTGACTGACATTTAACATAAGAGGACGGAGACTTTTAAATTACTTATGAATGGACAGAGTACAGAAGATCAATAGAAGCAAGAGAAGCACACTGCAAAGATGAAACACATTTCATTCTAGTCGTGGAGAGAAAATATTTGAAGTAGAATAGTGTCATATTTTAGAGCAGGCTGTCTTATATTCCATTTCATACTCCATTTTAGGAAGACATTTTCACAAATGAAAGAAACAAGCAAAAACATGAGTATGGCAATCAGAACAAATTATTAGACTGATTGGGTTTATTTGGATATTTTTAACATTTACTGCTGGGTGTACAGTTGCTAATTGAGCTGTTTGGTACTCTCCTTTATCAAAATCAGAGGTAAAGATGTTAGATATGATGAGAAATATAAACACAGCCCAAGGATGACTGATAAGGGAGAGCACAATGATTTTTTGCATGCAAG